>NC_091083.1:46643409-47254772 GCF_032405125.1 Capricornis sumatraensis
CTCTGGAGAAATACATTTCTTTAGAAAATTGAGCTTTTCTTTTCATGACTCTGATGTTAATTTTTAATAAGTTGCTGTTCTTTAACATTTTAAACACTTTTCATAACTTTCTCCACTAAAGTGTTAGTCGCTTCAGTTGTGTGTGACCCCTTGCGACCCCATGGACTATAGTCCATCAGGCTCCTCTGTCCATGCGATTCTCCAGGCAAGAATACTGAAGTTGGTTGCCATTTCCTTCTCCAGGGAATTCTCCCAGCACAGAGATCTTCTCCGCTAAGGCACTGACATATAGGTTTTGTTAGATTTATTCATAGGTAAGGAGTAAGTTTGAAGTCAGATTCTTGAATAGGTTTTCAAGGGGGAGCCTCCACCCACACTGCTTCAGCTGAATGGTGTCACCCTTAGGGTGTGCTGGGGAGAGGAAATCAGTCTAATGTTAGCTCAGGTTCAGGTATCGAGTCAGGAGTGTCCACAGAAGTTTGTTTGGAAAAAGATTTTAGTTTGTTTCCTGTCACAAGTGATTCACTTAGAAAGATAAGGGATTGATACACGGTAATGTTAGTGAGGTGGACAGAGTAGGAGAAAGTGTGGGAAGGAGAGGTGAGAACTCAGCAAGGGTCCCAGGTTGTTCTGGAAGCTGAGGACAGACACGTCTTCCTTGTCCCCTCTTGTCTCCATCCAGCTGGAAAGTCCTCCAGTCCACAGGGGGGTGCTAGGTCCCTGGGGGAGAGGTAAACATGATTGTTCCTTCCTTCCAGGTGTTTGACTTTGAACTGACTCCAGAAGACATGAAAGCAATCGATGGCCTCAACAGAAATATAAGATACTATGAATTTCTTATGTAAGTGGCTGTTTCACAAACACAGTCGTTCTTGTTTTTTTGTAGCAGAGAGGTGAGCAGAGGAACTAAGCTTTTTAAAAGCTTAAGTCTAGAAAGAGTCCTGATTTCCAGCATAGGGGTTAACCAGGTGCTTCCTGCAGACCTCAGCCCAGAGGTTTCCTCCAGGGCTCCATCCTTGATCAACAGAAATGTGATTGGGGACCAGGAGAGCCCATCAGTAAAATTCCCACAGTTGACATTGTGGTGAATAGATTCACTACTTTGTGTACCTAATCCCTGTGCCTGGTGTACCTCCTCTCAGAGCCCAGGGAGCCAGGAAACACAAAGGGCACAAAGCCTGCAGCCCACTATTCTTTCAGCGACCAGTGAACATGTTTAATTTTTAATTATTTTTACATAAGGAAAAACAATTAGTTATTATATAAGAATAAAAAGAATATAGTTATTATATTAATAATAACTATATTATTATGAAGCCAGATTTCATAAATGAGTCCATCTCTTTGTCTTCCAGTGGTGTCGGTCACCCTGAGTATCCATTCTCTGAAGAATATTGATCAACTCACTGTGGTTCTTTGATAACTTTTTACTTCTGGGGTGGTGAATATTTTTGTGTTTGATGAAGAAGTTTAAATAAAGTGTCTGAACTTCTGAAACCATGCCTTTCTTTTTTAAAATAAACAGTTTATGAAACAGCAGAGACTTTAAAGTAAGAATGCTCTTTCTTTCCTGTCATTGAAATAATACATATATATGACAGAATATTTAGATAGAAAAGGGACAGGATAGGAAATAAAGATCAGTCGTGTTTACCCATTTGATAATACTTACCTTTGGTGCATTTACCTTGTAATTTTCCTAGACACATATGTGCATTTGTTTCTTTACAAAGACAAACACACTTCATTCTACAGGTTGTATGCTTCTTTTCAAACATAGCCTAAGTATCTTGGTAAGATAAAAATATGATTTTAAAAATCTAGTAATATATTTTGCTTCCTGTATAGCAAGCAGCACATCTTAGTCATTTATGTAATTTCTTATTTGTCTGCCTGTGCTCAGCATTTTGATGAATCCTTACATATTTTGAGTTTATTCAGTGGTCATTCAGCAAAACTTTACTGAACATTCTTTAGAAAGACATTGTCAAAAGGAGGCAAGAATATACAATGGAGTAAAGACAATCTCTTTAACAAGTGGTGCTGGGAAAACTGGTCAACCACTTGTAAAAGAATGAAACTAGATCACTTTCTAACACCGCACACAAAAATAAACTCAAAATGGATTAAAGATCTAAATGTAAGACCAGAAACTATAAAACTCCTAGAGGAGAACATAGGCAAAACACTCTCAGATATAAATCACAGCAGGATCCTTTATGATCCACCTCCCAGAATTCTGGAAATAAAAGCAAAAATAAACAAATGGGATCTAATTAAAATTAAAAGCTTCTGCACAACAAAGGAAAATATAAGCAAGGTGAAAAGACAGCCTTCTGAATGGGAGAAAATAATAGCAAATGAAGCAACTGACAAACAACTAATCTCAAAAATATACAAGCAACTTATGCAGCTCAATTCCAGAAAAATAAACGACCCAATCAAAAAATGGGCCAAAGAACTAAATAGACATTTCTCCAAAGAAGACATACGGATGGCTAACAAACACATGAAAAGATGCTCAACATCACTCATTATCAGAGAAATGCAAATCAAAACCACAATGAGGTAGCACTTCACACCAGTCAGAATGGCTGCGATCCAAAAATCTGCAAGCAATAAATGCTGGAGAGGGTGTGGAGAAAAGGGAACCCTCCTACATTGTTGGTGGGAATGCAAACTAGTACAGCCACTATGGAGAACAGTGTGGAGATTCCTTAAAAAATTGCAAATAGAACTACGTTATGACCCAGCAATCCCACTGCTGGGCATACACACCGAGGAAACCAGAATTGAAAGAGACACATGTACCCCAATGTTCATCGCAGCACTGTTTATAATAGCCAGGACATGGAAACAACCTAGATGTCCATCAGCAGATGAATGGATAAGAAAGCTGTGGTACATATACACAATGGTGTATTACTCAGCCATTAAAAAGAATTCATTTGAATCAGTTCTGATGAGATGGATGAAACTGGAGCTGATTATACAGAGTGAAGTAAGCCAGAAAGAAAAACACCAATACAGTACACTAACACATATATATGGAATTTAGAAAGATGGCAATGACGACACTGAATGCAAGACAGGAAAAAAGACACAGCTGTGAATAACGGACTTTTGGACTCAGAGGGAGAGGGAGAGGGTGGGATGATTTGGGAGAATGGCATTCTATCATGTATACTATCATGTAAGAATTGAATCGCCAGTCTATGTCTGATGCAGGATACAGCATGCTTGGGGCTGGTGCATGGGGATGACCCACAGAGATGTTATGGGGAGGGAGGTGGGAGGGGGATTCATGTTTGGGAACACATGTAAGAATTAAAGATTTTAAAATTAAAACAAAACAAAACAAAACAAAACAAAACCAGAGGGCCAAGACATGAGGTTGTCATGAGGAAGGATGTGGTGGGTGGAGGACTGGGAATTGGGGAAACAGAGAAATAGAAAACAACACAGTCCTACTGTAGAGCACAAGGAACTGTATTCAATATTCAGTGATAAACCACATGAAAACGAATGAGAAAAAAAATATATTTTTATGTATATAACTGAGTCACATTGCTGTGCAGCAGAACTTAACGTAATACTGAAGATCAGCCACACTTCAATATAATTATTTAGAAAAGAAAAAAAAAAGACATTGTCATATGAACAAATGTAAATAAGTGAAATGAGAAATGTCTTGAGTTGTTAGTCTCATGGAGAATGAGACTGCGAATGAAATCAGGAGAATTTAACTGTTAGAAATGTCTGTTGAGAAATTCAGCACAATCTCTCCCATTTCTGTACTTCTGTTAGACAGAGGTATCAACTGCACTTCATTCCACACAACTTTTTCATTTGTACAAAACAGCCTTGAAACAGAGAGAAAGTGGCTCCCTGCATTTCTCTGAAACAGAAAATGCTTATTCCAGGAAGGAAGAGTGTTCATGGAACATTTAAGAGCCAACAAGTCTGCTGATGTGGGTGGAGTTTAGTGAGGTGGGGAGACAGGAGCTAAAGGCAAGTCAGAGAGCTGGTGGGGCAGGGGGTCCTTGTCATATAGGTTTTAAAAAGACTTTACTGTGAGAGAAGTGGAGAAGGATATTTCCAGAACACTGCTCCTTGGGCCCCTCTCTGAAGGCAGACCTGCCCAATCCAGACATCCTGTTGGTCTGAGCTGGATCTGTACCCACCACTGCCCACTCTGCCCAGCATGGGTGGCCTTGCCCCAGTGGGAGTGAGCTGGATCCAGTGGTGCTAAGGGGGCATTTATGGGCTGGGGGGCACATGGGCTGCTCAGTAAACTGGCCAAGTCCTGGGCAGCGTCTGGCCACCCCCTCAACCTGTTCCAGGAGCAGGAACGGGTGCATGTCTCAGGAGAGGAGTCAGGTTTCTGGGTCTCCTGCGGGTTCCCCTGGGTTCACAGCAGCTGTGGGGCTGAGACCACTCAGGGTTGTGCCAGGGCTGCAGTGCCAAGTGCGTGGTGTGCACGAGTCTCTCCAGGGAGGACCTCTGAGCCCCTGTCCTCCTCTCCTCATCTGGGGTCCTCCCAGGGGCTCAGTCCTGATCTGCTGGCTTCTCTTCCCTTCCCACCCAGTTCAGTGGGGGTGGTTCTTTACAGCCTTGGTGTGGAGGGGACTTCCTGCTGGTGTTGTGTGTTATTAGGAGATGTGACCCTGATGTGCTCCTGGGGGAGCTGAGCTCAGTGTCCTCTTGCCCACCTGGAGCTCCTCCCAGGACAGTTGTGACACTCACTGTTCGCTAAGTGTAGCTCCTGTGATTGTTCAGGAAGAGTTGGTGCCATTTTTTTTTTTTTTTCCTTTCATGGATCAGGCTTCCCAGGTAGGGCAGTGGTAAAGAATTTGCCTGCCAATGCAGTAGAAGTGGGTTGGATCTCGTCCAGGAAGATCCACTGGAAAAGAAATTGCAGCCAACTCCAGTATTCTTCCCTGCAGAATCCCATGGACAGAAAAACCTGTGAGGCTACTGTCCATTGGGTTGCAATAGAGGGGTCTGACGTAGCGACTAAACAATAACAAAAACTGTTCCATGGCTCATGTTTTTCTCTCTCTTTTCCTCTCTGTCTTTTTTTTTGTTGTTGTTAGCTTTCTTGTTTCACCTTTCTTTATTATACACCTTCTCTTTGTCTCCTTCTGTGTGTTCATGACTGGGAACTTGGAAAAGCACAGCACACCCACTCTTTGCAGATTTGTACCACATCCTGATTGTGCTTCACTAGCTGACATGGCATGTGCCTGGTCCTTGGGTCAGCTCAACAGAAAACAAAGGGAATCTCAGGTCATTTATAAGTCAACAACATACCTGGAGCATGAGTGGCTTTCTGATCCTGGGAAATTTATGGTTGTTTTTGAATGCCTTCAGTTCAGTTCAGTTCAGTCACTCAGTCATGTCTGACTCTTTGGGAACCCATGAGTCGCAGCACGCCAGGCCTCCCTGTCCATCACCAACTCACGGAGTTCACTCAGACTCACGTCCATCGAGTCAATGATGACATCCAGCCATCTCATCCTCGGTCGTCCCCTTCTCCTCCTGCCCCCAATCCCTCCCAGCATCACAGTCTTTTCCAATAAGTCAACTTTTCACATGAGGTGGCCAAAGTACTGAAGTTTCAGCTTTAGCATCATTCCCTTCAAAGAAACCCCAGGGCTGATCTCCTTCAGAATGGACTGGTTGGATCTCCTTGCAGTCCAAGGGACTCTCAAGAGTCTTCTCCAACACCACAGTTCAAAAGCATCAATTCTTCGGCGCTCAGCCTTCTTCACAGTCCAACTCTCACATCCATACATGACTACTGGAAAAACCATAGGCTTGGCTAGACGGACCTTTGTTGGCAAAGTACTGTCTCTGCTTTTGAATATGCTGTCTAGGTTGGTCATAACTTTTCTTCCAAGGAGTAAGCGTCTTTTAATTTCATGGCTGCAGTGATTTTGGATGCCTTACTATTCCCCAAATCCACACCCCAGTTCTATCAGGGTTTTACATGGTCTTGTGTGTGTCTCCACACTTAGTCCCTGGCCCTGGTCCTGTATATATCTAGTCCCCCTGAAGCTTTAACGAGCCACTCCTGCTGCTCTTCAGTTCAAGCTCAGAGTTAAGTGAAATGGATACCAGTTTCTAGGCAAGCCACAAATAGGGGAGAATACTGCACTCGAGGATTTCTGCAATGAGTCTGCTTTGAGGGAGACAACAGGGTGCTGAGCCGCTGCCCTTTACAGAGCAAGATGGCTCTGTTCAAGTCAGGGGAGAGGTGAGAGAATGTACGAAAATGTCCTTCCACAGTTCTGACCTTTCCTAGTTATGCATTCACGGTGTTACTGTAGATGGTTTTTTTGACTGGTTCCCAGAACTCCTACGACATTTTCCAGCTACTTTCTCTTTCCATACTTCCCTTTCCAAGGGAGACTTCACTCCTCTTAGCTCACTATTTTGCTGACATCACTCTATGTGATAAAATGAATTTTTCTTCACAACATCCCCTTGTACCAGTGCATCATGATTTCCCTTACTCTTCCCAAATTTGTTGCAATTTCAGTTGTTTGTAGGTTTTTATTTTATGAATAATATTTAGCATGATAACACACTGTGTAAAATATGTACTGGTTACATTATAAGAGTACTCTAAAAAGTTATGTAACTTAGTACAAGGTGTAAATACCTGAGTCTGTTTGAACTTGCACATGGTATCAAAACATTGTTAATGATTAATACCAATAAACACTTTGCCAAACTGTCTGGTTTTAGTGTCCTTTTCAGAATTTCACCCTAGTCAGGTCTGTAAGGGCTTCTCAGGGGGCCTAGGGGTAGGAATTCGCCTGCCAATGTAAGTGACACAAGAGACTTGGGTTTGATCCCTGGATCAGGAAGATACTGTGGTGTAGGAAATAGCAACCCACTCCAGTATTCTAGCCGGGAAATTCCATGAACTGTGGAGCCTGGCAGGATACAGTCCATGGGGTTGTAAAAGAGTCAGACATGACTTACTGACTATACCTCTACCACCATAGGTGTGTAAAACAAAATAATTTTGCTGCTGGAAAATTTAAAGGCCAAGTTTGGTTTGTTTCACATTTTGATTCTCTACTAAGAGATTGCATTTTAGAAAATGCTTAATAATCAACACTTTCTAATTGTGTGACTAGTATGTCTTTCTGTACTATGAAGCAGTTGATTCAATTGATATTTGATCAAAAGTGGGCTTCATAATTAGAAAAGTGAAATGACTGGTGTGTGGAGGTTTCTGTGTAAAGTTTGGTCAATAATTGTTTGGCACATTTCATTTTTATATAACGTAAGTTTTTCTTTCTGATAAAAAAAATGTAACTGGCTTCAATTCTCTTCTTACTCTATGGGCACTGGTTTAATCCTTCTCCTCCTCCAATGTATCTGCTAACATTGGATAGTCAGCTGGGGTGTTAACCTCCTGTTATTTATAACCTGTGAAGGCAGAAGAAAATATCAGTCTGCTTATTCAGATTAGAAACAAGCAATGTATCCTAGAGGCCAGAGAAACTAAAAAGGTAACAGAGGTGATTTGGGGTTCAGGTATAAATAGTAGTGGATGTAACATGAGCAAAAGGGACTTGGGTTGTCAAGCATTGAGTTCCTGGATGACTCTGGGAGGGTGACGTGGTTCCACTAATCAGGCTAGAACCATGCCCTGTGAAAGGGGAGAGCACTCAGTCTTCACTCTGCATCAGGGTCTGAGTCTGTGCTCACCTGCAGATTACTCTGGGTTCCCCTCCAGTTTCCGTCTCTTTCCCAGCTTGGCAGAAGAGATGAGACTTGGCTGTCAAGATCACTGACTGTCAACTGCTTTGCTTTGAGGGCCTTTGCAATGGCCAGGTTTCTCTGTATGTTTTATTCCAGAACTCTTCCTCCTTCCAAAAAGACATGACCCAGAGAAGTATTTGAGGTGGAAGGTCCTAAGGATGAGGTGAATAGGAACTAATTGGAGAGAATTGTTTCTCTACCGTGGGGTACCTGGTAGGTGCCAGGCAAGACACTCCAACTGTGTTTTGCCTTGTACTTTGGTTGCTGCTTGGAAACTTCTAATGCAAAATATAGTGTCATTTGAGAGGATAAGCTACCATCTTGCAGGCCAGGTTTTGTAATGAATCCCTTGGATGTTGCAATGTCTTTTTATTAAAGTGTAGTTTTCAGTGCTTGGACAAAAAAGGGTCTAGCAGACAAGTCTCTAGACCTGAAGCTAGAAAGTTTGCTGTCCATCTTGTCTTTAGAGAATGTAGTAGTGACAAGGTCTGATCCTGAAACTTTGCATCTCACTTTTTTCATTTGGAAAACAGAGGAAATATTCAGAGGCATTTTGGAAAGAGAAGACAGGACTTTTTAGTGCAAAGTAGGGTGCAGGGAGTAAAGTGTTCAGGTTAGTACTGAAGCTTACTGGTTCATTCCTCAGTACATTCCCCGAATGCCAGAATGTTTAAGAAAGACCAGGACTGAACCCAACAGAGGGCGGTTACACCAATTATCTAACTCCTTGTAATAGAAAAGATTCTACACATGTAAAAGAAATGGAATATTACTCAGCATTTAAACAGTTAGTCCTGCAATTTGAAACCACACAGGTGAACTGAGAGAACTTTAGCTAAGTGAAGTAAGCCAGAAATAAAAAGACAAATACTACATGATCTCTTTGTGAAAAGTGAAAGTGAAGTTGCTCAGTCGTGTCTGACTTACTGGGACCCCGTGGACTGTAGCTTACCAGGCTCCTCTGTCCATGGAATTTTCCAGGCAAGATATTTGAGTGGGTTGCCGTTTCCTCCTCCAGGAGATCTTCTCGACCCAGGGATCTAACCCAAGTCTTCCACAGTGTAGGTAGACACTTTATCATCTGAAACACCAGGGGAGTCTCTTTGTAGGTGGAATATAAAATAGTGGAACTTATAGAAACAGAGAGTAGAGAAATGAAGACCAGAAGCTGGAGAAAAATCTGCGACAAATGGAAAAATATTGGTCAACAGTCTAGAACTTCAATGATAAGACAAATAAGTTGGTAACTTGATGGACAACACTGTGACAATAGTTAAAAATAATGGGTGATACCCTGAGATTTTGTAGAGAGTAGATGTGAAGTCTTCTTACTAACTCCCCTAAAGTAAAGTAAGTGAGATGAGGGATCTGCTAAATAGCTTGATTTTGGTGATCATCAACAATGGACCCTTATATAAGAACATCCCTTTGTACACCTTGGTAAAAAATAATGCAATAAATGAGATAAAAAAACACTCTGGAGGGAACCAACAGTAGAATAATGGAGGCAGAAGACAGGATAAGTGAGGTAGAAGATAGAATGGTAGAAATAAATGAAGCAGAGAGAGAAAAAAAAAAAAGAATTAAAAGAAATGAGGACAACATCAGAGACCTCTGGGACAATGTGAAATGCCCCAACATTCGAATCATAGGAGTCCCAGAAGAAGAAGACAAAAAGAAAGGCCATGAGAAAATATTCGAGGAGATAATAGTTGAAAACTTCCATAAAATGGGGAAGGAAATACTCACACAAGTCCAAGAAACCCAGAGAGTCCCAAACATGATAAACCCAAGGTGAAACACCCCAAGACACATATTAATCAAGTTAACAAAGATCAAACACAAAGAACAAATATTAAAGCAACAAGGGAAAAACAACAAATAACAAGGGGATTCTCATAAGGATAACAGCTGATCTTTCATGAGAACCTCTTCAGGCCAGAAGGGAATGGCAGGACATACTTAAAGTGATGAGAGAAAAACCTACAACCCAGGTTACTGTACCCAGCAAGGATCTCATTCAGATATGAAGGAGAATTCAAAAACTTTACAGACAAGCAAAGGCTGAGAGAATTCAGCACCACCAAACCAGCACTTCAACAAATGCCAAAGGATCTTCTCTAGACAGGAAACACAGAAAGTACATATAAACTCAAACCCAAAACAACAAAGTAAATGGCAACAAGACCATGCTTATCAAAAATTACTTTTAAAGTAAATGGGTTGAATGCCCCAACCAAAAGACAAAGACTGGCTGAATGGATACAAAAACAGACCCCTATATATGCTGTCTACAAGACACCCACCTCAAAACAAGGGACGCATACAGACTGAAAGTTAAGGGCTGGAAAAAGATATTTCATGCAAATGGAGACCAAAAAAAAAGGAGTAGTAACAATACTCATATCAGATAAAATACACTTTAAATAAAGGCTATGAAAAGAGACAAAGAAGGACACTACATAATGATTAAAGGATCAATCCAAGAAGAAGATGCAACAATTATAAATAAATATATCTGTACCCAACATAGGAGCACCACAATATGTAAGGCAAATGCAAACAAGTATGAAAGCGGAAATTAACAATAACACAATAATAGCGGGGAACTTTAATACCCCACTCACTCCTATGGATAGATCAACTAAACAGAAAATTAACAAGGAAACTCAAACTTTAAATGACACGATGGACCAGCTAGACCTAATTGATATCTATAGGACATTTCACCCCAAAACAAAGACTTTCACCTTTTTCTTAAGTGCACACGGAAACTTCTCCAGGATAAATCACATCCTGGGCCATAAATCTAGCCTTGGTAAATTAAAAAAATATTGAAATTACTCCAAGCATCTTTTCTGACCACAATGCAGTAAGATTAGATCTCAATTACAGTGAAAAAAGCCTATTCAAAATTCCAGCATATGGAGGCTAAACAACACTCTTCTGAATAACCAAAAAATCACAGAAGAAATCAAAATATGCATAGAAATGAACGAAAATGATAACACAACAACCCCAAATCTATGGGACACTGTAAATCAGTGCTAAGGGAAAGGTTCATAGCAATAAAGGCTTACCTCAAGAAACAAGAAAAAAGTCAAATAAATAACCTAACTCTACACTTAAAGCAACTAGAAAAGGAAGAAATGATGAACCCCAGGGTTAGTAGAAGGAAAGAAGTCTTAAAAATTAGGGCAGAAATAAATGCAAAAGAAACAAAGAGACCATGGCAAAAATCAACAAAGCCAAAAACTGGTTCTTTGAGAAGATAAATAAAATTGACAAACCATTAGCCACACTCATCAAGACACGAAGGGAGAAGAATCAAATCAACAAAATTAGAAATTTAAATGGAGAAGTCAAAACAGATAACACAGAAATACAAAGGATGATAAGAGACTACTATTAGCAACTATACACCAATAAAATGGACAATTTAGAAGAAATGGACAAATTCTTAGAAAACCACAACTTTCCAAAACTGAACCAGGAAGAAATAGAAAATCTTAATAAACCCATCACAAGCATGGAAATTGAAACTGTAATCAGAAATCTTCCAGCAAACAAAAGCCCAAGAGCAGATGGCTTCACAGTTGAATTCTACCAAAAATTTAGAGAAGAGTTAACACCTATCCTACTCAAACTCTTCCAGAAAATTTCAGAGGAAGGTAAACTTCTAAACACATTCAATGAGGCCACCATCATCATAATACCAAAACCAGGCAAAGATGCCACACAAAAAAGAAAACTACAAGCCAATATCACTGATGAACATAGATGCAAAAATCCTTAACAAAATTCTAGTAAACAGAATCCAACAACATATTAAAAAGACCATACTTCATGACCAAGTGGGCTTTATCCCAAAGATGCAAGGATTCTTCAATATCTGCAAATCAATCAATGTAATACACCACATTAACAAATTGAAAGATAAAAACCGTATGATTTTCTCAATAGATGCAGAGAAAGCCTTTGACAAAATTCAACATCCATTTATGATAAAAACTCTCCAGAAAGCAGGAATAGAAGGAATATACCTCAACATAATAAAAGCTATATATGACAAACCCACAGCAAACATTATCCTCAGTGGTGAAATATTGAAAGCATTTCCCCTAATGTCAGGAACAAGACAAGGGTGCCCACTCTCACCACTACTATTCAACATAGTTTTGGAAGTTTTGGCCACAGCAATCAGAGCAGAAAAAGAAATAAAAGGAATCCAAATTGGAAAAGAAGAAGTAAAACTCTCACTGTTTGCAGATGACATGATCCTCTGCATAGAAAACCCTAAAGACTGCACCAGAAAATTACTAGAGCTGATCAGTGAATACAGTAAAGTTGCAGGATATAAAATCAGCACACAGAAATCCCTTGCATTCCTATATACTAGCAATGAGAAAACAGAAAGGGAATTTAAGGAAACAATTCCATTCACCATTGCAATGAAAAGAATAAAATACTTAGGAATATATCTACCTAAAGAAACAAAAGACCTATATATAGAAAACTATAAAACACTTCTGAAAGAAGTCAAAGATGACACAAACAGATGGAAAAATATACCATGTTCATGGATCATAAGAATCAATATAGTGAACATGAGTGTACTACCCAAAGCAATCTGTAGATTCAATGCAATCCCTATCAAGCTACCAATGGTATTTTCAGAGAACTAGAATAATTTCACAATTTGTATGGAAATACAAAAAACCTCGAATAGCCAAAGCAATCTTGAGAAAGAAGAATGGAACTACAGGAATCAACCTGCCTGACTTCAGGCTCTACTACAAAGCTATAGTCATTAAGACAGTATGGTATTGGCAAAAAGACAGAAATATAGATCAATGGAACAAAATTGAAGGCCCAGAGATAAATCCATGCACCTATGGACACCTTATCTTTGACAAAGGAGGCAAGAATATACAATGGAGAAAAGACAATCTCTTTAACAAGTGGTGCTGGGAAAACTGGTCAACCACTTGCAAAAGAATGAAACTAGAACACTTTCTAACATCATACACAAAAATAAACTCAAAATGAATTAAAGATCTAAATGTAAGGCCAGAAACTATAAAACTCCTAGAGGAAAACAGGCAAAACACTCTCTGACATAAATCACAGCAGGATCCTCTATGACCCACCTCCCAGTGTAGTGAAAATAAAAGCAAAAATAAACAAATGGGATGTAATTAAACGTAATATCTTCTGTACAACAAAGGAAACAATAAGCAAGGTGAAAAGACAGCCTTCAGAATCTCAGAAAATAATAGCAACCAAAACAACTGACAAAGAATTAATCCCCAAAATATACAAGCAACTCCTGAAGCTCAATTCCAGAAGAATAAATGACCCAATCAAAAAATGGGCCGAAGAACTAAAGAGACAGTTCTCCAAAGAAGACATACAGATGGCTAATAAACACATGAAAAGATGCTCAACATCACTCATTATCAGAGAAATGCAAATCAAAACCACAATGAGGTACCATCTCATGCCAGTCAGAATGGCTGCTATGCAAAAATCTACAAACAATAAACGCTGGAGAGAGTGTGGAGTAAAGGGAACCTTCTTACACTGTTGATGGGAATGCAAACTAGTACAGCCACTATGGAGAACAGTGTGGAGATTCCTTAAGAAACTGGAAATAGAACTGCCATATGACCCAGCAATCCCGCTGCTGGGCATACACACTGAGGAAACCAGAATTGAAAGAGACACGTGTACCTCAATGTTCATCGCAGCACAGTTTATAATAGCTAGGACATGGAAGCAACCTAGATGCCCATCAGCAGACGAATGGATAAGAAAGCTGTGGTACATATACACAATGGAGTATTACTCAGCCATTACAAAGAATACATTTGAATCAGTTCTAATGAGGTGGATGAAACTGGAGCCAATTATACAGAGTGAAGTAAGCTAGAGAGAAAAACACCAATACAGTATACTAACACATATATATGGAATTTAGAAAGATGGTAACGATGACCCTATATGCGAGACAGCAAAAGAGACACAGATGTATAGAACAGTCTTCTGGACTCTGTGGGAGGATGTGAGGGTGGGATGATCTGGGAGAATAGCCTTGAAACATGTATATTATCATATATGAAACATATCACCAGTCCAGGCTTGATGCATGAGACAGGGTGCTCAGGGCTGGTGCACTGGGATGATCCAGAGGGATGGGATGGGGGCTCAGGATGGGGAATACATGTAAACCCATGGCTGATTCATATCAATGTATGGTAAAAACCACTACAATATTGTAAAGTAATTAGTCTCCAACTAAAATAAATAAATAAATAAAAGAATACGCATCAACTTGCATGGATGGTTGAATTAAGATTTTTCTTAGTAGATTGAAGGGATGATTACACTAGAGTAGGATTTCCCACATAATCATTTGTGGTCATCTATTTACCGAGTTTCTTTGAATCTGTTACATGCCTCCCAGACAAAGGAGTTAATAATCTAGAGTCTCTGCCTGAAAAACTTGAAGAAGTAGAAATAGGTGAGTTCTGCACACAGTCCTGGTTATGACTCCTGAGTCTCTGGGGATTTCATGAACCAAGAGTTTGGTGAAGTCGTAGTGAGCATGACACTGCCTTACATTGAACATGATAACTTTATCTTGTCTTTCATCCTTTTAACTTGAGCAGATTTGGTGGTGCTCCCTCTTGGTGAGCCTAAACTTTCTACCTTTATAGGGAATTGGGAGACATTGTCTACAGTCCTGCCCTACTTTACAATGAGATTTGTAGACTGCAACTAGTCATTAAGAATGTTTTGCTTAAAACTCAAATGGGGCACTGTATCAACCTAGAGGGGTAGAATTTGGAGGGAGATGGGGAGAAGGTTGAAAAGGGAGGAGATATATGTTTACCTATGGCTGATTCATGTTGAGGTTTGACAGAAAACAAAATTCTGTAAAACATTGATCCTTCAATTTAAAAAAAAGAATTTAAAAAAAGGAAAGGTTTACTCTGCACTCTTGATTTCAAGTTACAGAAATCAACTCAAGCCATCTGATGCAAAAAAGCTTAGTGGACTATGTAGTTGCAAATCTCAGACACAGAGAGATTTGAGGATTTGCAGCACTCTTCAGAAATGTCTCCTTTTTCTATCCCTTATCATGACATTACTATATTTTTACTGAACATTTCCATTGATGGCAAATATGGTTTTGGAGGCTTTTCAAGCCTAATGGTCATGAATATTTGAGAGCATGTCTGGATCTTCCACCTTCCATATCAGCCTAACAAGAGCCTTGCTGGTTCACATGCCTGCTCTAGGACATCTGATGCTTGAAGAGAAAAGGAAACCTGATTATCTAGCCCAGGAGTCATTTGCAATTTTTATTCTGGAAATTATGGCATGGAACTTACTGCCATTCTCAGACCAGAGACATTTCAAGAGAGGCAAGTACAGGAAACAGACATAATTCACGGAAGTCACGGAAATCCCTTTAAGAACATAGAAAAATTGTATTTTTTGTAACATGTAATAAGTGTAAGAGAATAGAATAAGCCTCCTTCCTATAGACATTGCTTACAACTCCAAACACAAATCACATTGCAAATACTAGTATGTAGAAAGTTATAAACCTACCTCATGGAGATTTAATTCCTGGTGCCTGGCAGCCTGGCTAATCATGGAGAAATTATTTTGTCACATCTCTAATATGCCTGCTTCTGTTCCATCCAGGGGAGGAATTATTTCCAAAAGATGAAAATCAAAAATTGATATTTGATTCCTTGGATCTCTGTCACACGTGGGAGGTGAGTCCAGGGAGGAGAGAAGCAGTGGAGAAGCCAGGAGAGGGAGAACCTCCTTCATCTCTTCCACCTGTGAGAATGGGCTGTGGACCATCAGACTCAGCAGTTCATGAATCTAAGGGCTGGGTTGCTGGGGTTGAGGGGAGGAAACCATTGCTGAAATGTTCACATAGAGGAATGAGATGGAGAATTTTGGACAATGAAGACAAGGCATTTCTTTCCTTGCATGTGATATGTCTCCTTCGTTTTTTTTTTTTTTTTTTTAAGGCAGAAATAGTAATTGTTCAACTGATGTGATGACTTTCTTTCCTTTTTCCTCTTGACACTCAATGCTAATTCTTGATGGTGACCATGTTTGTTGATTTTTTCAGCATTTATTCTTGTTCTTGCCCATTCCAAGTGACTGCTCACCACCCCTCCCTCCCAGGCCCTGGAGAAGTGTAAGGACACAGCGCTGATCAAATCCATTGGGGTGTCCAACTTCAACCACAGCAGCTGGAGAAGATCCTGAACAAGCTGAGGGTCAAGTACAAGCCGGTCTGCAACCAGGTAAGCAGCTTGATTCCTCTCCCTCCAGCTCTTCAGAACCTCCTTCTTACACTGGAGACAGATATCTGTCTGTCCTTCCCTCCTGTTCATCTGAGCTTTGTGGGACAGAGGACTCTAGAGAGCAGAGTTTCTGTCTGGGTGGTGTGAATAGAACCCAAAGTAGTATCTCTATGTAATCTGGATGGAAAAGGTGGGGAGGGCATCCTTCTGAATTTTGGGTAGAATCTAGAACTAGAAGTAGGAGGTGTTTCGCTGAGATTAAAGGATGACAAGATTGGATGGGAGAGTGCCCTGGAATGAACTGTGTATAGGCAGGAAGCCTTGAAAACATTGAATGGAAAGTAATAAAGTAACCAATCAGCTGAGATGAGTGGTAAGTGTTTGTGTGGGGTTCTGATGTCTGAATCCTTAGTCTTGGTGTCTTAGCCTTTATGAGTCTCAACAGAGAGCACAGAACAGAAAATGTGCTGGAGATGACTAAAGTCATCCAGGTTAGAGGGTAAAGTTAAAGACTTGAGGTGATGTTAACAGAAGATAAAACATTTACCTGGGAATATCTACTCAAATATAGAGTACACTTTTTTATTACTCAACTTGGACTGGTTCTCCCATCCATGGTCTGTCATAAAGTTAACTGTATAAACACACTTTTCTCTACTTCTCTCTCGATGTTGATATTTCCATTTACATTTAATGTTGCAATCTTTCCTTTAGGCACTTAAAACTTTTAATCTGCCTCTGTCATGTTAATATTACCTTTTCAAATAATCTGACACTCTTCTCTGTTGACATTCTACAGGTGGAATGTCACCCTTATCTCAACCAGAGCAAACTGTTGGATTTCTGCAAGTCACATGATATTGTTCTTTTAGCCTGTGGTGTGCTGGGATCACAAGGAGTAAAAAATGGTATTGAATCCTATTGAAGACAAGTGGGAGTTTCCCTAAAATTCAATTTTTGATGAGATTTTTTTAAAATATAAATTTATTTATTTTAATTAAAGGTTAATTACTTTACAATATTGTATTGGTTTTGCCATGTATCAACATGAATCTGCCACAGGTATACACGTGTTCAGGACGGGGAACATGTGATGAGATATTTTAAAATACAGTACTCAGATAACTCTCCTAAGCAAAGGGGAGAGAGGGGAGGGATGGAATATTTTCTTTTCTTATAACTTCCCATCACCCAGCCATTTTTTTGTACATTGTATCAGCTGCGATTCATGGGGTCGCAAAGAGTTGGACACGACTGAGCGACTGAACTGAACTGAACGGATTAGATCGTAAACTCATCATTAACAAACATCTGCATTAAAATCTATATATAATCCCCTAGTTGGAACCAGAGACACAAGCTTATGTCATGATTTATGTAGTTATTAACTAATAAAACATTTCTAAAAATAGAAATTCCAAGTCTCAGTTACCTTATGTGTAAAATTGGGATAATAATATGCAATTGTGAGGTCTATTATGATAGAAAAAACCAAACTTGAACCACTTATGTAAATATCTAAAGAAAAATAATGAGGGAATAAATGTCTCTGATTTTGAGACTACTTACTTTTTATTAATACCTTAGGAAAGTGAGCAGAGAAGGCAATGGCACACCACTCCAGTACTCTTGCTTGGAAAATCCCATGGACAGAGGAGCCTGGTAGGCCGCAGTCCATGGGGTAGCTAAGAGTTGAACACGACTGAGCAACTTCACTTTCACTTTTCACTTTCATGCATTGGAGAAGGAAATGACAACCCACTCCAGTGTTCTTGCCTGGAGAATCCCAGGGATGAGGGAGCCTGGTGGGCTGCCATCTATGGGGTCGCACAGATTCGGACATGACTGAAGCAAGTTACCAGCAGTAGCAGCCGGAAAGTGAAATTTAAAAAAATTCCTGGAATTTCCCTTCTGTTTCTCTGTTCATGCCCTTGATTATAGAAGAAAAACAACCTCTGAGAATTAAAGAAAAAACCCACAACTTTAGCAATCCTGGTCTCAGGTCAATAATGCATCCAATACCTGCAGAGCTTTGTAAGCACAGAATGGGAGGTGACACAGTTGAGATGCTGATTCAGTTATTCTTCAACTAAGCCATGAAATTTGTATTTCTAACAAAATCCCAGGTGATACTGATGATGCCGGTCCATGGACCACACTTTGAGAAGCACTACTTAATCTGTCTGGGAAAACTACTCACAGACTGAGTACTTAGTCTCAGCTCCTCTGGATTTCTGAATTTCCTTCTAAGGTGAATGTGAACCACCCCATTCTCTTGGAGGACCTGGTTCTTTGTGCCATTGCCAAAAAGCACAAGCGAATTCCAGCTTTGGTTGTCCTTCTCTATCAGAAACAATGTGGGGTTGTGGTTCTGTCCAAGAGTTACAACAAGAAACAATTCAAAGAGAATATACATGTGATGAGTCAGGCTATGGGTAGAGGGCTCCTAAGGAATATCCTTCACAAGAGTCATTCTTTGTCTATTTCTCAAGACTTTCCTTGAGTTAAAATGATTTACCAGTTCTTCCCTGTGCATGAATGCCTTGTGTGTATTCCTGATGGTTTTCTCCTCCTGCTGTGGCAACAGGAGAGGTGGCCTGGCTGTGGAGGGTTCATTTCAGTTCAGTTCAGTCACTCAGTCATGTATGACTCTTTGCGACTTCATGGACTGCAGCACACCAGGCTTCCTTGTCCATCACCAACTCCCAGAGCTTGCTCAAACTCATGTCCATTGAGTCGGTGATGCCATCCAACCATCTTATCCTCTGTCTTCCCCTTTTCCTCCTGCCTTCAATCTTTCCCAGCATCAGGGTATTTTCCAATGATTCAGTTCTTTGCATCAGGTGGCCAAAGTATTGGAGCTTCACCTTCAGCATTTGTCCTTCCAATGAATATTCAGGACTTATTTCCTTTACAATTGACTGGTTTAATTTCCTTGCAGTCCAAGGGACTTTCAAGAGTCTTCTCCAACACCACAGTTCAAAAGCATCAGTTCTTTGGCACTCAGCTTTCTTTACAGTCCACCTCTCACATCCATAACATGGCTGCTGGAAAAACCACAGCTTTAACTAGACGGACCTTTGTTGGTAAAGTAATGCTTCTGCTTTTTAATATGCTGTCTAGGTTTGTCATAGCTTTTCTTAGAAGGAGCAAGGGTCTTTTAATTTCATGGCTGGTCACGATCTTCAATGTCCAAGATCTTGGAGTCCAAGAAGATAAATTTAGACAGAAAATAGAGATTTTAGTTCCAGTGCTAGGTCTGAAATTTATCCTATCACTTTGTACAAATGATGTCTTCTTACCTTCATTCTCAATGGACGAAATTTCACTATGTGATTATTTTACGCCTTTTGGACTGTTTTAACAAAATGCCACAGATTTGGTGTCTTAGAAACAATGAAAATTTGTTTCTCACATTTCTGAAGCTGGAAGTCTGAGGTCAGGGAGCACTCTTGGACAGGTGAGGGCCCTCCTCCAGGCTTCTTCTTGTATTTTAACATAGTTGAGGTGGGCAGCAGAGTTCTCCCAAGTTTCTTATATGACCATGATGTTGTTGAAATCTCATCAAAAAGGCTCCACCATCATGACCTAATCACCCCCCAAAGGCTCCATTTCTAACACCATCCACATGTGAATTTGGGGGCATGAAAATTATGGTAGCAATCTTTAATCTCCAAACAATAGTGATTTTATTTTGCATTTTCCTGAATACTAATAAGTTTTCATCTTCATATATTTAACCTTCTTGCGTTTCTGTCTTTGTGAAGTTCCTCTTCAAGACTTTGTCTGCTTTTGCATGGTGTCTCTCATTTGTTTTCTGTGTAACAGAGCATTACTGTGCCCTTAAGCATAGGTGTACAGAAAACTCTCCAGTTTTAAGATTTAATGCAGAGATCAGTTATGTGTGTCTTGATTCTATCGTTTGAGATTCCGCCTGCACTCAGCTCAACTGTTGTCCTCTTGGCTGTGCTCTCGTGCATTTGCTGTTCAGTTCAGTACAGCTTGGCAGTTCTGCTTTAGCATGTGGATATGACTCTTGTCAGAGGAGACTGCATGCTTCTCCATGTAGTTTTTCATATATATTCGGCTAGAATCTGGTCAACTAACTTGGTTTTCATTTCAGGACAACGCTGTAATTTCAAGCCAGGGAGTGGGAAAAAATCCATGTCATTGTCTCTGCTCAGAACTAAGTCACCACTTCTTTTGGAAAACTTAAATCTCCATTGCAAATTACAGGTCAGGCCATGTCAAGGGTTAGGTGCATGGTCCCCTGAAAAATTGTTTTTCTGTTTCCATTGAAATTTCATTCAAAAGTATACCTGAAACTGACTTTCTAATATGATATAAAAATGATTGCCTATATGTTTATTTATTTAAATAGAAATCTAAGTGTCTTTGTATTTCATCAATTTTTATTATCAACTCTGTCATATAATAAGTGTCCATAAGCACATTTGTGGCCTTTATCTTCCATTTAATTTTCAGTTTTCTGTTCTGTGTTTTTAAAAAGGAAAATAAGTGTTCTTCTTTAGAATGGTACATTTGTCTTTAAGGATGTCTTGACTGCTCTTGACCAACTGTTCTTTTATTTAAAATTTAGTATTACTTTACTGACTTCTACAAAAGATTATGTGTTTAAGACTTTGGTTCATGTTGCACTGAAAGAAAGGCAATGCCAAAGAATGCTCAAGCTACCACACAATTGCACTCATCTCACATGCTAGTAAATTAATGCTCAAAATTATCTAAGCCAGGCTTCAGCAATACGTGAACCGTGAACTTCCTGATGTTTAAGCTGGTTTTAGAAAAGACAGAGGAACCAGAGATCAAATTGCCAACATCCGCTGGATCATGGAAAAAGCAAGAGAGTTCCAGAAAAACATATATTTCTGCTTTATTGACTATGCCAAAGCCTTTGTGTGGATCACAATACACTGTGGAAAATGCTGAAAGATGGGAATAGCAGACCACCTGACCTGCCTCTTGAGAAATCTGTATGCAGGTCAGGAAGCAACAGTTAGAACTGGACATGGAACAACAGACTGGTTCCAAATAGGAAAAGGAGTAAGTCTAGGCTGTATATTGTCACCCTGCTTATTTAACTTCTATGCAGAGTACATCATGAGAAATGCTGGACTGGAAGAAACAAAATCTGGAATCAAGATTGCTGGGAGAAATATCAATAACCTCAGATATGCAGATGACACCACCCTTATGCCAGAAAATGAAGAAGAACTAAAAAGCCTCTTGATGAAAGTGAAAGAGGAGAGTGAAAAAGCTGGCTTAAAGGTGAGCATTCAGAAAACAAAGATCATGGCATTTGGTCCCATCACTTCATGGCAAATAGATGGGGAAACAATGGAAACAGTGTCAGACTTTATCTTTTGGGGCTCCAAAATCACTGCAGATGGTGACTGCAGCCATGAAATTAAAAGACTCTTACTCCTTGGAAGAAAAGTTATGACCAACCTAAACAGTATATTCAAAAGCAGAGACATTACCTTTACCAACTAAGGTCTGTCTAGTCAAGACTATGGTTTTTCCAGTAGTCATGTATGGATGTGAGAGTTGGACTGTGAAGAAGGCTGAGTGCCGAAGAATTGATGAGTTTGAACTGTGGTGTTGGAGAAGACTCTTGAGAGTCCCTTGGACTGCAAGGAGATCCAACCACTCCATTCTGAAGGAGATCAGCCCTGGGATTTCTTTGGAAGGAATGATGGTAAAGCTGAAGCTCCAGTACTTTGGCCACCTCATGCGAAGAGTTGACTCACTGGAAAAGACTCTGATGCTGGGAAGGATTGGGGGCAGGAGGAGAAGGGGAAGACAGAGGATGAGATGGCTGGATGGCATCACTGACTCGATAGACGTGAGCCTGAGTGAACTCTGGGAGTTGGTGATGAACAGGGAGGCCTGGAGTGCTGCGATTCATGGGGTCGCAAAGAGTCAGACACGACGGAGTGATTAAACTGAACTGAACTGCACTGAATCACTAGATCACTCTGGAAAACGTATTTCTTTAGATAGTTAAGCTTTTTTTTTTTCATGACTGTGATGTGAATTTTTAATAATTTGTGTTCTTTAATATTTAAAACACTTTTCATTCATAACTGTTTACACTAAAGTGTTAGTTGCTTTAGTTGTGTTCAACTCTTTGTAACCCCAGGGACTATAGCCCGCCCGTCTCCTCTGTCCATGTGATTCTCCAAGCAAGAATGCTGGCGTGGGTTGCCATTTTCTTCTCCAGGACATTTTCCCAACACAGGGGTCTTCTCAACTAAGGCATTGACATATAGGTTTTGTTAGATTTATTATATTAGATAATGAGCAAGTTTCATATCAGATTCTTGAATAGGCTTTCACAGGGAGCCTCCTTCCCACACTGCTTCAGCAGAATGCTGTCACCCTTAGGGAGTGTTGGGGAAAGGCAATCAGTCTAATGTCAGCTCACGTTCAGTATCAAGTCAGGAGTGTCTAAAGCAGTGTGTTTGAAAAAAGCAAATTTTAGTTTGTTTTCTGTCACAAGTGATTCACTCAGAAAGATAAGGGACTGATGCACAATGTTTGTGAGGTGGACAGAGTAGGAGAAGGTGTGGAAAGGAGAGGTGAGAATTCATCAGAGGATCCTAGGTTGTTCTCCTGGAAGCTGAGGACAGACATATCTTCCCTGTCCCCTCTTCTTGTCTCCATCCAGCTGGAAAGTCCTCCAGTGCCCAGGAGGAGGGTGGCTCCTTCCGGGAGAGGTTGAACTGATTGTTCTTTCCCTCCAGGTGTTTGAGTTTGAACTGAGTCCAGATGACATGAAAGCAATTGATGGCCTCAACAGAAATATAAGATATTATGAATTTCTAATGTAAGTGACTGTTTCACACACAGAGTTTTTTTTGTTGTTGTTTTTTGGTAGCGGACAGGTGAGCAGGGGAACTAAGCTTTTTAAAAGCTTCAGTCAGTCCTTAAGTCAGTCCTCTTTTCAAGACTGAAAAGAAAGACAGTCTAGCATAGAAGTCTTTCAGCACAGGAGTCAACCAGGTACTTCCTGCAGACCTCAAACCAGAAGCTCCCTCCAGGGCCCCATCCTTGATCAGCAGAAATGGGATTGGGGCCCAGGACAGCTCATCAGTAAAATTCCCACAGTTGACATTGTGGTGAATAAATTCACTACTTTGTGTCCCTAATCCCTGTGCTTGGTGTACCTCCTCTCACAGCCCAGGGAGCCAGGAAACACAAAGGGCACAGTCTCCATAGTCCACTGTTCTTTCAGGGATCAGTGAACATGTTTAATGTTTAATTATTTTCACATCAGGGGAAAATGATTATATTAATTATAAAACTATGTTGTAATTAAGCCAGATTTCATGAATGAATCCATCTCTTTGTCTTCCAGTGGTGTCAGTCACCCTGAGTATCCATTCTCTGAATAATATTGACTCTCAGCTCTCACTGTAGTTCTTTGATAACTTCTTACTTCTAGAGTGGTTAAGAAAATTTTTGTGCCTGAAGGAGAAGTTTAAATAAAGTGTCTGAACTTTCTAAAACCATGCTTTTCCTTTTAAAAATACACTTTTTATGAAACAGCATAGACTTCAAAGTAAGAATACTCTTTTTCCTGATGATTAAAATAATAAAGATATATGACAGAATATTTAGATAGAAAAGGGACAGGACAGGGAATGATGATCAGCTGTGTTTACCCACTCAAAAATACTTCCTTTGGTGCATTTACATTGTGATTTTACTTGACAAATGTGTGTGTTTGTTTATTTACAAAGACATATAAACTTCAATCTACAGGTTGTATTCTTCTTTTAAAACATAGCTTAAGTATCTTGGTAAGCTAAAAACATGATTTTAAAAATCCAGCATTATATTTTGCTTCCTGTATAGCAAGCAGCACATCTTAGTCATATATGTAATTTCTTATTTGTCTGCCTGTGCTCAGCATTTTGATGAATCCTTACACATTTTGAGTTTATTCAGTGGTCATTCAGCAAAACTTTACTGAATATTCTTTAGAAAGACATTGTTGTATCAACAAATGTCAATAACTGAAATGAGAAATGTCTCGAGTCATTAGTCTCATGGAGAATGAGACTGAATGAAATCAGGAGAATTTAACTGTTAGAAATGGGTAAGTGTCTGTTGAGATAATTCTGCACAATCTCTCTCATTTCTGTACTTCTGTTAGGCAGAGACACAAACTACCGTTCACCCCACACAACTTTTCATTTGTATCAAACAGCCTTGAAAATAGAGACAGTGGTTCCCTGCATTTCTCTGGAACAGAAAACATTTATTCCAGGAAGGAAGGGTGTTCATGGAACATTTAAGGGCCAGCAAGTCTGCTGATGTGGGTGGAGTTTAGTGAGGTGGGGAGACAGGAGCTGGAGACAAGTCAGAGAGCCAGTGGGGCAGGGGGTCCTTGTCACATAGGCTTTTAAAGGACTTTACTGTGAGGGAAATGGAGAAGGATAGTTCCAGAACACTGTTCCTCAGGCCTCTCTCTGATAGCTGATGACCACCTTGGCCCATCCAGACATCCTGCTGGTCTGAGCCGGATCTGTACGCCCCATTGCTCACTCTGCCCAGCATGGGTGGCCCTTGCCCCAGGGAGAGTGAACTGGATCCAGAGGTGCTGAGGGGGCATTTGTGGGCTTGGGGGCACACAGGCTGCCCAGTAAACTGGCCGAGTCCTGGGCAGCATCTGGTCACCCTCTCAGCCTGTTCCAGGAGCAGGAGTGGGTTCATGTCTCAGGAGAGGAGTCAGGTTCCTGGGCTTCCTGTGGGTCCACCTGGGTTCATAGCAGCTGCGGGGTCGCGACCTCCCAGAGTCATCCCAGGGCTGCAGTTCTCAGTGTGTGGTGTGTAAGGGTCTCTCCAGGGAGGGCCTCTGAGCCCCTGTCACCCAACTTGTCTGGGGCCCTCCTGGGGTTCAGTCCTGATCTGCTGGCTTCTCTTCCCTTCCCACCCAGCTCTATGGGGACAGTTCTTTACAGCCCTGGTGTGGACAAGGCTTCCTGCTGTTGTCGTGTGTTATTAGGAGATGTGATCCTGATGTGTTCCTGAGGGAGCTGAGCTCAGTGTCCTCTTGCCCACCTGGAGCTCCTCCCAGCACAGTGGTGACACTCGCTGTTTGCTAAGTGTGGCTCCTGTGATTGTTCAGGAAGCGTTGGTGCTGATTTCTTTTCTTCCTTTCATGGATCAGGCTTCCCAGGTAGGGCAGTGGTAAAGAACCTGCCTGACAGTGCAGGAGATACAGGTTGGATCTCAAATCCAGGAAGATTCACTGGAAAAGGAAATGGCAGCCCACTCCAGTATTCTTGCCTGGAGAATCCCATGGACAGAGAAACCTGTCAGGCTACCGTTCATGCTGTCGCAAAAGAGGGGTTTTGACTTAGCCAACTAAACAGTAACAACAACAGTTTCATGGCTCATGTCATTCCCTCTTTCTTTTTCCACTCTGTCTTTTTTTTTAGCTTTCGTGTTTCACTTTTCTTTATTGTACACTTTTTCTCTCTCTTCCTCTGTATGTTCATGACTGGGTACTTGGACAACCACAACACACCCACTGTTTGCAGATTTGTACCACATCCTGATTGTCTTTCACTAGGTGGCATGGCATGTGCCTGGTCCAGGATCAGCCCAACAGGAAACTAAGAGCAGTTGAGTTCAGTTCAGTTGCTCAGTTGTGCCCAACTCTTTGTGAGCCCATGGACTGCAGCATGCCAGCCCTGCCTGTCCATCACCAACTCCTGGAGCTTGTTCAGACTCATGTCCATTGAGTCACTGATGCCATCCAATCATCTCATCTTCTGTCATCACCTCCTTCTCCCACCTTCAATCTTTCCCAGCATCAGGGTCTTTTCCAATGAGTCAGTTCTTTGCATCAGGTGGCCAAAGGATTGGAGTTTCAGCTTCAGTATCAGTACTTCCAACGAATATTCAGGACTGATTTCCTTTAGGATGGACTGGTTTGATCTCTTTGCAGTTCAAGAAACTCTCAAGAGTCTTTTCCAACACCACAGTTCAAAAGCATCAGTTCTTCTGTGCTCAGCTTTCTTTACAGTCCAACTCTCACATCCATACACGACTACTGGAAAAACCATAGCCTTGACTAGATGGACAAAGCAATGTCTCTGCTTTTTAATATGCTGTCTAGGTTGGTCATAACTTTCCTTCCAAGGAGTAAGTTTTTTTTTAATTTCATTGCTGCCGTCACTATCTGCAGTGATTTTGGAGCTCCAAAAAATAAAGCCTGCCACTGTTTCCACTGTTTCCCCATCTATTAGCCATGAAATGATGAGACTGGATGCCAAGATCTCAATTTTCTGAATGTTGAGCTTTAAGCCAACTTTTTCACTCTCCTCTTTCACTTTCATCAGGAGGCTCTTTAGTTCTTCTTTACTTTCTGCCATAAGGGTGGTGTCATCTGCAACTGAGTTCATTTCTGAGTCAACAATGTAGCTGACCCGTGGATGACTCTGGTTCTGGGGAATTTATGACTGTTTTTGAATGTTTTACTATCCCCCAAATCCACACCTGTTATACTCAGTGTTTGACATGGTCTAGTCTTGTGTCTCCACCGTTACTCTCTTGTCCCTGTCCCCACATATATAAATCCCTCTGCAGCTGTAAGGAGCCTCCCCCAGCTGCTCTTCAGTTTAAGTTCAGAGTTAAGTGAAATGGACACCAGTCTTCAGTCAGCCCCCAAGTAGGTGGGAACTTTGCATATAAGGATTTCTGTCATTAGTTTGTTTTGAGGGAGGCAACTGGGTGCTGAGCTGCTGCCATTTACAGATCAAGACACCACTGTACAAGTCAGAGGAGAGGTGAATGTGAATAAAAACACATGGAAATGTCCTTCTACAGTTCTGGATCTTTCCTAGTTGCATGTTCACTTTGTAGCTGTAGATCTTTGACTGTTTCCCAGAATGCCTATGACATTTTCAGCCGCTTCCTGTTTCCATACTTCCTTCTCCAAAGGAGACTTCATTCCTCCTAGCTCACTATTTTGCTAACATCACTCTATGTGTTAAACTAAGTTTTCCTTCACAACATCCCCTTATACTAGTACATCATGATTTCCCTTACTCTTCTCAATTTTGTTGCAGTTTCAGTTGTTTATAGGTTTTCCTTTTATGAATAATGTTGAACAGGATAGTAAATTATGTAAATATTTGTCAGCTACATTATGAGTGTTTTTTAAAAATTGTGTAACAAAGTCCATGGTATAAACACTCAGAGTCTGTTTGCACACTGCACATGGTAACCAATAATTATTAATATTTAGTCTCCTATAAACATCTTGCCAAATGTCTGATTTTGGAATCCTTTTCAGGATTTTACCCTTGTCAGATCTGTAAGGGTTCTCAGGTGGCTCAGTGTTAAAGAATCTGACTGTTAATGCAGGAGTTGTAAGAGACGTGAGTTCCCTCGTCAGGAATTTCCCGTGATACAGTAAATGGCAACCCACTCCAGTATTCTTGCTGGGAAATTCCATGAACAGAGTAGCCTGCCAAGCTATAGTCCATTGGGTTATAAAAGAGTCAGACAGGACTTAGCAACTAAAACTTCCACCAGTACAGGTCTATAAAGCAAAATAATTTTGCTGGTGGGAAATGTAAAAAGGCAGTTTGTTTTCATTTGATATTTTTATTCTTTATTAAGGGATTACATTTTGAAAAAATGCTTATTAAACATTTTTTCAAATTGTGTGACTTGTGTGTTTGTATGTACTACAAGATAGTTGTTTCAAATGATGTTTGATCAAGAGTGGGCTTCTTAATTAGAAAAATGAAATGACGGGCATTGGAGGTTTCTGTGTAACCTATGGTCAATAACTGTTCTGCACATCTCATCATTATATAACTTGAGATATTCTGATAAGAAAAAGCAAACAAGCTAAGTGGTTAAATACTCCTCTTACCCTGTGGGACTCATTTAATCCTTCTCCTCCTACAGCGTGTCTGCTAACATCGGACAGTCAGCTGGGGCGTTAACTTCCTGTTCTTTATAACCTCTGAAGTCAAAAGAAAAAAATCAATCTGCTTACTTAGTGGAGCAACAAACAATGGATCCCAAAGGCCAGCGAGTGAAGCTTAATGATGGTCACTTCATTCCTGTCCTGGGATTTGGAACCTTTGCACCTCCAGAGGTAACATTAGTGGCTGTGGGTTGAGATATAAATAGTAAGTGAATATAACATGAGAGGAAGGGACTTGGGTTGTCAAGCACTGAACTCCTGTGTGACTCTGGGAGGATCACGAGGTTCCACTAACCAGGCTAGAACCATGCCCTGTGAAAGGGGAGAGAGCATCCAGTCTCCACTCTGCATCAGAATCTGAGGCTGTGCTCACCTGCAGATTACTCTGGGTTCCCCTCCAGTTTCCACCTCTTTCCCAGATTTGCTTTGAGGGGGATTGCAATGGTGGGGTTTCTCTGTGTATTTAATTAGTTCAAAAATTTGCTCCTTCTGAAAAGACATGACCCAGAGAAATATTTGAGTTAAAGTTCTCAAAGATGAGGTGACTGAAAACTAATGGGAGACAATTTCTTTTCTACTCTGGGGTGCCTGCTTGGTGCTAAGCAAGACACTCCAGCTGTGTTTTGCCTGTACTTCTGTTTCTGCTTGGAAGCTTCTTCTAATGGAAAATATACTGTCATTTGAGAGGATAAACTACAGTCTTACAGGAAAGGTTTTGTAATGTTTTCTTGGGTGTTATAATATGTTTTTATTAAAGTATAATTTTCAGTGCTTTGTCGTAAGAGGAGTGTTGGTGATCAACAATG
This sequence comes from Capricornis sumatraensis, assembly GCF_032405125.1. Classification (NCBI taxonomy): domain Eukaryota; kingdom Metazoa; phylum Chordata; class Mammalia; order Artiodactyla; family Bovidae; genus Capricornis; species Capricornis sumatraensis. The sequence goes on from NC_091083.1 coordinate 46,672,311, forward strand.
GATCTTTTATGAGAATATAGCTTTGTACAGCTTTAATAGATACCGTTTTTATTTAGTGTATTCTGCGTGGCTTCACTGGTAAACAGAGGTCTCAATAGCTTTCACCTGCTTTCTTGATGCTTTTACCAGATAACTTACACCTTTATTGATTTTGCTTCAAACATCTCACAGTATAAATCATATCCATGACTACAACCTTATATTGAGTCTTAAGATTTCTTCCAGCAACTTGAAGTGGTCTTGCTGATGCCAGCAATCAACCACCGATTGCCTGGTATTAAATGTTTCTGCGTGTCCATTTAGTTACTTACTAGGAATGAAGTGACGACAGATGATGAGATGGTTGGACGACATCACTGACCCAATGGATATGAGTTTGAGCAAACTCCAGGAGATAGTGAAAGACAGGGAAGTCTGACGTGCTGTAGTCTCTGAGGTCTCAAAGAGTTGGCCACGACTTGGTGACTGAGCAACAACAATGTTCAGGGAAACTGTCATGGCTACATCACCACACATACAGAACTAACCAAAGGCACACAAAAAAGTGGGTTCTTGGGAAGATCAGCCTGGGCCTTAGCAATCTCTTAATCATGTGGATATTTAACTTTATTTTTGTTGCTTATGTAGGTTCCTAAGAGTGAAGCTCTGGAGGTCACCAAACTTGCTATAGAGGTTGGATTCCGCCACATTGACAGTGCTCATTTGTATCAGAATGAAGAGCAGATTGGCCAGGCCATTCGAAGCAAGATTGCCGATGGGACTGTGAAGAGAAAAGATGTATTCTACACTTCAAAGGTGCTGTGTGTTTTCTGTGTGCACATGTGTGTAAGTGATTGTGTGCAGGTGACAATTAGGTAATAGGATCAGTAGTTATTTGGTCAATGGTACTTATTGCTACAACTTTTTTCACATATATTTATATATTAAATCTAATATCCTTCTCCACCAAACCATACTCTCCCACCAAAGGAAGAATGTGATTATACCCTTCTCATCATCGGTGTGTTCAAATTTTGGTTTTAAATTAGTCCCTTGCTTCTCTGAGCCTATACCAGAGCAATGTGATTTAGTATGGGTGAATGAATCAGAGAGAACAGTTGTCAGATTATAGCTTTCCTTATCACCTGGTAGACTTTCTAGAATTTCTTCTCATTCTGAATCAGTTCTTAGATCTGTCAGTATGAGAGCATTAGGACAGGCACTTTGTGTATCACACAAGATCTAGCCAAAGTGTCTTGACTTATCTTCTGCCCATGTTAATATGTTCAAGGTCTTTTCCCTACAGTTACGTAAACAGCAAGATATTAATTAATTCTGAGAGATCTGATTGTTTGATCCAGTTAGAGCAAGTTTGTGAGCAGGTTTCACATTCTATCAAACATAATCAGATGATGAACATGGTAATTTTCCAATAATTCTTTTTATCTCTTCCTTCATTTCACTCCATTGTGAGTGATGTAACTATGTCTGATTCAACTGATGATATTTTAAGCAAATAATAAAGCTTACATGGGTAAGTTAGATCAAAAAGGACCTCGAAAGGAAAATGAGCATCTTTCTTGAGGTCATTTGTTTTAATCAATAAAAATGTCTAAAGTGTTAGACATAGTCCATTAGTTGTGTCCATCTCTTTGTGACCCCATGGGCTAAAGCCTGCCAGTTTCCTCTGTCCATGGAATTGTACAGACAAGAATACTGGAGTGGGTCTCCTTCTACAGGGGATCTTCTCCAGGTAAGAATACTGGAGTGGGTTGCCATTCCCTTCTCCAGGGCATCTTCCAAACCCAGGGATCAAATCTGGTCTCCTGCATTGCAGGCAGATTCTTTACTGTCTCAGCTACCAGGGAAGCCCCCAAATGTCTAAATATTAGATGAAAGAAGAAAAAAATTTACCTGAAGTATTGGAATTCCCTGGGGGTCCAATGGTTGGGACTCAGTGTATTATTGCCATGAGCCTGGGTTTCATCCCTAACTAGGGAACTAAGATCTCTTCAGCCTCACGTTTAGGGCCCCCCATTCCCCCCCATCAAATTACCTAAAGAATTAATTTAACACAGCTTCTATTGTTTAACCTCTGCAGCTTTGGTCCACTTCTCTTCGTCCAGAATTGGTCAGACCAGCCTTGGAAAAGTCACTGAATAATCTTCAACTGGACTATGTCGATCTCTATATTATTCATTTTCCAGTGGCTCTGAAGGTTGGCAATCTATTTTTAAAATCAGTCACATATATATATTTTTTTGCCTCAGAATGATTATAAACTTGCATGGATGGTTGACAAGATTTTTCTTAGTAGGTTGTAGGGAAGCCCTCACTACAGCAGAATCCTCTCAAATAATCATTTGTGATAATATTTTACTGAGTTTCTTTGAATACGTTACCTGCTTCCCAGAGAAAGGAGTCTAATAATCTGACTCAAAAACTTGTGAAAATAAAAATAGGCAAGTTCAACATAGTCAAGATTATGACTCCTGAGTCTCTGGGGATTTCATGAACCCAGAGTTTGGTGCAGCCATGATGAGCATGACACTGCCTTACATTGAACATAATGAGTTTATCTTCTCTTTCAAGTTGAGCAGATTTGGTGCTCTTTCTGTGTAGGTCTAAACCTCCCAGCCTTTACAGGGAATTGGGAAGCCTTGCCTACACTAATGCCTATTTTCATGATGTTTGTAGACTGCACTCAACCACTAAGAACTGTATCATGTAGAACTCTTGATTTTAAGTTACAGAAATCTACTCAAGCCACCTGATGCAAAATAGCTTGGAGGACTATAAAGATGGCAGGTCCCAACCATGGAGATCTAAGGATTTGCAGTACTCTTCAGAAATGTCTTAAAAACAAAAACAAAAAACCTTTATCAAGGCAATCCTCTAGGTTTGCTTTACTTTTACTGAACATTTTCCATTGGTGGCAAATATGGCCTTGGGACAGCTCAAAGCTCATGGTCATGAACATTTGAAAGCATGTCTGGATCATCCACATTCCATATCAACTTAAGGAGAGCATTGCTAGTTCATATGCCTGCCCTAGGGTATCAGATGCTCAGAGGGAAAAAGAAGTCTGATTATTTAGCCCAGGTCAAGGTTGCAATTTTTATTCTGGAAATAAAGCCATGTAGCTTACTTCCATTCCCAGCTCAAAAGAGGCATTTCAAAAGAGGCAATTATAGGAAACAAACAAAATTCACATAAGCCAATATGAGTCCCATTAGGATCTAGAAAAATTATATTTATTACAACAGATAGTATGTGTAAGAGATTAGAATAAGCCTCCCTTTAAAGACATTGCTTAAAACTCCATATGCAATCACTGCAAATATGAGTATCTAGAAATTTATAAACCTACCTCATGAAGGTTTAATCCCTGGTGCCTGGCAAGCTGGCTAAATGTGGAGAAATTAATTTGTGACATCTCTAAAATGACTGCTTCCATTTCAGCCAGGGGAGGCACTTTTGCCAAAAGATGAAAATGGAAAACCAATATTTGACTCCGTGGATCTCTGTCACACGTGGGAGGTGAGTCTAGGGAGGAGAGAACCAGAGGAGGAACCAGGAGAGGGGGAACCTCCTTCCTTTCTTCCACCTGTGAGAATGGGCTGTGGACCATCAGACTCAGCAGTTCATGAATCTAAGGGCTGTGATGCTAGGGTTGTGGGGGAGGAAACCATTGCTGAAATGTTCACAGAAAGGGATAGAGGAGGAGAATTTTGGCCAGTAAGACAGGCATCTATTTCCTTCCACGTGATATGTCTTCTCTGAGGTTTTTCTTAGGAGATAGTAATTTTTCTTGTGTCATGACCTTCTTCCCCTTTTTCCTTCCTTATAATCAATGCTAATTCTGGACAGGAGACATTTTTTACAGATTGTTTTTCAGCTTTTTTTTACAGATTGTTTTTCAGCTTTTTTATTCTTGTTCTATTGACCATTCCAAGTGACAGTTCATGACTGTTCACCACCCCTCCCTTCCAGGCCCTGGAGAAGTGTAAGGATGCAGGGCTGACCAAGTCCATCGGGGTGTCCAATTTTAACCACAAGCAGCTGGAAAAGATCCTGAACAAGCCAGGGCTCAAGTATAAGCCCGTCTGCAACCAGGTGAGCAGCTCAGCTCCTCTCCCTCCTGCTCTTCAGAACCTCCTTCTTGCACTGGAGCCTGATGTCTGTCTGTCCTCCACTCCTTTGTGGACAAAAGATTCTAGAGAATAGGACTCACAGTGGTATCTGTGTCTGCTAATGTCTGGGTAGAAAATGTGGGAGACCTTTCTGTTAAATTGTGGTAGGGACTGAGGGAAGGTAATGGAGGTGAAAGGGGTTAGACTAGACAGGCAGAACTAAAGGAAAAAGGTGTTTCCCTGAGCTGAAAGCAGGACCAGAAGTTGATGTGAAAGTGCTCAGAGGGAACTGTGTACAGGAAGAAAGACAATGAACATATGAGTTTCCCAAGTGGAGCATCAGTAAAGACTCTGTCTGCACTGAAGGAGAAGCAGGCTCCATCCCTGGGTCAGGAAGATCCCCTGGATGAGGAAAAGGCAACTCACTCCAGTATTCTTGCCTGGGAAATCCCACGGACAGAGGAGCCTGGTGGGCTACAGTTCAGGGGGGTTGCAAGAGTTGGACAGCTAAACAACTAAACCACCGCCACCAAAGAAAAGTCATATAAGATGGATTTCAGAGTTTGTATGGGGTTTGAATGGCTGAATCCTTAGTCTTGGTGTCTTGGCATTTATGAGCACAGTAGAGAAACAGGCAGCACAGTACACAAAAATGTACTGGAGATGATGAGAGTCATCCAGGTAAGAGGGTGAAGTTGAAGGGTCATGGTGATGCTAACACTAGATGAAATATTTACTCTGAAATATTTACTCAAATGTAGAGCCCACCTTGTGCTTTTCTCCATCTTGGATTAGTTCTCCCACCTATGTCTATGATAAAATTAACTATATAAACACACTTTTCTCTATTTTTCTCTTGATATTGATATTTCCAGTTTACATTTAAGTTGCAGTTTTTCCTTTAGCACCTCTTAAACTTTTAATCTTCCTCTTTCCTGTTAATATTGCCTTTTCATATAATCTGACACTCTTCTTTGTTGGCATTCTACAGGTGGAATGTCACCCTTATTTCAATCAGAGCAAACTGTTGGAGTTCTGCAAGTCACATGATATTGTTCTTGTTGCCTATGGTGCTCTGGGATCCCAAAGAATAAAAGGATGGTATTGAATCCTATTGTGTACAAGTGGGAGTTTCCCTAAAATTCAATTTTTGATGAAATAGTTTAAATCGTACAGTACTCAGATAACTCTCATAGGCAGAGGGGAGAAAGGGGAAGGATGGAAAGAATTCTTCTCTTTTATTTTCCCAGCTCCCAGACAATTTTTCTACATTGTATTAGCCTTATAGATTCATCAGGAACAAGTGTCTGTATTAAAATCTCTATATAATCTCTCTTTGAGACCAAAGACACAAGCTTATGTCATGATTTATCTATCTATTAACTCGTGAACATATTTCTAATAATATGCATTTCTAGCCTCACTTACCTTATGTTTAAAATTGGGATAGTAATATGCAACTCCCAGATCTACCATGATAGAAAAAATTCAAATATAAAGCATTTTTTTAAACATCCATAGAAGACTAATGGTGAAATGAATAGCTCTCATTTTGAGACTATTCAAGTTTGATCAATACCCTAGAAAAGTAAAAAAAAAAAAAAAAATTCCTAGTCTTTTCCTTCTCTTTTTCTACTCATGGTGGTTAAAGAAGAAAAAAAGTAAAAAAAAGAAATAAATTCCACCTGTTTGGCAGCACTGGCCTCAACTCAAAAATGCATCTGAATCACGTGCACAGCTTTGTAAACACAGAATGGGAAGTGACACAGTTGCGGTTCTGATTCAGTTGGTATTCAGCTCAGCCATGGAATTTGTATTTCTAACAAGATCCCAAGTGATGCTGATGCTGTTGGTCCATGGACCACACTTTGAGAAGCACTGTCTAGAGTGGGCCTACTTGGTCTGTTTGGGAAGTCACCTTACAAATAAGTCTCAACTCCTCAGCATTTCTGAATTTCCTTTCAGGGTGAACCCAAACCTCCCCTTTCTCTTGGAGGACCCAGTTCTCTCTGCCATTGCCAAAAAGCACAAGCAAACCCCAGCTGTGGTTGCCCTTCGCTACCAGATACAACGTGGGGTTGTGGTTCTGGCCAAGAGTTACAACAAGAAGCGGATCAAAGAGAACATACAGGTGATGAGTGGGGCTGTGGGCAGAGGGCTCCTAAGGAATATCCTTCACAAGCGTCATTCTTTGTCCAACTGAGGACAGATATGGCTTCCCTGTCCCCTCTTCTTGTCTCCATCCAGTTGGAAAGTCCTCCAGTCCCCAGGGGAAGGCTGGCTCCTTGCGGGGTGGGGGGAGGTAATGTGATTGTTCCTTCCTCCCAGGTGTTTGACTTTGAACTGACTCCAGAAGACATGAAAGCAATCGATGGCCTCAACAGCAGCATAAGATATAATGAGCTACTACCGTAAGTGACTTGCAGATGCTTCATGATTTTCTGTAGCAGGCAGGTCAACAGGGAACTAACGTTTTTCAAAGCTTAGTTTTAGGGAGACAGTCCTAATTTCTAGCATAGGAGTAAACCAGGGGCTTCCTGTAGACCTCAGACCAGAGGTTTTCTCCAAGGCTCTATCTCTGACCAACAGAAATGTGACTGGGGCCCAGGCCAGCCCAGAGATGATATGGTGGTAAATTCACTACTTTGTACCGCTCATCCCTGTGTCTGGTGCACCTCCTCTCAGGGCCCAGGCACCCTGTGGACACAGACAGCACAGAGCTTTCAGCCCACTATTCTTTTAAGGACTTATGAAAATATTTCATCTTCAATTCTTTTTTACATCAGGGGGAAATGATTATATTAATTATTACTATGTAATAATGAATCCATCCTTTAGCACGTTCATGTTTATCCTAATACAATTGTAAAATGCCATGCTTATGTTTTTATGGAGGAGGGGCCCACAAAGGCCACTGTATATGGGTACTGAGAGGTCACAGTGGGCCTGCTTCAACTCTGCCCCACCCCCGCCCCCTGCCAAGAGTCTAGTTGCTTTTCTCCCTAGTGGGCATTTCTTTACCAAGCCATCATTCATTTCTTTCAAATTTATCTCTTCATTGGCCTTTTTCCCCTGTTCTAATTTCCATTTCTTCATCCTTATAATGTCACCAAATGAATCACAAGTAGATCATGAGCTTAACTGACCCTCCAGTGAGTGATGGCCATGTCCTTGGCAGGACACACTCAGGTAAGATCGTCTGGTCTCTCTGGTTTTTTGAGTCCAGACTCACCCCAGTGTAGCCTTTGTCAACCAGGGCTCCATCCCACGGGGAGCCCATACCTCCTTGACTTTGACTTAGTCAGTACCATGGAATTTCAGCTGCCTAATTACTGCAGGTGGTTGTCAGAATTGAAGAGACAGAAGGCTAATCAAACACAAAGAAGTTGAAAAGAAGTTTAAAGAGAAGAACATACAATTTAGTGATAAAGCAAACATTTAGTTTTGAATGAAAGATCTCAAAACTCTCTCTTGTTTGTAAAGCTGTATCTTGATAAATGAAAAAAGGGACCCTTTTCTGTTCTCAGCCTTTGAAGTATATTTCTATGTGCTCCTTCATTAAGCTGTGAATGCCTAGACTTGCTCATATTTGTGGGTTTAGGTAAACAGCATGGTTCTTTTGATATGGAATTGCTCAGAATACACTCTTTAATGAATTGAATTGAAAAGGACAAATTTAGAAAGAAAAATGGGAACACAAGAAGCAGAAGACAATGGTAATACCAATTATGAACAATAAGCATTCTCATAAATTATACAGTGATTTATTCTCTAGTTATGATCACTCAGATGAATGTGGTATCTCTTCATTATATTAGAAGCTCCTCACCAGGGACACCCTGTGTCCTGGCTTCAGTAGTTATTTTCTGAATGTTGTGTGAAAAAGATCAACTAATTCCTTAAGGGTTCTCCTTTTCATCATCTAGCGTCCTATGTTTTACCTATGGCTCCATCTTTAGCCATCGTTCATTTTTTAAAAACTTTTAAAAACCATTAAAAATTTTAAAAAGTTATTTATTTTGGCTGTGCTGGATCTTTGTTGCTGCGTGGGCTTTCTTCTCTAGCTGAGGCGAGTAGAAGTTACTCTGTAGTTGTGCTTCGTGGGCTTCTCATTGTAGTGGCTTCTTTTGTTGTGGAGCACAGGCTCGAGGGTGCACAGGCTTCAGGAGTTGTGGTCCCCAGGCTCTAGAACACATGCTCAGTGGTGGTGATGCATGGGCTTAGTTATTCCATGGCATATGGGATATTCCTGGACCAGGGATCAAACCCATGTCTCCTGGATTGGCAGGCAGATTCTTATCTACTGAGCCACCAGGGAAGCCCCTAGCCATAGTTCTTGGCCCCTTTTATAAACTGTAACCTGGGTCAAATTACCTGTCATTGTGTAGATTTTGGCACTGGACATACAGGTCCAGTGTGCACGTGGAGACGGCATCTGCGTGTGTTCTTGCTGGGGGAGAAGGAGGGACGTGTTTGTAGAGTCAGAGTGTCAACCCATCCTGACTGCAACATAGAGTCAAGCTCTCTATGACAACATGACAGATTTAATAAATTAACACTCCTCTTTCTCTTTCAGGGGTGTTGGTCACCCTGAGTATCCATTTTTTGAAGAATATTGACTGTGAGCTGTATACGCGCATTATACCAGAACGACTTGCTTCTAGGGCTGTGAAGAGGATTTCTGTACTTGGTAGAGGTGCTTTAAAAAAGTGTCTTCCATTTCAAAAACTTGCCTTTCCTTTATTAAAAAACATTTTATGAAATAGTGGTCTTGAAAGTATTGATTCTTGTCTTTCCCAATAATTAAAATAATACATGTAAAAGCTACAGAAAATTTGGAAAATAAAAGGGAAAGTTTAGACAATGAAGCTAACCTGTGATTAATCCATTTAGTAATACTTAACTTTGGTGCATTTTCCTTTGTCAGTGAAATGTTAGTCAGTTGACCTAAGAAAGAAATGGAAAATTTTATTTGATTTAAATGTGAGGATTAATACCTTCAAGGAAGAGCATCTCAGAAAGTTCTGAGAACTGTTCTGTCCATTAGAGGTCTAGGTACAGTTATGGAAGTTTTTAGAAAGAAGGCTGTACATCAAATGACATATTATTGACAGTGTACATAATCCAGATCTAAGCATCATCGTGCTGGGTCATGTAACGCCTAACAAGGTCAAGATAGAACGCTCTCTTTTAAGGAATTGTCTTACTGATTCTGGGAAAATGTTGCTTTTCATGGTTGAGCAGGTCTTCCCTCTGATGGGGGAGGTCTGATCCACAGGTCATGCAGACACACAACTCACAGTGAGGAGAGAGGAGTGCAAAGGACAGAGAACAATTTTTTGTTGCTGAAGTTTGTCTTGTCTTTTCACAAAATATGTAATTTATTTCACACTTTCGTAATTTTCCTTTCCAACTGTGTGTGCGTTCGTGCTAAGTCACTTCAGCCGTGTCTGACTCTTGGCGACTCTATGGACTGTACCCTGTGAGGCTCTTCTGTCCATGGCATTGTCCAGGCAAGAATGCTGGAGTGGGTTGCCATGCTCTCTTCCAAGGGTCCTTCCCGATCAAGAAATTGAACCTGCGTCTCCTGCATTGGCAGGCAGGTTCTTTACCACTGGCGCCACCTTGTGTATTTATTTATAAATTGAAATAATCTTCAACACACAGGTTGCATACTTTCTTTTTACTTAGCTTAAGTATCTTGGTAAGCTATAGCATAGTATTTTAAAATTGCAGTATTATATTTTGTCTATTGTAAAGCAGTGCATCATATCAAATTATCCAATTTTAAGTCATCTGCCCATGCTCAGCGTTTTTTTAAAATTAATTTATTTTTTATTGAAGGATAATTGCTTTACAGAATTTTGCTGTTTTCTGTCAAACCTCAACATGAATCAGCCATAGGTATACATATATCCTCTCCCTTTTGAAACTACCTCCCATCTTCTTCCCCATCCCACCCCTCTAGGTTGATACAGAGCCCCTGTTTGAGTTTTCTGAGCCATACAGCAAATTCCCATTGGCTATCTATTTTACATATGGTAATGTAAGTTTCCATGTTACTCTTTCCATACATCTCACCCTCTCCTCCCCTCTCCCCATGTCCATAAGTCTATTCTCTATGTCTGTTTCTCCACTGTTGCCCTGTAAATAAATTCTTCAGTACCATTTTTCTAGATTTTGTGTATATGTGTTAGATTATAGTATTTATTTTTCTCTTTCTGACTCACTTCACTCTGTATAATAGGTTCTACGTTCACCTACCTCGTTAGAACTGACTCAAATGTGTTCCTTTTTATGGCTGAGTAATATGCCATTGTGTGTATATACCACAACTTCTTTATCCATTCATCTGTCGATGGACATCTAGGTTGCTTCCATGTTCTAGCTATTGTAAATAGTGCTGCGGTGAACAATGGGATATATGTGTCTCTTTCTTTTATTATTATTATTATTTTTTTCCTTTACAATATTATATTGGTTTTGCCATACATCAACATGAATCTGCCATGGGTGTACACAAGTTCCCCATCCTGAACCCCCCTCCCACCTCCCTCCACATACCATCCCTCTGGGTCATCCCAGAGCGCCAGCCTCAAGCATCCTGTATCCTGCACCGAACCTGGACTGGCGATTCATTTCTTATATGATATTATACATGTTTCAATGCCATTCTGCCAAATCATCCCACCATCTCCCTCTCCCTCTCCCACAAAGTCCAAAAGACTGTTCTATACATCTGTGTCTCTTTTGCTCTCTTGCATACAGTGTTGTCATTACCATCTTTCTAAATTACATATATATGCAATAGTATACTGTATTGGTGTTTTTCTTTCTGGCTTACTTCACTCTGTATAATAGGCTCCAGTTTCATCCACCTCATTAGAACTGATTCAAATGTATTCTTTTTAATGGCTGAGTAATACTCCATTGTGTATATGTACCACAGCTTTCTTATCCACTCGTCTGCTGATGGGCATCTAGGCTGTTTCCATGTCTTGGCTATTATAAACAATGCTGTGATGAACATTGGAGCCCACGTGTTTCCTTGGTGTGCATGCCCAGAAGTGGGATTGCTGGGTCATAACGCAGTTCTATTTGCAATTTTTAAGGAATCTCCACACTGTTCTCCATAGTGTCTATACTAGATTGCATTCCCACCAACAGTGTAAGAGGGTTCCCTTTTCTCCACACCCTCTCCAGCATTTATTGCTTGTAGACTTTTGGATTGCAGCCATTCTGACTGGCGTGAAATGGTACCCCATTGTGGTTTTGATTTGCATTTCTCTGATAATGAGTGATGTTGAGCATCTTTTCATGTGTTTGTTAGCCATCTGTATGTCTTCTTTGGAAAAATGTCTATTTAGTACCTTGGCCCATTTTTTGATTGGGTCATTTATTTTTCTGGAATTGAGCTGCAGGAGTTGCTTGCATATTTTTGATATTAGTTGTTTGTCAGTTGCTATATGCACCCAACATAGGAGCACCATAATATGTAAGACAAATGCTAACAAGTATGAAAGGGGAAATTAACAATAACACAATAATAGTGGGAGACTTTAATACCCCACTCACACCTATGGATAGATCAACTAAACAGAAAATTAACAAGGAAACACAAACTTTAAATGATACAATAGACCAGTTAGACCTAATTGATATCTATAGGACATTTCACCCCAAAACAATGAATTCCACCTTTTTCTTAAGTGCACACGGAAACTTCTCGAGGATAGATCACATCCTGGGCCATAAATCTAGCCTTGTTAAATTAAAAAAAAAAAAAGAAATCATTCCAAGCATCTTTTCTGACCACAATGCAGTAAGATTAGATCTCAATTACAGGAGAAAAACTATTAAAAATTCCAACATATGGAGGATGAACAACATGCTGCTGAATAACCAACAAATCACAGAAGAAATCAAAATATGCATAGAAATGAATGAAAATGAAAACACAACAACCCAAAACCTGTGGGACACTGTAAAAGCAGTGCTAAGGGGAAAGTTCATAGCAATATAGGCATACCTCAAGAAACAAGAAAAAAGTCAAATAAAAAATAACTCTACACGCTAAGAGTCGGACATGACTGAGCGACTTCACTTTCACTTTTCAGTTTCACGCATTGGAGAAGGAAATGGCAACCCGATCCAGTGTTCTTGCCTGGAGAATCACAGGGACTGGGTAGCCTGGTGGGCTGCTATCTGTGGGGTCACACAGAGTTGGACACGACTGAAGTGACTTAGCAGCAGCAGCAGCTACACACCTAAAGCAACTAGAAAAGGAAGAAATGAAGAACCCCAGGGTTAGTTCAGTTCAGTTCAGTTCAGTTGCTCAGTCATGTCCGACTCTTTGCGACCCCATGAATCGCAGCACGCCAGGCCTCCCTGTCCATCACCAACTCCTGGAGTTCACTCAGACTCATGTCCATCGAGTCAGTGATGCCATCCAGCCATCTCATCCTCGGTCGTCCCCTTCTCCTCCTGCCCCCAATCCCTCCCAGCATCACAGTCTTTTCCAATGAGTCAACTCTTCTCATGAGGTGGCCAAAGTACTGGAGTTTCAGCTTTAGCATCAGTCCTTCCAAAGATATCCCAGGTTTGATCTCCTTCAGAATGGACTGGTTGTATCTCCTTGCAGTCTAAGGGACTCTCAAGAGTCTTCTCCAACACCACAGTTCAAAAACATCAGTTCTTCGGTGCTCAGCCTTCTTCACAGTCCAACTCTCACATCCATACATGACTACTGGAAAACCAGAGCTGTGACTAGACGGACCTTAGTCTGCAAGTAATGTCTCTGCTTTTCAATATGCTATCTAGGTTGGTCATAATTTTCCTTCCAAGGAGTAAGTGTCTTTTAATTTCATGGCTGCAGTCACCATCTGCACTGATTTTGGAGCCCAAAAAAAATAAAGTCTGACACTGTTTCCACTGTTTCCCCATCTATTTCCCTGAAGTGATGGGACCGGATGCCTTGATCTTCGTTTTCTGAATGTTGAGCTTTAAGCCAACTTTTTCACTCTCCTCTTTCACTTTCATCAAGAGGCTTTTTAGTTCCTCTTCACTTTCTGCCATAAGGGTGGTGTCATCTGCATATCTGAAGTTATTGATATTTCTCCCAGCAATCTTGATTCCAGCTTGTGTTTCTTCCAGTCCAGCGTTTCTCATGATGTACTCTGCATATAAGTTAAATAAGCAGGGTGACAATATACAGCCTTGACATACTCCTTTTCCTATTTGGAACCAGTCTTTTGTTCCATGTCCAGTTCTAACTGTTGCTTCCTGACCTGCATATAGGTTTCTCAAGAGGCAGGTCAGGTGGTCTGCTATTCCCATCACTTTCAGAATTTTCCACAGTTTATTGTGATCCACACAGTCAAAGGCTTTGGCATAGTCCATAAAGCAGAAATAGATGTTTTTCTGGAACTCTCTTTCTTTTTCCATGATCCAGCGGATGTTGGCAATTTGATCTCTGGTTCCTCTGCCTTTTTCTAAAACCAGCTTAAACATCAGGGAGTTCACAGTTCATGTATTACTGAAGCCTGGCTTGGAGAATTTTGAGCATTACTTTACTAGCATGTGAGATGAGTGCAATTGTGTAGTAGTTTGAGCATTCTTTGGCATTGCCTTTCTTTGGGATTGGAATGAAAACTGACCTTTTCCAGTCCTGTGGCCACTGCTGAGTTTTCCACATTTGCTGGCATACTGAGTGCAGCACTTTAGAAATCTTAAATAATAGGGCAGAAATACATGCTAAAAAAACAAAAGAGACCATAGCAAAAATCAACAAAGCCAAAAGCTGATTCTTTGAAGGATAAATAAGATTGACAAATAATAATCTCATCAAGAAACAAAGGGATAAAAATCAAATCAATAAAATTATAAATGAAAATGGAGAGATCATAACAGACAACACAGAAATACAAATGATCATAAGAGACTACTATCAGCAATTATATGCCAATAAAATGGACAACGTGGAAGAAATGGACAAATTCTTAGAAAAGTACAAATTTCCAAAACTGAACCAGAAAGAAATAGAAAATCTTAACAGGCCCATCACAAGCATGGAAATTGTAACTGTAATCAGAAATCTTCCAGCAAACAAAAGCTCAGGTCCAGATGGCTTCACAGCTGAATTCTATAGAGAAGAGCTAACACCCATCCTACTCAAACACTTCCAGAAAATTGCAAAGGAAGGTAAACATCCAAACTCACTCTATGAGGCCACCATCACCCTAATACCAAAACCTGACAAAGATGCCACAAACAAGAAATCTACAGGCCAATATCACTGATGAACATAAATGGAAAAATCCTTAACAAAATTCTAGCAATCAGAATCCAACAACACATTAAAAAGATCATATACCATGACCAAGTGGGCTTTATCCCAGGGATGCAAGGATTCTTCAATATCTGCAAATCAATCAATGTTATTCACCTCATTAACAAATTGAAAAATAAAAGCCATATGATTATCTCAATAGATGCAGAGAAAGCCTTTGACAAAATTCAACATCCATTGATGATTAAAAAAAAAAAAAAAACTCTCCAGAAAGCAGGAATAGAAGGAACATACCTCAACATAATAAGAGCTATATATGACAAACCCACAGCAAACATTATCCTCAATGGTGAAAAATTGAAAGCATTTCCCGTAAAGTCAGGAACAAGACAAGGGTGCCCACTCTCATCACTACTATTCAACATAGTTTTGGAAGTTTTGGTCACAGCAATCAGAGCATAAAAAGAAATAAAAAGAATCCAAATTGGAAAAGAAGAAGTAAAACTTTCACTGTTTGCACATGTGTCTCTTTCAATTTTGGTTTCCTCAGCGTATATGACTAGGAGTGGGATTGCTGGGTCATATTGTGCTTTTAATCCTAGTTTTTAAAGGAATCTCCGTACCGTCTTCCATAGTGGCTGTGTCAATTTACATTCCCACCAGCAGTACAAGAGTGCTCCCTTTTCTCCACACCCTTTCCAGCATTTATTGTTTGTAGACTTTTTGAGGGGGCTATTCTGACTGATATGAGGTGGTATCTCATTGTAGGCTTGATTTGCATTTCTCTAATAATGAGCGATGTTGAGCATCTTTTCATATGTTTGTTAACCACCTATATGTCTTCTTTGGAGAAATGAATGTTTAGGTCTTTTTCACACTTTTTGATTGGGTTGTTTGTTTTTCTGGTATTCAGTTGTATGAGCTGCTTATATATTTTGGAAATTAATCCTTTATCAGTTGTTGCATTCGCTATTATTTTCTCTCATTCTGAAGGTTGTGTTTTCACCTTGCTTTTTGCTGTGCAAAAGCTTTTAAGTTTAATCTTAAGTTTAAAGCTTTTAAGTTAAAAGTAAATAAGTCCCACTTGTTTACTTTTTATTTCCATTACTCTAGGAGGTGGGTTTAGAGGATCTTGTTTTAATTTATGTTACTGAGTGTTCTGTCTATGTTTTCCTCTAAGAGTTTTATAGTTTCTGGTCTTACATTTAGGTCTCTCATCCATTTTGAGTTTATCTTTGTGTATGGTGTTAGGAAGTATTCTAATTTCATTCTTTTACATGTAGCTGCCCAGTTTTCCCAGCACCATTTATTGAAGAGGCTGTCTTTGCCCCATGACATCCCTGGAATAAACCCAAGTTGATCACAGTGTATGAGCTGTTTGATGGGTTGCTGAACTCTGTTTGTTAAAATTTTGTTGAGGATTTTTGCCTCCTTTGTAAAAAATAAGGTACCCATAGATGCATGTGTTTACTTCTGGACTTTATCTTGTTTCACTGGTCTATATTTCTGTTTTTGTGTCAGTACCATACTGTCTTGATGACTATAGCTTTGTAGTATAACCTGAAGTCAGGAAGCTTGATTCCTCCAGCTCCATTCTTCTTTCTCACTGCTTTAGCTATTCAGGGTCTTTTGTGTTCCCATATGAATTGTGAAATTTTTGTTCTAGTTCTGTGAAAAATGCCATTGGTAATTTGATAAGGATTGCACTAAATCTGTAGATTGCATTTGGTAATGCAGTCATTTTCACAATATTGATTCTTCCTACCCAGGAGCATGGAATATCTCTCCATCTGTTTATGTCATCTTGGATTTCTTTCATTAATGTCTTATAATTTTCTGTGTGCAGTTCTTTCATCTCCTTAGGTAAGTTTATTCCTAGATATTTAATTCTTTTTGTTGCAATGGTGAATAGGATTGATTCCATAATTGCTCTTTCAGAGTTTTCATTGTTAGTATATAGAAATGCAAATGATTTCTGTGTATTGATTTTGTATCCTGCAACTTTGCTAAATTCACTGATTCACATCACTTCAGTTCAGTCACTCAGTCATGTCCAACTCTTTGTGACCCCATGAACTGCAGCACATCAGGCCTCCTTTTCCATCACCAACTCCAGAGTTTACCCAGACTCATTGAGTTGGTGATGCCATCCAACCATCTCATACTCTGTCATCCCCTCTCCTCCTGCCCTCAGTCTTTCCCAGCATCAGAGTCTTTTCAAATGAGTCAGCTCTTTGCATCAAGTGGCCAAAGTATTGGAGTTTCAGCTTCAACATCAGTCCTTCCAAAGAACATCCAGGACTGATCTCCTTTAGGATAGACTGGTTGGATCTCCTTGCAGTCCAAGGGACTCTCAAGAGTTTCTTCTCCAACATCACAGTACAAAAGCATCAATTCTTCAGTGCTCAGCTTTCTTTATAGTCCAACTCTCATATCCATACATGACTACTGGAAAAACCATAGTCTTAGCTCTAGTAATTTTCTGATAATATCTTTAGGGTTTTCTACGTACCATATCATGTCATCTGCAAACAGTGAGAGCTGTACTTCTTTTCTGATCTGGATTCCTTTTATTTCTTTTTCTTCTCTGATTGCTGTAGGTAGCACTTCCAGAACTGCGCTGAATAATACTGGAGGAAGTGGACACCCTTGTCTTGGGGATCTTAGGATCAGGGAATCTTAAGGTGAATGCTTTCAGAATAATGTTTGCTGTAGGCTTATCATTTATGGCCTTTACTATGTTGAGGTAGGTTCCTTCTGTGCCCATTTTTGGAAGAGTTTTAATCATAAATAGGTGCTGAATTTTGTCATTTTGTCAAAGGTTTTTTCCTGCATCTATTGAGATTACCATATGGTTTTTATCTTTCAATTTGGTAATATGGTGTATCACACTGATTGATTTCCATATATTGAAGAATCCTTCCATCCCTGGAATAAACCCAAGTTGATCACAGTGTATGAGCTGTTTGATGTGTTGCTGAACTCTGTTTGTTAAAATTTTGTTGAGGATTTTTCCATCTATGTTCATCAGTGATATTGGCTTATAGTTTTCTTTTTCTGTGTTGTCTTTGTCTGGTTTTGATATTAGGGTGATGGTGGCCTTGTAGAATGAGTTTGGAAGTGTTCCTTCCTCTGCAATTTTTTGAAAGTTTTAGAAGGATAGGCATTAGCTCTTCTCTAAATGTTTGATAGAATTCTCCCGTGAAGCCATCAGGTTCTGGGCTTTTGTATTTTGGGAGATTTTTGATCACAGCTTCAATTTCAGTAGTTGTAATTGGGTTGTTTATAATTTCTATTTCTTCCTGGTTCAGTCTTGGAAGATTGAATTTTTCTAAGAATCTGTCCATTTCTTCCAGGTTATCAATTTTATTGCCTTATAGTTGTTCATAATAGTCTCTTATAATCCTTTGTATTTCTACAGTGTCTGTTGTAACCTCTCCTTTTCCTTTTCCAATTTTGTTGATTGGATTCTTCTCTCTTTTTTCCTTGATGAGTCTGGCTAAGGATTTGTCAATATTTTTTATCTTCTCAAAGAACCTGCTTTTAATTTTATTAATCTTCACTATTGTTTCTTTCATTTCTTTTCCATTTATTTCTGCTCTGATCTTTATAACTTCTTTCTTTCTCCTAATTTTGTTTATTTTCTTCTTCCTTTTCCAGTTGCTTTAGGTATAAAGTTCAGTTGTCTATTCGATATTTTTCTTGTTTCTTGAAGTAGGATTTTATTGCTATAAACTTCCCTCTTAGAACTGCTTTTGTTGCATACCATAAATTTTGAGTTGTCATGTTTTCATTGTCATTTGTTTCTAGAAATCGTTTGATTTCTCTTTTGATTTCTTCAGTAACCTGTTGGTTATTTAGAGATGTGTTGTTTAATCTCCATGTGTTTGTGTTTCTTACAGTTTTTTCTTGTAATTGACATCAAATCTAATAGCATTGTGGTCGAAGAAGATGCATGATACAGTTTCAATTTTTTAAAATTTACTGAGGTTTGATTTGTGACCCAAGATGTGGTCTATCCTGGAGAATGTTCCATGTGCACTTGAGAAGAAGGTGTATTCTTCTGCATTTGGATGGAATGTCCTGAAGATATCAGTGAGATCCATCTCATCTAATGTATCATTTAAGACTTGTGCTTCCTTATTAATTTTCTATTTTGATGATCTGTCCATTGGTGTGAGTGGGGTGTTAAAGACTCTTACTGTTGTTGTGTTACTGTCAATTTCTCCTTTTATGTCTGTTACTGTTTGTCTTATGTATTGAGGTGCTCCCATGTTGGATGCATAGAT
Organism: Capricornis sumatraensis; assembly: GCF_032405125.1. Lineage (NCBI taxonomy): Eukaryota > Metazoa > Chordata > Mammalia > Artiodactyla > Bovidae > Capricornis > Capricornis sumatraensis. Next base: position 46,691,000 of record NC_091083.1, read on the forward strand.
ATTTACAATTGTTATGTCTTCCTCTTGGATTGATCCCTTAATCATTGTGTAGTGCCCTTGCTTATCTCTTGGAATCTGCTTTATTTTAAGGTCTATTTTGTCTGGTATGAGAATTGCTACTCCAGCTTTATTTTGCTTCCCATTTGCATGGAATATATGTTTCCATCCTCTCAATTTCAGTCTACATGTGTCTTGAGGTCTGAAGTGGGTTTCCTGTAGACAACATATATATGGGTCTTGTTTTTGTATCCCTTCAGCCAGTCTGTGTCTTTCAGTTGGAGAACTTAATCCACTTACATTTAAAGTAATTGTTGATATATATGTATATATATTTCTATTGGCATTTTCTAATTGCTTGGGGTTGATTTTGTATATCTTTTTTCTTCTGTTCTATTTCTTGATTATGTAAGTCCATTTAACATTTGTTGTAAAGCTGGTTTGGTGGTACTGAATTCTCTTAACTTTTGCTTGTCTGAAAAACTTTTGATTTCTTCATCAATTTTGAGTGAGATCCCTGCTGGGTACAGTAATCTTGGTTGTAGATTTTTCTCTTTCAGTACTTAAACTATATCCTGCCATTCCCTTCTGGCCTGAAGAGTTTCTGCCGAAATATAAGCTGTTAAGCATAGGGGGTTTCCTTTGCATGTCACTTCTTGCTTTTCCCTTGCTTCTTTTAATATTCTTTCTTTGTGTTTAGTCTTTGTTAGTTTGATTCGTATGTGTCTTGGCATGTTTCTCCTTGGGCTTGTCCTATATGGGACTCTTTGTGCCTCTTGGACTTGATTGGCTCTTTCCTTTTCCATGCTGGGGAAATTTTCAACTATAATCTCTTCAAAAAATTTCCTCATATCCTTTGTTTTTTTCTTCTTCTTCTGGAACCCCTATAATTAGAATGTTGGTGTGTTTGATATGGTCCCAGAAGTCTCTGAAAATGTCCTCAGCTCTTTTCATTCTTTTTACTTTATTCTGCTCTTCAAAAGTTATTTCCACCATTTTATCTTCCAGCTCACTGATTTGTTCTTCTGATTCATATATTCTGCTATTGATTCCTTCTAGAGTATTTTTGATTTCAGTAATTGTGTTGTTTGTCTCTGTATGCTTATTATTTAGTTCTTCTAGGTCTTTGTTAATTGATTCTTGCATTTTCTCCATTTTGTTTTCAAGGTTTTTGATATTCCTTACTATCGTTATTCTGAATTCTTTTTCAGGTAATTTTCCTATTTCCTCTTGATTTATTTGGACTTCTGTGTTTCTAGTTTGTTCCCTCATTTGTGCAGTAATTCTCTGCCTTTTCTTTTTTTTTTTTTTTTAAGGTATTGTGTTTGATGTCTCCTTTTCCCAAGCTTCAAGGAAAGTTGAATTCTTTCCTTGAAGAAGGTTGAATTCTTTCTTCCTTTTGGTTTCTGACCTCCTAAGGTTGGTTCAGTGGTTTGTGGGAGCTTCATATACAGTGAGATACATGCTGAATTTTTGTTTGGTTGGTTGGTTTTCCTCTGACAGGCAAGGCTGAGTGAGGTGGTACTCCTGTCTGCTGATGACTGGGTTTGTTTTTGCTTTGTTTGTTGTTTAGATGAGGCATGCTGCACAGGGTGCTACTGGTGGTTGGGTGATGCTGGGTCTTGTATTCAAGTGCTTTCCTTTGTGTGAATTTTCACTATTTGATACTCCCTAGGGTTAGCTCTCTGATAGTCTAGGGTCTTAGAGTCAGTTCTCCCACTCCAAAGGCTCAGGGTTTGATCTCTGGTCAGTAACAAAGATTCCACAGGTGGTTTATTATGGCATTAAGGGAGAGTAAAACAAACATCCAAAAACAAGAAACCAAAAGAGGCCCAGATAAATGGCAGTTACAAAATCAGGCAAATAATAATAAAAATAATGGAATATATACACATACACCCATGAGCAAAGTGAAAACAGTCCAGCAAAAATAAAGTACAGCAGATTAATCTGGTGAACAAAGGAAATAAAAAATTGTGTTTATCCATTAAGAACAAAGCTAACTTGAGCACAAACTGGAAAACAAAACTAAAGCAGGATGCCAAGTAGGGAATAAAGCAATGAAAACAAAACTAACAAATATGTTGAGAAGAAAAGAAAGAAAGAAAAGAAAGGATATGCAAAATTAAATATATATAGATGAAAAAGATTTATATACATTAAAGATTGCCTGTAAGGGGAAAAGAACTGTTGGAAAGGCAAATGCTGAATAAATGTAGAAAAATTATAATCGGTTCAAAAAATTAAAAATTAAAATTATGAAAAATAGAAAAGAGAAAAAAATGGAAGAAAGAAAAAAGGGAGAAAAAGGAAAACTCCACAGAATTGCCAAAGCCTAATGTAGATGCAGAGGTTTTATAACAATAGAAGATATGATTGAATATACACATATACATATACACCCATAAACAAAATCAAAGCAGTCCAACAAAAATTAAGTACAATAGATTGACCTGGTGAACAAAGGAAACCAAAATTTATATCTACCCAAACAAAACTAATTAAAGTGCAAACTGGAAAACAAAACTAAAGCAAGGTGCCAATTGGGGAATAAAGCAATGAAAATGAAACTAACAAATATGTTGAGAGGAAAGGAGAGAAAGAAAAGAAAGAAAGAATGGATATGCAAAGTTAAATAGAGGTAGACAAAGAAGAGCTATATACATTAAAGATTAACTGCAAAGGGGAAAAAAAGTAGGAAAAGCAAAGAAAGGAATAAATGTAGAAAAAAAAATAGGAGTAGGTTTAAAAAATTAAACATTAAAATTAAAAAAAGAGAAAAGAAAATGAAAGAGGAAAACTCCACAGAACTGCAAAAGCCCAATGTAGAGGCAGAGGTTTATGACAACAATAAAAAGAATGAGGAAAAAGAAAAAGCTCAAAAATTTAGTTGAATTTCTTAGTGGCAATAAAATCAACTACAACAAAGGAGACAAAAAAAGAAAATCCAAAGAATCTACAGAACAAGTGAAAAAATAAGACTAATAAATGCTTTATTGCTGTCAGAATCCTTCCTTCCCCTTGCTGGAAATCACAGTCCACCTCACCTCCCTAGGATGCCCTCCAACACTGTACTGATCTTTGGACCTGCTGTGGGGGCTGCTCAGATTCTAATCTGGTCCTACCCCTGTGGGTTCTTGCCTCCAATGTCCACAGCTATTAGAGCTAGTGCGTTTTCTCTTGTGGGAGCTCTCAATGGCCTTTTATGTATTCCATAGACACAGAGTCTGCTTAGTTGATCATGTGGGTTTAATCTGCAGCTTGTACAGCTGGTGGGAAGATTTTGAGTCTTCTTCCTTAGCCACACTACCCCTGGGTTTCAATTGTGGTTTTATTTCCACCTCTACATACGGGTCGTCCACTGGGGTTTAGCTCCTGAGGCTGTCCTAGAGGGTTTAGGTTTGCCCCTGTGAGGGCCAGGTGTGGAGGTGGTGCAGCTGCTTGGGTTGCAGGGGTTCTGGCAGCACCAGGTACTCGGGGAATTTCACTGCTACTGCTACTGCTACTGCTAAGTCACTTCAGTCATGTCTGACTCTGTGCAACCCCAGAGACGGCAGCCCACCAGGCTCCCCCGTCTCTGGGATTCTCCAGGCAAGAACACTGGAGTGGGTTGCCATTTCCTTCTCCAATGCATGAAAGTGAAAAGTGAAAGGGAAGTCGCTCAGTTGTATCCAACTCTTAGCTAGGGTAGTAGAAAATAAAGTGCTCTAGAAGGTGTGGCAACAATTATTGGCCAATATGCTCCAGTATTCTTGCCTGGAGAACCCCCTCTCTGACAGAAAAGCCTAGCAGGCCACAGTCCACAGGGTCGCAAAGAGTCAGACATGGCCAAAGCGACCCTGTGTGCATAAACACAAGACTTCCCTCCCTACCCAACCCACCCCCCGCCCCCACCGTGGCAGCTCTACCACAGTGAGGGTTGAGTGTGAAGGTGGTGCAGCTGCTTGGCTTGCAGGGACCCTGGTGGCACCAGATGTGCAGGGACACAGACTGCCTCCGTGGCAGGGGTTATGGCCCCATCAGAGTCTTTTTTCGAGTCTCTTGTAGCTCACAATCAGAAGACCTCTTTGGCCAGTCTTTGTCCATAGCTCTGCCCATTCAGGCACTTAGAGGGCTCCTTTGCCTGGGGTCCTTCTTTGTTGTTTGGTGCATCAGGCACTTAAAGGGGCACCCTGGGTCCTGCTCAGTAGTTCAGCACTCCAGGGGTTTGATGGGCCAGCCTCTCTGTTGTTCATCTGCTGACTCTGGTGGATGGGGAGAGAGAGGCTATGGTGATGGCTTTACCCCCTATGCATGACTCAGCAGTATCACCTTACTTCCGTGGCTGCCTAGCTTTCCTGCACAGGAATTTCCCACCACAGTCTCCTCCCTCACATCCCCTCAATCCGTCTCTCCACAGTCAACAGTAGCCCGCACACTGGAATTGCTCCATAACCCCTAAACTTCAGCTCCCAGCCACTGTCCCTTCCTGGAAACCCGCATTCCTGCCCAGATTATGTATGGCTGTGGCAAGGACTGTCTGATTCTCATTCCATTTAGGCTGCCACAGAGCAGCTGTTTCACTTTCAGCCTTAAATGTTTCTCCTCTGACTCAGACAATTGCCCTGCTCTGGGGATCAGACCCCTGCTTCAGTTCCCACACCCAGCAAGGGCAGGGCCAGTCCTACTAACACTTCTGTTTTTCCCTCTAGTTCCTTTGTCCTACTGAGTTTCACATGATTCTGTATATTCTTTTCTACTGGTCAGGTACGCCTGTCTGCTCTCAGCTGGTGTTCTGCATGCACTTCTGTGTTTGAAGGTGTATTCCTGATGTATCTGAGGAGAGAGATGTACTCCACGTCCACCTACTCCTCTGCCACGTTGTTCTCCCATGGTCAGCGTTTTGATGAGTTCTTCATTCATTCACTGATTTACTCAACAAAACTTTATCAAACACTTTTAATAAGACAGTGCTTTGTCAATACATAAAGCAGACAAGAATGAAAGAAAAGTAAGAAGTGTCTTGAAATAATAGTCTAGTGGAGAGTGAAGATGATAAATAAAGTCACGAGTATTTAGCTGTTAGAAATGGATCATTGCCCTTTGGGAGATGACTGCCAACAGCATCTTGCATTTCTGAGAGCTGAGATGCAGAGGCACTGACTAACCTTCCTGCCACACTAATTCTTATTTGTACAGGGAACAGCCTTGCAACATAGAGACAGTGGCTTCCTCCAGAGAAATGGAGGGCGTGTCACTGTCCAGTGATATAAAGAAAACCAGAAAAAGGGCAGACATGCTGAGTGCTTAGTGCAGTTCATCCAGGGCCCCTAGACTTAAACTTTTCCTCCTATCCATTGCCTCTTTAGGTGTCACCTGGTCCCACCATTTCAATCTTTAGAAAGAAAGAGTTAAGAATGATTCTTGCTGTGGTGAACATTTTCATGATATCTATGTACACCAGATCATCACATGGTAATCTTTAAGACTACATAATGAGACATGTCAACTATGTCTCAGCAAACCTGAAAAACAATATTCTTAGGTTGGCTATGGCATTTGTTGTGGATGATAAACATTCCATCTTTCACCAGCATCCATGACTGAAAGGTTGTTGCTGAACCATGAAAGATACTGGGATTCTTGGCCTCTGGAGGAGAAGAATTCAGTCCGGGGCCAGAGACGAGGTTTGATGGCTCAGAGCTTTTGTGTAATAGAGTTTTATTAAAGTATAAAAGGGATCGAGAAAGATTCTGACATAGACATCAGAAGGGGTCAGAAAGAGTACACCTCTCGTTAGTCTTAGCAATGGAGTTATATACTTTTAATTAGTTATTACAATGAATCAATAGAATGTCTGGAGGTTGTAAAGATCTTACTAGACTCACTCCCATAATTTACATTTTAAGATAACAGGATTAGTCTGAAGGTTTTCAGGAAGGAGAAACTGTCCTCAAGCAGGATACATTGTTGTTGTATAATCCCCAGTACAGAGTTTAAAAAACAATACCCAATTGTGAATGTGACTGTTGATAGAAGCAAGGTCCGATGCTGTAAAGAGCAATATTGCATAGGAACCTGGAATGTCAGGTCCATAAATCAAGGCAAATTGGAAGTGGTCAAACAAGAGATGGCAAGAGTGAACATCGACATTCTAGGAATCAGCAAACTACAACACACTGGAATGGGTGAATTTAAATCAGATGACCATTATATCTGCTACTGCAGGCAGGAATCCCTCAGAAGAAATGGAGTAGCCATCATGGTCAACAAAAGAGTCCAAAATGCAGTACTTGGATGCAATCTCAAAAATGACACAATGATCTCTGTTCATCTCCAAGGAAACCATTCAATATCACAAAATCCAAGCCTATGCCCCAACCAGTAACGCTGAAGAAGCTGAAGTTGAACGGTTCTACAGTTGACCTGCAAGACCTTTTAGAACTAACACCTAAAAGAAATGTTCTTTTCATTATAGGGGACTGGAATGCAAAGGTAGGAAGGCAAGAAACATCTGGAGTAACAGGCAAATTTGACCTTGGAATGTGGAATGAAGCAGGGCAAAGAATAGAGTTTTGCCAAGAAAATGCACTGGTCTTAGCAAACACCCTCTTCTAACAACACAAGAGAAGACTCTACACATGAACATCACCAGATCGTCAACACTGAAATCAGATTGATTATATTCTTTGCAGCCAAAGATGGAGAAGCTCTATACAGTCAACAAAAACAAGACCAGGAGCTGACTGTGGCTCAGATCATGAGCTCCTTATTACCAAATTCAGATTTAAATTGAAGAAAGTAAGGAAAACCGCTAGACCATTCAGGTATGACCTAAATCAAATCCCTTATGATTATAAAGTGGAAGTGAGAAATAGATTTAAGGGCCTAGATCTGATAGATAGAGTGCCTGATGAACTATGCAATGAGGTTCATGACATTGTAGAAGAGAAAGGGATCAAGACCATCCCCATGGAAAAGAAATGCAAAAAAGCAAAATGGCTGTCTGGGGAGGCCTTACAAATAGCTGTGAAAAGAAGAGAAGTGAAATGCAAAGGAGAAAAGGAAAGATATAAGCATCTGAATGCAGACTTCCAGAGAATAGCAAGAAGAGATAAGAAAGCCTTCTTCAGCGATCAATGCAAAGAAATAGAGGAAAAGAACAGAGTGGGAAAGACTAGAGATCTCTTCAAGAAAATTAGAGATACCAAGGGAACATTTCATGCAAAGATGAGCTGGATAAAAGACAGACATGGTATGGACCTAACAGAAGCAGAAGATATTAAGAAGAAGTGGAAAGAATACACAGAAGAACTGTACAAAAAGGATCTTCACGACCCGGATAATCACGATGGTATGATCACTCATCTAGAGCCAGACATCCTGGAATGTGAAGTCAAGTAGGCCTTAGCAAGCATCACTATGAACAAAGCTAGTGGAGGTGATGGAATTCCAGTGGAGCTGTTTCAAATCCTGAGAGATGATGTTGTGAAAGTGCTGCACTCAATATGCCAGCAAATGTGGAAAACTTAGGAGTGGCCACAGGACTGGAAAAGGTCAGTTTTCACTCCAATCCCAAAGAAAGGCAATGCCAAAGAATGCTCAAGCTACCACACAACTGCAGTCATCTCACATGCTAGTAAAGTAATGCTCAAAATTCTCCAAGGCAGGCTTCAGCAATACGTGAACCGTGAACTTGCAGATGTTCAAGCTGGTTTTAGAAAAGGCAGAAGAACCAGAGATCAAATTGCCAACATCAGCTAGATCATGGAAAAAGCAAGAGAGTTCCAGAAAAACATCTATTTCTGGTTTATTGACTATGACAAAGCCTTTGACTGCATGGATTACAATAAACTGGAAAATTCTGAAAGAGATAGGAATACCAGACCACCTGACCTGCCTCTTGAGAAATCAGTATGCAAGTGAGGAAGCAACAGTTAGAACTGGACATGGAACAACAGACTGGTTGCAAATGGGAAAAGGAGTACGTCAAGGCTGAATGTTGTCACCCTGCTTATTCAACTTCTATGTAGAGTACATCATGAGAAACGCTGGACTGGAAGAAACACAAGCTGGAATCAAGATTGCTGGGAGAAATGTCAATAACCTCAGATATGCAGATGACACCACCCTTATGGCAGAAAGTGAAGAGGAACTAAAAAGCCTCTTGATGAAAGTGAAAAAGTTGGCTTAAAGCTCAACATTCAGAAAATGAAGATTATGGCATCCGGTCCCATCACTTCATGGCAAATAGATGGGGAAACAGTGGAAACAGTGTCAGACTTTATTTTTTTGGGCTCCAAAATCAGTGCAGATGGTGATTGCAGCCATGAAATTAAAAGGCACTTACCCCTTGAAAGGAAAGTTATGACCAACCTAGATAGCATATTCAAAAGCAAAGACATTACTTTGCCGACTAAGGTCAGTTTAGTCAAGGCTATGTTTTTTCCAGTAGTCATGTATGGATGTGAGTGTTGGACTGTGAAGAAAGCTGAGCGCTGAAGAATTGATGCTTTTGAACTGTGGTGTTGGAGAAGACTCTTGAGAGTCCCTTGAACTGCAAGGAGATCCAACCAATCCATTCTAAAGGAGATCGGTCCTGGGTGTTCTTTGGAGGGAATGATGCTCAGGCTGAAACTCCAATCCTTTGGCCACCTTGTGCAAAGAGTTGACTCACTGGAAAAGACTCTGATGCTGGGAGGGATTGGGGGCAGGAAGAGAAGGGGACGACAGAGGATGAGATGGCTGGATGGCATCACCGACTCGATGGACATGAGTTCGAGTGAACTCCAGGAGCTGATGATGGACAGGGAGGCCTGGAGTGCTGCAATTCACGTAGTCAGAAAGAGTCAGACACGATTGAGTGACTGAACTGAACTGGGCAGGAATCCCTTAGAAGAAATGGAGTAGCCATCATAGTCAACAAAAACGTCCGAAATGCAGTAGTTGGATGCAATCTGAAAAATGACAGAATGATCTTTGTTTGTTTCCAAGGCAAACCATTCAATATCACAGTAATCCAAGTCTATGCCCAAACCAGTAACACTGAAGAAGCTGAAGTTGAACAGTTCTATGAAGGCCTACGAGACCTTTTAGAACTAACACACAAAACAGATGTCCTTTTCATTATAGGGGACTGGAATGCAAAAGTAGGAAGTCAAGAGACACCTGGGGCAACAGGCAAATTTGGCCTTGGAATACAGAATGAAGCAGGGCAAAGGCTAATAGAGTTTTGCCAAGAGAAGGCGCTGGTCATAGCAAACACCCTCTTCCAACAACACAAGAGAAGACTCTACACATGGACATCATCAGATGGTCAACACCGGAATCAGATTGATTATATTCTTTGCAGCCAAAGATGGAAAAGCTATATAGAGTCAGCAAAAAGAAGACTGGGAGCTGACTGTGGCTCAGATCATGAACTCCTTATTGCCAATTCAGACTTAAATTGAAGAAAGTAGGGAAAACCACTAGACCATTCAGGTATGCTGCTGCTAAGTTGCTTCAGTCGTGTCCAACTCTGTGCGACCACATAGATGGCAGCCCACCAGGCTCCGCCCTTCCTGAGATTCTCCAGGCAAGAACAGTGGTGGGGGTTGCCATTTCCTTCTCCAATGCATGGAAGTGAAAATGAAAGTGAAGTCGTTCAGTCTGGTCTGACTCTTTGAGACCCCATGGACTGCACCCTACCAGGCTCCTCTGCCCATGGGATTCTCCAGGCAAGAGTACTGGGCTGGGTTGCCATTGCCTTCTCCATTCAGGTATGACTTAAATCAAATCCCTTATGATTATACAGTGCTGGTGAGAAATAGATTCAAGGAACTAGACCTGATAGATAGCATGCTTGATGAACTATGGACAGAGGTTTGTGACATTGTACAGGAGACAGGGATCAAGATCATCCCCATGGAAAAGAAATGAAAAAAAAAAAAGCAGAACGGCTGTTTGGGGAGGCCTTACAAATAGCTGTGAAAAGAAGAGAAGTGAAAAGCAAAGGAGAAAAGGAAAGATATAAGAATCTGAATGCAGAGTTCCAAAGAATAGCATGAAGGTATAAGAAAGCCTTCCTCAGTGATCAGTGCAAAGAAAAAGAGGAAAAGAACAGAGTGGGAAAGACTAGAGATCTCTTCAAGAAAATTAGAGATACCAAGGGAACATTTCATGCAAAGATGGGCTCGATAAAGGACAGAAATGATATGGACCTAACAGAAGCAGAAGATATTAAGAAGAGGTGGCAAGAATACACAGAAGAACAAAAAGATCCTCAGGACCCAGATAATCATGATGGTGTGATCACTCACCTAGAGCCAGACATCCTGGAATGTGAAGTCAAGTAGGCCTTAGAAAGCATCAGTATGATCAAAGCTAGTGGAAGTGATGGAATTCCAGTTGAGCTACTTCAAATCCTGGAAGATGATGTTATGAAAGTGCTGCAGTCAATATGCCAGCAAATGTGGAAAACTCAGGAGTGGCCACAGGACTGGAAAAGGTCAGTTTTCACTCCAATCCCAAAGAAAGGCAATGCCAAAGAATGCGCAAACTACCACACAACTGCAGTCATCTCACATGCTAGTAAAGTAATGCTCATAATTCTCCAAGCCAGGCTTCAGCAATATGTGAACCGTGAACTTGCAGATGTTCAAGCTGGTTTTAGAAAAGGCAGAGGAACCAGAGATCAAATTGCCAACATCCGTTGGATCATGGAAGAAGGAAGAGAGTTCCAGAAAAACATCTATATCTGCTTTATTGACTATGCCCAAGCCTTTGACTCTGGATCACAATAAACTGTGGAAAATCCTGAAAGAGATGGGAATACCAGAGCACCTGACCTACCTCTTGAGAAACCTGTATGCAGATCAGGAAGCAACAGTTAGAACTGGACATGGACCAACAGACTGGTTCCAATTAGGAAAAGGAGTATGTCAAGGCTGAATGTTGTCACCCTGCTTATTTAACTTCTATGCAGAGTACATCATGAGAAACGCTGGGCTGGAGGAAGTACAAGCTGTAATCAAGATTGCTGGGAGAAATATCAATAACCTCAGATATGCAGATGACACCACCCTTATGGCAGAAAGTGAAGAGAAACTAAAAAACCTCTTGATGAAAATGAAAGAGGAGAGTGAAAAAGTTGGCTTAAAGCTCAACACTCAGAAAACGAAGATCATGGCATTTGGTCCCATCACTTCATGGGAAATATATGGGGAAACAGTGGAAACAGTGTTGGACTTTATTTTTTGGGGCTCCAAAATCAGTGCAGATGGTGACTGCAGCCATGAAATTAAATGACTCTTACTCCTTGGAAGGAAAGTTATGACCAACCTAGATAGCATATTGAAAAGCAGAGACATTACTTTGCCAACAAAAGTCCATCTAGTTAAGACTATGGTTTTTCCATTAGTCATGTATGGATGTGAGTGTTGGACTGTGAAGAAAGCTGAGCACCGAAGAATTGATGCTTTTGAACTGTGGTGCTGGAGAAGACTCTTGAGAGTCCCTTGGTCTGCAAGGACATCCAACCAGTCCATTCTAAAGGAGATCAGTCCTGGGTGTTCTTTGGAAGGAATGATGCCCAGGCTGAAACTCCAATACTTTGGCCACCTGATGCAAAGAGCTGACTCATTTGAAAAGACCCTGATGCTGGGAGAGATTGGGGGCAGGAGGAGAAGGGCACGACAGAGGATGAGATGGCTGGATGGCATCACTGACTGGATGGACGTGAGTTTGAGTGAACTCCGGGTGTTGATGACAGACAGGGAGGCCTGGCGTGCTGCAATTCATGTGGTCTCAGAGTCTGACATGACTGAGTGACTGAGCTGAACTGACCTGAACTGAAGGAATGTAGACAAAAAAAAAGTTTGTCCTTTCATCCTCCTTGAGAATTTCAGACCCCTGTCTTCTTGGGGACACCTGGACTTTTTATCAACCTACCTAGGAAGCGATTCTCTGAAACCCAGGGCAAGGTGATTTGAAGGCCTGCAAGTCACATTAAAATCTTATATTCTTCATGACTTCTAATGGTGATAAGGGGAAAGAGAAAGCAGGGAGGGGAATGGGTCATGCTGGGAGGTGAAATGGTTGAGTGCTCTTACAAGAGAGTTAGAATAGATGTCACTGAGATGGATGCACTTGAGCAAAAGTGAAGGCAAACAGTGGACACATCAGGCACAGAATAGAAAACCTAAGTCCAGGAGGAGTGCCTCTGTCACATTTAAGGGCAACCAAGCTGGCTTATGTGGGTGGAGTTTAGTGAGGGAGGGAGAAAGGAGCTGAAGATAAGGTCAGAAAGCTAGTGAGGCTAGGGGGTCTGTGTCATGTAGGCTCTTGAAAGGACTTCAGGCTGAGAGAAATGGACAACAATATTACAGGTTTCGAACAGGGTAGTTACATGATCAGAAGTTAAAAAAAAGAAATCACTCCAGCTATTACAGTGCTGCCTGCTGCAGTCCATGGGACTGCAAAGGGTTGGACATGACTGAGTCACTGAACTGTACTGATTCTGCTTCCAAAATCTGTGTTTTTTTCATCATAATACAAGGCATCCCAGATGACCCGAATTAGTTCTACAGCAATGAAAAAGAGTATCTCATTATCTCTGTCATGCAAACATTTGATAACCCTTAGAGGAACTATTATAGATAGGGTTGATAACTCAGATAGCTGAATCATCTCTTCCAGTTCTTATGTTCTATGATTTCCTGATTGTATGACAGGCTAGAGAAACTAAGTGGAAGATCAGTGTGAGTGTGTGTGTGTGTGTGTGTGTGTGTGTGTGTGTGTGTATGTATCTGTGTATCTGTATGTATTTTTCCTTTTCCTTTTTTTCCAGATCAAAGGCATATCCACATACCCACTCTATCTGGACTTTGCTCAGGGTATCTCAACTGGTGTTTTTAAGAAAAGAGAGGTTCTGCTTTTTTTCCCAAACAGCCATAAAATTGGCACCAAGTCACAATAACCTATTGGCTTTTATTCTTAATGACTTCCCTGAGGGAAAAAAAGCATTTGCATTTCAGTCCATACTATTCTGGCACATAATACATTCTTGCATGCATTTATAATTCTTACATGCACCTTTCCATAGGTTCTCCAAGGTAAATGCTATTCCAAAATATCATTTCCAAAATATCATTTCTACATTTTATGTCATACTGGGGATATGGAATAATTTCTGGCGGGCCTCCCAGGTGGCAGAGTAGTAAAGAATCTGCCCACCAATTCAGGACACACAGGAGACATGGGTTCAATCCCTGAGTCAGGAATATTCCCTGAAGGAGGAAATGGCAATCCACTCTAGTATTCTTGCCTGGAATATCCATGGACAGAGGAGCCTGGCAGGCTACAGTCCATAGGGTAGAAAAGGGTCAGATATGACTGAGTAACTAAGCACAGGTGTTACATTGTGGGGAGAAAAGGAGGAAAAAGAGTCCTCTTTTAGGGCTCTACAAAAATTCAGGTGAGAGATGATATTGACCTGGACCATGGAATGAGCGAGTAGTAAAGGCAGTCAGAAATTGTTAGAATTGGAATATATTTTAAGAGCAGAGTCAACCAGAGTGTACTTATGGGACATCAATGAAAGGAAAAGGGGGATCATTTCCTTGCTGAAGGGGTCCTCGGTGGTGGGGAGCATGGTTCCCTCCCATCTCTGTCTTCTCCAGTTCAAGTCCACCCTGCAGCCAAATCCAAAAACTGGATTTTTACTGACAGGGAGTCAGACCAACTTCCTCTTTGTTTTCTCCTAAATCCCAATGTGGGCCCAGGATTTTGCATTTTTATAAAAATTTCAGCAGTAAGTTGAATGCAGCTATTCTGTAGACTGATATTTGGGAAGACCCTTTTATTTATTTATTTTTAAACTTTTTTTATATTAGAGTATAGCCAGTTAACAATGTTGTGATGATTTCAGGCAGACAGCAAAGGGACTCAGCCATATATATTCTTGTATCCATTTCCCCCCAAAACTTCTCCTATCCAGGCTGCCACATAACATAGAGTAGAGTTTCTTGTGCTATACAGTAGGTCCTTGTCAGTCACCTCTTTTAAATATTGCAGTGTGTATGTGTCCATCCCAAATGCCTAAAGATCCTTTCCTCCCATTGGGAAGACCTTTTAGAGTTTGAGTTGTTGTTGTTGTTTTTTTTTTTTTTTTTTTTTTTTTTCCTTTGGAGATGTCTAACAACACCTACCTGTGTATTTAATGAGTTATTACCTGCTTCTTTCCTCATAAGGAATCTAACATCCCCAATGCAATACACTATTGTCTAACCATTCTTGTGTTCTAACTTTTGCTCCAGTCATACTGCATTCTGACTGTTCTAATTTCTAAATAAACATAAAAATGAAGCACAGGTTGATATAAGTTCAAATCTTATCAATTAAGAAAATATAATTATTAGTGAATCACGTTGTTGTATGGCAGAAACCTAAACAACATTATAAAGCAATTTTTCCTCCAAAAATTTCTCCCTAAAAATTTTTTTTTAATTCATAAAAAAGAAAATGTTGCCATAGTTCTGGGCTATAGCGAATGGATGAGTGAATTTTTCTTAATAGGGGCGGGCTTTGTGTCTTTGACCCTGGAACTGAATAAGAATTGCAAGAGCAGTTTTGCATCAGTTTGCCAAAGCCACGTCTGCATACATGTGAAAGTAAATCTAGTGTTACCTGGGTGGTGAGTAACGAGCTCTCTTCCTTGGATTCACTAGACGTGTTGTGTACCTTAAATGTGTTGTGTCCACCAGGTCAGGGTTCTCCCCCAAAAGGGAAACTAAAGAGGCTTTAGAGATGAGAACACAGGCTTGACTGAAAGCAACTTAAAAAGTTTGTGACCAAATAATAAGATGAATGATCTTGAATTTCTGTATATTTGAGGAGTAGTCCTTGATATGTTTCTACTGTGAATGCCAAAATTCAGACATGAAACCTTCGAGATACTGCCTGAGAGAGACTTTTTGTGACTTGATGTGGGATCTTTTCTCCCAGCATGGTCCAAATTTGTCTTCTATCCAAACACTCATATAGGCAATTGTATTAAGATTTTTTTCTTGTTTCTGTTTTGTATCAACAATTAGACATTGAGACCTTGAAGCAGTAACCCTCTCTTGTCCTTCTGAAGTTGGGCTGATCACCATGCAGGCAGCTGGGCCTGAATGCACAAAGGACTTGGGACAATGGGTATCTCTGTGGAGCTAGTCCCTGATAATGGGGGTACTCCCAAGTCTTGGTTCTGTATCTAGACTAGAGTATGTTCTTCAGCTACCATTTTCTAAGAAAGATCTATTTCAAGAAGAACGAATAACTGTGTTTTCTTCTTATTCATCTGAATTTGTGGGTGGAAATCATGAACACTATATTGAGGAGAATTTTCTAGTTACCAGAACAAGAACAATAGGCGTGCTTGCTCCAGGGCATGAAGAAACTGTTCTCATTGAAGATGGATTGGATGAACATTCAGCAGATGTTGAAATGCACGTTACCAAAGAAAAGCTTTTTTAACTCTTGCTTGTGAATCTGAGCATTTCTTATACATTATTATCAACTCCTTCTATAATAAAGATGTTTACTGATGTAACACTTTATTCCTGTTGTGATCTGATCACACTTATTCTGTGAAGGCAGGAGGAGAAGGAGACAACAGGATAAGATGGCTGGATGGCATCACCTACTCTATGGACATGAGTTTGAGCAAGCTCTGGGAGTTGGTGATGGATAGGAAAGCCTGGTGTGCTGCAGTCAATGGGGTCACAAAGAGTCAGACACAACTGAGGGACTGAGCTGAACTGAACTGAACAAGAGCTCCTTGAACACTTCCTTGCAAATCTGAGATTTCTTTTACATTATTATCAGCTCCTTCTATAATAAAGATGTTTATTGATGTAGCACTTTATTCCTGTTGTGATCTGATCACACTTATCCTCTGGTTGTGACTGGTCTTCAAGTTCCCACAAACCCTGAGATCCAGTAAGTGCAAGAATACAAAGATGAAGAAGAACAGGTAGTGGTTCTGAGACGTGGCGGGGAGGGAACAGAAGCAGGAGCCAGGGAACATGACCAAAGCACCAGGGCCACCATCACCTGGAGCTTACCATCATCCTGTCCACACAGTTACTATGGTTTGGGATGCACTGTGTAGAAAACGAGAGTCCAAGAGAAACAGAAGTGGCTACTGGAGGGAGAGAATATACCAGAGTGCTTGGTGTGATGTTTGTGGAACAACGTGTTTCCATTCCTGAGTGTCAGCTGTTCACATAGAGATTGTGACAATTTCTACCATGTCCATGTCTGCTGGTGGGGAAACACTAGGACTAGTTCAAGGTGTAAATCCAAATGCTCTTAGAAAATGCTTTAAATTCAGTGGGGAAGAGAAATGGTGGTAGTCATCACAAACTCAGAAAAAGTGAAGAAACAGAAAAACTACATTTTTCTTCAGTAGATAGGGATAATCAGACGGTTAATTATGAAAACAGACAGCAAAGGGATCCAAGCAGTCCATCCAAAAGGAAATCAGTCTTGAGTATTCATTGGAAGGACTGATGCTGAAGCTAAAACTCCAATACTTGAGCCACCCGATGTGAAGAACTGACTCATTGGAAAAGACTCTGATGCTGGGAAAGATGAAGGCGGAGGGCTAAGAGGATGACAGAGGATGAGAAGGTTGGATGGCATCACCAACTCGATGGACATGAGTTTGAGTAGACTCTGGGAGTTGATGATGGACAGGGAAGTCTGGTGTGCTGCAGTCCATAGGGTCGCAAAGAGTCAGACATGACTGAGGGACAGAACTGAACTGAACTGAAAGCATTAAAGAGTAAAGGTCACCAAGAGAACTTGGCAGTTGAGCCAAGTGATTTGAGATAAAGTTTTAGGCTGTTTCCAGGAAGTTCCACTCCATTAAGCTTTATCATAAAAGTAAATTGTAGTTTTTTTTTCCCTTTCTGTGGATTGCCTTTTCACAACTTTTGTATTAATAGTTTCCTTTGATGCAAAAACATTTTGAGTTTTGATGAATACTGATTTACCTATTTTTTTCTTCTGTTGCCTGTGCTTTCATGACATATCCAAATCTAGTGTCATGAATCTTCTCTTCTAGTTTGCCTTCTAAAAGTTCTATATTTGTGTCTTGTATGTGTAAGTCTTTGAGCATAGTGAGGTTTATGTGTGTGGGGAGTGAGTGTGTTCACAATTGGGCATCTAAAACAAGTGCAAAATACCCACTCTTTGCAGATTTGTGCCATGTCCTGACTGGCCTTCACTAGTTAACTTGGCATACTTTAGTCCTGGGATTAGCCCAATAGTCAAGCTGAGGGCACTGAGTTCATTTCTGAGTCAGCATCTTGCCTGGAGTAGGTGTGCCTCTTTGATTGTCCTGAATATATGGCTGTTTTTAAATGTCCTCTCTCCCCATAATCCACACCCCAGTTCTACTCAGGGTTTTATATGTTCTCATCTATATCTCCACTCTTACTCCCTTGTCCCTGGCCCCATATATATCTAGTCTCCTTTGCAACAGTAATGAGCTATTTCGGCTGCTCTTCACTTTAACCCTAGCCTTAGGTGAAACATACATAGCCCCAAACAGGTTGGAACATTGCATTAAAGTTTTTGTGATCAGTCTTGTGTGCTGGAGGCAGCTGGGAACAGAGCTGCCACCCATTATAGATCAAGACTTCACTCTTCAAGTCAGGGGAGAGGTAAGTGTGAGGAAAAACACGGTAAAACGTCCTTCCTCTAGGTTCTGGAATTCTCCTGATTGAGTGTTCAATGTGTTCCTGTAGATTTTGACTATTTGACTGTTTCCAGAGCTCCTGTGAGGTTTTTCATCTGGTTTCTGATTGTTTTCTCACATTTATAAGGGAGAATTCAACACTTCCTAGCTCACCATTTTGCTGACATCACTCCATGTGTTAAATTTTATTTGACTTCACAACATCCCATTGTATCAATGCATCTTGTTCTCCCTAACTCTTCCCCTATTTGTTACAATATAACTTGTGTACAGCTTCTTCATTTATGACTATCCATTGAGCTACCCCACGCCCGAGGTCAGGGGCTGCAGCTGAGAAGAGCAACCCCACCTCCAAGGAGTTGCTGCTGCATGGGCACAGGAGGGCCAAGAGGAGCTACTCCACGTTCAAGGTCAGGAAGGGGTTCCTTGAGGAGATACCCCTCGTCCAAGGTAAGGAGCAATGGCTGTGCATCACTGGAGAAGCTGTGAAGAGATATCCCATGTCCAAGGTAAGAGAAACCCAAGTAAGACTGGGTAGGTGTTGCGAGAGGGCATCAAAGGGCAGACACTGAAACCATAATCACAGAAAACTAGCCAGTCTGATCACATGGACCACAGCCTTGTCTAACTCAATGAAACTAAGCCATGTCCTGTGGGGCCAGCCAAGACGGGCTGGTCATGGTGGAGAGGTCTGACAGAATGTGGTCCACTGGAGAATGGCAAGCCACTTCAGTATTCTTGCTTTGAGAACCACATGAACAGTATGAAAAGGCAAAATGATAGGATACTGAAGAGGAAATCCCCAGGTAGGTAGGTGCCCAAATTGCTAATGGAGATCAGTGGAGAAATAACTCCAAAAAAATAAAGAGATGGAGCCAAAGCAAAGCAATACCCAGTTGTGGATGTGAATGGTGGTAGAAGCAAGGTCTGATGCTGTAAAGAGCAATATTGCATAAGAACCTGGAATGTCAGGTCCATGAATCAAGGCAAATTGGAAGTGGTTAAACAGGAGATGGCAAGAGTGAACATTGACATTCTAGGAATAAGCGAACTAAAATGGACAAGAATGGGTGAATTTAACTCAGATGACCATTATATCTACTACTGTGGGCAGGAATCCCTTAGAAGAAATGGAGTAGCCATCATGGTCAACAAAAGAGTCTGAAATGCAGTACTTGGATGCAATCTCAAAAATGACAGAATGATCTCTGTTCATTTCCAAGGAAAACCATTCAATATCACAGTAATCCAAGCTTATGCCCCAACCAGTAATGCTGAAAAAGCTGAAGTTGAACGGTTCTATGAAGACATACAAGACCTTTTAGAACTAACATCAAAAACAGATGTAGTTTTTATTATAGGGGACTGGAATGCAAAAGTAGGAAGTCAAGAAACACCTGGGGTAACAAGCAAATTTGGCCTTGGAATACGGAATGAAGCAGGGCAAAGAATAATAAAGTTTTGCCAAGAGAATGCACTCGTCATAGCAAACATCCTCTTCCAACAACACAAGAGAAGACTGTATACACGGACATCACCAGACGGTCAACACCGAAATCAGAGTGACTATATTCTTTGCAGCCAAAGATGGAGAAACTCTATACAGTCAACAAAAACAAGACCAGGAGCTGACTGTGGCTCAGATCATGAATTCCTTATTGCCAAATTCAGACTGAAACTGAAGAAAGTAGGGAAAACCACTAGACCATTCAGGTATGACCTAAATCAAGTCCCTTATGATTATACAGTGGAAGTGAGAAATAGATTTAAGGGGCTAGACCTTATAGATATAGTGTCTGATGAATTATGGACGGAGGCGTTGTACAGGACAGAGGGATCAAGACCATCCTCATGGAAAAAAAATGAAAAAAAGCAAGATGGCTGTCTGGAGAGGCCTTCCAAATAGCTGTGAAAAGAAGAGAAGTGAAAAGCAAAGGAGAAAAGGAAAGATATAAGCATCTGAATGCAGAGCTCCAAAGAATAGTAAGGAGAGATAAGAAAGCCTTCCTCAGCGATCAATGCAAATAAATAGAGGAAAAGAACAGAACAGGAAAGACAGGAGATCTCTTCAAGAAAATTAGAGATACCAAGGGAAAATTTCATGCAAAGATGGGCTCGATAAAGGACAGAAATGGTCTGGACCTAACAGAAGCAGAAGATATTAAGAAGAGGTGGCAAGAATACACAGAAGAACTGTACAAAAAAGATCTTCATGACCAAGATAATCACGATGGTATGATCACTACCCTAGAGCCAGACATCCTAGAATGTGAAGTCAAGTGGGCCTTTGAAAGCATCACTATGAACAAAGCTAATGGAGGTGATGGAATTCCAGTGGAGCTATTTCAAATCCTGAAAGATGGTGCTGTGAAAGTGCTGCACTCAGTACGCCAGCAAATTTGGAAAACAGCAGTAGCCACAGGACTGGAAAAGGACAGTTTTCATTCCAATCCCAAAGAAAGGCAATGCCAAAGAATGCTCAAACTACCGCACAATTGCACTCATCTCACACGCTAGTAAAGGAATGCTCAAAATTCTCCAAGGCAGGCTTCAGCAATATGTGAACCGTGAACTTCCAGATGTTCAAGGTGGTTTTAGGAAAGGCAGAGGAACCAGAGATCAAATTGCCAACATCCACTGGATCATGAAAAATGAAGAGAGTTCCAGAAAAGCATCTATTTCTGCTTTATTGACTATGCCAAAGCCTTTGTCTGTGTGGATCACAATAAACTGTGGAAAATTCTGAAAGAGATGGAAATAACAGCCCACCTGATCTGCCTCTTGAGAAACCTATATGCAAGTCAGGAAGCAAGAGTTAGAACTGCACATGGACCAAGAGACTGGTTCCAAATAGGAAAAGGAGTATGTCAAGGCTGTATATTGTCACCCTGCTTTTTTAACTTATACACAGAGTACATCATGAGAAATGCTGGGCTGGAGGAAGCACAAGATGAATCAAGATTGATGGGAGAAATATCATTAACCTCAGGTGTGCAGATGATACCTCCTTTGTGGCAGAAAATGAAGAGGAACTAAAAAACCTCTTGATGAAAGTGAAAGAGGAGAGTGAAAAAGTTGTCTTAAAGCTCAACATTCAGAAAACTAATATCATGGCATCCGGTCCCATCACTTCATGGCAAATAGATGGAGAAACAGTGGAAACAGTGTCAGACTTTATTTTCTTGGGCTCCAAAATCACTGCAAATGGTGACTACAGCCATGAAATGAAAAGATGCTTGCTCCCTGGAAGAAAAGCTATGACCAACCTAGTTAGTTAGTTAGTTCAGTTGCTCAGTGTGTCCAACTCTTTGTGAGCCCATGAATTGCAGCATGCCAGGCCTCCCTCTCCATCACCAACACCCAGAGTTCACTCAAACTCATGTCCATCGAGTCAGTGATGCCATCCAGCCATCTCATCCTCTGTCGTCCCCTTCTCCTCCTGCCCCCAATCCCTCCCAGCGTCAGAGTCTTTTCCAGTGAGTCAACTCTTGGTATGAGGTGGCCAAAGTATTGGAGTTTCAGCTTTAGCATCATTCCTTCCAAAGAACACCCAGGACTGATCTTTAGAATGGACTGGTTGGATCTCCTTGCAGTCCAATGGACTCTTAAGAGTCTTCTCCAGCACCACAGTTCAAAAGCATCGATTCTTCAGCGCTCAGCTTTCTTCACAGTCTAACTCTCACATCCACACATGACTACTGTAAAAAACATAGCTTTGACTAGATGAAACTTTGTCAGCAAAGTAATGTCTCTGCTTTTTTAATATGCTGTCTAGGTTGGTCCAGCTTTTCTTCCAAGGAGTAAGCATTTTTTAATTTAAGGATTCAGCCACCATCTGCAGGGTTTTGGAGCCCTAGAAAATAAAGTCTGTCACTATTTCCATTGCTTCCCCATCTATTTGCCATGAAGTGATGAAACTGGATGCCATCACTTATTGGTACCATCACTTATGGATGCCATAATATATTGGTGACATATCCAAATCTAATGCCATGAAGTTTTCCCTCTAGTTTCTCTTCTAAGACTTCCATATTTGTGTCTTGTATGTGTCAGTCTTTGATGCATATTGAGTTTTATGTGTATGGGGTGTGAGTGTGTTTACAACTGGGCACTTGAAACAAGGACAAAATACCCACTCTTTGTAGATTTGTGCCATGTCCTGACTGGCTTTCACTAGTTAACTTGGCATGCTTTAGTCCTTGGATTACCCCAATAGTTAAGCTAAGGGCACTGAGTTCATTTCTGAGTCAGCATCTTGCCTAGAGTAGGTGTGCCTCTTTGATTCTCCTGAATATATGGTTGTTTTTGAATGTCCTCTGTCCCCTAAATCCACACCCTGTTTCTATTCAAGGTTTTATATGCTCTAGTCTATGTCTCCACCCTTAATTCCTTGTCCCTGGCCCCATATATATATATATATATATATATATATATATATATATATATATATATATATATATATAGTCTCCCTGCAACAGTGATAAGCCACTCCAGCTGCTCTTTAGTTTAAGCTTAGGTTTATGAAAAACAGACACCAGTCTCCAGGCAACATCCAAATAGGTCAGAACATTGCATTAAGGTTTTTGTGATCAATCTGGTTTGCTGGAGGCAACAGGAAACTGAACTGCCACCCTTTACAGATCAAGACTGCAGTGTAGAAGTCAGAGGAGAGGTAAGTGGGAGTAAAAACATGATGAAATGACCTTCTGCTCTGTTCTGGAATTTTCCTGATAGTGTGTTTAATGTTTCCTGATAGTGTGTTTAATGTTTCCTGTAGATTTTATTCATTTCTAGAGCTCCTGTGAGGTTTTTCATCTGTTTTCTGATTGTTTTCTCACATTTCTAAAGGAGAATTCAATACTTCTAGCTTTACAACATCCCATAGTATCAATACATCTTGATTTCCCTGACTCTTCCCATATTTGTAGCAATTTAACTTGTGTACAGATTCTTCTTTTATGAGTAACCACTGATAAAGATAGTAGAGTAAATAAAATCGTTATCATTTCCATTATGATATCTTTCTAAAAAGTTATATAACTAAGTCCAAGGATTAACCCCTGCAAGGGTCTGTTTGCACACTGCACATGGTATTCAGAAACTATTAAATAATTAATCTCAAAAAAACACTTTGTTAGAATGTGTGGTTTTGGCATTCTTTTCAGGATATCACCACTGTCAGGTCTGGATAGCAACATAATTATGGTGGTAAGAAAAGTAAAAAGGCAAATTTATTTTCATTTGAAGTTTTCTTTATTAAGAAATAATATTTTGAAAAATCTTATTAATTACTCCCTTAAATTGTGTGATTCTCTATATGTGTGCGTGTGTATCAGGGGCTTCCCTGATAGCTCAGTGGGTAAACAACTTGCCTGCAATGCGGGAGATCTGGCTTTGATCCCTGAGTTAGGAAGAACCCCTGGAGAAGGGAAAGGCTATCCACTCTAGTGTTCTGGCCTGGAGAATTCTGGCCTGGACTATATAAGACTATACAGTCCATGGGATCACAAACAGTCAGACATGACTGAGTGAGTTTCACTTCACTGTATGTTTGTATGCCTATATTGTAAGATAGTTAATTATTTCAACTGATGTTTGATCAAAATCAAGCTTCATATTAGAAAAATGAAAAAAAAATTGTGTGGAAGTTTCTAGTCTAACATATGGGCTTCCCTGGTGCCTCAGATGATAAAGAATCTGCCTGCAATGCGGGAGACCTGAGTTCAATCCCTGGGTTGGAAAGATCCATTGGGAAGAGGACATGGCAATCCACTCCAGTTTTCTTCCCTAGAGAATCCCATGGACTAGGAGCCTGGTGTAATATAGTCCATGGGGTTGAAAGAGTTGTACATGAGCGAGCAACTAAGCACAGCACAAGCTTCATATTAGACAATGAAAAAATTATGTGGAGGTTTCTAGTCTAATATATGGTCAATAATTGTTCAGTCAATCTCATCATTATATAATTAACGATTCAGTTCAGTTCAGTTTAGTTGCTCAGTTTTGTCTGACTTTTTGCGACCCCATGGACTGCAGCATGCCAGGCCTCCCTGTCCATTGCCAACACCTGGAGTTTACTCAAACTCATGTCCATTGAGTTGGTGATGCCATCCAACCATCTCATTCTCTGTCATCCACTCTCCTCCTGCCTTCAATCTTTCCTAGCATCAGGGCCTTTTCAAATGAGTCAGTTCTTCCCATCACGTGGCCAAAGGATTGGAGCTTCAGCTTTAGCATCAGTTTTTCCAATGAATATTCAGGATTGATTTCCTTTAGGATGGACTTGTTGGATCTCCTTGCAGTCCAAGGGACTCGCAAGAGTCTTCTCCAACACCACATTTCAAAAGCATCAATTTTTTGGCACTCAGCTTTCCTTATAGTCCAACTCTCACTTCCATACATGACTACTGGAAAAACCATAGCTTTGACTAGATGGACCTTTGTTGGCAAGCTAATTTCTCTGCTTTCTAATATGCTGTCTACATTGGTCATAACTTTCCTTCCAAGGAGCAATCATCTTTTAATTTCATGGCTGTAGTCACCATCTGCAGTGATTTTGGAGCCAAAGAAAATAAAATCTGTCACTGTTTCTACTGTTTCCCCATCTATTTGCCATGAAGTAATGGGACAGAGGCCATGATCTTAGTTTTCTGAATGTTGACTTTTAAGCCAACTTTTTCACTCTCCTGTTTCACTTTCATAAAGAGGCTCTTTTACTCTTCTTCTCTTTCTGCCATAAAGGAGGTATTATCTGCATATCTGTGGTTAATGATTTAACCTCAGGTCAATGATTCAATCAGTGTAATTAATGATTACAGTGATAAAAATGCAAACAAGTTAATTGACTTCAATCCTTTTCTTATCCTATCCCCGGGGTACTGGTTTCACTTTGCCCCTCCTACAATGTATCTGCTAACATTGGAGAGTACAGTTAGGGCATTACCTCACTGGCATTTATAACCTGTGAAGGCAGAAGAGAAAAATCGGAGTCTGCTTAGTCGTAGAAGCCAAACAGAAAATGGATCCAAAAAGTCAGAGAGTGAAGCTTACTGATGGCCACTTCATTCCTGCCTTGGGATTTGGCACCGGTGCACCTCCAGAGGTAAGTGTAGTGGTTTGGGGTTGAGATATAAATAGTAAGCAGATGTAACATGAGTGGAAAGAGGTTAAGATTCTTAAGCATTGAGTTCCTGGGTGACTTTGGGAGGATCATGTGGTTCCACTAACCAGGCTAGAACCATGCCCTGTGAAAAGGGAGAGAGCATCCAGTCTTCACTCTGCATCAGAGTCTGAGGCTCACCTGCAGATTACTCTGGGTTCCCCTCCAGTTTCTATCTCTTTCCCAGCTTGGCAGAAGAGTGAGATTCAGCTGTCAAGATCACTAACTCTCAGCAGCTTGACTTTGAGGGCAATTGCAATGGTGGTGTTTTCTGTATATTTCATTTCAGAAATCTTTCCTCTTTCCAGAAAAACATGACCCAGTGAAATAATTGTGGTGGGAGGGCCTAAAGATGAGGTGACTGAAATCTAGTGGGAGAGAATTGCCTTTCTCCTGTGGTATACCTGCTCGGTGCCAGGCAAGACACATTCCAGCTGTGTTTGGCCTTGTACTTCTGTTTCTGCTTGGAAACTTTTTCTGATGGTAACTATACTATCATTTGAGGGGATATGCTACAATCTTACATGCCAGGCTTTGTACTGTATCCTTGGATTTTTTAGCGCCTTTTTATTATAGTTTTCAGTCCTTAGGCATAAGAGAGACTAGCGGACAAGCCTCTAGACTGGAAGCCAGAAACTTTGCTGTCCATCTTGGTTTTAGAGTATATAGTTGTGACAACGGTCTGTTCTTCAAACTTTGAATCTCACTTTTCTAATTTATACAACAGAAGACATTTTGCAGGTAAAAGATGGGATTTTTCACTTTGTAAAATGTGATGAGTAGAGGGAAGGGTCCAGGCTATATAGAGCTCACTGGTTCATTCCTCAGTATACCCCAAAAGGCATGCAATCATAAGGAAACCAAGACTAGATCCAACAGGGGGAACTTGGACCAAGCATCTACCTGCTTGAAACATGAAAGATCCTGGATTACAGAAACATATTGCAATATTATTTGGCTTGAAAAGGGAAGCTAATCCCACCATTTGCAACCACACAGATGAACCTGGAGAACATTAAGCTAAGTGAAATAAGCCAGAAATAGAAAGACAAATACTGCATGTTCTGTTTATAGGTAGAATCTGAAAAAGTGAACTCATAGAAGCAGAGTGTAGAGGAACGGTGACCAGAAACTGGGGACAAGGTTAAGAAAAATGGAAAGATGTTGGTTCAAGATCCAGACCTTCTGTAATGAGATAAATCTACCTGATGTACAGTATGGTGACTATAGTTAATAGATGTTAAGTATTCTCATGAAAACACCCCAGAAGTTAGCTATGTGAGATGATGGATCTGCTAACTAGCTTGAATGTGGTAATCATTAACAATGGATAGTTATATGAGAACACCACTTTGTACACCTTGAATAGATACAGCATTTATTTGGTGTTTTCTGTGTGGTTACACTGGTAGACAGAGGTCTTAGACGCTTTCACCTGGTTTATTGATGTATTTACCATCCCCTTGTACTTTTATTTCTTGCTTCAAACATCTCACTGTATAAATCATATCCATGACTGCAATTTTATTCTGAGTCCTTTGAGTTTTACCACCAGATTACTGAACCTAGAAGGTATTTGGGTCCTCTGATGCCTGTAATCAACCAGTGATAGCCTGGGGTTGAAGGGTTCCTGGGTGTCCATTTAATCATTGACCAGGAACATGCAGGGAAATTGTTATGGGTTCCTCACCACACATGCAGAATGAATCAAATGCATGAAGCAATGTTGGTTCTTGATAAGATCAAGCTTGTGCCTTAGCAATCTCTTAATCATTTGGATATTCAATTACTATTTTTGTTGCTTATGTAGGTTCCTAAGAGTGAAGCTGTGGAGGTCACCAAATTTGCTATAGAGGCTGGGTTCCGGCATATTGACAGTGCTCATGCATACCAAAATGAAGAGCAGGTTGGCCAGGCCATTCGAAGCAAGATTGCTGATGGCACTGTGAAGAGAGAAGACATATTCTACACTTCAAAGGTGCTGTGTGTGTTGTGT
Organism: Capricornis sumatraensis; assembly: GCF_032405125.1. Lineage (NCBI taxonomy): Eukaryota > Metazoa > Chordata > Mammalia > Artiodactyla > Bovidae > Capricornis > Capricornis sumatraensis. The sequence continues at coordinate 46,717,859 of NC_091083.1, forward strand.
GTGTGCAGGTGACTGGGGCAGATGACAGTTTGGTAATAGAATCAGTAGTTTGGTGAAGGTGCTTATTGGTACCACTGTTTTCATACTTATTTGTATCTTAAATCTAGCATCCTTTTCCTCTCACTGTGTCCTCCCCTCCCAAAAGAGTATAACTAGAGCTTTATCATCATGGTGTACTCAAATTTTAATTTTACATGAAAGTCACTTTATTTCTTTGAGCCCAGGCCAGAGCAGTGTAATTTATTATGGGCTAATGAATCAGACAGACCTGGGAGCAGATTATAGCTTTTCTTATCATCTGGGTGAGTTTCTCAAATTTCTTCACATTCTGAATCTCAGTTCTCAGCTCCAAGAGTAAGAGAGCATTGGGAGAGACACTTAGTGTATTATACAAGATCTAGCCAAAGTTTCTTGAATTATGTTCTGCTCATATTAAAGTGTTCAAAGCATTTTCCCCCATAGTTATGTTTAAACAAGATAGTAATTAATTTTGAGAAGATGGATTGTTTGGTCAAATTAGACTAAGGTTCTGCTTTTATACTCTATCAAGCATAGGTCAGTTGATGGGTATGGTAATCATTTGATAAAATTATTTATATCTTGATTCATTTCATTCCATTGTGAAAGATGTACAGATGATAAATTCAATCAAATAATGAAGTTTACATGGGTAGGTTAGATAAACAGTAGAACTCAAGAAGAAATGGAACTTTTTCCCATAGTGATCTCTTTCTAACCAATAATAATGTCTAGTTATTAAGTGAAACAAGTCAAACAAAATTATGTGAAGCATTCATTTCCCACAGCTCCCTTTGTTTAATCCCTGCAGGTTTGGTCCACGTCCCTTCGTCCGGAGTTGGTCCGACCAGCGTTGGAAAAGTCACTGAAAGATCTTCAACTGGACTATGTTGATCTCTACATTATTCATCAACCAGTGGCTTTGATGGTAGGTGCTTTTTGTGATCACCTCTGTTGTATTTCTTGGGTCAGAATATCTATAACTTCCATGGATGGTTGACAAGATTTTTCTTAGGTTGAAGGAATGATTACACTAGAGCAGAATCCCCTAAATTATCATTTGTGTTCATCTTTTTGGGGAGATTCTTTGAATCTCTTATCTACCTCCATAGAAACAAATTAAATAATCTGAGACTCTGTCTCAAAATCTTGAGGAAGTAGAAATAAGCGAGTCCTGTGGGAAGTAGAAATAGGCGAGTTCTGTGCATGGTGCTGATTAGGCCTGGGAGATGGGATTTCATATCCAGAGTCTGGTGCTGAGCACTGACACGACCTCACACCTGAACAGGATGAGGTCATTTCATCTCTCATCCTTTCATGTTTTGTGGATTTGGTGGTGTCCTTCTGGGTGGGTCTAATCACAGTCTTCTCAGGACTTCGGAGACCTGGCCTCCACTGTCGCCTGTATTCACAGTGAGGTTTGCAAACTGCACTTAGCCATTAAGAACTGTATTATGTAGAGGGGAATTTTTCCAGTTGTTCCAGTGGTTAGGATTATGTGCTTTCAGTGCTGAGTCAGGGTGTTTTGAGGGAGTGGGTTCAATTCCTATTCAGGGAACTAAGATACAGCAAAGCCATGGCACAGCCGAAACAAAACAACAGGAACATCTATTATGCAGAACTCTTTTTTAGAATACAGAATTCTGCTCAAGCTATCCTTTGCCAAGGAGTTTATTGGACTATGTAGATGGTAATTCCCATCTACATAGATTTAAGGATTCCTAATACGTGACAGAAATGTCTCTGTTTTTTTATTCCTTATAATGACATCACTCTTGGTTTGCTTTATTTTTATCTCAGCATTTTCCATGGGTGGCAGAATGACCCTGATCTGTTCAAGCCTCATTGTCCAGAATATTTGAGAGTATGCCTGCTTCTTCCACATAGCTTATCAACCTAAAGAGAACCTTGCTGGTTCATGTGTATGCCCTGAAGCTATCAGATGTTCAGAGTGAAAAAGGAATTTTTATATTTGGTCCAGGTCAAGATTGCAATTTTTATGCCAGCAGTAAGGCATAACTTACTGTCACTCCCTGCACAATAGAGGCATTTTGCAAGAGGAGAGTATAAAGGGCAGAAAAAATTTCACTTAAAGCACTGAGAGTTCCCAGGAAAACGTAGGAAAATTATATCTATCAAAACATATAGTTTGTATAAGAGATTACTGGAAAACTGCCTTCTAAAGACATTGCTGATAACTCCATTTGCAAATCCCTTTGCAAATATTAGTATGCAGAAAGTAAATGAACCTCATGGAGGTTTAGCATCCTAGACCCAGATGTGCCTGGCAGGCTGGCTAAATGTGGAGAAATTATTTGGTGACATCTCTGAAATGACTGCTTCTATTCCAGCCAGGGGAGGCAATTTTCCCAACAGATGAAAATGGAAAACCGATATTTGACTCCGTGGATCTCTGTCGCACATGGGAGGTGAGTCTGGGGAGGAGAGAACCAGAGGAAGAGCCAGAAGAGGGGGAACCTCCTTCCTTTCTTCCACCTGTGAGAATGGGCTGTGGACCATAAGACTCTGCAGTTCATGAATCTAAGGGCTGGGATGCTGGGGTTGTGGGGAGGGAACCATTGATCAAATGTTCACAGAGAGGAATGAAATGGAGAATTTGGGAGAGTGTATACAGGCATCTCTTTCCTTACATGTGACCTTCTTCTCCAAGGTTTTCTAAGGAGATGATACTTCTTCTTCTTGTGTCATGACCTTTTCCCCCTTTATCTCCTTGATAAGCAATGCTAATTCTTGACCAGAGACCCTCTTAATGATTTTTCAGCATTTCTTATTGCTATATTACCCATGCCAAGTGACTGCTCACCACCCCTCCCTCCCAGGCCCTGGAGAAGTGTAAGGATGCAGGGCTGACCAAGTCCATTGGGGTGTCCAACTTCAACCACAAGCAGCTGGAGAAGATCCTGAACAAGCCCGGGCTCAAGTACAAGCCCGTCTGCAACCAGGTGAGCAGCTCAGCTCCTCTCCCTCCTGCTCTTCAGAACCTCCTTCTTGCACTGGAGCCTGATGTCTGTCTGTCCTTCACTCCTGTTCATCTGACATTTGAAGAGAGTGAATTCTACAGAGCTGAGCCTGTGTCCGGACTGTGTGAATAGAATCTATAACAGTATCTTTGATAAACTCTGGGTGGAAAAGTTGGGGATGGCTTCCTGCTTCTAGAACTTAGAGGAAGGACGTGTTTCCCTGAGCTGAAAGCATGACGAAATCAGGTGTGGAAGTGCTCAGATGAAACTATACAGGAAGGAAGACCATGAAAACACAGAATGGGAAATAAATAGAGAAAAAAACAGGTGCGATAGGTGTTAAGCATTTGTATGGGGTTTGGATGCCTAAATCCTTAGTCTTGGTATGCCAGCTTCAACAGTGAGCACAGTACAAAGAAATGTGCTGGAGACTATGAGAGTCACCCAGGTTAGAGCATGAAGTTAAATGCTTTGTTGATCCTAACAGCTGATGGAAGAGTTACTCAGGATTTAGAGCAGATATTGTGATTTCAGAATATTTCAGTTCTGTTTCTTAGTCATGACTGACTCTTTGCAACCCCATGGACTGCAGCACACCAGGCCTCCCTGTCCATCACCAACTCCCAGGGCTTACTCAAGCTCAAGTCCATTGAGTTGTTGATGCCAGCCAACAATCTCATTCTCTGTTGTCCCCTTCTCCTCCTGACTTCAATCTCTCCCAGCATCAGGGTCTTTTCCAATGGCTCAGTTCTTTGAATCAGGTAGCCAAAGTATTGGGGTTTCAGCCTCAGCATCAGTCCTTACAATGATCGTTCAGGAAGGATTTCCTTTAAGATTGACTGGTTTGGATCTCCAAGGGACTCTCAAGAGTCTTCCCCAACACAACAGTTTCAAAAGCATCAATTCTTTGGCACTGTGCTTTCTTTATTGTCCAACTCTCAAATCCATACATGACTACTAGAAAAAGCATAGCTCTGACTAGATGGTCCTTTGTTGACAAAGTACCCTGTCTGCTTTTTAATATGCTGTCTAGGTTGTTCTCACAGTTTTTCATTCCAAGGAGCAATCATTTTTTAATTTCATGGCTGCAGCCACCATCTGCAGTGATTTAAGAAAATAAAGTCTGTCATGTTTCCATTGTTTCCCATCTATTTGTCATGAAGTGTAGGAACCAGATGCCATCATCTTTATTTTATGAATGTAGAATTTTAAAGCCAATTTTTTCACTCTGTTTCACTTTCATCAAAAGGTTCTTAGTTTGTCTTCAATTTCTGCCATAAGGGTTATGTCATCTGCATATCTGAGGCTACTGATATTTCTCCCAGCAATCTTGATTCCAGCATGTGCTTCATCCATCCAGGCATTTCACAAGAAGTACTCTGCATACTCTGTATGTGAAAACATACAACCTTGACTTATTCCTTTCCCACTTGGAACTTGTCTGTTGTTCCATGCTTCCCTGGTGGCTCAGATGGTAAAGCATCTGCCTGCAATGTGGGAGGCCCGGATTCGATTCCTGGGTTGGGAAGATCCCCTGGAGAGGGAAATGGCAACCCACGCCAGTACCCTTGCCTGGAAAACCCCATGGAAGGAGGAGCCTGGTATGCCACAGTCCATGGGGTCACAAAGATTTGGACATGACCGAGCAGCTTCACTTTCCTTTCCTGTTATTCCATATCTGGTTCTAATTGTTGCTTCTTGACATGCATACAGATTTCTCAGGAGGCAGGTAAGGTGGTCTTGTATTCCCATTTCTTGAAGAATTTTCCAGTTTGTTGTGATCCACATGGTCAAAGGCTTTGGCATACTCAATAAAGCAGAAGTAGATGTTTTTCTGAAACTCTGTTACTTTTTCAATGATCCAGCAGATGTTGCCAATTTGATCTCTGTTTCCCCATACTTTTCCAAATCCAGCTTGAATATCTGGACATTCACAGTTCGTGTACTGCTGAAGCCTGGCTTGGAGAATTTTGAAAATTACTTTACTAGTATGTGAGATGAGAACAATTGTGTGGTAGTTTGAGCATTCTTTGGCATTGTCTTTCTTTGGGATTGGAATGAAAACTGATATTTTCCAGTTTTGTGGTCAATGCTGAGTTTTCCCAGTGTGCTGGCATATTGAGTGCAGCACTTTCACAGCATCATCTTTTAGGATTTGAAATAGCTCAACTGGCATTCCATCACTTCCAATAGCTTTGTTCCTAGTTATACTTCCTAAGCCCATTTGACTTCCCATTCCATGATATCTGGCACTAGATGAGTGATCACACCATCGTGATTATCTGGGTTGTGAAGATCTTTTTTGTATAATTCTTCTGTGCATCCTTGCACCTCTTCTTAATATCTCCTGCTTCTGTTATGTCCTTATAATTTCTGTCCTTTATTGAGCCCATCTTTGCATGAAATGTTCCCTTGGAGCATTTTCTCCAATTTTTTTGAAGATATCTCTATTCTTTCCCATTCTATGGTTTTCCTCTATTTCTTTGCATTGACACTGAGGGAGGCTTTCTTATCTCTCCTTGCTATCCTTTGGAACTCTGTATTCAAAGGGGTATATCTTTCCTTTTCTTCTTTGCCTTTCAGTATTCTTCTTTTCATAGCCATTTGTAAGGCCTCCTCAGACAACTGTTTTGCCTTTTTGCATTTCTTTGTCTTAGGGTTGGTCTTGATCACTGCCTCCTGTACCAAGTCAAGAACCTCTGTCCATAGTTCTTCAGGCACTCTATCAGATCGAATCCATTCAATCTATTTTTTCATTTCCACTGTATAATCATAAAGGATTTGATTTAGGTCATACCTAAATGGTCTAGTGGTTTTCCCTACTTTTTAAAATTTAAGTCTGAATTTCTCAATAAGGACTTCATGATCTGAGTCATAGTCAGCTCCCAGTTTTGTTTTTGCTGACTGTACAGAGCTTCCCCATCTTTGGCTGCAAAGAATATAATCAATTTGATTTTTGTATTGATCATCTGGTGATGCCCATATGTAGAGTCTTCCCTTGTGTTGTTGGAAGAGGGTGTTTGCTATGACCATTGTGTTCTATTGGCAAAACTCTGTTAACCTTTGATCTGCTTCATTTTGTACTCCAAAGGCAAAGTTGCCTGTTACTTCAGGTGTCTCCTGACTTCCTACTTTTGCATTCCAGTCCCCTATAAGGAAAAGGATATCTTTTTCGGATGTTAGTTCTAGAAGGTGTTGTAGGTCTTCATAGAACCATTCAAATTCAGCTTCTTCAGCATTACTGGTCATGGCATAGGCTTGGATTACTGTGATATTGAATAGTTTGCCTTGTAAACAAACAGAGATCATTCTGTTGTTTTTGAAATTGTATCAAAGTACTGCATTTCAAACTCTTTTGGGGATTGTGATGGCTCCTCCATTTCTTCTAAGGGATTCTTGCCCACAGTAGTAGATGTAATTAATGGTCAGTCAGTCAGTCAGTCAGTTAGTTCAGTTGCTCATCTTGTCCGACTCTTTGTGACACCATGAATTGCAACACTCCAGTCCTCCCTGTCCATCACCAACTCCCGGAGTTTACTCAAACTCATGCCCATCGAGTCGGTGATGCCATTCGGCCATCTCATCCTCTGTCGTCCCCTTCTCCTCCTGCCCTCAATCCCTCCCAGCATCAGGACCTTTTCCAATAAGTCAACTCTTTGCATGAGGTGGCCAAAGTATTGGAGTTTCAGTTTCAGCATCAGTCCTCCCAATGAACACCCAGGACTGATCTCCTTCAGAATGGACTGGTTGCAGTCCAAGGGATTGTCAAGAGTCTTCTCCAACACCACAATTCAAAAGCATCAATTCTTCGGTGCTCAGCTTTCTTCACAGTCCTACTCTCACATCCATACATGACTACTGGAAAAACCATAGCCTTGACTAGATGGACCTTTGTTGGCAAAGTAATGTCTCTGCTCTTTAATATGCTATCTATATTGGTCATAACTTTCCTTCCAAGGAGTAAGCATCTTTTAATTTCATGGCTGCAATCACAATCTGAGTTAAATTCACCCCTTCCAGTCCATTTTAGTTTGTTGATTTCTAAAATGTCAATGTTCACTATTGCCATCTCCTGTTTGACCACTTCCAATATGCAGAGTACATCATGAGAAATGCTGGACTGGAAGAAACACAAGCTGGAATCAAGATTGCTGGGAGAAATATCAATAACCTCAGATATGCAGATGACACCACCCTTATGGCAGAAAGTGAAGAGGAACTAAGAAGCCTCTTGATGAAAGTGAAAGAGTAGAGTGAAAAAGTTGGCTTAAAGGTCAGCATTCAGAAAATGAAGATCATGGCATCTGGTCCCATCACTTCATGGGAAATAGATGGGGAAACAGTGGAAACAGTGTCAGACTTTATATTTTGGGGCTCCAAAATCACTGCAGATGGTGACTGCACCCATGAAATTAAAAGACACTTACTCCTTGGAAGAAAAGTTATGACCAACCTAGATAGTATATTCAAGAGCAGAGACATTACTTTGCCGACTAAGTTCCGTCTAGTCAAGGCTATGGATTTTCCTGTGGTCATGTATGGATGTGAGAGTTGGACTGTGAAGAAGGCTGAGCACCGAAGAATTGATGCTTTTGAACTGTGGTGTTGGAGAAGACTCTTGAGAGTCCCTTGGACTGCAAGGAGATCCAACCAGTCCATTCTGAAGGAGATCAGCCCTGGGATTACCTTGGAAAGAATGATGCTAAAGCTGAAACTCCAGTACTTTGGCCACCTCATGCGAAGAGTTGACTCATTGGAAAAGACTCTGATGCTGGGAGGGATTGGGGGCAGGAGGAGAAGGGGACGACAGAGGATGAGATGGCTGGATGGCATCACTGACTTGGTGGACGTGAATCTGAGTGAACTCGGGAGTTGGTGATGGACAGGGAGGCCTGGTGTGCTGCGATTCATGGGGTCACAAAGTGTCGGACATGACTGAGCAGCTGAAGTGAACTGAACTGAACTGAATGTACCTTGATTCATGGACCTAACATTCCAGGTTCCTATGCAATATCATTCTTTACAGCAGCAGACTTTGCTTCCATCACCAGTCACATCCACACTTGGGCGTTTTTTTGCTTTGGCTCTGTCTTTTCATTTTTTTCTGTAGTTATTTCTCCACTGATCTCTAGTAGCATATTGGGCACCTATTGACCTGGGGAGTTCATCTTTGAGTGTCCTATAATTTTGCGTTTTCATGGGATTCTCAAGGGAAGAATACTGAAGTGGTTTGCCATTCCCTTCTCTAATGGATATCGTTAGTCAGAACTCTCCACCACGACCTGTCTGTCTTGGGTGGCCCTACATGGCATGGCTCATAGTTCATTGAGTTAGACAAGGCTGTAGTCAATGTGATCAGTTTGGTTAGTTTTCTGTTATTGTGGTTTTCATCTGTCTGTCCTGTGATGGACAAGGATAAGAGGCTTACAGAAACTTCCTGATGGGAGAGACTGACTGAGTGGTATGGCAGGCCACTGCTGACCCTTAACTCTGCAGGAGAGACTCAAACACAGTTCTGTTTCAGTCTCTGTGGGGTCTCTGTGTCCTGGTCCACACAAGGTTTGTTTGAGCCCTCCGAGGTCTCTGGCGGGTACAGGATTTGATTCCAAATGTGATTTTGCCCCTCTTACTGTCTTGCTGAGGCTTCTCCTTAGCCCTTGGATGTGGGGTATCTTTTTTTAGTGGGATCCAACATTCTCCTGTTGACAGTTGTTCAGCAGTGAGTTGTAATTTTGGAGTTCTCACAAGAGAAGATGAGCACATGTCCTTCTACTTTGCCATCTTGAAGACTTGTAGACTCATCATCCCCAGAGACAACATTTTTGATTGGTATATTTCATGGGGGCTTGCTGGTTAATATTGGGTACCAAAAATGCAAATTTTTCTTTGTCTTATGGGGCTAAGCAGATTGTATAAAAACAATCTTTAAGATCCAAAACTATAATTGGCCAATTCTGTTGTAAGGCTGAAGGGGATGGGAGTCCAGGCTACAAGGTCCCCATGGGTTGCATTACTGCATTAATGGCTCAAAGCTCATGAAGCAGCCTCCATTTGCCTGATTTTTTATGGACTGTGAAAACTGGAGTATTCCAAGGACTAGCATTCTCTATGTGTCCTGCTTGAAACTGTTCTTCTACCAAGGCTTGTAAATGTATAAGTTTCTCCCTTGCTAGAGGCCGTTGATCCACCCAAACAGGTTTAGATGTAAATCATGTTAGAGGTGTGGCTTGTGGTGGCAGAGAAACTTCAATGGCCCTCAATTAGCCCTTTTCTGTCCAGTTTCGGATGAATAGGTAAAGGAGAAGGAACTCCCTGTAAATGTTTCCTAGCTCTTTTGCTGGTTGGCATCCCATTCTTGCCATCATATGATCTGCCTTTTCCTCATTGGAGAGAACTAGGTGCCAAAGGGCAAGCAGATCTTTGCCTCATAAATTACAGGGAAGGTCTGCAATAAAAAGGTTGAAAGTGAGCAGTTTGTTTGTTGGGCCCTAGGCAAGGAAGACAGAGAAGACAATGGCATCCCACTCCAGTACTCTTGCCTGGAAAATCCCATGGATGGAGGAGCCTGATAGGCTGCAGTCCATGGGGTCGCAAAGAGTCGGACAGGACTGAGTGACTTCACTTTCACTTTTCAGTTTCATCCATTGGAGAAGGAAATGGCAACCCACTCCAGTGTTCTTGCCTGGAGAATCCCAGGGATGGGGAAGCCTGGTTGGCTTTCATCTATGGGGTCGCACAGAGTCAGACATGACTGAAGCGACTTAGCAGCAGCAGCAGCAGCAGGCAAGGAAAAACTGTTGCACTTTGAGCAAATTGTTGAGGTTCCCCCAAGCCTGATTATCTTTTCCTGGGGTTCAGTCAGGGGTCAATCAGCTGGCCATTGAGGAGAAGTAATGATGGAAATGTCAACCCCAATATCTAAGAGTTCAGAGACATTTTTCCTGGGATTTTAGCCTTACATATGGACTGATCTGAGACTATTTGTTGAGTAAAGCACACTACTTGATCACTTGTGCTCCCAAATCCTTGTTCTCTTCTGGTGACAGGATTATAGTTGTTAAGGGCATGGTAAGGCAAGAGAAAGAGTTGAGCAATTTGTTGAGCTTGAGGAATGACATGGAATTAATGAGACAGAGCCATTACTTTAATTTCTCCTGAATAGTCTTGGTCAATAAGGCCAGGAAGAATTTGGAGGCCCTTGATGCTTTTGAACTGTGGTGTTGGAGAAGACTCTTGAGAGTCCCTTGGACTGCAAGGAGATCCAACCAGTCCATTCTGAAGGAGATCAGCCCTGGGATTTCTTTGGAAGGAATGATGCTAAAGCTGAAACTCTAGTACTTTGGCCACCTCATGTGAAGAGTTGACTCATTGGAAAAGACTCTGATGCTGGGAGGGATTGGGGGCAGGAGGAGAAGGGGATGACCGAGGATGAGATGGCTAGATGGCATCACTGACTTGATGGACGTGAATCTGAGTGAACTCCGGGAGTTGGTGATGGACAGGGAGTTGGTGATGGAATCGTGCTGCGATTCATGGGGTCGCAAAGAGTCGGACATGACTGAGCAACTGAAATGAAATGAACTGAACTGAAGGGTAAGGCCTGTTTCCTGTACAATGTCACGAACTTGGTCCATAGTTCATCAGGCACTCTATCTATCATATCTAGTCTCTTAAACTATTTCCTACTTCCATTGTATAATCATAAGGGATTTGATTTAGGTCATACCTGAATGGTCTAGTGGTTTTCCCTACTTTCTTCTATTTCAGTCTGAATTTGGCAATAAGGTGTTCATGATCTGAGCCACAGTCAGCTCCTGGTCTTGTTTTTGCTGACTGTATAGGGGCTTCTCCATCTTTGGCTGCAAAGAATATAATCAATCTGATTTCGGTGTTGACCATCTGGTGATGTCCATGTGTAGAGTCTTCTCTTGTGTTGTTGGAAGAGGGTGTTTGCTATGACCAGTGTGTTCTCTTGTCGAAACTCTATTAGCCTATTCCCTGCTTCATTCCATATTTCAAGGCCAAATTTGCTTGTTGCTCCAGGTATTTCTTGACTTCCTACTTTTGCATTCCAGTCCCCTATAATGAAAAGTACATCTGTTTTGGGTTTTAGTTCTAAAAGGTCTTGTATGTCTTCATAGAACCGTTCAACTTCAGCTTTTTCAGCGTTATTGGTTGGGGCATAGGCTTGGATTACTGTGATACTGAATGGTTTGCCTTGGAAACAAACAAAGATCATTCTGTCATTTTTGAGATTGCATCCAAGTCCTGCATTTCAGACTCTTTCGTTGACCATGATGGCTACTCCATTTCTTCTAAGGGATTCCTGCCCACAGTAGTAGACATAATGGTAATCTGAGTTAAATTCACCCATTCCTGTCCATTTTAGTTCGCTGATTCCTAGAATGTCAATGTTCACTCTTACCATTTCCTGTTTGACCACTTCCTATTTGTGTTGACTCATGGACCTAACATTCCAGGTTCCTATGCAATATTGCTCTTTACAGCATCGGACTTTGCTTCTATCACCAGTCACATCCACAGCTGGGTATTGCTTTGCTTTCACTCCATCCTTTCATTCTTTCTGAAGTTATTTCTCCACTGATCTCCAGAGGCATATTGGATCACTGCAGGTGGTGATTGCAGCCATGAAATTAAAGACACTTACTCCTTTGAAGGAAAGTTATAACCAACCTAGGTAGCATATTAAAGAGCAGAGACATTACTTTGCCAACAAAGGTCCATCTAGTCAAGGCTCTGGTTTTTCCAGTATGGATGTGAGAGTAGGACTGTGAAGAAAGCTGAGCGCCGAAGAATTGATGCTTTTGAACTGTGGTGTTGGAGAAGACTCTTGAGAATCCTGTGGACTGCAAGGAGATCCAGCCAGTCCTTTCTAAAGGAGATCAGTCCTGGATGTTTATTGGAAGGACTGATGCTGAAGCTGAAACTCCAATTCTTTGGCCATCTCATGCGAAGAGTTGATTCATTGGAAAAGACTCTGATGCTGGGAGGGATAGGGCGCAGGAGGAAAAGGGGACGACAGAGGATGAGATGGGTGAATGGCATCACCGACTTGATGGACATGAGTTTGAGTAAACTCTGGGAGTTGGTGATGGACAGGGAGGACTGGCGTGCTGCAATTCATGGGGTCGCAAAGAGTCGGACACGACTGAGCGACTGAACTGAACTGAACTGAACTGAACTGAAGGGTAAGGCCACTTCTTCCCAGAATGAATCTTATGGTCCCTGGTGGAATGGGGCCTTGGATCCCAGTACGGATTGTGACTGGGTGGTGGTTGGGGGGGATCCAATCCATTAATTCGAACAGTTACTCAGGTTGGGAGGTCCAACCCAGCACTTCCACTGGTAGAGACTGAGAGGCTGGAGATAGGCTGAAAGGTGTGCTGGAGATTCTCACAGTGTATGCCCCCACCGTTTGTGGGGCCTGGAGCTGGCCCTGATGGCGGTTTCCTGGCTGCAAAGGGGAACCATTCTTATGGAATTTTGACCTGCATTGATTAGCCCAGTGATTGCCTCTCTGGTACCTAGGACACTGTCCTGGTGTTTTACTTTATTTTTTAAAATATAAATTTATTTATTTTAATTGGAGGCTAATTACTTTACAATATTGTATTGGTTTTGCCATACATCAACATGAATCCGCCACAGGTATACATGTGTTCCCCATCCTGAACCCCCGTCCTTCCTCCCTCCCCGTACCATCCCTCTGGGTGGTCTCAGTGCACCAGCCCCAAGCATCCGTATCATGCATCGAACCTGGACTGGCAATTCGTTTCATATATGATATTATACATGTTTCAATGCAATTCTCCCAAATCATCCCACCCTTTCCCTCTCCCACAGAGTCCCAAAACTGTTCTATACATCTGTGTCTCTCTTGCTGTCTCGCATACAGGGTTATCGTTACCATCTTTGTAAATTCCTTATATATGCGTTAGTATACTGTGCTGAGAAAGCCTTTGACAAAAGTCCTGGTGTTTTATTTTCTCCAGTAGGCGGAGCTATTGTAACATCTATTTTGGGCCCAGAACAGCAAGCCTTTTTCTTATATCAGGGTTTTCCACATTGATAGCCTTTGGCATGGGAAGAGCTAAACTTATTTTTAAAGGCAGCACAAATTGCTTGGGTTGGCTTGGTTTGTTTGTGAGCCTATGTACCAACATTTTGACACTCTCCAACATATCGCCAAGGCTGCCATTTTGACAAATAGTGTTAAGGGCAGCCTGGCAATCTTTATTGACATTTTTATAGGCTAACTGTTTTTACAAAATGTCCTCCACTGTAGAACTATTAATTTGATGGTGGAGAGAAGATGAGAGCCGGTCTAAAATTCAGTGACTTCTTTTCTGGGTCTCTGTAATATTTTAACAAATGAACCAGTAGGCTCGCTGGGTTCTCATGCTGTCTGCCCCTGCTTCAGCAGCATTTTGCAATCTGTACATATGCTCTCACCAGTATACCTTCATAAGTCAATTGGGCTGTTGGACTGGTGTATTGCCTTGTGCCTATGAGCATTTCAAAAGTAAGATAATCTCCGTTGACCAAATTAATACAGGGCAGCTATTGGCACAATTCAATATAAGAGGCAAAAATCTGTAAATTTTGGGGACCACTTAAAGCTGTTTTGGCTAGCATTTTAACATCGTAAGGAGAGCATCTCCCATGCAAGAAAATTTCCGATAGCTCCCATGTATGTATACGGAGAATTGACCCCGTTCAGCCTAACACTAGATTAGTTCCTTTAAAACCTGATGTCAAAAGTTTCATGGGTTGCAATAACCTGAGTGGGATTATTGGGGTTGGGCCTGTAATTGATAGGAAAAGCAAGATGGTCTTCAATGTCAAAAGCACCCATAGGAAGGCCGGAGACCATGGCCTGCTGAAACCATGTCAGCGGCTTGTCCTCTAGAGACATTTCTGGACCCAGTGGTGGCAGCGGTGGTGGAAAATTGAGCTTGGGTGGCAAAGGGGTGGAAGGGTTAACAAGATGTTTGAGGACACTGTCTTCTCACATTATTTCTCAGTCTGTCAAGGGTATAGGACCAATCGCACTAGCCCCCAGGTGTCGAATACCATCATAGGTATGTAATCCCCTCTCCTGTGTGCTGATTTCAAATTTTCTTCCACTGGACCCCAATTTTCAATATCTAGAGTGCCTTCTTCTGGAAACTAGAGATTACATTTAACCACCTCTCTTAGCAATTGTGTCAATGGCTCCTCTTTCACCTGCACTCCTGCGGTCTGGAGGAGGTGCCTCAAAAGCTGGAGATGATGTTTCTCAGCTTTACTCAAGTCCTTCCCCATGGACACCCTAATGTGGACAACAAGGGGCTTCCCACCCTTAGAGTTTGAGGGCCTGGTTGTGATCCAGGCATCTCAGCTACCGCTCACTGTCTTCACTTTGAGTTTGTTCCCTCAGGGGAATCCTTCCCGACTTCAGGTCCCTGTTCAGGGGCCACCTGCCATGGCCAGCACAGAGGGTGAGAAAGACCTGAACCAGGGGCGAGCGTGTAATGAAAAGACAGACACATCTAATTTGCAAGCGGGGGATCAGGGGACCCTCCTGCTCTCCATGGCAGGAAGCCTAGACATCTCCTTTCAGCCCCCACTTTTATGGGCAGAAGTCACGAGCTCACTAGGAAAGAGCTATACTGGGGAGTTTGATCAGCACACCATAGAGAGGGAGTAAAGGTGAGGCTCCACTGTTGATCAGGAGCATTTGTTTCCACGGGGACGGATGCAGGGGCCGGCAGTGAAGCGGAGCCGAGAGCACGCCCAGCCCCAAGTCTGTCCATTCAGCACGCTTACTAGCACAATCATGAGGGCACCGTTTGCCATACCCTCGAGCCATGGGGCAGGTTCTGGTGTCTGCTCTGCCAGGCTGCAACAGTATATTGGTGATCTGAGTCTGACTGTGGTTCACATGTAATTCTGAGTCACCTTAAGCTCTTTTAATGTAAAATGATCACTCAGTCATTGTGTTACCAAGATATCCAGGCAAGGTTTTCAGAAATACACTGTATTTATCATTGATACTTTGTGATGCTAATTGACTTCTTTCTGTAATCCTAGATTACATAAATTAGTAGTTAAATCTGAACTCCTTGCTACATTAAGTTTAAATATTTTGACAAGAAAATGTTAGTTGCATGCTTTGTCCCTAAATGAACCCGGGTTGGAAGTGCATGGTGACAAGTTGTCCCACTGGGAGGGACAGCACTTTTGTTTTTCTGGATAAGCTAGTTCAGTTCAGTTCAGTCACTCAGTCATGTCCGACTCTTTGCGACCCCATGAATCGCAGCACGCCAGGCCTCCCTGTCCATCACCATCTCCCGGAGTTCACTCAGACTCACGTCCATCGAGTCCATGATGCCATCCAGCCATCTCATCCTCTGTCGTCCCCTTCTCCTCCTGCCCTCAATTCCTCCCAGCATCAGAGTCTTTTCCAATGAGTCACTGTTTGCATGAGGTGGCCAAAGTACTGGAGTTTCAGCTTTAGCATCATTCTTTCCAAAGTACTCCCAGGGTTGATCTCCTTCTGAATGGACTGGTTGGATCTCCTTGCAGTCCAAAGGACTCTCAAGAGTCTTCTCCAACACTACAGTTCAAAAGCGTCAATTCTTCGGCACTCAGCCTTCTTCACAGTCCAACTCTCACATCCATACATGACCACAGGAAAAACCATAGCCTTGACTACACAGAACTTAGTCGGCAAAGTAATGTCTCTGCTTTTGAATATACTATCTAGGTTGGTCATAACTTTCCTTCCAAGGAGTAAACGTCTTTTAATTTCATGGCTACAATCACCATCTGCAGTAATTTTGGAGCCCAAAAAAATAGAGTCTGACACTGTTTCCACTATTTCCCCATCTATTTCCCATAAAGTGGTGGGACCGGATGCCATGATTTTCATTTTCTGAATGTTGAGCTTTAAGCCAACTTTTTCACTCTTCTCTTTCACTTTCATCAAGAGGCTTCTTAGTTCATCTTCACTTTCTGCTCTAAGGGTGGTGTCATCTGCATATCTGAGGTTATTGATATTTCTCCCGGCAAAACTGATTCCAGCTTGTGTTTCTTCCAGTCCAGCGTTTCTCATGATGTACTCTGCATATAAGTTAAATGAGCAGGGTGACAGGGTGACAATATACAGCCTTGACGTACTCCTTTTCCTATTTGAAATCAGTCTGTTGTTCCATGTCCAGTTCGAACTCTTGCTTCCTGAGTAGCTGGATATTTTATTTGAAAATGTGTATTTTCCTTCTTGACATTATCTAGTCATCTGTTGGATGATAACCATCATCAGGGGAAGTTTGATTTCCCCTAAGTTTTCATGTCATGGTTGAGAATCCATTGATGACTTTCAACTGAATTAATTATTTCATTGGAACGTTTTTCATTATTTTCCATTTTAAACGCTCTTTTTAATCTTCTGATCTAACATTTTACTGTAAAAGTAAAATTCCGTCATTATTCAGGATAAAATACATCTATTCCTTTCAGACAGGGGAAAACACTGCACTCCTTCACATTAGCTGTCAGTTTCTGAGAAAAGATGTATTGTAATAATCACCATCTGTGGAGAGAAGCGTTTTTTGCTCTTTCTTCCTCTCTCAGGGATTTATTTTGCCTCTGTGTGCTACATTTGCTTTCACTTATGATTCCCTTTGGTGCTCAAATCTATTGAAATGTCACCGATGGGAATTCATCACACTGGTTCTTTTGTCCTTCAGACATTTCTTCATAAGACTGTGCAATTTCCTTCTTTCTGGAGTTGTTTGATGTCCAAAGCTTAGACAGCTCTTTTCCTGTCCCAGGTCTGGAATTAGGCATTTATCTTGGTCTGTTCAGTGGTATTCGGCAACCAAGATTTGGTCTGTAGAATTACTTGTTCTCGATAATGTCATTATTTTTTACCTTCTCAGGGGACAGAAATATAAGTTTAAAAAATCTTTCCTTGATACTTCCAGTTGTAATTTGATGTGACATGGTTTTCTTTAGCATATATAATTCTTCCTTTCAAGCTTTCTCTGGTGTGTTACCTTTTCATATAATCTGACACTCTTTTCTGTTGGCTTCTACAGGTGGAATGTCACCCTTATCTCAACCAGAGTAAACTGCTGGAGTTCTGCAAGTCACACGATATTGTCCTAGTTGCCTATGGTGCTCTGGGAGCCCAACGAACATTTCAATGGTAATGAACATTATGGATGGCCACAAGGAGTTTATTTAAAACTCATTTTTTTAATGAAAATATTATTATTCTGTATGCAGTGCTTTGGAGATAACTCTCAAAGGGTAGAGGAGAGAGAAGACAGTTGGGAAAAATACTCTTTTGTCTTTTCATCACCCAGCTTGATATCTTACATTGTATGTGTCTTGTATATAGATTTTAACACAAGTGTCTGCATTAAAATCTCTATATAATCCCCCAGTTGATAACTAAGACATAAGCTTTGTCATAATTTACTTATTTATGGGTAATGAGCACATTAGTATAATAGACTTACCAAGTCTCCCTCACTTTATGTCTAAAATCAGGATAATAGTACGTAATTTCCAGGTTTATCATGATTGAAAAATAAGTACAAGTTGAACCATTTTTTAAAAGATTTGTAGAAGAACTGCACAATGTAAATAATTATGAAATGCACAGTCTTTATTTTCAGACTGTTCAGCTTTTATCAACACCTGAGACTAGTGAAAATTAGAAAAAAATGAAAAACAAAATATTTCCCAATATTTCCCATGATGTTCTCCTTTCATACCATTGTCTTTACTTTTGATTAGAAAAGAAAAATAACCACAGAGAAGTAAAAAAGAAACAAATTCCAAGAGTTTGGCAGTTCTGGTTTCAACTCAATAATGCATCTGAATCACCCGCAGAGATCTGTAATCACAGAATCAGTTCAGTTCAGTCGCTCAGTCATGTCCGACTCTTTGTGACCCCATGAATCACAGCATGCCAGGACTCCCTGTCCACCACCAACTCCCGGAGTTCGGTCAGATTCACGTCCATTGAGTCAGTGATGCCATCAGCCATCTCATCCTCTGTCGTCCCCTTCTCCTCCTGCCTCCAATCCCTTCCAGCATCAAAGTCTTTTCCAATGAGTCAACTCTGGTGACATACTTGAGGTTCTGTATCAGTTTGTCTTCAGCTAAGCCATGGAATTTTGTGCTTCTAACAAGATCTGATGTGATGCTGATGATGCTGATTCATGGACCACACTTTGAGAAGCACTGGTCTAGAGGTGACATACCTGATCTGTTTGGGAAGCCTCTTCATAAACTGACTTAGTCTTAGCTCCTTGGCATTTCTGAATTTCCTTCCAGGGTGAACCCAAACCTCCCCTTTCTCTTGGAGGACCCAGTTCTCTCTGCCATTGGCAAAAAGCACAAGCAAACCCCAGCTCTGGTCGCCCTTCGGTACCAGATACAACGTGGGGTTGTGGTTCTGGCCAAGAGTTACAACAGGAAGCGGATCAAAGAGAACATACAGGTGATGAGTGGGGCTGTGGGCAGAGGGCTCCTAAGGAATATCCTTCATGAGGGGCATTCTTTGTCTAACTGAAGACAGACATGGCTTCCCTTTCCCCTCTTGTTGTCCCCATCCAGCTGGAAAGTCCTCCAGTCCCCAGGGGGTGGCTGCCTCCTTGGGGGAAAGATTAATATGATTCTTCCTTCTTTCAAGGTGTTTGATTTTGAACTGACTCCGGAAGATATGAAAGCAATCGAAGGCCTCAATAGGAATATAAGATACTATGATTTGCAACAGTAAGTGACTTGTATATGTTCCACAAATGCTGTTTTCTCTAGCATACAGATCAGCAGAGGTATAAGCTTTCTTAAAGCTTAATTTCAGGGAGACAGCCCTGGTTTCCAGTGTAGGAGTATACTAGGGGCTTCCTGCAGACCTCAGACCAGAGATTTCCTCTAGGTTTCTATCTCTGTTCAACAGAAATATGACTGGGACCGAGGACAGCCAATCAGTAAAATCCCCAGTGTTGAGACTGTGGTGAATTCACTACGTTGTGCCCCTAATCCCTGTGCCTGGTGTACCTCCTCTCAGGGCCCAGAGACCCAGGAAACATAGAGGGCACAGGGCCTGCAGCCCGTTCTTCTTTTGGAAAGTGAAAGCGTTAGTTGCTCAGTTTTGTCTGACTCTTTGGACCCCATCAACTGTAGCCCACCAGGCTCCTTCTTTCAGGGACTGATGCAAATGTTTCATCTTTAGTTCTTTGTAGAATCAGGAGGAAATGATACATAACGATGTGTAATAAGGAATCCATCCTGAATTACATTCCTGCTTATCCTAACACAATTGTGAACACGTTGTTGATATTTCTGGAGGAGGGGCCCATGAAGGCCAACATGCTTCAGTGTGAGAAGTCACAGCGAGCCTGGCTCCACTCCCTCTCCTAAGTGTCTGGTGGATTTTCTCCCTGATGGACTTTTCTTTACCAAGACACCATCTATTTCTTCCAAATTTATCCCTTTATTGACCTTTTCCCCAACACATCTCCCATTTCCTCATCCTTAAAATGTCACCAAATGAAGTTTGAGTATATCATGGACTGACCCTCCAGAGAGAGACTTCTGTCCTCAGCTGGACACACCTGGTAAGATCGTCTGGGTCTCTCTGGTTTCTTGAGTCAAGACTCACCGCAGTGTGGACTTTTTCCCTCAGGGGTCCACCCACTGGGGAGCTCCTACCTCCTTGACTTCACTCAGTTAGTACCATGGCATTCCAGCTGCCAAATACTGCTGGAGGAAGTCAGGGCTGAAGAGACAGAAGACTACTCAAACAGAGAGATGCTGGGGGGGAGTTTAGAGAAAAGGGAACACAAATTAGTGATAGAATGAAGATTTAGTTTCAAACGGAAAATCTTACAACTCTCCTTGTTTGTAGTGTTCAGTTGCTTCTGTTGTGTCTGACTCTTTGCAACCCTATGGACTATAGCCCGCCAGCCTCCTCTGCCCATGGAATTCTCCAGGCGAGAATACTTGAGTGGGTTTCCATGCCCATCTTGAGGGGATCGTCCCAACCTGGGGATTGAATCCATGTCTCCTGTGTCTCGTGCATTTCAGGCAGGTTTTTTACCCACTGAGACACTGGGAAGCCTCCTTGTATGTAAAGAAGATATATATATTTATATGTACATTTACATGTAGGCTTTCTAGATGGCACGAATGGTGACAAACTCACCTGCCAATGCAGGAGACCTAAGAGGTGCAGGTTGGAGCTCTGGGTTGCGACGATCCCCTGGAGAAGGAAATGGCAACCCACTTCGGTATTTTCCTGGAGAATCCCATGGACAGAGGAACCTGGTGGGCCACAGTCCATGGGGATGCAAAGAGTCAGACACGACTGAAGCGACTTAGCACACAGCACACACGCACATATACATGGGCTTCCTAGGGGGCGATAGTGGTAAAGAACCCACATGCCAATGCAGGAGGCATAAGAGATGCAGGTTGGAACCCTGGGTGGGAAGATCCCCTGGAGGAATGCAGGCAACTCACTCCGGTATTCTTGCCTGGAGGATCTCATGGACACAGAAGCCTGTGGGCTATAGTCCATAGGGTCACTAAGAGCTGGACACAACTGAGCGACTTAGTATGCCTGCTTACTTATGTATATGTATATTATGATTCTGAAAAAAGAGAAAAGATAGCAAGTTACTTTTCTGTCCTCAAAAGCTTTATGTATATTCTGTGCTCTCCTTCATTATTGTGTGAATGCCTAGACTTACTCATCCTTGTAGGTTTATGTCGATAGCACAGCTCCTGGCACATGGAATGGCTCAGGATGCACTCTTTAATGAGTTGAGTTGAAAAGAACAAATTTAGAAAGAAAAATCAGACTATAAGGAAGGAAAACAGCAGTAATATTAATTAATAATGAGTGTAGTTATATGATACAAATTAAGAAAGCAGTAATCACATTTTATAGGTAAGACTGTTTAGGTGTATGTGGTATTTCTTCAATTTAATAGTAATTCCTTAATGGACGCACCCTGTATTTGAGGGGTGCTTGACATTTTTTTTTCTGTTAAACAGATTTATGAAAAACAGCAAAGAATTCCTTAACTGTGATCCTTCTTACCACTTAGGGTCAAAAGTTCCACCTGTGTCTGAAATGACCTCCATATTTATCCTTAGGTCTGTGCCCTCTTATAAATTGCAACCTGAGTCAAACTATCTGTCACTGTGGGGTGAATATCACACGTGAATGTTGGGATTGGACATGCAGGTGCCATGTGCACATGGAGCAGCCACCTGATGTGTGCTTGTTGGGGGAGAAGATGGGATGTTTTTACAGATTTAGAGCTTTAGCCCATCCTGACTGTATCCACAGAGTAATGCTCTCTGTGACAATATGACAGATTTAATAAATTATTTCTTCTTTTTCTCTCTCAGTTTTGTCGATCATCCTGAGTATCCATATTCTGAAGAATACTGACTGTGAGCTGTCCACCATGCATTCTACCAGAACTTCTTTTCTAGGGTTGTGAAGAGCATTTCTGTACTTGGTGGAGATGTTTAAAAGAAGTGTCTGAAGTATTGAAGCTTGTTTATCATTAAACATTTTTTTATGAAATAAAGAAGACTTCAAATATGAATTCTAGTTTTCTCTGATAACTAAATAATTGGAAAATAAAAGAGAAAGGATAGAAAATAAAGATAACCTCCTGGTGCCTTTTCTTTTGCCAAAAATGAATTAGTTGATCTATCGAGAACCCTGTATGCAAGACAGAAAAGAGACACAGATGTATAGAACAGTCTTTTGGACTCTGTGGCAGAGGGTGAGAGTGGGATGATTTGGGAGAACGGCATCGAAAAATGTATAATATCATATGTGAAATGGAAAAAAAAAAAGAAAAAGTAAGAGAAAGAAATGGAAAATTTTATTCGAGTCAGATTTGAGAACTATAACCCAGGAAGAGCATCTCAGAAAGTCTGAGAACCGTTATGTCCTCCAGAAGTCAAGGCACAGGGATGTAAGTTTTGGAGACAGAGCTCTGCATGAAAAGAAATTATTGACAGTGTACATAATCCAGATCTAAGCATCACCATGGTGGGTCATGTGACCCCTTACAAGGTCAAGAAGGAATTTATCTTTTAAGGAGCTGTCTTACTGATGCTAGGAGTCTGTTGCTCTTCAAGGTCAAGCAGGTCTTCCCTCTGATGTGGGAGGTCTGGTCCATGCATCATGCAGACACACAACTTACAGTGAGGGAGAGGAGTGCAAAGGTATAGAATAGTTTTTCACGTTTAAATTTTTCTTGCCATAAAATATAAATTTAATTTCATACTTTCATGACTCTCCTATGTAAAATATTTGCATGTTTATTTAAAATTTGAAATAATCTTCAATATACAGGTTTTACACTTTTTTTTTTACTTAGTGTAAGTATTTTTGTAAACTATCAAGTATTATCTGATGGTTTCCAGGGAGGAAGGGCTTGGGAAAGAGTTGGACTGGGAGGTTGGGGTTAGCAGATGCATACTATTGTATATAAATTGGATTTACACAAAGTCCAACTGTACAGCACAGGGGATTATATTCAATATCTTATGGCAAACCATAATGGAAAAGAAAATGAAAAAGAATATATATATATATATATATATATATGTATGTATATATATGACCGAGTCACTTTGCTGTACTGCAGTAGTTAACACCACATTGTAATTCAACTATATCTCAATAAAAATGAAATGAAATAGTTCCAGTATTATATTTTGTTTCTTATAATGCTTCCCAGGTGGCTCAATGGTAAGGAATTCTAAAGAGTGAAGGAGACTCCGGTTCAGTCCCTGTGTTGGGGACATCCCTTGGAGAAGGAAATGGCAACCTACTCCAGTATTTTTGCCTGGGAGGGCCCATGGATAGAGGAGCCTGGTGGGCTACAGTCCATGGTCACAAGAGGTGGACACAACTTAGCCACTGAGCATGCACGCATATTACAAAGCAGTGCATCTTACCGATTTAATTTTTTAAAACTGTTAGAAGTTCTTTATTTAAAAATTTTTGTTGAAGTTGTAATACTTCAACTACCATTGTAGTTGGTTTAGAATGTTCTGTTAATTTCTGCTGTACAGGAAAATGATTTAGATATGTCTGGAAATGGCAACCCACTTCAGTATTCTTGCTGGGAGAATCCCATGGACAGAGAAGCCTGGAAGGCTACAGTCCAAAAGGTCACAAAAAGTTGGATATGACTGAAGCAACTTCATGCCTTTTTATGCTAAACATTTTGATTAGTTCTCATATGTTTTGCCATTCATTCCTTGACTTATTCAGCAAAAGTTTATTGAACACTTTAAGGAAGACATTGTTTTATCAATAAATAAAATAGAGAAGAATAAATTAAAACAAATTCTTGAGTTGATAGTCTAGTGGAGGGTGACACTGTGAATGAAATTAGAATTTAGCTCTTAGAAATGGATAAGTGCCAATAGGAGATATTTCTACAAAATCTCTCCCATTTCTGTATATCTCTTAGGCAGAGGCACCAAGTACCATTCATCCCACACAAGTATTTGTCTGTATAACAAACACCCTTACAACACAGAGACAGTGGCTCCTTGCAGAGACATGGAGGGCATGTTTGCTGTGCAGTAATGTAAAGTAAACATCTCCCTCCTGAGAAAGAGAGGGATCCTGAGTGCCTACTGCCATTGATCCAGGATCCTTAGACGCAAGGTTTTTCTCCTGTTAGTCCACGCCCTGAATATTCATGGGTTGATATGAGTTCAAATCTTATCAATTAAGAAAATGTTACTATAGTTTTGGGCTGTAGAGGGTGGATAGGTGCAGGCTTTGTGTCTTTGACTTTGGAACTCAACAAGTGTTGCAAAATCAGCTTTCTATTAGTTTGCCCAAAGCCGAGTCTGTGTATATGTGACAGTAAATCTGGTGTTTGCTGGTTGGTGAATAAGGAATGAGCTGTCTCACTGGGATCCCGCTAGCACGTTTGTGTACCCTAGACGTGCTGTGTATCGAAGAGGTCAGGGTTCTTCCCCAAAAGGGAGACCTAAAGATGTTTTAGAGATGAGGAACACAGTCTTAATTGGAAGCAATTTCAAAAGTTTGGGACGAGTTGAGGAAGAAGCATTGACATATATACACTATCTATTATATATGTGTAAAGCAGATAGATAGTGGGAAGCTGCTGTATAGCACAGAGAGCTCAGCTCTGTGCTCTGTGAGGACCTAGAGGGGTGGGTGGGGGGAGAGAGTGGGATGGAGGGTCAAGGGGGAGGAAGACTACGTATAATTATGGCTGATATTCAATGTTGTACAGCAGAAACCAACACAACATTGTAAAGCAATTATCCTCCAACTAAAAATAAAATCCAAAAAAGTTTGTGATCAAATAATAAGATAAATAACACTGAATTTCTATACATTTGAGCAAACAGTCCTTGATAGCTTTTACTGTGATTGCCAAAATTCACATGAAACCTTCTAGATACTGTCTGAGTGAGACTCTGTGGTCTGGAGAATAATAAAAGGGTCTTCTGATATGGGGTCTTTTCTCCCAGCACGGTTCCAGCTGTCCTCCATCCTCACACTCATATAGGCAATTATTTAAAGCCTTTTTGCTTGTTTCCCTCTTATATCAACATTGAGACATTAAGACTTTGAAGCCACAGCCCCGTTATTCCCTTTGGAGCTGAGCTGACCACCATTCAGGCAGCTGTACCTGAATGGAACACACGGCTTGGGCCAATGCATGTCTCTCACAGCTGTTCCCAAAACTCTGCCCTTGTTCACTGGTGTCAAATAGAAACACAGAGACAGAATATTGGGTGAAGTAGCAAAGAGTTGCTTTACCAGGCAAAGGGAGCCACAGAGGACTAACGCCCTGAAGATCAGGTGACTCTCCCTGGAGCAGTTAGTGCAGAGCTTCATGGTGTTTAAGCATCAGGGCAAGACCAGCTCATGCACAGTCCTTGGACTGTTGGCTTCAAGGTGAAGTTTCAAGCATTATCAACCTCCTGCTTTCAACAAGTCTAGGGTCTACATGCTTGCTGTCACCAGTTCTCATTTGGTGGGGGCTGCTTACTGTAAAAATGACTTAGGAATGTATGTCAGACCTCTGTCTATAAATTTCAGGGAACTGAGAGTTGGTGACTCTGCAATGTGGTAGAATTATACTCTAACTTGTTACCAGTTCCCTCCACTACAGCTATTCTTTGTTTCTGCATCTTCACATTTCTCAATCATTAACTCCTGAGTCAGCATTTTACTTCAAACAACAAAGACATAGAAACTTGTGCCTGGTTTCAGAGCTAGTCCCCGATGATCAAGGTCACCCTCAAGTCTTGACTTTTTACCTAGAATGCAGTATGTTCTTCAGCTATGTTTTCCAAGAAAGATCAATTTCAAAACAGCCCAAATAAAATCAATTCCAAGAAAAACTACGAACTTGGATTTCTTATTACTCATTAAATTTGTGAATGGAAATCATGAACATTATGATGAAAGATGTTTGTAGTTATCAGATGAAGAACACTAGGTGTACTTGTGCCAAGACGTGAAGAAATTGTTCTTATTGAAGTTGAGATTAGATGAACATCCAGCTGATGTTAGGATGCAAGTTACATAAGAAGAACTCCTTAAAAAAAAAAAAAAGAAAGAAGAACTCCTTGAACACTTGTTTGAGAATTGACCTTTTCTTTTACATTATGACCAACTCCTTCTATAATAAAGATGCTTATCACAACACTTTATTCCTGTCGTGATATGATCACAATTATTCTGTGACTGTGACTGGTCTTTGAGTTCCCCCAAACTCTGAGTTCCAGTAAGTGCAAGAATACAAAGATGAAGAACAGGTGGTGGTTCTGAGATGGTGGAGAGGATGGAATAGAAGCAAGAACCAGGAGACATGACCAAAGCACCTGGGTCATTGTCACCTGGAGCTTAGCATCATCCTCTTCACATCGTTACTTTGGTTTGGGATGCACTGTGTAGAAAACTGGAGTCAAAAGAAAAACAGAAGGGAAACAGAGGTGACTACTGGAGGTATGGGGAGAATACACCAGAGTGCTTGTGTGATGTTTGTGGAACAATATGCTTCCATTCCTGAGTGTCAGCTCTTCACATAGAGAGTGTAAAACTTTCTACCATATCCATTTCTGCTAGTTGGAAACACTAAGATTAGTTCAAGGTTTAAATCCAAACTCTCTTAGAAAATGCTTTAAAGCAGTAAGAAAGAGAAATGGTGGTAGTCAAGACACACTCAGAAGGAGTGAGGAAATACAAAAACTGTAAATTTTGCATCAACAGACAAGGATAATCAGAAGATTAATTGTGGAAATATTAGCCAAAATAAAGAGCAAAGGTCGCAAACTGACCTTGGCAATTGAATCAGGCAATTTCAGATCAAGTTTTAGGATGTTTTCAGGAAGTTCCAGTCAATTTAGCTTTATCAGAAATATGATTTGCAAAGATTTTTCTTCCCATTCTGTGGATTGATTTTCACTGTCTTGGTAGGTTATTTGATGAGTTTTGATGAATACTGATTTACCTATTTTTCTTCTGTTCCTTGTGCTTTGGTTACCCTAGTGGCTTCCCAGGTGGCGTTAGTGGTAAAGAACCCACATGCCAATGCAGGAGAATTAAGAGATGCAGGATCAATCCCTGGGTCAGGAAGAACCCCTGGAGAAAGGCATGGCAATCTACTCCAGTATTCTTGCCTGGAGAATCCCATGGACAGAGGAGCCATGGGTCGCACAGAGTCTGACATGCCTGAAACATGAAAATTACCACACATGCACGCCTATACTTTGGTGACATATCCAAATCTAAAGTCATGAAGCTTTCCCTCCAGTTTTTTTTCTAAGAGCTCCATGTTTGTATCTGTATGTGAAGGTCTTTGACGCCTTTGTTTGTGTGTGTGTGTGTTCATAATTCCATACTTAAAACAAATGCAAATACCCACTCTGCAGATTTGTGCCATGTCACTGACTGGCCTTCACTGGTTAACTTGGCATGTTCCTAGTCCTGGGGTCAGTCCAACAGTTCAGCTAAGGGCAACTCAGTTCATTTCTGAGTCAGCATCTCGCCTGGCATACATGTACCTATTTGATTCTCCAAAATATGTGGCTATTTTTGAATGCCCAGTGTCCACTAAATCCACACCTCAGTTTTACTCAGGGTTTTACAAGTTCTAGTCCATGTCTCCACCCTTAGTCCCTTAGTCCTCTTCTCCTCCTGCCCTCAATCTTTCCCAGCATCAGCGTCTTTTCAAATGAGTCAGCTCTTTGCATCAGGGGGCCAAAGTATTGAGCTTCAGCATCAGTCCTTCCAATGAACACCCAGGACTGATCTTTTTTAGGATGGACTGGTTGAATCTCCTTGCAGTCCAAGAGACTCTCAAGAATCTTCTCCAACACCACAGTTCAAAAGCATCAATTCTTCAGCGCTCAGCTTTCTTTATAATTCAACTCTCACATCCATACATGACTACTGGAGAAACCATAGCCTTAGCTCTAGTAATTTTCTGATACTATCTTTAGGGTTTTCTATGTACAGTATCATGGCATCTGCAAACAGTGAGAGCTGTACTTCTTTTCCTACCTGGATTCCCTTTATATCTTTTTCTTCTCTGATTGTTGTAGGTAGGACTTCCAGAACTACGCTGAATAATAGTGAAGGAAGTGAACACCCTTGTCTTGGGGATCTTAGGATCAGGGGATCTTAGGGGGAATGCTTTCAGTTTCTCACCACTGAGAATAATGTTTGCTGTAGGCTTATCACTTATGGCCTTTACTATGTTGAGGTAGGTTCCTTCTGTGCCCATTTTTGGAAGGTGTGGATTTTGTCAAAGGATTTTTCTGCTTCTATTGAGATTATCAGATGATTTTTATCTTTCAACTTGTTAATATGGTGTTTCACATTGATTGATTTCCATATATTGAAGAATCCTTCCATCGCTGGAATAAACCCTACTTGGTCATGGTGTATGAGCTGTTTGATGTGTTGCTGAACACTGTTTGCAAAACTTTTGTTGAGTGGTTTTGCATGTATGTTCATCAGTGATATTGGCTTATAGTTTTCTTTCTCTGTGTTGTCTTTGTCTGGTTTTGGTATTAGGGTGATGGTGGCCTTGTAGAATGAGTATGGAAGTGTTTGTTCCTCTGCAATTTTTTGAAAGAGTTTTAGAAGGATAGGCATTAGCTCTTCTCTAAATGTTTGACAGAATTCTCCTGTGAAGCCATCAGGTTCTGGGCTTTTGTTTTTTGGGAGATTTTTAATCACAGCTTCAATTTCAGTGCTTGTATTTGGGTTGTTTATAATTTCTATTTCTTCCTGGTTCAGTCTTAGAAGATTGAAATTTTCTAAGAATCTGTCCATTACTTCTAGGTTATCTATTTTATTGCCTTATAGTTTTTTATAATAGTCTCTTAAAATCCTTTGTATTTCTGCATTGTCTGTTCTAAGCTCTCCTTTTAATTTTGTTGATTTGGTTCTCTCTTTTCTCCTTGATAGTCTGGCTAAGGGTTTGTCAATTTTGTTTATCTTCTCAAAGAACCAACCTTTGGTTTTATTAATCTTTACTATTGTTTCTTTCATTTCTTTTTCATTTATTTCTCCTCAGATCTTTATGATTTCTTTCCTTCTACTAATTTTGGGCTTTTTTCTTCTTCTTTTTCCAATTGCTTTAGGTATAGACTTAGGTTGTCTATTTGATGCTGTTCTTGTTTCTTGAGGTAGGATTGTATTGCTGTAAACTTCCCTCTTAGAACTGCTTTTGTTGCATCCCATAGGTATTGAGTTGTCATGTTTTCATTTTCATTTGTTTCTTGAAATCTTTTGATTTCTCTTTTGATTTCTTCACTAAACTGTAGGTTATTTAGAGATGTGTTGTTTAATCTCCATATGTTTGTGTTTCTTGCAGGTTTTTTTTTTTTATAATTGATATCCAGTCTCATAGCATTGTGGTTGGAAGAGATGCTTGATACAATTTCAATTTTCTTAAGTTTACTGAGACATGATTTGTGACCCAAGACGTGGTCTATCCTGGAGAATGTTCCATGTGCACTTGAGAAGAAGGTGTATTCTTCTACATTTGGATGGAATGTCCTGAAGATATCAATGAGATCCATCTCATCTAATGTATCATTTAAGACTTGTGTTTCCTTATTAATTTTCTGCTTTGATGATCTGTCCATTGGTATGGGTGGGGTGTTAAAGTCTCCTACTATTATTGTGTTACTATTAAGTTCTCCTTTTGTGTCTGTTAGTGTTATGTATTGAAGTGCTCCATGTTGGGTGCATATATATTTACAATTGTTATGTTTTCCTCTTGGATTGATCCCTTACTCATTATGTAGAGTCCTTCCTTATCTCTTGTAATCTTTATTTTAAGGTCTATTTTGTCTGATATAAGGATTGCTTCTCCAGCTTTCTTTTGCTTCCCATTTGCATGGAATATATTTTTCCATCCTCTAACTTTCAGTATATATGTGTCTTGAGGTCTGAACTGGGTTTCTTGTAGACAGAATATACATGGGCCTTATTTTTGTATCCCTTCATCCAATCTATATCTTTTGGTTGGAGCATTTAATCCATTTATGTTTAAAGTAATTATTGATATATATGTTTCTATTGGCATTTTCTAATTGTTTGAGGTTTAATTTGTAGATCTTTTTTCTTCTGTTATATTCTTTAGTTCTTCTAGGTCTTTGTTAAATGATTCTTGCATTTTCTCCATTTTGTTTTCAAGGTTTTTTATCATCTTTACTATCATTATTCTGTATTCTTTTTCAGGTAATTTTCCTATTTCCTCTTGATTTTTTTTTTTTTTTTGACTTTTGTGTTTCTAGTTTGTTCCCTCATTTGTGCAGCAGTTCTCTGCCTTTTCATTTTTCTTAAGGTATTGTGTTTGAAGTCTCCTTTTCCCATGCTTCAAGGAAAGTTGAATTCTTCCCTTGAAGAAAGTTGAATTATTTCATCCTTTTGGTTTCTGCCCTCCTGAGGTTGGTCCAGTGGTTTTTGTGAGCTTCATATAGGGTGAGATTTGAGCTGAATTTTTGTTTGGTTAGTTGGTTTTCCTCTGATGGGCAAGGCTGAGTGAAGTTGTACTCCTGTCTGCTGATGACTGAGCTTGTTTTTCTTTGTTTGTTGTTTAGATGAGGTGTCCTGCCCAGGGTGCTACTGCTGGTTGGGTGATGCCAGGTCTTGTATTCAAATGGTTTCCTTTTTGTGAGTTCTCACTGTTTGATACTCCCTAGGGTTAGTTCTCTGGCAGTCTAGGGCTTGGAGTCAGTGCTCCCACTCCAAAGGCTCAGGGTTTAATCTCTGGTCAGGAATGAAGATTCCACAGGTGGTTTGTTATGGCATTAAAGGAGAGTAAAATGAATATCCAAAAGCAAGAAACCAAAGATGAACCCAAGACAAATGGTGGTTACAAAATCAGGCAAATAACAATTAAAATAATGGAATATATACATAAACATATACACCCATGAGCAAAGTGAAATCAGTCCAGCAAAAACAAAGTACAGTACGTTGATCCAGCATACAAAGGAAATCAAAAATTGTATTTACCCATTAAGAACAAAGCTAACTTAAGCACCAACTGGAAAACAAAACTAAAACAAGGTGCCAAGTGGAGAATAAAGCAATGAAAACAAAACTATCAAATATTTTGAAAAGAAAAGAAAGAAAGAAAAGAAAGGATATGCAAAGTTAAATAGATATAGATGAAGAAGATTTATACACATTAAAGATTAACTACAAGTGGAAAAGAACAGTAGGAAAGGCAAACGAAGGAATAAATGTAGAAAAAAATATAATAGGTTTAAAAAATTAAAAATTATGATTATAAAAAAGAGAAAAGAGAAAAAAATGGAATAAGAAAGAAAACAGGGGCAAAAAAGGAAAACTCCACAGAACTGCAAAAGCCTAATGTAGAGGCAGAGGTTTATGACAACAATAGAAGATGTGATTGAATATACACATATACATAGACACTCATAAGCAAAATCAAAACAGTACAACAAAAATTAAGTACAATGATAGATTGACCTGGTGAACAAAGGAAACCAAAAATTATATCTATCAGAACAAAACTAATTAAAGCACAAAATGGAAAACAAAACTAAAGCAAGGTGCCAATTGGGGAATAAAGCAATGAAAATAAGACTAATATGTTGAGAGGAAAGGAGAGAAAGAAAAGAAAGAAAGAATAGACAAGCAAAGTTAAATAGAGGTAGGTAAAGACTTTTATACATTAAAGGTTAACTGCAAGGGGGAAGAAAAGTAGGAAGGCAAACAAAGGAATAAATGTAGAAAAAATAGTAGTAGGTTTAAAAAGTTAAACATTAAAGTTTAAAAAAGAGAAAAGAAAATAAAAGAGAAAAACGCCACAGAACAGCAAAAGCCCAACGTAGAGGCAGAGGTTTATGACAACAATAAAAAAATGTGACTGATGAAAAAGAAAAAAAGAGCTCAAAAGTTTAACTAAATTTCTTAGTGCCAATAAAATTGACAAAAACAACAGAGGGGGCAAAAAAGGAAAAAAAGAAAAAAGAAAATCCGAAAGAATCTACAGAACAAGTAAAAAAAATAAGAATAATAAATGCTTTTCTTGAGTCACTGCTGTCAGAAGCCTTCTCCTTGCTGGAAATCACAGTCCACCTCGCCTCCAACACTGTACTGATCTCTGGGCCTGCTGTGGGGGCTGCTCAGATTCTAATCTGGTCCTACCCCTGTGTGTTCTTGCCTCCAATGTCCGCAGCTATCAGAGCTAGTGCGTTTTCTTTTGTGGGAGCTCTCAATGGCCTTTTATGTATTCCATAGACACAGAGTCTGCTTAGTTGATCATGTGGATTTAATCTGCAGCTTGTATAGCTGGTGGGAAGGTTTTGTCTACTTCCTAAGCCACACTGCCCCTGGGTTTCAATTGTGGTTTTATTTCCACTTCTACATATGGGTCGTCCACTGGGGTTTAGCTCCTGAGGCTGTCCTGGAGGGTTTGGGTTTGCCCCTGTGAGGGCCAGATGTGGAGGTGGTGCAGCTGCTTGGGTCACAGGGGTTCTGGCAGCACCAGGTACTCGGGGGAGTTCACCACTAGGGTAGTAGAAAATAAAGTACTTTAGAAGGGTATGGCAACCAGTATTGGCCAATACGCTCCAGTAGAACTCCCTCTCTGACAGAGAAGCCTAGCAGGACACAATCCACAGGGTCACAAAGAGTCAGACAGGCCGGAAGCTGCCCTGTGTGTATAAACACAAGTTTTTTTGTTTTTTTTTTTGCCTGTGGCAGCTCTACCACAGTAAAAGTTGAGTGTGAAGGTGGTGGAGCTGCTTCGCTTGCAGGGACCCCGGTGGAGCCAAGCGTGCAGGGACACGGACTGCCTCCGTGGCAGGGGTTACGGCCCTATCAGTCTTTTTTCAAGTCTCTTGTAGCTGGCGATCAGAAGACCTCTTTGGCCAGTCTTTGTCCATAGCTCTGACTGTTCAGGCACTTACAGGGCTCCCTTGCCTGGGGTCTTTCTTTGTTGTTTGGCACATCAGGCACTTAAAGGGGCACCCTGGGTCCTACTCTGTAGTTCAGTGTCCCAGGGGTTTGATGGGCCAGCCCCTCTGCTGTTCATCTGCCAATGCTGGTGTGTGGGGAGAGAGAGGCTATGGTGATGGTTCCACCCCTCATGCATGACTCAGCAGTATCGCCTTGCTTCCACAGCTGCCAGGTTTTCCTCCACAGGCATTTCCCACCACAGTCTCCTCCCACACATCCCCTCGATCTGTCTGTCCACAGTCAAGAGCAGCCCTCTCACTGGGATTGCTCCACAATCCCTAAACTCCAGCTCCCAGCCACTGTCCCTCCCAGGAGACCCATGTTCCTGCCCACATATATATGGCTGTGTCAAGGACTGTCTGATTCTCATTCCATTTAGGCTGCCACAGATCAGCTATTTCACTCTCAGCCTTAAATGTTTCTCCTCTGACTCAGACAATTGCCCTGCTCTGGGGATCAGACCCCTGCTTCAGTTCCCACACCCAGCAAGGTCAGGGCCAGTCCTACTAACACTTCTGTTTTTCCCTCTAGTTCCTTTGTCCTACTGAGTTTTGCGTGTTTCTGTATATTCTTTTCCACTGGTCAGGTACACCTGTCTGCTCTCAGCTGGTGTTCTGCATGCACTTCTGTGTTTGAAGGTGTATTCCTGATGTATCTGAGGAGAGAGATGTACTCCACGTCCACCTACTCCTCTGCCACGTTGTTCTCCCATGGTCAGCGTTTTGATGAGTTCTTCATTCATTCACTGATTTACTCAACAAAACTTTATCAAACACTTTTAATAAGACAGTGTTTTGTCAATACATAAAGCAGACAAGAATGAAATGAAAGTAAGAAGTGTCTTGAGGTGACAGTCTAGTGGAGGGTGAAGATGGTGAATGAAATCACAAGTCTTTAGCTGTTAGAAATGGATCAATGCCCTTTGGGAAATGACTGTCCGCAGAATCTTGCATTTCTGACACCTGAGATGCAGAGGCACTGACTAACCTTCTTGCCACACTAATTCTTATTTGTACAGGGAACAGTCT
The DNA here is from genome assembly GCF_032405125.1 of Capricornis sumatraensis. Lineage (NCBI taxonomy): Eukaryota > Metazoa > Chordata > Mammalia > Artiodactyla > Bovidae > Capricornis > Capricornis sumatraensis. The sequence continues at coordinate 46,751,449 of NC_091083.1, forward strand.
TGCCACATAGAAACTGGCTCCCTCCAGAGAAATGGAGGGTGTCCTTACTGTCCAGTAATATGAAGAAAACATCTCCATCCAGAGAAAGGGCAGGCATGCTGAGTGCTTTGTGTTGTTGGTCCAGGGCCCCTAAACTTAACCTTTTCCTCCTATAATCCAATCCATTGCCTGTTTAGATGTCATCTGGTCCCACCACTTCAACATTTAGAAATAAAGAGTCAAGGATGAACCTTGCTGTGGTGAATATTTTCACAATATTTATGTACACCAGATTACATGGTAACCTTTAAGACTACACACTAAGACATGTCAACTATGTCTCAGAAAAGCCGAAAAACAATATTCTTACATTGGCTATGGCATTTGTTGTGGGTGATAAACATTCTGTCTTTTACCAGCATCCATGAAACTGTGGCAAGGTGATTTGAAGGCCTGCAAAATTTTATATTCTTCATGACTTCTAACAGTGATATGGAGAGAAAGAAAGCAGGGAAGGGAATGGGTCATGCTGGGAGGTGAGAGGGTTGGGTGCTCTTACAAGAGAACATTCTTGTGTTCTAACCTTTGCTCCAGTCATACTGCATTCTGACTATTCTAATCTCTAAGTAAACATAGAAATGAAGCACGGGTTGATATAAGTTCAAATCTTAATAATTAAGAAAATATAATTATTGCTGAATCACATTGTTGTATGGCAGAAACCTACACAACATTGTAAAGCAATTTTCCTCCAACTAAATAAAAATTGTAATACATAAAAAAAGAAAATGCTGCGTAGTTCTGGGCTATAAGGAATGGATGAGTGAATTTTACTTAATAGGGGCAGGCTTTGTGTCTTTGACCCTGGAACTGAACAAGAATTGCAAGAGCAGTTTTGCATCAGTTTGCCAAAGCCATGTCTGTGTACATGTGACAGGGAATCTAGTGTTACCTGGGTGGCGAGTAATGAGCTCTCTTCCTTGGATCCACTAGACGTGTTGCGTACCTTAAATGTGTTGTGTCCACCAGGTCAGGGTTCTCCCCCAAAAAGGAAACTAAAGATGCGTTAGAGATGAGGAACACAGACTTGACTGAAAGCAACTTAAAAAGTTTGTGGCCAAATAATGAGATGAATGACCCTGATTTCTGTATATTTGAGGAGTAGTCCTTGATATGTTTCTACTGTGAATGCCAATATTCAGACATGAAACCTTCCAGATACTGTCTGAGGGGGACTTTCTGTGACCTGATGTGGGATCTTTTCTCCCAGCTTGGTGTGAAGTTGTCTTATAGCCACACGCTCTTAGGTGATTGTATTAAGACTTTTTCCTTGTTTCTGTTTTGTATAAAAAATTAGACGTTGAGAGCCTGAAGCAGTAACCCTCTCTTTTCCCTCTACAGTTGGGCTGACCACCATGCAGGCAGCTGGACCTGAATGCACAAAGGACTTGGGACAATGGGAGTCTCTGTGAAGCTAGTCCCTGAAGATGGGGGTACTCCCAAGTCTTGGCTCTGTATCTAGAATAGAGGATGTTCTTCAGCTACAATTTTGCAAGAAAGATCAATTCCAAGAAGAATGAATAACTGTATTTTCTCTTATTCATCTGAATTTGTGGGTGGAAATCATGAACACGATATAGAGGAGAATTTTCTAGTTATCAAAACAAGATCAATAGGTGTGCTTCCTCCAGGACATGAAGAAATAGTTCTCATTGAAGATGGAATGGACGAACACCCAGCAGATGTTGAAATGCACATTACCTAAGAAGAGATCTTTGAATGCTTGCTCGCATATATGAGCATTTCTTGTACACTATTATCAACCCCTTCTAGAATAAAGATGTTTATTGATGTAACACTTTCTTCCTGTTGTGATCTGATCACACTTATTCTGTGAAGAGAGGAGGAGAAAGGGATGACAGAGGATAAGATGGCTTGATGGCATCACTGACTCTATGGGCATGAGTTTGATAAGCTCCAGGAGTTGGTGATGGACAGGGAAGCCTCGTGGGCTGCAGTTGATGGGGTCACAAAGAGTCAGACACAGCTGAGCAACTGAACTGAACTGAACTGAAGAAGAGCTCCTTGAACACTTCCTTGAGAATCTGAGATTTCTTTTATATTATTATCAGCTCCTTCTATAATAAAGATGCTTAATGGTGTAGCACTTTATTCCTGTTGTGATCTGATCATACTTATCCTCGATTGTGACTGGCTTTCAAGTTTCCTCTAACTCTGAGATCCAGTAAGTGCAAGAATATAAAGATGAAGAAGAACAGGTGGTGGTTCTGAGACGTGGAGGGGAGGGAACAGAAGCAGGAGCCAGGGAACATGACCAAAGCACCAAGGTCACCGTCACCTGGAGCTTACCATCATCCTGTCCACACAGTTACTATGGTTTGGGATGCACTGTGTAGAAAACTGGAGTTAAAGAGAAACAGAAATGCCTACTGGAGGGTGTGGAGAGAATACACCAGAGTGCTTGGTGTGATGTTTGTGGAACAATGTGTTTCCATTCTTGGGTGTCAGCTGTTCACATAAAGACTGACACAATTTCTACCATGTCCATGTCTGCTGGTGGGGAAACACTAGGACTAGTTCAAGGTGTAAATCCAAATGCTCTTAGAAAATGCTTTGAATTCAGTGAGGAAGAGAAATGGTGGTAGTCATCACAAACTCAGAAAGAGTGAAGAAATTAAAACTTTACATTTTTCTTCAATAGGTAGGGAAATTCAGAAGGTTAATTATGGAAATAGACAGCAAGGAGATCCAACCAGTACATGCTAAAGGAAATCAGTACTGAGTATTCATTGGAAGGACTGATGTTGAAGCTGAAACTCCAATACTTTGGCCACCTGGTGCGAAGAGCTGATTCATTTGGAAACACCCTGATGCTGGGAAAGATGAAGGCAGGAGAAGGGGATGACAGAGGACGAGATGGATGGATGGCATCACCGACTCAATGGACATGAGTTTGAGTAGAGTCCGGGAGTTGATGATGGACAGGGAAGCCTGGTGTGCTGCAGTCCTTGGGGTCACAAAGAATTGGGCACGACTGAGTGACTGAACTGAACTGAACTGAAAGCATTAAAGAATAAAGGTCACCAAGAGAATTGGCAGTTCAGCCAAGTGATTTGAGATAATGTTTTAGGGTGTTTCCAGGAAGTTCCACTCCAATAAGCTTTCTCATAAATGTGATTTGCATTTTTTTTCCCTTTCTGTGGATTGAGTTTTCATAACCTTTGTGTTAAGTTTCCTTCGATGCAAAAGCATTCTGAGTTTTGATGAACACTGATTTACCTATTTTTTCTTCTCTTGCCTGTGCTTTGGTGACATATCCAGATCTAGTGGCATGAAATTCCCTTCTAGTCTTCTAAGGGTTCCATATTTGTGTCTTGTACGTGTGAATCTTTGATGCATAGTGAGGTTTATGTGTGTGGGGAGTGAGTGTGTTCACAACTGGGCACTTGAAACAAGTGTAAAATACCCACTCTTTGCAGATTTGTGCCATGTCCTGACTGGCCTTCACTAGTTAACTTGGCATGCTTTAGTCCTGGGATTAGCCCAATAGTCAAGCTAAGGGCACTCAGTTCATTTCTGAGTGAGTCAGCATCTTTCCTGAAGGAGGTGTGCCTCTTTGATTCCCCTGAATGTATGGCTGTTTTAAAATGTCCTCTGTCCCCAAAATCCACACTCCACATCTACTTAGGGTTTTACATGTTCTAGTCTATGTCTCCACTCTTACTCCCTTGTCCCTAGCACCATATATATAGTCTCCCCTGCAACAGTAATGAGCTATTTTGGCTGCCCTTCAGTTTAAGCCTAGGCTTAGGTGAAACAGACACCAGTCTTTGGGCAGCCCCAAACAGGTTGGAACATTGCATTAAGGTTTTTGTGATCAGTCTTGTTTGCTGGAGGCAGCTGGGAAGAGTGCTTCCACCCATTATAGATCAAGACTTCACTCTTCAAGTCAGGGGAGAGGTAAGTGTGAGGAAAAACACAGTAAAATGTCCTTCCTCTCAGTTCTGGAATTTTCCTGATTGTGTGTTCAATGTGTTCCTATAGATTTTGACTGTTTGACTAATTTCAGAGCTCCTGTGAGGTTTTTCATCTGGTTTCTGATTGACTTCTCACATTTATAAGGTAGAATTCAACACTTCCTAGCTCACCATTTTGCTGACCTCACTCCACGTGTTAAATTTTATTTGACTTCACAACATCCCATTGTATCAATGCATCTTGATCTCCCTAACTCTTCCCTTACTTGTTACAATTTAACTTATGTACAGCTTATTCATTTATGACTAACCATTGAGCAAGATAATAAAGTGCATGAACTCATTATCATTTCCATTATGATATCTTTCCAAAAGTTATGGAACTAAGTCCAAGGATTAACCCCTGTAAGGGTCTGTTTGCACCTTGCACATGGTATCCAAAAACTATTAATAATTAATCTCCAATAAACACTTTGTCAGAATGTGTGGTTTTAATATTGTTTTCAGGATCTCACCACTGTTGGGTCTGGATAGCAATATAATTATGCTGGTGGGAAAAGTAAAAAGGCAAATTTATTTTGCTTTGGTTTTCGTTATTAAGAAATAAGATTTTATAAAATGTTTATTAGTCACTCCCTTAAATTGTGTGATTCTGTGAATGTGTGTTTGTATGTATGGTAAAATAGTTAAATTTTTTCAATTGATGTTTGATAAATATTAGGCTTAATATTGGAAAAATAAAAAAACATTGTGCGGAAGTTTCTAGTCTAACATATGGTCAATAATTATTCAATCTCATCATTATATAATTTAAGATTGCATCGATAAAGAAGTAAACAAGTTAATTGGCTTCAACCCTCTTCTTATGCCCTGGGATTGGTTTCACCTTGCCCCTCCTACAATGTATCTGCTAACATTAGAGAGTGCAGCTGGGGCGTGCCCATCCTGGTGTTTATCAATTGTGAAGGCAGAAGGGAAAAATCAGAGTCTGCTTAGTCAGAGAAAGGACAATGGATCCCAAATACCAGAAGAAAGTGAAGCTTAATGATGGCCACTTCATTCCTGTTCTGGGATTTGGCACTCTTGCACCTCCAGAGGTAAGAGTAGTGATTTGGGGTTGAGATAACAATAGTAAGTGGCTGTAACGTGAGTGGAAGAGAACTTCAGTTGCCAAACACTGAGCTCCTGTGGGACTCTGGGAGGATATCGTGGTTCCACTAACCAGGCTAGAACCATGCCCTGTAAAAGGGGAGAGAGCATCCAGTCTCCACTCTGCATCAGGGTCTGAGGCTGTGCTCACCCGCAGATTACTCTGGGTTCCCCTTCAGTTTCCATCTCTTTCCCAGCTTGGCAGAAGAGGTAAGACTCGGCTGTTGAGAACACTGACTGTCAGCTATTTGGCTTGGAGGGCAATTGCAATGGTGGGGTTTCTTTGTATATTTCATTCCAGAACTCTTCCCTCCTTCCAAATTTCACCCAGAGCAGTATTTGAGGTGGAAGGTCCTGCAGATGAGGTGACTAGAATCTAATGGGAGAGAATTGCTTTTCTACTGTGGGATACCTGCTCGGTCCAGGCGACACATGGCAGCTATGCTTTGCCTTGTGATTCTGTTTCTGCTTGGAAACTTTTTCCAGTGGGAACTATAGTATCATTTGAAGGGGTAAGCTACAATATTACAGGTCAGGCTTCATACTGTATCCTTGGGTTTTGTAGTGTATTTTTATTAGAGTATAGTTTTCAGTGCTTGGGCATAAGAGAGACTAGTGGACAAGTCTCTAGACTGGAAGCCAGAAACTTTGCTGTCCATCTTGTCTTTAGAGTACGTAGTTGTGACAAGGGACTGCTCTCTAAACTTTGAATCTCACTTTTCTAATTTATAGAATAAAAGAAACTATTCAAAGACATTTTGCAGATAAAAGACAGGTATTGTTCACTTTGCAAAATGTGATGAGCGGAGGGAAGGGTCCAGTTTAGTACTGGGCTCTCTACATTCCACAAGGCACGCGATTGTCAGGAAAACCAGGACTAGACCCAGCAGGGGGAACTTGGACCAAGCATCTACCTCCTTGAAACATGAAAGATCCTGGATTGCAGAAATATACTGAAATAGTATTCAGCTTGAAAAGGGAAGTTAATTCCACCATTTGCAACCACACAGGTGAACCTGGAGAATAGTAAGCAAAGTGAAATAAGCCAGAAATAGAAAGACAAATACTGCATGTTCTCTTCATACGTAGAATCTAAAACATTGAACTCATAGAAGCAGAGTGTAGAGGAATGGTGACCAGAAGCTGGGGACATGGTTGGGAAGTATGGAAAGATGTTGGTCAAAGGTCCAGACCTTTTGTAATGCAATGAATGTCTGGAGACCTGATGTACAGCATGGTGACTATACTTGAATATAATGGGTTATATTTTGAAATTTTATAAGCGAATATACATTAAGTATCCTCACAAACACTCCCCAAAGTTAGCTATGTGAGATGATGGATCTGTTAACTATCTTGATTGTGTTAGTCATTAACAATAGATAGTTACAGGAGAACATCACTTTGTATAGATTGAATAGATACAGTTTTTCTTTGGTGTTTTCTCTGTGATATGCTGGTATACATGGATCTTAGAAGTTTTCACCTGGTTTCTTGATGCCTTTCAGTTCAGTTTAGTTGCTCAGTCATGTCCAAACTCTTTTTCACCCCATGGACTGCAGCACGCCAGGCTTCTCTGTCCATCACCCATCTCCCAGAGCCTGCTCTTACTCATGCCTATCGAGCCGGTGATGTCATCCCCTCCTCCTCCTGCCTTCAATCTTTCCCAGCATCAGGGTCTTTTCCAATGAGTCAGTTCTTCACATCAGGTGGCCAAAAGTTGGAGCTTCAGCTTCAGCATCAGTCTTTCCAATGAATATTCAGGACTGATTTCCTTTAGAATTGACTGGTTTGATCTCCTTGCAGTCCAAGGGACCTTCAAGAATCTTCTGCAACACCACAGTTCAAAAGCATCAGTTCTTTGGTGCTCAGCTTTCTTTATGGTCCAATTCTCACATCCATACGTGACACTGGAAAAATCATAGCTTTGACTAGACAGTCCTTTGTTTGCAAAGTAATGTCTCTGTTTTTTAATATGCTGTCTAGGTTGTTGATCCTAGCTTTTCTTCCAAGGAGCAAGCGTCTTTTATGCCTTCATGGCTGCAGTCACCAGCTGCAGTGATCTTGGCGCCCAAGAAAATAAAGTCTGTCACTGTTTCAATTGTTTTCTCATCTATTTGCCATAGATGCTTATTGATACCACCTTTAGGTAATAGGATCAGTAGTTTGGTGAATGGTGCTTATTGGTACCTCTTTTTTCCTCACATATTTCTATCTGAAATCTAGTACATGTCTCCTCTCACCATGCCCCCCTCAAAGAGAATAATTGTAACTTTCTCATCATTGGTGTGTGCAAATTTTAATTTTAATTAAAGTCGCTTTACATCTTTGAACCTAGACCAGAGCAGTGTGATTTAATACGGGCTAATGAATCAGAGCTTCCCTAGTGGCTCAGATAGTAAAGAATCTGCCTGAAATGTGAGAGAACTGAGTTCGATCCCTGGGTTGGGAAGATCCCCTGGAGAGGGAACTGGCATCCCACTCTAGTATTCTTGCCTGGGAACCCCATGGACGGAGGAGTCTCATGGGATACAGTCCAGTCTTGATGCTTTTATCATACCTCTTGTACCTTTGTAGATTTTGCCTCAGACATCTCACAGTATAAATCCTATCCATGACTACAAGTTTATTCTGAGTCCTTTGGATTCTTCCAGCAAATCACTGAAACTACTGGTGGGCTTGGGGCCCTCTGATGCCTGTGATCAACCACTGATTACATGGGGTTGAAGGGTTCTTGGGTGCCCATTTAATCACTGACCAGGAATGTTCAGGGAAACTTCATGGGTCCGTCACCATACATACCGAGCTAAACAAAGGCATGAAGAAATGTTGGTTCTTAGTAAGATCAAGCTTTGTCTTAGCATTCTCTTAATCATGTGGATATTCAACAACTGCTTTTCTTGCTTACATAGGTTCCTAAGAGTGAAGCTCTGGAGGTCACCAAATTAGCTATAGAGGTTGGATTTCGCCATATTGACTGTGCTTATTTGTACCAAAATGAAGAGCAGGTTGGCCAGGCCATTCGAAGCAAGATTGCAGATGGCACTGTGAAGAGAGAAGACATATTCTACACTTCAAAGGTGCTGTTATGTGTTGTGTGTGTGCACGTGTGTGCAAGTGACTGGGGGCAGATGACAATTACATAATAGGACCAGTAGTTTGCTGAACAGTGCTTATTGGTACCCCCATTTCACACATATTTGTATCTTAAATCTAGTATCCTTCTCCTTTCACTGTGTCCCCTCCAACAGAATAATTATTACTTTCTCATCATTGGTGTGTTCAAATTTTAATTTTAAATTTAAGTCACTTTACTTCTTTGAACCTAGAGCAGAGCAATGTGGTTTAGTATGGACTAATGAATCAGGGCTTCCCTGATGGCTCAGATGGTTAAGAATCTGTCTGAATTGTGGGAGACATGAGTTCAATCCCTGGATCAGGAGGATCTACTGGAGAAAGAAATGGCTACCCATTCCAGTATTCTTGCCTGGGAATCCGATGGACAAACGAGCCTTGTGGGCTACACTCCAGGGGTCCCAAAGAGTCAGACACAACTGAGTGGCCAAAACTATACCATATTTACTTAATGAATCAGACAACCTGGGAGCAGATATAGCTTTTCTTACCATCTGGGAAACTTCTCGAATTTCTACACATTCTGAATCTCAGTTCTCAGCTCCAAGAGCAAGAGAGCATTTGAGAGGCACTTTGTGCATTACACAAAATCTAGCCAAAGTGTCTTGAATTATGTTCTTCTCACATTAATATGTTCAAGCCACTTTTCCCTACAGTTATGTAAACAAGATAGCAATTTACTTTGAGAAGATGGATTGTTTGATCAAAGTAAACTAAGTTTGTGCTTTTACACTCTATCAAGCATAGTTCAGTTGGTGGGCATGGTAATTATTTGATAAAGTTATTTATATCTTGATTCATTTCATTCCATTGTGAAAGATACACTGATGACAAATTCAATCAAATAATGAAATTTACATGGCTAAGTTAGATAAAGAATGGAACTCAAGAAGAAATGGAATGGTTTTTCCCATGGTCATCTCTTTCTAACAGATAATAACGCCTAATTATTAAGTAAATGAAGACAAACTCAATTACATATAGCAATCATTTCCCACAGCTTCCTTTGTTTAATCACTACAGGTTTGGTCCACTTTCCTTAGACCAGAGTTGGTCCGACCAGCCTTGGAAAAGTCACTGAAAGATCTTCAACTGGAATATGTTGATCTCTATATTATTCATCTTCCAGTGGCTATGGTGGTAGGTGATTTGTGTGATCAGCTCTGTTTTATTTCTTGGGTCAGAATGTCTATAACTTGCATGGATGGTTGACAAGATTTTTCTTACTAAGTTGAAGGAATGATTACACTAGAGTTCAGTTCAGTTCAGTTGCTCAGCCATGTCCAACCCTTTGCAACCGCATAAATCACAGCACGCCAGGCCTCCCTGTCCATCACCAACTCTCGGAGTTCACTCAAACTCATGTCCATCGAGTTGGTGATGCCATCCAGCCATCTCATCCTCTGTCATCCCCTTCTCCTCCTGCCCCCAATCTCTCCCAGCATCAGGGTCTTTTCCAGTGAGTCAACACTTTGCATGAGGTGGCCAAAGGATTGGAGTTTCAGCTTCAGCATCAGTCCTCCCAATGAACACCCAGGACTGATCTCCTTTAAGATGGACTGGTTGGATCTCCTTGCAGTCCAAGGGACTCTCAAGAGTGTTCTCCAACACCACAGTTCAAAAGCATCAGTTCTTGAGCACTCAGCTTTCTTCACAGTCCAACTCTCACATCCATACACGACCATTGGAAAAACCATAGCCTTGACTAGACGGACCTTTGTTGGCAAAATAATATTTCTGCTTTTCAATGTGCTATCTAGGTTGGTCATAACTTTCCTTTCAAGGAATAAGTGTCTTTAATTTCATGGCTACAATCACCACCTGCAATGATTTTGGAGCCCGAGAAAATAAAGTCTGACACTGTTTCCACTGTTTCCCCATCTATCTGCCATGAAGTGATGAGACCAAATGCCATGATATTCGTTTTCTGAATGTTGAGCTTTAAGCCAACTTTTTCACTTTCCTTTTTCACTCCACTTGGCCTTGGAGTACACTAGAGTAGTAAATAATCGTTTGTGATCATCATTTTAGGGAGGTTCTTTGAGTCTCTTACCTGCCTCCAAGAGAAATGTGTTAAATAATCTGAGTGTCTCTGCCTCAAAATCTTGAGGAAGTAGAAATAGACAAGTTATGTGCATGGTGCTGATTAAGGATCTAATTGGGTATCTCACTACAGAGTTCGATGCAGAGTGCTGAGTGCTGACACAGCCTCACACCTGAACAAATGAGGTCTTCTCATCTCTCACCCTTTCATGTTTCATGGATTTGGTGGTGTCCTTATGGGTGGGTCTAAACCTCACAGTCTTCTCAGGACTCCAGAGAACTTGCCTCCACTGTTGCCTGTGTTCATGGTGATGTTTGCAGACTGCACTTAGCCATTAAGAACTGTATTAAGTAGAGGGGAATTTTTCCAGTTGTTTCAGTGGTTAAGACTGTGTGCTTTCAGTGCCGAGTCAGGGTGTTTTGAGGGAGAGGGTTCAATTCCTATTCAGGGAAATAAGATACAGCAAACCCATGGCACAGGCAAAACAAAGTAACAAGAACAAAGTTTATTATGCAGAACTCATTTTAGAATACAGAATTCTGCTCAAGCCATCATTTGCAAAAGAGTTTATTGGACTATGTAGATGGCAATTCCCATCTACATAGATTTAAGGATTCCTAGTACTTGACAGACGTGCTTCTCTGGTGGCTCAGACGGTAAAGCGTCTGTCTACAATCTGGGAGACCAGGGTTCGATCCCTGGGTTGGAAAGATCCCCTGGAGAAGGAAATGGAAATCCACTCCCGCACTATTGCCTGGAAAATCTCATGGACAAAGGAGCCTGGTAGGCTACAGTCCATGGGGTCGCAAAGACTCGGACACGACTGAATGATTTCAGTTCACTGATACTTGACAGAAATTTCTCTGTTTTTCTATTTCTTATAATGACATCACTCATGGTTTGTTTTATTTTTATCTCAGCATTTTCCATGGGTGGCAGGATGACCTTGATCTGTTCAAGCCCCATTGTCCAGAATATTTGAGAGTATGTCTGCTTCTTCCACATAACTTATCAACCTAAAGAGAACCTTGCTGGTTCATGTTTATGCCCTGTAGCTATCAGATGTTCAGAGTGAAAAGGAATTCTGATATTTAGTCCAGGTCAAGATTGCAATTTTTATGCCAGCAGTAAGGCATAACTTACTGTCACTCCCTGCACAATAGAGGCATTTTGCAAGAAGAAAGTATAAAGGGCAGAAAAAATTTCACTTAAGGCACTGAGAGTTCCCAGGAAAATGTAGGAAAATTATATCTATCCAAACATATAGTTTGTATAAGAGAATACTGGAAAACTGCCTTCTAAAGACATTGCTGATAACTCCATTTGCAAACCTCTTAGCAAATATTAGTATGCAGAATGTAAAGGAACCTCACGGAGGTTTAGCGTCCTATTCCCAGATGTGCCTGGCAGGCTGGCTAAATGTGGAGAAATTATTTGGTGACATCTTGAAATGACTGCTTCTGTTCCAGCCAGGGGAGGCAATTCTCCCAACAGATGAAAATGGAAAACTGATATTTGACTCCGTGGATCTCTGTCACACGTGGGAGGTGAGTCTGGGGAGGAGAGAAGGAGAGGAAGAGCCAGAAGAGGGGGAACCTCCTTCATCTCTTCCACCTGTGAGAATGGGCTGTGGACCATCACACTCAGCAGTTCATGAATCTAAGGGCTGGGATGCTGGGGTTGTGGGGAGGGAACCATTGATCAAATGTTCACAGAGAGGAATGAAATGGAGAATTTGGGAGAGTGTATATAGGCATCTCTTTCTTTCCATGTGACTGTCTTCTCCAGGGTTTTCTAAGGAGGAGATGCTACTTCTTCCTGTGTCATGACCTTTTCCCCCTTTATCTCCTTGATAAGCAATGCTAATTCTTGACCAGAGACCCTCTTAACGATTTTTTAGCATTTCTTATTGCTATATTACCCATGCCAAGTGACTGCTCACCACCCCTCCCTCCCAGGCCCTGGAGAAGTGTAAGGATGCAGGGCTGACCAAGTCCATCGGGGTGTCCAACTTCAACCACAAGCAGCTGGAGAAGATCCTGAACAAGCCGGGGCTCAAGTACAAGCCCGTCTGTAACCAGGTGAGCAGCTTGGCTCTTTTCTCTTCTGCTCTTCAGAACCTCCTTCTTGCACTGGAGCCTGATGTCTGTCTGTCCTTCCCTCCTGTTCATCTGACATTTGTGGACAGAGGTTTCTACAGAGCTGAGCCTGTGTCTGGTCTGTGTGAATAGAATCTATAACAGTATCTTTGATAAACTCTGGGTGGAAAAGTTGGGGATGGCTTCCTGCTCAATCGTGGTGGGGACTGAGGGAAGGTAACAGAGGTGAAGGCGATGAAATTCCTCCAGAACTTAGAGGAAGGAGGTGTTTCCCTGAGTTGAAAGCATGACCAGAAAGCAGGTGTGAAACTGCTCGGATGAAACTGTGTACATGAAGGAAGACCATGAAAACATGGAGAGGGAAGTAAATACAGAAAAAAACAGGTGAAACAGGTGTTGTTTGTGTGTGGTTTAGATGCCTGAATCCTTAGTCTTGGTGTCCCAGCTTCAACAGGGAGCACAGTACAGAGAAATGTGCTGGAGACTATGAGAGTCACCCAGGTTAGAGCATGAAGTTAAACACTTATGTTGATCCTAACAGGTGATGGAAGAGTTACTCTGGAATTAGAGCAGACCTTGTGATTTCAGTTCAGTTCAGTTCAGTCCCTTAGTCATGTCTGACTCCTTTGCAACCCCATGGACTGCAGCACGCCAGGCCTCCCTGTCCATCACCAACTGCCAGAGCTTATTCAAACTCAAGTCCATCGAGTCATTGAGGCCATCCACCAATCTCATCCTCTATTGTCCCCCTTTTTTCCTGCCTTCAATCTCTCCAAGCATCAGAGTCTTTTCCAATGAGTCAGTTCTTTGCATCAGGTGGCCAAAGTATTGGCGTTTCAGGCTCAGCATCAGTCCTTACTATGATCATTCAGGAATGATTTCCTGTAAGATTGACTGGTTGGATCTCCTTGCAGTCAAAGGGACTCTCAAGAATCTTTTCCAACACCACAGTTTAAAAGCATCCATTCTTCAGCCCTCTGCTTTTTTATGGTCCGACTCTCACATCCATACATGACTACTGGAAAAAGCATAGCTTTGACTAGATGTTCCTTTGTTGGCAAAGTACCATGTCTACTTTTTAATATGCTTTCTGGGTTGGTCAATTTTTTCTTCCAAGGAGCAATCATCTCTTAATTTTGTGGCTTCAGTCACCATCTGCAGTGATTCTGGAGCCCTCATAAATAAAGTCTCACACTGTTTCCATTGTTTCCCAACTATTTGTCATGAAGTGGTGGGACGGGATGCCAGCATCTTCATTTTTTGAATGTAGAATTTTAAACCAACTTTTTCACTCTGTTTCACTTTCATCAAGAGGCTCTTGGTTCATTTTCACTTTCTGCCATGAGGGTGGTGTCATCTGGATATCTGAGGTTATTGATGTTTCTCCCAGCAATCTTGATTCCAGTAGGTGCTTCATCCATAAGCAGGATGAAAACATACAGCCTTGACTTATTCATTTCCCATTTGGAACCTGTCTGTTGTTCCAGGCTTCCCTGGTGGCTCAGATGGTAAAGCGTCTGCCTGCAATGTAGGAGATTTGTGTTCGATTCCTGAGTCAGGAAGGTCCCCTGGAGTTGGAAATGGCAACCCACTCCAGTACCTTTGCCTGGAAAAGCCCATGGACAGAGGAGCCTGGTAGGCTACAGTCCATAGGGTCACAAAGAGTTGGACATGACTGAGCAGCTTCTTTTTCTTTTCCTGTTGTTCCATATCCAGTTCTAATTTTTGCCTCTTGATCTGCATACAGATTTCTCAGGCAGGTAAGGTGGTCTCGTATTCTCATTTCTTGAAGAATTTTCCAGTTTGTTGTGATCCACAGAGTCAAAGGCTTTGGCACACTCAATAAAGCAGAAGTAGATGTTTTTCTGGAACTCTCTAACTTTTGCAGTGATCCAGCAGATGTTGCCAATTTGATCTCTGTTTCCTCTGCCTTTTCTAAATCTAGCTTGAATATCTGGAAGTTCATGGTTCACGTATTGCTAAAGCCTGGCTTGGAGAATTTTGAGCATTACTTTACTAGTGTGTGAGATGAGTGCAACTGTGTGGTAGTTTGAGCATTCTTTGGCATTGTCTTTCTTTGGGACTGGAATGAAAACTGACCTTTTCCAGTCCTGTGGCCACTGCTGAGTTTTCCAAATATGCTGGCATATTGAGTGCAGCACTTTCACAGCATCATCTTTCAGGATTTGAAATAGCTCAACTGGAATTCCATCACTTCCAATAGCTTTGTTCCTAGTGATACTTCCTGAGGCCCACTTGACTTCCCATTCCAGGATATCTGGCACTAGGTGAGTGATCACACCATTGTGATTATCTGGGTCATCAGGTCTTTTTTGTATAATTCTTCTGTGCATCCTTGCCACCTCTTCTTTATATCTTCTGCTTCTTTTAGGTCCATATCATTTCTGTCCTTTATTGAGCCCATCTTTGCATGAAATGTTCCCTTGGTATCTGTAATTTTCTTGAAGAAATCTATAGTCTTTCCCATTCTATGATTTTCCTCTATTTCTTTGCATTGATCCCTGAGGGAGGCTTTCTTATCTCTCCTTGCTATTCTTTAGAACTCTGCATTCAAAGGAGTATATCTTTCCTTTTCTCCTTTGCCTTTCAGTATTCTTCTTTTCATAGCTATTTGTAAGGCCTCCTCAGACAACCATTTTGCCTTTTTGTATTTCTTTTTCTTAGGGATGGTCTTGATCACTGCCTCTTGCACAATGTCATGAATCTCGGTCCATAGTTCTTCAGGCACTCTGTCTACCAGATGTAATCCCTTCAATCTATTTAGCACTTACACTGTATAATTGTAAAGGATTTGATTCGGGTCATATCTAAATGGTCTAGTAGTTTTCCATACTTTGTTCAATTTAAGTCTAAATTTGGCAATAAGGAGTTCATGATCAGATCTACAGTCAGCTCTCAGTCTTGTTTTTGCTAACTGTATAGAGCTTCTCCATCTTTGGCTGCAAAGAAAATAATCAATCTGATTTTGGTATTGATCATCTGGTGATATTCATATGTAGAATCTTCCCTTGTGTCGTTGGAAGAGGGTGTTTGCTATGTCCATTGTGTCTCTTGGCCAAACTTTGTTAGCCTTTGCCCTGCTTCATTTTGTACTCCAAAGCTAAATTTACCTGTTACTCCAGGTGTCTCTTGACTTCCTACTTTTGCATTCCAGTCCCCTATAATGAAAAGGACATCTTTTTTAGGTGTTAGTTCAAGAAGGTCTTGTAGGTCTTCATAGAACCATTCAACTTCAGCTTCTTCAGCATTACTGGTCACAGCACAGAGTTGGATTATTGTGAGATTGAATGTTTTACCTTGTAAACAAACAGAGATCTTTCTGTTTTTTTGGAGATGCTTCCAAGTACTGCATATCAGACTCTTTTGGTGACTATGATGGCTACTCCATTTCTTCTAAGGGATTATTGCCCACAGCAGTAGATATAATTAATGCTCATCTGAGTTAAATTCACCCATTTCAGTCCACCCAGCCCACCCATCCAATCATGATTCCTAAAATGCTGATGTTCACTATTGCCATCTGTTTGACCACTTCCAATTTGCCTTGATTCATGGACCTAACATTCCAGGTTCCTATACAATATTGTTCTTTACAGCGATGGACTTTGCTTCCATCACTAGTCACATCCACAACTGGGTGTTGTTTTTGCTTTGGCTCTGTCTTTTCATTTTTTCTGGAGTTATTTCTCCACTGATCTCCAGTAGCATATTGGGCACCTACTGATATGGAGAGTTCATCTTTCAGTGTCCTATCTTTTTGCCTTTTCATGGGGTTCTCAAAGCAAGAATACTGAAGTCGTTTGCCATTCCCTTCTCCAGTGGATCATGTTTTGTCAGAACTCTCCACTGTGACCTGTCCATCTTGGGTGGCCCTACACAGCATAGCTGATAGTTTTATTGAGTTAGACAAGGCTATGGTCCATGAGATCAGTTTGGTTAGTTTTCAGTTATTGTGGTTTTCATATGTCTGTCCTCTGATGGATAAGGATAAGAGGCTTATGGAAACTTCCTGATGGGAGAGACTGATTGAGGAGTATGGCAGGTCACTGCTGACCGGTACCTCTGTAGGAGGGACTCAAACATAGTTTTGGCTCAGTCTCTGTGTCCTGGCGCAGAAAAGGTTTGTTTAAGCCCTCCGAGGTCCCTGGTGGGTATGAGGTTTTATTCTAAATGTGATTTTGCCCCTCCAAAGATGGAGAAGCGCTATACAGTCAGCAAAAACAAGACTGGGAGTGGACTGTGGCTCAGATCATGAACTCTTTATTGCCAAATTCATACTTAAATTGAAGAAAGTAGGGAAAACCACTAGACTATTCATGTATGACCTAAATCAAAGCCTTTATGATTATACACTGGAAGTGAGAAATAGATTTAAGGGACTAGACAGAGTGCCTGATGAACTATGGACAGGATTATAGTTGTTAGGGGCATGGTAAGGCAAGAGAAGGAGTTTAGCAATTTGTTGAGCTTGAGGAATGACATGAATTAATGAGAGAGAGAGCCATTACTTTAATTTCTCCTGAATAGTCTGGGTCAATAACGCCAGGAAGAATTTGGAGGCCCTTAAGGGTAAGGCCTGGAGAAGGCAATGGCACCCCACTCCAGTACTCTTGCCTGGAAAATCTCATGGACGGAGGAGTCTGGTAGGCTGCCGTCCCTGTGGTTGTTAAGAGTCAGACACCACTGAGTGATTCATTTTCACTTTTCACTTTCATGCATTGGAGAAGGAAATAGCAACCCACTCCAGTGTTCTTGCCTGGAGAATCCCAGCGACAGGGGAGCCTGGTTGGCTCCCGTCTATGAGGTCGCACAGAGTTGGACACGACTGAAGCGACTTAGCAAGGGTAAGGCCACTTCTGTCCAGAATGAGTCTTATGGTCCCTGGTGGAATGGGATCTTGGATCCTAGTAGGGATTGCTACTGGATGGTGGGGGGTGGGGGGGGATTCAATTCACTAATTTAGACAGTTACTCAGGTTGGGAGGTCCAACCCAAAACTTCCACTGATAGAGACTGAGAGGCTGGAGATAGCCTGAAGTGTGTGCTGGAGGTCCTCACAGTGTATGCCCACACTGTTTGTGGGGCCTGGCGCGGTTTCTGGGCTGCAAAAGGGAACCGTTTTAATGGAATTTTGATCTGCATTGATTAGCCCAATGATTGCCTTTTTGGTACCTAGGACACAGGTGTTTTATTTTCACCAGTAGGCGGAGCTATTGTAACATCTATTTTGGGCCCAGAACAGCAAACCTTTTTCATATGTCCAGGTTTTCCACATTGAACGCATTTGGCATGAGAAGAGCTAAAATTATTTTTAAAGGCAGCACAAATTGCTTGGGCTAGCTTGATTTGTTTGTGAGTCTGTGTACCAATATTTTGACACTCTCGAACAAAATTGGCAAGGCTGCCATTTTGACGAATAGTGTTAAGGGCGGCCTTGGAATCTTTATTGGCATTTTTATAGGCTAATTGTTTTACCAAAATGTCCTCTGCTCTAGGACTATTAATTTGACAGCGGAGAGCAGATGAGAGCTGGTATAAAATTCAGTGAAGTCTTTTCTGGGTCTCTGTAATATTTTAACAAATGAGCTAGTAGGCTCGCTGAGTCTCATACTGATTGCCGCCATTTCAGTAGCATTTTCAATCTGTACATATGCTCCCACCAGTATACCTTAATAGGTCAATTAGGCTATTGGACTGGTAAATTGCCCTGTGCCTATGAGCATTTCAAAAGTAAGATTATCTCCATTGGCCAAATTAATACAGACTTGCTCTTGGCACAACTCAGTATAAAAGACAAAAATCTGTAAACTTTGGGACCACTTAAAGCTGTTTTGGCTAGCATTTTAACATCATAAGGAGAGCATCTCCCATGCAAGAAAATTTCCAACAGCTCCCATGTATGGATACGGAGAATTGACCCCATTCAGTCTAACACTAGATTAGTTCCTTTAAAGCCTGATGTCAAAAGTTTCATGGGTTGCAATAACCTGAGTGGGATTATTGGGGTTAGGCCTGTAATCGATAGGGAAAGCAAGATGGTCTTCAATGTCAAAAGCACCCATAGGAAGGCCGGAGACCATGGCCTGCTGAAACCACGTCAGCGGCTTGCCCTCCAGAGACATTTCTGGACCCAGTGGAGGCGGCGGTGGTGGAAAATTGAGCTTGGGTGGCAAAGGGGTGGAAGGGTTAACAAGATGCTTGAGGACACTGTCTTCTCACACTATTTCTCCATCAGTCAAGGGTATAGAACCAATTGCACTAGCCCCCAGGTGTCGAATACCATCACAGGTATGCAATCCCCCCTCCTGTGTGCTGATTTCAAATTTTCTTCCACTGGATCCCAATTTTCAATATCTAGAGTGCCTTCTTCTGGAAACTAGAGATTACATTTAACCCCCTCTCTTAGCAATTGTGTCAATGGCTCCTCTTTCACCTGCACTCCTGCGGTCTGGAGGAGGTGCCTCAAAAGCTGGAGATGATGTTTCTCAGCTTTACTCAAGTCCTTCCCCATGGACACCCCGACGTGGACAACAAGGGGCTTCCCACCCTTAGAGTTTGAGGGCCTGGTTGTGATCCAGGCATCTCAGCTACCGCTCACTGTCTTCACTTTGAGTTTGTTCCCTCAGGGGAATCCTTCCTGACTTCAGGTCACTGTTCAGGGGCCACCTGCCATGGCCAGCACAGAGGGTGAGAAAGACCGGAACCAGGGGCGAGCGTGTAATGAAAAGACAGACACATCTAATTTGCAAGCGGGGGATCAGGGGACCCTCCTGCTCTCCATGGCAGGAAGCCTAGACATCTCCTTTCAGCCCCCACTTTTATGGGCAGAAGTCACGAGCTCACTAGGAAAGAGCTATACTGGGGAGTTTGATCAGCACACCATAGAGACGGAGTAAAGGTGAGGCTCCGCTGTTGATCAGGAGCATTTGTTTCCACGGGGATGGATGCAGGGGCCGGCAGTGAAGCGGAGCCGAGGGCACGCCCAGCCCCAAGTCTGTCCATTCAACACGTTTACTAGCACAATCATGAGGGCACCGTTTGCCGCACCCTCAAGCCATGGGGCAGGTTCTGGTGTCTGCTCTGCCAGGCTGCAACAATATTTGCTGACCCGGGTCTGATTGCAGTTCGCATATAATTTTGAGTCCCCTTAAGCTCTTTTAATGTAAAACGGTCACTCAGTCATTGTGTTACCAAGATATCCAGGCAAGGTTTTGACAAATACACTGTATTTATCATTGATACTTTGTGATGCTAATTGACTTCTTTCTGTAATCCTAGATTACGTAAATTAGTAGTTAAATCTGAACTCCTTGCTACATCAAGTCTAAATATTTTGACAAGACAATGTTAGTTCATGCTTTGTCCCTAAATGAACCCGGGTAGAAGGTGTATGGTGACAAGTTGTCCCACTGGGAGTGACAGTACTTTTGTTTTTCTGGTAAAGCTATTAGTAGCTGGATATTTTATTTGGAAATGTGTATTTTCCTTCTTGAAATTATCTAGTCATCTGTTGGATGATAACCATCACCAGGGGAAGTTTGATTTCCCCTAAGTTTTCATGTCATGGTTGAGAATCCATTGATGACTTTCAACTGAATTAATTATTTCATTGGAACGTTTTTCATTATTTTCCATTTTAAACGCTCTTTTAAATCTTCTGACCTGACATTTTATTGTAAAAGTAGAATTCCCTCATTATTCAGGATAAAATGCATCTATTTCTATCAGACAGGGGAAAACACTGCACTCCTTCACATTAGCTGTCAGTTTCTGAGAAAAGATGTATTGTAATAATCACCATCTGTGGAGAGAAGTGTTTTTGCTCTTTCTTCCTCTCTCAGGGATTTATTTTGCCTCTGTGTGCTATATTTGCTTTCACTCATGATTCCCTTTGGTGCTCAAATCTATTGAAATGTCACCAATGGGAATTCATCAAACTGGTTCTTTTGACCTTCAGACATTTCTTCATAAGACTGTGCAATTTCCTTCTTTCTGGAGTTGTTTGATGTCCAAAGCTTAGACAGCTCTTTTCCTGTCCCAGGTCTGGAATTAAGCATGTGTCTTGGTCTGTTCAGTGGTGTTCAGCAACCAAGATCTGGTCCGTAGAATTACTTGTTCTCGGTAATGTCATTATTTTTTACCTTTTCAGGGGACAGTAATATAATTTTAAAAAAATCTTTCCTTGATACTTCCAGTTGTAATTTGATGTGACAGTTTTTCTTTAGCATATATAATTCTTCCTTTCAAGCTTTCTCTGGTGTGTTACCTTTTCATATAATCTGACACTCTTTTCTGTTGGCTTCTACAGGTGGAATGTCACCCTTATCTCAACCAGAGCAAACTGCTGGAGTTCTGCAAGTCACAAGATATTGTCCTGGTTGCCTATGGTGCTCTGGGAGCCCAACGAACATTTCAATGGTAATGAACATTATGGATGGCCACAAGGAGTTTATCTAAAACTCATTTTTTGATGAAAATATTATTATTCTGTACTCAGTGCTTTGGAGATAACTCTCAAAGGGTAGAGGAGAGAGAATACAGTTGGGAAAAATACTCTTTTGTCTTTTCATCACCCAGCTAGATTTCTTACACGGCATGTGTCTTGTATATAGATTTTAACACAAGTGTCTGTGTTAAAATCTCTATATAATCCCCCAGTTGATAACTAAGCCATTAGCTTTGTCATAATTTACTTATTTGTGGACTAATGATCACATTACTATAATAGACTATAATAGACTTACCAAGGCTCCCTCATCTTATGTCTAAAATCAGGATAATAGTACATAATTCCAGGCCTATCATGATTGAAAAATAAGTACAAGTTCAACCATTTTTATAAACATTTCTAGGAGAACTGCACAATGTAAATAATTATGAAATGCATGGTCTTCATTTTCAAACTACTCAGCTTTTATCAACACCTGAGACTAGTGAAAATTAGAAAAAAATGAAAAACAAAATATTTCCCAATATTTCCCATCACGTTCTCCTTTCGTACCATTGTCTTTACTTTTGAGCATTGATTGGAGATGAAAAGTCACCATAGAGAAGTAAAAAATGAAATAAAATCCATGAGTTTGGCAGTCCTGGTTTCAACTCAATAATGCATCTGAATCACCCGCAGAGATCTGTAATCATAGAATGGGAGGTGACATACTTGAGGTTCTGTATCAGTTTGTCTTCAGCTAAGCCATGGAATTTTGTGCTTCTAACAAGATCTGATGTGATGCTGATGATGCTGATTCATGGACCACACTTTGAGAAGCACTGGTCTAGAGGTGACATACCTGATCTGTTTGGGAAGCCTCTTCATAAACTGACTTAGTCTTAGCTCCTTGGCATTTCTGAATTTCCTTCCAGGGTGAACCCAAACCTCCCCTTTCTCTTGGAGGACCCAGTTCTCTCTGCCATTGGCAAAAAGCACAAGCAAACCCCAGCTCTGGTCGCCCTTCGGTACCAGATACAACGTGGGGTTGTGGTTCTGGCCAAGAGTTACAACAGGAAGCGGATCAAAGAGAACATACAGGTGATGAGTGGGGCTGTGGGCAGAGGGCTCCTAAGGAATATCCTTCATGAGGGGCATTCTTTGTCTAACTGAAGACAGACATGGCTTCCCTTTCCCCTCTTGTTGTCCCCATCCAGCTGGAAAGTCCTCCAGTCCCCAGGGGGTGGCTGCCTCCTTGGGGGAAAGATTAATATGATTCTTCCTTCTTTCAAGGTGTTTGATTTTGAACTGACTCCGGAAGATATGAAAGCAATCGAAGGCCTCAATAGGAATATAAGATACTATGATTTGCAACAGTAAGTGACTTGTATATGTTCCACAAATGCTGTTTTCTCTAGCATACAGATCAGCAGAGGTATAAGCTTTCTTAAAGCTTAATTTCAGGGAGACAGCCCTGGTTTCCAGTGTAGGAGTATACCAGGGGCTTCCTGCAGACCTCAGACCAGAGATTTCCTCTAGGTTTCTATCTCTGTTCAACAGAAATATGACTGGGACCGAGGACAGCCAATCAGTAAAATCCCCAGTGTTGAGACTGTGGTGAATTCACTACGTTGTGCCCCTAATCCCTGTGCCTGGTGTACCTCCTCTCAGGGCCCAGAGACCCAGGAAACATAGAGGGCACAGGGCCTGCAGCCCGTTCTTCTTTTGGAAAGTGAAAGCGTTAGTTGCTCAGTTTTGTCTGACTCTTTGGACCCCATCAACTGTAGCCCACCAGGCTCCTTCTTTCAGGGACTGATGCAAATGTTTCATCTTTAGTTCTTTGTAGAATCAGGAGGAAATGATACATAACGATGTGTAATAAGGAATCCATCCTGAATTACATTCCTGCTTATCCTAACACAATTGTGAACACGTTGTTGATATTTCTGGAGGAGGGGCCCATGCAGGCCAACATGCTTCAGTGTGAGAAGTCACAGCGAGCCTGGCTCCACTCCCTCTCCTAAGTGTCTGGTGGATTTTCTCCCTGATGGACTTTTCTTTACCAAGACATCATCTATTTCTTCCAAATTTATCCCTTTATTGACCTTTTCCCCAACACATCTCCCATTTCCTCATCCTTAAAATGTCACCAAATGAAGTTTGAGTATATCATGGACTGACCCTCCAGAGAGAGACTTCTGTCCTCAGCTGGACACACCTGGTAAGATCGTCTGGGTCTCTTGGTTTCTTGAGTCAAGACTCACCGCAGTGTGGACTTTTTCCCTCAGGGGTCCACCCACTGGGGAGCTCCTACCTCCTTGACTTCACTCAGTTAGTACCATGGCATTCCAGCTGCCAAATACTGCTGGAGGAAGTCAGGGCTGAAGAGACAGAAGACTACTCAAACAGAGAGATGCTGGGGGGGAGTTTAGAGAAAAGGGAACACAAATTAGTGATAAAATGAAGATTTAGTTTCAAACGGAAAATCTTACAACTCTCCTTGTTTGTAGTGTTCAGTTGCTTCTGTTGTGTCTGACTCTTTGCAACCCTATGGACTATAGCCCGCCAGCCTCTGCCCATGGGATTCTCCAGGCAAGAATACTCGAGTAGGTTTCCATGCCCATCTTGAGGGGATCGTTCCAACCTGGGGATTGAATCCATGTCTCCTGTGTCTCGTGCATTTCAGGCAGGTTTTTTACCCACTGAGACACTGGGAAGCCTCCTTGTATGTAAAGAAGATATATATATTTATATGTACATTTACATGTAGGCTTTCTAGATGGCGCGAATGGTGACAAACTCACCTGCCAATGCAGGAGACCTAAGAGGTGCAGGTTGGAGCTCTGGGTTGCAAAGATCCCCTGGAGAAGGAAATGGCAACCCACTCCGGTATATTCTGGAGAATCCCATGGACAGAGGAACCTGGTGGGCCACAGTCCATGGAGCTGCAGAGTCAGACACGACTGAAGCGACTTGGCACACAGCACACACGCACATATACATGGGCTTCCTAGGGGGCGGTAGTGGTAAAGAACCCGCCTGCCAATGCAGGAGGCATAAGAGATGCAGGTTGGAACCCTGGGTGGGAAGATCCCCTGGAGGAATGAAGGCAACTCACTCCGGTATTCTTGCCTGGAGGATCTCACGGACACAGAAGCCTGTGGGCTATAGTCCATAGGGTCACTAAGAGTTGGACACAACTGAGCGACTTAGTATGCCTGCTTACTTATGTATATGTATATTATGATTCTGAAAAAAGAGAAAAGATAGCAAGTTACTTTTCTGTCCTCAAAAGCTTTATGTATATTCTGTGATCTCCTTCATTATTCTGTGAATGCCTAGACTTACTCATCCTTGTAGGTTTATGTCGATAGCACAGCTCCTGGCACATGGAATGGCTCAGGATGCACTCTTTAATGAGTTGAGTTGAAAAGAACAAATTTAGAAAGAAAAATCAGACTATAAGGAAGGAAAACAGCAGTAATATTAATTAATAAAGAGTGTAGTTATATGATACAAATTAAGAAAGCAGTAATCACATTTTATAGGTAAGACTGTTTAGGTGTATGTGGTATTTCTTCAATTTAATAGTAATTCCTTAATGGAAGCACCCCGTATTGGAAGGGTACTTGACATGTTTTTTTTTTTTTTTTTCTGTTGAATGGATTTATGAAAAACAGCAAAGAATTCCTTAACTGTGATCCTTCTCACCACTTAGGGTCAAAAGTTCCACCTGTGTCTGAAATGACCTCCACAGTTACCCCTGGGTCTGTGCCCTCTTATAAATTGTAACCTGAGTCAAACGACCTGTCACTGTGGGGTGAATATCACACGTGAATGTTGGGATTGGACATGCAGGTGCCATGTGCTCATGGAGCAGAAACCTGATGTGTGCTTGTTGGGGGAGAAGATGGGATATATTTATAGATTTAGAGCTTTAGCCCATCCTGACTGTATCCACAGAGTAATGCTTGGGGGAGAAGATGCGATATGTTTATAGATTTAGAGCTTTAGCCCATCCTGACTGTATCCACAGAGTAATGCTCTCTGTGACAATACGACAGATTTAATAAATTATTTCTTCTCTTTCTCTTTCAGGGCAGTTGATCATCCTGAGTATCCATATTCTGAAGAATATTGACTGTGAGCTGTCCACCATGTTTTTTACCAGAACTTCTTTTCTAGGGTTGTGAAGAGCATTTCTGTACTTGATGGAGATGTTTAAAAGAAGTGTCTGAACTTTTGAAGCTTGTTTATCATTAAAAAATCTTTTATGAAATAAAGAATATTTCAAATATGAATTCTAGATTTCTATGATAACAAAGTAATTGGGAAATAAAAGAAAAAGGATAGAAAATAAAGATAACCTCCTGGTTCCTTTTCCTTTGTAGAAAATGAATTCATTGATCTAAGAAAGAAATGGAAAATTTTATTCGAGTCAGATTTGAGAACTATAACCCAGGAGGAGCATCTCAGAAAGTCTGAGAACTGTTATGTCCTCCAGAAGTCAAGGCACAGGGATGTAAGTTTTGGAGACAGAGGGCTCTGGATGAAAAGACATTATTGACAGTGTACATAACCCAGATCTAAACATCATCATGGTGGGTCATGTGACCCCTTACAAGGTCAAGAAGGAATTTATCTTTTAAGGAGCTGTCTTACTGATGCTAGGAGTCTGTTGCTCTTCAAGGTCAAGCAGGTCTTCCCTCTGATGTGGGAGGTCTGGTCCATGCATCATGCAGACACACAACTTACAGTGAGGGAGAGGAGTGCAAAGGTAGAGAATAGTTTTTCACGTTTAAATTTTTCTTGCCATAAAATATAAATTTAATTTCATACTTTTTTGACTCTCCTACATAAAAGTATTTGGATGTTTATTTACAACTTGAAATAATCTTCAATATACAGCTTTTACACTTTTTTTTTTACTTAGTGTAAGTATTTTTGTAAGCTATCAAGTATTATCTGATGGTTTCCGGGGAGGAAGGACTTGGGAACGAATTGGACTGGGAAGTTGGGGTTAGCAGATGCATACTATTGTATACAAATTGGATTAACACAAAGTCCACCTGTACAGCACAGGGGACTATATTCAATATCTTATGGCAAACCACAATGGAAAAGAATATGAAAAAGAATATATATGTATATAAAACCATGTCACTTTGCTGTACTGCAGTAATTAACACCACATTGTAATTCAACTATTCAGTTCAGTTCAGTTCAGTTCAGTCTCTCAGTCGTGTCCAACTCTTTGCGACCCCATGAATCACAGCACGCCCGGCCTCCCTGTCCATCACCAACTCCCGGAGTTCACTCAGACTCGCGTCCATCGAGTCAGTGATGCCATCCAGCCATCTCATCCTCTGTTGTCCCCTTCTCCTCCTGCCCCCAATCCTTCCCAGCATCAGTCTTTTCCAATGAGTCAACTCTTCGCATCAGGTGGCCAAAGTACTGGAATTTCAGCTTTAGCATCATTCCTTCCAAAGAAATCCCAGGACTGATCTCCTTCAGAATGGACTGGTTGGATCTCCTTGCATTCCAAGGGACTCTCAACAGTCTTCTCCAACACCACAGTTCAAAAGTATCAGTTCTTCGGTGCTCAGCCTTCTTCACAGTCCAACTCTCACATCCATACATGACCAGTGGCAAAACATGAAATGAAATAGTTCCAGTATTATATTTTGTTTCTTATAATGCTTCCCAGGTGGCTCAATGGTAAGGAATTCTAAAGAATGAAGGAGACTCCGGTTCACCCCTGGCTCGGGGACATCCCTTGGAGAAGGAAATGGCAACCTACTCCAGTATTTTTGCCTGGGAGGGCCCATGGATAGAGGAGCCTGGTGGGCTACAGTCCATGGTCACAAGAGGTGGACACAACTTAGCCACTGAGAATGCACGCATATTACAAAGCAGTGCATCTTATCGATTTAATTTTTTAAAACTGTTAGAAGTTCTTTATTTAAAAATTTTTGTTGAAGTTGTAATACTTCAACTACCATTGTAGTTGGTTTAGAATGTTCTGTTAATTTCTGCTGTACAGGAAAATGATTTAGATATGTCTGGAAATGGCAACCCACTTCAGTATTCTTGCTGGGAGAATCCCATGGACAGAGAAGCCTGGAAGGTTACAGTCCAAAGGGTCACAAAAGGTTGGATATGAATGAAGTGACTTCATGTCTTTTTATGCTAAACATTTTGATTAGGTCTCATATGTCTTGCCATTCATTCCTTGATTTGTTCAGCAAAAGTTTATTGAACACTTTAGGGAAGACATTGTTTTATCAGTAAATAAAATAGAGAAGAATAAATTAAAACAAATTCTTGAGTTGATAGTCTAGTGGAGGGTGACACTGTGAATGAAATTAGAATTTAGCTCTTAGAAATGGGTAAGTGCCAATAGGAGATATTTCTACAAAATCTCTCCCATTTCTGTTTATCTATTAGGCAAAGGCACCAAGTGCCATTCATCCCACACAAGTATTTGTCTGTACAACAAACACCCTTGCAACACAGAGACAGTGGCTCCTTGGAGAGAAATGGACCCCATGTTTGCTATGCAGTAATGTAAAGAAAACATCTCCCTCCTGAGAATGAGAGGGATCCTGAGTGCCTACTGCCATTGATCCAGGATCCTTAGACGCAAGGTTTTTGTCCTGTTAGTCCACCCCCTGAATATTCATGGGTTGATATGAGTTCAAGTCTTATCAGTTAAGAAAATGTTACTATAGTTTTGGGCTGTAGAGGGTGGATAAGTGTGCTTTAATAGGTGCAGGCTTTGTGTCTTTGACTTTGGAACCCAACAAGTGTTGCAAATCAGCTTTCTATTGGTTTGCTCGAAGCCGAGTCTGTGTATATGTGACAGTGGTGTTTGCTGGTTGGTAAATAAGCAATGAGCTGTCTCACGGGATCACACTAGAGGGGTTGTGTACCTTAGACGTGCTGTATATCCAAGAGGTCAGGGTTCTTCCCCAAAAGGGAGACCTAAAGATGTTTTCGAGATAATCACGATGGTGTGATCACTCACCTAGAGCCAGACGTCCTGGAATGTGAAGTCAAGTGGGCCTATAAAGCATCACTACGAAGAAAGCTAGTGGAGGTGATGACATTTCAGCTGAGCTATTTCAAATCCTGAAAGATGATGCTGTGAAAGTGCTGTACTCAATATGCCAGCAAATTTGGAAAACTCAGCAGTGGCCACAGGACTGGAAAAGGTCAATTTTCATTCCAATTCCAAAGAAAGGCAATGCCAAAGAATGCTCAAACTACCGCACAATTGCACTCATCTCACATGCTAGTGAAGTAATGCTCACAATTGCCCAAGCCAGGCTTCAGCAATACCTGAACCGCAAACTTCCAGATGTTCAAGCTGGTTGTAGAAAAGGCACAGGAACCAGAGATCAAATTGCCAACATCCACTGGATCATGGAAAAAGCAAGAGAGTTCCAGAAAAACATCTATTTCTGCTTTATGGACTATGCCAAAGCCTTTGACTGTGTGGATCACAATAAACTGTGAAAATTTCTGAAAGAGATGGGAATACCGGACCACCTGACTGGCCTCTTGAGAAACCTATATGCAGGTCAGGAAACAAGAGTTAGAACTGGACATGGAACAACAGATTGGTTCCAAATAGGAAAAGGAGTACGCCAAGACTGTATATTGTCACCCAGGTTATATAACTTATAGGCAGAGTACATCATGAGAAATGCTGGGCTGGAAGAAGCACAAGCTGGAATCAAGATTGCCAGGTGAAATATCAATAACCTCAGATATGCAGATGACAACACCATTATGGCAGAAAGTGAAGAGGAACTAAAAACCCTCTTGATGAAAGTGAGAGTGGCGAGTGAAAAAGTTGGCTTAAAGCTCAACATTCAGAAAACGAAGATCATGGCATCTGGTCCCATCACTTCATGGGAAATAGACGGGGAAACGGTGGAAACAGTGTCAGACTGGTTTTTTTTTTTTTGGCTCCAAAATCACTGCAAATGGTGACTGCAGCCATGAAGTTAAAATACGCTTACTCCTTGAAAGAAAAGTTATGACCAACCTAGATAATATATTCAAAAGCAGAGACATCACTTTGCCAACAAAGGTGTGTCTAGTCAAGGCTATGTTTTTTCCAATAGTGATATATGGATGTGAGAGTTTGACTGTGAAGAAGGCTGAGCACCGAAGAACTGATGCTTTTGAACTGTGGTGTTGAAGAAGACTCTTGAGAGTCCCTTGGACTGCAAGGAGATCCAACCAGTCCATTTTGAAGGAGATCAGCCCTGGGATTTCTTTGGAAGGAATGATGCTAAAGCTGAAGCTCCAGTACTTTGGCCACCTAATGCAACGAGTTGACTCACTGGAAAAGTCTCTGATGCTGGGAAGGATTGGGGGCAGGAGGAGAAGGGGACGACCGAGAATGAGATGGCTGGATGGCATCACGGACTCGATGGACGCAAGTCTGAGTGAACTCCGTGAGTTGGTGATGGACATGGAGGCCTGGCGTGCTGCGATTCATGGGATCGCAAAGAGCTGGACACGATTGAGTGACTGAATTGAACTGAAAGATGGTTTAGAGATTAGGAAAACAGTCCTGATTGGAAGCAATTTCAAAAGTTTAGAAGAGTGGAGGAAGACGCATTGACATTTATACACTATCTATTTTACATGTGTAAAACAGATAGTGAGAAGCTGCTATATAGCACAGAGAGCTCAGCTCTGTGCTCTGAGAGGACCTAGATGGGTGGGTGTGGGAGAGGGTGGGAGGGAGGCTCAAGGGGGAGGGGAAGTATGTATAATTATGGCTGATTCTCACTACTGTACAGCAGAAATCCCACAACGTTGTAAAGCAATTATCCTCTAACTAAAACAAAATAAATCCAAAAAAAAGTGTTTAATTAAATAATAAGATAAATAACACTGAATTTCTATACATTTGAGCAAACAGTCCTTGATAGCTTTTACTGTGATTGCCAAAATTCACATGAAACCTTCTAGATACTGTCTGAGTGAGACTCTGTGGTCTGGAGAATAATAAAACGGTCTTCTGATATGGGGTCTTTTCTCCCAGCACGGTTCCAGCTGTCCTCCATCCTCACACTCATATAGGCAATTATTTAAAGCCTTTTTGCTTGTTTCCCTCTTATATCAACATTGAGACGTTGAGACTTTCAAGCCGCAGCCCTGTATATTCCCTTTGGAGCTGAGCTGACCACCATTCAGGCAGCTGTACCTGAATGGAACACACGGTTTGGGCCAATGCATGTCTCTCACAGCTGTTCCCAAAACTCTGCCCTTGTTCACTGGTGTCAAATAGAAACACAGAGACAGAATATTGGGTGAAGTAGCAAAGAGTTGCTTTACCAGGCAAAGGGAGCCACAGAGGACTAACGCCCTGAAGATCAGGTGACTCTCCCTGGAGCAGTTAGTGCAGAGCTTCATGGTGTTTAAGCATCAGGGCAAGACCAGCTCATGCACAGTCCTTGGACTGTTGGCTTCAAGGTGAAGTTTCAAGCATTATCAACCTCCTGCTTTCAACAAGTCTAGGGTCTACATGCTTGCTGTCACCAGTTCTCATTTGATGGGGGCTCCTTACTGTAAAAATAACTTAGGAATGTATGTCAGACCTCTGTCTATAAATTTCAGGGAACTGAGAGTTGGTGATTCTGCAGTGTGGCAGAATTATACTCTAACTTGTTACCAGTTCCCTCCACTACAGCTATTCTTTGTTTCTGCATCTTCACATATCTCAATCATTAACCCCTGAGTCAGCATTTTACTTCAAAGAACAAAGACACAGAGCTTGTACATGGTTTCAGAGCTAGTCCGTGATGATCAGGCTCACCCTCAAGTCTTGACTTCTTGCCTAGAATGCAGTATGTTCTTCAGCTATGTTTTCTGAAAAAGAGCAATTTCAAAACAGCCCAAATAAAATCAATTCCAAGAAAAACTACGAACTTGGATTTCTTATTACTCATTAAATTTGTGAATGGAAATCATGAACATTATGATGAAAGATGTTTGTAGTTATCAGATCAAGAATACTAGGTGTACTTGTGCCAAGACGTAAAGAAATTGTTCTCATTGAAGATGAGATTAGATGAACATCCAGCTGATGTTAGGATGCAAGTTACATAAGAAGAACTCCTTGAACGCTTGTTTGAGAATCAACCTTTTCTCTTATATTATGATCAACTCCTTCTATAATAAAGATGCTTATTGATGTAACACTTTATTCCTGTTGTGATATGATCACAATTATTCTGTGACTGTTCTTCAAGTTCCCCCAAACTCTGAGATCCAGTAAGTGCAAGAATACAAAGATGAAGAACAGGTGGTGGTTCTGAGATGTGGAGAGGATGGAATAGAAGCAAGAACCAGGGGGCATGACCAAAGCACCTGGGTCACTGTCACCTGGAGCTTAGCATCATCCTGTTCACACCGTTACTCTGGTTTGGGATGCACTGTGTAGAAAACTGGAGTCAAAAGAAAAACAAGAGATACGGATGTGACTACTGGAGGTATGGAGAGAATACACCAGAGTGCTTGTGTGATGTTTGTGGAACAATGTGTTTCCATTCCAGAGTGTCAGCTGTTCACATAGAGAGTGCAAAAATTTCTACCACATCCATTTCTGCTAGTTGGAAACACTAGGACTAGTTCAAGGTTTAAATCCAAACTCTCTTAGAAAATGCTTTAAAGCAGTAAGAAAGAGAAACGGTGATAGTCAAGACAAACTCAGAAGGAGTGAGGAAATATAAAATCTGTAAATTTTGCATCAATAGGCTAGGATAATCAGAAGATTAATTGTGGAAATATTAGCCAAAATAAAGAGCAAAGGTCGCAAACTGACTTTGGCAATTGAACCAAGCAATTTCAGATCAAGTTTTAGGATGTTTCCAGGAAGTTCCAGTCAATTTAGCTTTATCAGAAATATGATTTGCAAAGGTTTTTCTTCCCATTCTGTGGATTGATTTTCACTCTCTTGGCAGCTTATTTGATGAGTTTTGATGAATACTGATTTACCTATTTTTCTTCTGTTCCTTGTGCTTTGGTTACACTAGTGGCTTCCCAGGTGGCGTTAGTGGTAAAGAACCCACATGCCAATGCAGGAGAATTAAGAGATGCAGGATCAATCCCTGGGTCAGGAAGAACCCCTGGAGAAGGGCATGGCAATCTACTCCAGTATTCTTGCCTGGAGAATCCCAAGGACAGAGGAGCCATGGGTCGCACAGAGTCTGACATGCCTGAAACATGAAAATTACCACACATGCACGCCTGTACTTTGGTGACATATCCAAATCTAAGGTCATGAAGCTTTCCCTCTAGTTTTTCTTCTAAGAGCTCCATATTTGTATCTGTATGTGAAGGCCTTTGATGCATTTGTTGGTGTGTGTGCGTGTTCATAATTCCGTACTTAAAACAACAGCAAATACCCACTCTTTGCAGATTTGTGTCATGTCACTGACTGGCCTTCACTGGTTAACTTGGCATGTTCCTAGTCCTGGGGTCAGTCCAACAGTTCAGCTAAGGGCAACTCAGTTCATTTCTGAGTCAGCATCTCGCCTGGCATACATGTACCTATTTGATTCTCAGAATATGTGGCTATTTTTGAATGCCCAGTGTCCACTAAATCCACACCCCAGTTTACTCAGGGTTTTACAAATTCTAGTCTATGTCTCCACCCTTAGTCCTTTGTCCTTCCTACTTCCCTTGAAGTAAAACACATTGAGTCTTCAGGCAGCCTGCAAATAGCCTGGAACATTGCAGATTTTTTTGTGATCAGTCTGGTTTAAGGCAGGTAACTGAGAGTTGAACTGTAATCCTTTAGAGATAAAGACTGCCCTACACTGCCAGGAGAAGGGTACAGGTGAATAAAACCACAATGAAATGTCCTCCCACTGTGTTCTGGATTTTTCCTAATTGTATGTTCACTTTGTTGCTGTAGATTTTTTCCCAAACTTTAAGTTTTTTATTTTGTATTGGGGTATAGCTGATTAACGATGTTGTTGTAGTTTCAAGTGAACAGAGAAGAAACTCAGCCGTACATTCCATATATCCATTCTCCCCCAAACTCCCTCCTGTGCAAGCTGCCACATAACACTGAGCAGAGTTCCATGTGCTATACAGTAGGTCCTTGTTGGTTATCCATTTTAAGTATTGTTGTTGTAGATTTTTGATTGAGTGTTTTCCAGAGCTCCTATGAGGTTTCCCATCTGGTTTCTGGTTGCTTTCTTATCTTTCTAAAGGAGGCTTCAATGATTCCTGGCTCATCATTTTGCTGCCTTCACTCCATGTGTTAAATTTTATTTGGCTTCACAACATCCCATTGTATCAGTGCATCATGATTTCCATAACTCTTCCTAAATTTGTTACAATTTAACTTGTTTATAGGTTCTTCTTTTATGAATAACCACTGAGCAAGATAGTAAAGTATGTAATAAGTATTATTTTTGTTATGAAAGATTTCTAAAAGTTACATAATTAAGGTATAAACCCTCCAAGAGTCTGTTTACACACTGGACATGGTATCCAATAGCTATTAATAACTAATCTTCAATAAGGAGATCAAACCAGACAATCCTAAAGGAAATCAACCCTGAATATACATTGGAATCACTGACCCTGAAGCTGAAGCTCCAATACTTTGGCTACCTGATATAAAGAGCCGACTCACTGGAAAATACCCTGATGCTGGGAAAGACTCAGAACAGGAGGAAAAGGGGGCAAAAGAGGGTGAGATGGTTGGATGGCATCACTGAATCAATGGGCATGAGCTTGAGCAAAGTCCTGGAGATAGTAAAGTACGGGAAAGCCTGGTGTGCTACTATCCATGGTGTCACAAAGAGTTGGACACAACTTCATGACTGAACAATAACAAAATATCTGGGTTTTGTGTCCTATTCAGAATTTCACCACTCTCAGAATAAAACAAAATTATCTTGCTGATGGGAAAGGTTAAAAAGCAAATTTATTTTCATTTGACATTTTCATGCATTTTTTAGGGATAAGATTTTGAAAAATTTTTATTATAGCTCCCTTAAACTGTGTGATTCTGTATGTGTATGCATTTTTACTGTAACTAAGTTAACTATTTCAGCTGATGTTTGATCAAGATTGGGCTTCATAATCAGAAAAATGCGGAAAGATTGCTATGTGGAAGTTTCTAGTCTAACATACAGTCAACACTTGTTCAGCCATTCTCATCATAATATAACTTAAGATAAAGCTGATTAAAAAAAAAAAGCAAACAGGTTAACTGGCTTTGATTCTGTTCTGATTCCATGGGTACTGATTTCACCTTGCCCCTCCTACAATATAACTGCTGTCCAATATAACATTGGACAGTGCAGCTCAGGCATTACGTTCCTGTTATTTATAACGCGTTAAGGCAGAATTAGAAGAAGAAGAAGAAAATAAAGTCTGTTTACTCAGAGGAGCAACAGGCAGTGGATTTCAAAAGCCAGAAGGTGAAGCTTAATGATGGCCACTTCATTCCTGTCCTGGTTTATGGAACCTGTGCACTTCCAGAGGTAACAGTAGTGATTTGAGATTGAGATATAAATAGTAGTGGATGTAACATGAGTGAGAAGGGCTTGGATTGTCAAGCAGTGAGTCCCCGTGTGACACTAGGAGGGTCATTTGGTTCCACTAACCAGGCTAGAACCATTCCCTATGAAAGAGGAGCGAGCATTTAGTCTTCAGTCTGCATCAGGGTTTGAGGCTGTGCTCACCTGCAGATTATTCTGGGTTCCCCTCCAGTTTCATGATCTCTATCCCTCAGAAACTTGTGGAAATAAAAATAGGAGAGTTCAGCACCATCCTGATTACAATACCTGAGTCTCTTGGGGATTTTCTGAGCCCACAGTTTGGTGCAGTAGTGGTGAGCAGTGACACTCTCTTACACTTGAACACGATGACTTTATCTCCTCTTTCATCCTTTCAAGTTGAACAAATTGATGG
This sequence comes from Capricornis sumatraensis, assembly GCF_032405125.1. Taxonomy (NCBI): domain Eukaryota; kingdom Metazoa; phylum Chordata; class Mammalia; order Artiodactyla; family Bovidae; genus Capricornis; species Capricornis sumatraensis. Next base: position 46,786,257 of record NC_091083.1, read on the forward strand.
TGCTTCCTCTGGGTGGGTCTAAACCTAGGACCTTAACAGGGACTTGGAGACCTTGCCTACAATGATGGCTGTTTTCATGGTGAGGTTTGTAGACTGCACTCAGTCACTAAGAACTGTATCATGTAGAACCCTTGATTTTAAGTTATAGAAATCTACCCAAGCCATCTGATGCAAAATAGCTTAGAGGACTATGTAGATGGCAGGTCCCAACCATGGAGATCTAAGGATTTGCAGAACTCTTCAGATATGTCTCCTTTTTTTCACCCCTTATTGAGGCATTACTCTTGGTTTTCTTTATTTTTAATGAATATTTTCCATTGCTGTGAAATATGCCTTGGGGCAGCTCAAGGCTCATGATCATGAACATTTGATCATCCACATTCCATACCAACCTAAAGAGAATGTTGCTGGTTCATATGACTGCCCTAGGGCCTCTGATGCTCAGAGGGAAAAGGAAGCCTGATTATCCAGCCCAGGTCAAGATTGAAATTTTTATTCTGGAAATAAAGCCATGTAACTTACTGCCATTCCAAGCTCAGAAGAGGCATTTCAAAATAGGCAAGTACAGGGAAGAGACAAAATTCACGTAAGCCACAATGAGCCCCTTTTAGAACCTAGAAAAATTGTATTTATTGCAACATATATTAAGGTCTCCCCTGGTGGTTTAGTATCTGCCTGAAAAGCAGGAAACCTGGGTTTGATCCCTGAGTTGGGAAGATCTCCTGGAGAAGCAAATGGCAACCCACTTCAGTATTCTTGTATGGAGAATCCCATGGGCAGAGGAGCCTGGCAGGCTACTGTCCATGAAGTGGCAAAGACTCAGACATGACTGAAGCAACTGTGTGTGCATGCATGCCTGCAAAGAAGGTAAAAGAGGGTTAGACAAATTACCCAGAACTTAGAGGGAAGAGGCATGTCCCTAATCTGAAAATGTGGCCAGAAATCAGCTCAGGAGAATTGCATACAGGAAAAAGATCATGAAAACATGGAATGGGAAGTCAAAAGAAGAGAAAAATGAGATAAGATGGGTTTAACGGTTTGTGTGGTGTTTGGATGCCTGCATCTTAATAACTGGTATCTGCATTTATGAGTCTTCAATGGGGAGCACAGTACAGAAAATTTGCCAGAGGCTGTGAAAGTCATTTATCTTAGATGGGTCACGATAAAGGCTCATGGTGATACTAATAGTAGATGGAAGAGCCACTCAGGAACATTGACTCAAACATAGAGCTCACTTTGTGATTTACTCAATCTTGGACTGGTTCTCCCTTTGACGTTCATCAGAAAATTAACTGTTTAGACACACTTTTCTCTATTGGGCTCTGTATTCTCATACTTTCTGTTATGTTTTCACTGTTTCATGGTTGGTTGTGGCAGCGGTTTAGTTGCTAAGTCGTGTCCTACTCTGGCAACCCCATGGACTGTAGCCCACCAGGCTCCTCTGTCCATGGGATTTTCCAGGCAAGGATACTGGAGTGGATTGCCATTTCCTTTTCCAGGGGATCTTCCCAATCCAGGAATCAAACCCAGGTCTCCTGCATTGCAGACAGATTCTTTACCAACTAAGCTATGAGGGGTTAGGAAACTTAATATGAGATCCATCCTCATAAAAAAATTTTAAGCATACAATACTCTTCAACACAATGTAGTGTGGTATAATATTATTAACTCTAGGGAAAAAGTTGTACTGCAGATCTCTAAAATTTATTCATCTTGTATAATTGAGACTTAGCAAATCTTGATTTCTCCCTCCTCCAAGCCCCTGGTAACCATCACTCTCCTATTTGACTCTTTCAGTCTGACCAATTAAGATATGTCATATAATGTGTGTTGACATAAAATTATTCTTTTTCTGACAATCTTATTTCCTATAATGTAATGTCCTCAAGGTACAAGCTAAAATCAGTGAGGAGGAGCGTTCTATGAAAAATACAACTTTGTGAATTAAAGAATTATATATATGCAAATGTATATTTATATAAACATAATAAATATTTTCAATTATAAGTTAAAAAATTAATGTTATTTTAGCATTCATTTTTTTCTTAAGTTTTTATTGTGAAAAATTTTCAAATAAAAACAGAGTATTATGAAAAAAATCACTATTTTCCCTTTTATATGCAAAATTTTTGCCATATATGTACACATAAGATTTTGCTGACATAGAACTGATTGTGCTTCACATGTCACTTTAAGCCATGTTTCTCAAGCTCTTTTAGCCTAGAATGGTCTTTCTATCATTTTCTGTTTGTTTTTTGTTTTTTAAAATTGAAGTATAGTTGACTTTGTCAACTGCTTCAGGAGTTGGTGATGGACAGGGAAGCCTGGCATGCTGCAGTCCATGGGGTTGCAAAGAGTCGGACACAACTGAGCGACTGAACTGAACTGATAGTTGACTTGTAATATTTCAATGGTACAGCAAAGTGATTCAGTTATATATATATATATAAAAGACCTGGGTTCGATCCCTTGTCAGGAAGATCCCCCTAGAGGAGGAGGACATGGCAACCCACTCCAGCACTCCAGTATTCTTGCCTGGAGAATCCCATGGACAGAGGAGTCTGGTGGACTATATTCCATAAGGTCACAAAGAGCTGGACACGACTGAGCACAACACAGCACGCTTTTTCAGATTCTGTTATATTAGAGGTTATTGCAAGATACTGCCTATAGTTCCCTCCGCTATACAGTTAGGTCCTTGTTGTTTGCCTATTTGATGAATAGCAGTGTGTATCTGTTAATCCTAGTTTCCTAATTTATCCACACCCCCACTCTGGCCTCTTGTCCTGTTTGGGAACTGAGTGTTGGAGTGGAAGCCCCCAGACCTGGTTCAAAGCTGAGTGTGAGGTGGGGGGACTGGGGTACTCCTGCCAGAAAGCATCCATGCATGTCCCTCTCTAAGAACTGTCAGCAGGGCCACTTGCTCTGTGAGGTCACCAGCTGCCCAGCATTCAAAACGCACAAGTAGACAGCTGGTGCCGCACCTGGCTTCAGCTCCACTGTGAAAACACTGGAATGGGCTCAGGTTTCAGCCCATGCAAGCGTGCGCGCCCACAAAGCCCACTGCTTCTGCTGGGGGCAGACCCACCTCAGCTGCGGGGACATCCGCCTGCTTAGCGGTTCCCAGGCACCGGGCTCATGAAGCTGCAGGTGTGCATCTGCCCAGATGGTACACTCTCAGGGCTATGGGGGTGCTGGGAATTTCTCAGGTTTCAGCCCCACCTCTGGGAGTGGCTGCTCCCTGGGGCTTCTGTGCTCACAGAGCTCTTAGCAACAGAGCCCAGCTCCCTAGCTGTGGCCACAACCCTCCCTTGCCCACCCTTTGACAGTGGGGCTCTGAGGGCAGGCCCAGGCTCTGTCCTGCACGCACCCCCAGGTGAGGCCCCAGCCACACTCCAGTCTCTTTCTGGGGGGCTGTCTCCTCATGGGCAAGGAGCATCCTCTCCCTAGTCTGTCCGCTGCAGTTCCAGCACCCAGCCTCTGTACGCACTAGCGGGCAGATGCAGGGACAGTCTCTGTTGGTCTCTCTCTGCCCTGCCCGCTGCAAGCCAACAGCTCCACACCCTTCTCAGTCTCAGAAGCTCCTTACCTGTCCCAGAAGCCCTCCCAGCCTGTGAAGGAGGCTCCGAGGGTGAGGGACCCTTTCCTCTTTCATAGTTCCCTCCCTGGGGTGCAGATCTCTTGCCCACTCCAGTTATATTCTTTTCCTCTTACCTGGTTCCACAGCAATTTTCTTGTAGCTTTGGTAGTATGAGATCTTCTGCAGCATTTGGTAGGTCCTCTGTGAGAACTCTTGGACATGTGGATGTGGATGTCTTTTTGATGTATTCATGGGAAGGTGGGATCTACTCTGCCATCTTGACCTCCATCCTCGAAAATTCTTGCTTTCTGCACAGTTGGATGTCCAAGGCGCAACAGTTGATTACTGTCCCACTGTGGAATTAGGCATGCCTCCTGCTAGAGCACAGTGATTTTAGCAATCAAGATCTGGTCCCTGCTTATTCTCAGACAGGTCATAATGTTTCACCTTTTCAAGAGACAGAGGTATAAAATGTCTTTTATTAAAAAGCTCATTACTTGATGTTGATATTTCCAGGTCATATTTAATGTTCTGGTATTTCCTTTAGTATTTTTTAAACTTTTGTTCTTTCTCTGTCGTATTATCTTTCCACATAAACTGACGCTTTTCTCTGTTGGCATTCTACACGTTGAATGTCACCCTTATTTCAGTCAGAGCAAACTGTTGAAGTTCTGCAGGTCACGCAATACTGTTCTTGTTGCCTATGGTTCCCTGGGATCCTAACAAATCAGGGCTCTGGAGATAACTCTCCTAGCCAGGGGGCAGAGAAGGGAGGGATGGAGCAAATTCTTTACTTTTGTCTTGTAGCACCCGGCCAATTTCTTTACTGCAATCCATTGGGTGACAAAGAGTCAGACACGACTGAGAGACTAAACTGAACTGAATTTCTCTACATTGTGTTAGTCTTATAGAAATATCAATTACAAATGTCTGCATTAAAATCTATATATGTTCTAAGTTGCTTCAGGCATGTCTGACTCTTTGCGATCCCATGCACTAGAGCCCACCAAGCTCCTCTGTCCATGAGATTCTCCAGGCATGAATACTGGAGTGAGTTGCCATTTTCTTCTCCAAACACATAAGCTATGTCACGATTTTGCTGTTCAGTTGCTCAGTTGTCTCTGACGCTTTGTGACCCCATGGACTGCAGCACACCAGGCTTCCATGTCCATCACCGGCTCCCGAAGCTTCCTCAAACTCATGTCCACTGAATCAGTGATGCCATCCAACCATCTTATCCTGTGTTGTCCCCTTCTTTTCCTGCCTTCAATCTTTCCCACCATTCAGTTCAGTTCAGTTCAGTCACTCAGTCGTGTCTGACTCTTTGCGACCCCATGAATCACAGCACAGCACGCCACGCCTCCCTGTCCATCACCAACTCCTGGAGTTCACTCAGACTCACGTCCATCGAGTCAGGGATGCCATCCAGCCATCTCATCCTCAGTCATCCCCTTCTCCTCCTGCCCCCAATCCCTCCCAGCATCAGAGTCTTTTCCAATGAGTCAACTCTTCTCATGAGGTGGCCAAAGTACTCGAGTTTCAGCTTTAGCATCATTCCTTCCAAAGAAATCCCAGGGCTGATCTCCTTCAGAATGGACTGGTTGGATCTCCTTGCAGTCCAAGGGACTCTCAAGAGTCTTCTCCAACACCACAGCTCAAAAGCATCAATTCTTTGGCACTCAGCCTTCTTCACAGTCCAACTCTCACATCCATACATGACTACTGGAAAAACCATAGCTTGACTAGACGAACTTAAGTCGGCAAAGTAATGTCTCTGCTTTCGAATATGCTATCTAGGTTGGTCATAACTTTTCTTCCAAGGAGTAAGCGTCTTTTAATTTCATGGCTACAATCACCATCTGCAGTGATTTTGGAGCCCCCAAAAATAAAGTCTGACACTGTTTCCACTGTTTCCCCATCTATTTGCCATGAAGTGATGGGACCAGATGCCATGATCTTCGTTTTCTGAATGTTGAGCTTTAAGCCAACTTTTTTGCTCTCCTCTTTCACTTTCATCAAGAGGCTTTTTAGTATCTCTTCACTTTCTGCCATAAGAAAGGTGTCATCTGCATATCTGAGGTTATTGATATTTCTCCTGGCAATCTTGATTCCAGCTTGTGTTTCTTCCAGTCCAGCGTTTCTCATGATGTACTCTGCATATAAGTTAAATAAGCAGCCATCAGGGTCTTTTATAATGAGTTGGCTCTACGCATCAGGTAGGCAAAGTATTGGAGCGTTAGCTTCAGCATCAGTGCTTCCAAGGAATATTTCAGAACTGATTTCCTTTAGGATTGACTGGTTTGATCTCTTTGTAGTCCAAGGGACTCTAAAGATTCTTCTCTGACACCAGAGTTCAAAAGCATCAATTTTTCAGTGCTCAGCCTTCTTTATAGTTCAACTCTCACATCCATACATGATTACTGGAAAAACCATAGGTTTGACTAGACATAACTTTGTTGGCAAAGTAATGTCTCAGTTTTTTGATATGCTGTCTAGGTTTGTCCTAGCTTTTCTTCCAAAGAGTAAGCATCTTTTAACTTCATGGCTGCAGTTACTATCTGCAGTGATTTGGGAGGCCAAGAAAATAAAGTATGTCACTGTTTCCATTGTTTTCCCATCTATTTGCCATAAAGTGATGGGACTGGATGCCTTGGTCTTAGTTTTTTGAGTGTTGAGTTTTAAGCCAGCCCTTTCACTCTCCTCTTTCACCTTCATCAAGAGGCTCTTTAGTTCCTCTTCTCTTTCTGTCAGAAGGGTGGCATCATCTGCATATCTGAGGCATGTCATGATTTACTTATTTATTAACTACTGAACACATTTCTAAAAATGGACTTTCCAAGCCTCACTTACCTTATGTCTAAAATTGGGAAAATAATATGTAACTCCTAGGTCTCAGTTCAGTTCAGTTCAGTCGTTCAGTTGTGTCCGACTCTATGTGACCCCATGAACCTCAGCACATCAGGCCTCCCTGTCCATCATCAACTCCCAGAGTTTACCCAAACTCATGTCCATTGAGTCGGTGATGCCATCCAACCATCTCATCCTCTGTTTTCCACTTCTGCTTCCACCTTCAATCTTTCCCAGCATCAGGGTCTTTTCAAATGAGTCAGTTCTTCCCATCAGGTGGCCAAAGTATTGGAGTTTCAGCTTTAGAAATATTTCCTGCCCTGTCTCTAAACAAAGGATGTCTTAATTCTCAGCAACTGCAGCCACCAGCTGAAGAAAATGAGCTGTGAGGCCTGAGGGAACTCAGGAAGGAAACAAAGAATACCTGCCATCTAACACACATCTAGCAGCCATGCTGTTCAAACTGTGGTGCTGGAGAAGACTCTTCACAGTCACTTGGAGAACAAGGAGATCAAACTAGTCACTCTTAAAGGAAACCCACCTTGAATATTCATTGGAAGGACTGATGCTGAAGCTGAAGTTCCAGTACTTTGGCCACCTGATGCCAACAGCTGACTCATTGAAAAAGACCTTGATGATGAGAAAGATTGAGGGCAAGAGGAGAAGGGGGCGATAGAGGATGAGATAGTTGGATGGCATCACTGACTCAATGGACATGAGGTTTGAGCGAACTCTGGGAGATAGTGAAGGACAGGGAAGCCGGATGTGCTGTAGTCCATGGGGTCACTGGGAATGGGACACGACTCAGTGACTGTTAGCAGCCATGAGACTGTATCTGTTCCTTAAGGTGAGCCTTGAGGAAACTCAGGATATAAAAATATAGGAAACTGGCCCCATGCCGCTGAGATGCATATCAAAAGAATGATTTCGGTGAGCTCAGACTCTTGCATCTTCCCATAAGTAGTGTGTGTATGTTAGTTGCTCAGTCATGTCTGACTCTTTGAGACCCCATGGACTGTAGCCCACCAGGCTCCTCTGTCCATGGAATTCTGCAGGCAAGAATACTGGAGTGCGTGGCCATTTCCTACTCCAGGGGATCTTTCTAACCCAGAGACTGAACCCAGGTCTCCTGCATTGCATGCAGATTCTTTACTGTCTGAGCCACCAGGGAAGCCCTTCCATAAGAAGAAAGGCACTAAACTCTATCTTGGGATATCTGGTTTTCTTTAATTAACAATAATTATTTTACATTCAGACTACCTGTCCTTTGTTGCAAAACTCCTATATAACCAGGCTCTTTCCTTGGCTTTTCAGAGCATTTCTCTCAGGGTTACTTGAGATGCTGCCTCCCAGGTTTGAGGTTGTATAAATTTCCACTGAATAAAATATAACTTTCAACTTTTAAGCTGTGAATAATTTTTTTGACAAGTAATTTAAAAAATTGTTTGAAGAAAGACACAAATATTGGAAGGACAACTATGTCCATGACTTACCATTAAGATGACAATACTAAGCAAAGTGATCAACACACTCAATTGAATTTTCTATGTACCCCAAGGTCATTTTTTGCAGAAGTTGAAAAACTCACCCTAAAATTCATATGGGATCTCAAGACACCCTGAATATTGCTGACCAAAATTCTTGGCTTTCTCTGCCCACCAAAGCCAAATAAATAATAAGGGGATAGAATTTGGAGGAAATAGAAAGGTGACCTACATTCTCAGCTGGCAGAGAGGGGAACACAGTAGACTCAAGCTGCAAGAACGGTGGCCCGCCCCCCATCCATGAGGAGTCTGGGCGCTTATATAAGCTGAGAGCTCACAGTCAGGAGTCAGTGAAGAGGAACTGAGGTGATAGGAGCCTCAGTAACCTGGTAATTGAGTCTGGCAGTTCGGTGGCTCTGCAGCCTCCTTTCTGATATATATCTATGAGGGGAAGGGTGTTGTAAGGGTAAACACCAGATACAGGATGAATTTACCATGGAGTCAAAAGAAAATAGGTGTGACGTGTAGCATCTGCAAAGTTAGGGGGCAGAAAAGCAAACTCAGTTACAGAAATGCAGAGTTAGGAGCAATTAAATTACAAAAAAAAAAACCAAAGCGTTCTCACTGTTTTCTCTATATTCTTTGCTCTCAGGAAAGGGAAAGAAAAAGCTCATTCTTTTTCTTTTCCCCTTTTCACTGCAACTAAGGGAAATAATAATAATAACAAAAAAACTCACTCTTTTTTTTCCCTTTTCAATGCAACATGAGCAAACAAAGCAATCTTGAAAGAAATACATTTTGGAAAATAAAAAGTAAAGTAAAAAGAGAGAATAGATTTGGATTTGTCACAATTCCAGATTTTATAACTTACTCCAAGTGTGGAATGGAGTATTTCCTGCCATATCAATAAACAAGGATGTCACAGCCATCAGCTATTCCAGCCCTCCAAATATGAATTTCTGAGCCCAGAGAACACCCAGGAAAAACAACGCCTGCTATCCAATGGCCATTGAGTTGCTGGCTTCCTTGCAAGCACTGAGGGGCTCAGTGAAATGTGAAAAGATGCAGGACACTGGCCCCATATAGCTAAGATACATACAAAAGAAATGATTTCAGTGAGCCAAGACTCTTGCATCTTCCCATACATAGAAAATCACTTAATTCCTTAATTTGAGATATCTGAACTTCCTTAATTAATAATAATCTTTTGATGTTTGGACTACCTGCCCCTTCTTCCAAACTTCTATACAACCTGACTTCTCTCCCCACCCCCAGCCTTCATGGACCACTTCTCTCAGGGTCACTTGAGATACTCCCAGGCTTGAAGTCCTAAAAATTACCAGTGAATAGAGCATAACTCTCACCTTTTAGGTTATGCATATATTTTCAATAAACTAATGCTACTCTTATCAAAACAGTGTGAGTAATGGTATAAAGACAGATATAAAGACCACTGAAATAGAACAGAATACAAAAGTCAACATAAATATAAGTAATGTTGTTTGACAAGGTTGCCAAGATCATTTACAGGAAAAGTGCAGTCTTTTTAACAAGCAATGCTGAGAAAACTATATATCAGTGTGCAAAAGAAAGAAGTTAGACCTCTCTAGATCTCTCTACCTTACACCACACACACACACACACACACAAACACACACACAGAAAATTCAAGCTGCATCAAAGACCTAAACACCAAGCATTCTGATGTATTCTCTCCCCACCATGTAGTAGTCACCTCTGTTTCTCTTCTGTTTCTCTTTGACTCCAGTTTTCTACACAGCGTATCCCAAACCGAAGTAACTGTGTGGACAAAATGATGATAAGCTCCAGGTGACAGTGGCCTAGGTGCTTTGGACACATTCCCCAGTTCCTACTTCTCTTCCCTCCCCTTCACATCTCAGAACCACCACCTGTTAGTCTTCATCTTTGTATTCTTACACTTAATGGATCTCAGAGTTTTGAGTGAACTTGAAGACAGTCAGTCACAAAATAAGTGTGATCAGATCACAACAGGAATAAAGTGTTACATCAGTAAACATCATTATTATAGAAGGAGTTGATAATAATGTATAAGAAATGCTCAGATTCTCAAACAAGCATTCAAGGAACTCTTCTGAGGTAACGTGTATTTCTACATCTACTGGGTATTCATCCAACCCATCTTCAATGAGAACAAAGTCTTCATGTCCTGAAGTAAGACATCTATTGTTCTTGATCTGGTAACTAGAAAAGTCTTCTCACTACAGTGTTCATGATTTCCACTCACAAATTCAGATGAGTAAGAAGAAAACAGAGTTCTCTGTTTTTCTTGGAATTGATTTTATTTGGGCTCTTTTGAAATTGATCTCTCAGGAAAGGTAGCTGAAGAATATACTGTATTCTAGATAAAGAACCAAAATTAGGGGGTGCCCTGATCATCCTGGACTAGCTCTGAAGCCATGTTCGAGCTTCTGAGTCCTTGTCCCTTGAAGTAAAATGCTGCTTCAAGAGTTAATGACTGGGAAATGTGAAGATGTAGAAACAAAGAATAGCTATAGGACTAGCGAACTGGTAACAATTTAGACTATAATTCTTCCACACTACAGAATCAGGGAACTCACAGTTTCCTGATAGATACAGGTAAAGGCCTGACACACATTCCTAAATTGTTTTTACAGGAAGCAGATCTCTTCCAGATGAAAACTTCTGACCAGAAGAACATATACCCTAGACTTTTATTTGTCCTCACTCAATCCCTAGAAGAGACCTGCCAGTATAGAGAGAAAAGCAAATATCTGCTCATCAAACAGCATATTGCCATGATTTTTAGAAAAATAAAATGATAGAGCCAGTGGTATTTGTCTCAAAAAAGTGGTCTCTTGCTTAACGAGGCATTTGTGGTGAGAGTGGGGTATTTTGTGTTCTGTAAGAATGGAACTAGATTGCACTTGAACTTGACAGAGGCTGGTGAGCGGGGAAGTGCTGGCCAATGGTCAGAGTGGCATTGCTTTGGAAGATGGGGGAGAAGCTGGGAGCTGCAAGGGACAAGTGATGGAAAAGGGAGGGAGGATGCAGAGAGGAGAAAAGACTGTTGTCCTGGGAGGAATCTGGGGGAAAAGAACCAAGATATTTATGAGGTTTCAATTATGATGCTTGATGAAATTAGTAGCCCTGGAATTTTTAGTGAAATCCACTACCTTCACTAATGTGTCATGGAGTGGGTCCAGACTGAAGAATAAAAGCTATCTCAAATGTGGCCTCAGGATGAGTGAAGAAGTAAGCCGATGCTTTTTTGCTTCACTTATTACTCGTATCACTCAGTACCATCATCAAATCCTTAGAGTCCATTACAGAAATCGGCTCAAAGATGACTCAGCAATTTCCTCAGGTTCTGAAACTCTTGACTAGGTGCAAAGTGCAGGAGGGTTGTCAATGGAAGATTGATAACTTTGATAGCTGTTTGAGTTCTGAAGCAGAGCATGAAAGAAAGCCCAAGTTAAGAACAGTTCAGTTCAGTCACTCAGTTGTGTCCAACTCCTTGCGACCCCATGAAACATAGCATGCCAGGCCTCCCTGTCCATCAACCATCTCCCGGAGTTCACTCAGACTCACGTCCATCGAGTAAGCGATGCCATCCAGCCATCTCATCCTCGGTCATCCCCTTCTCCTCCTGCCCCCAATCCCTCCCAGCATCAGAGTCTTTTCCAATGAGTCAACTCTTCTCATGAGGTGGCCAGAAGTTTCAGCTTTAGCATCATTCCTTCCAAAGAAATCCCAGGGCTGATCTCCTTCAGAATGGACTGGTTGGATCTCCTTGCAGTCCAAGGGACTCTCAAGAGTCTTCTCCAACACCACAGTTCAAAAGCATCAATTCTTTGGCGCTCAGCCTTCTTCACAGTCCAACTCTCACATCCATACATGACCACTGGAAAAACCATAGCCTTGACTACATGGACCTTAGTCGGCAAAGTAATCTCTGCCTTTGAATATGCTATCTAGGTTGGTCATAACTTTTCTTCCAAGGAGTAAGCATCTTTTAATTTCATGGCTGCAATCACCATCTGCAGTGATTTTGGAGTCCAAAAAAATAGTCTGACACTGTTGCCACTGTTTCCCCGTCTATTTCCATGAAGTGATGGGACCGGATGCCATGATCTTCATTTTCTGAATGTTGAGCTTTAAGCCAACTTTTTCACTCTCCTCTTTCACTTTCATCAAGAACACTTATCTCAAAATTGGCCGAGTCCCCACAGAAATGCATTACCTCCATAACAGGAACGCATTACCTCCAGAGGCAGCTGACTTGCTGTCCCTTAAATGTGACAGGAGACTCTTCCTGGACTTAGATTTTCTGTTCTGTGTCCCACTTGTCCACAGAGCTCACTGTTTGCCTTCATGTTTGCTCAGTGAAATCTTTTCTAATCATCTTATCATAGTGCCCAACCCCCCACCTCCCAGCATGGCCTGTTCTCCTCCCTGCTTTCTTTTTCTTCCTTTCACAGTTAAGAGTTATGAAGAATCTAAGATTTTAACCTGACCTGCAAGCCTAAAAATCACCTTGCCTTGGTTTCATGGATGCTTATAGAAGGTGGACTCTTTATCACCCACAACAAATGCTGTAGCCAAAATAGGAGTGTCATTTTCCAGCTCTGTTGAGGCATAATTGACATATAACATTGTATAGGCTTAGTGCTTACAACCCCTAACAAAGGTCCATCTAGTCAAAGCAACAAAGGTCTGTCTAGTCAAAGCTATGGTTTTTCCAGTAGTCATGTATGGATGTGAGAGTTGGACCATAAAGAAGGCTGAGCGCCAAAGAACTGATGCTATTGAACTCCGGTGTTAGAGAAGACTCTTGAGAGCCCCTTGGACTGCCAGAAGACCAAACTAGTCAATCCTAAAGGAAATCAGTCCTGAATATTCATTGGAAGGACTGATGCTGAAGGTGAAATTCCAGTGCTTTGGCTACCTGATGTGAAGAACTGACTCCTTGGAAAAGACCCTGATGCTGGGAAAGACTGAAAGCAGGAGGAGAAGGGGATGACAGAGGATGAGATGGTTGGATGGCATCACCGACTTGATGGATACGAGTTTGAGCAGGCTCTGGGAGTTGGTGATGGACAGGGAAGCCTGGCGCGTTGCAGTCCACGGGGTTGCAAAGAATTAACACTACTGAACTGAACTGAGGTTTTATAATGTGATAATTAGGTGTGCATATATATGGTGTGTTGTGCTAGTTCCTGGGTCCCCATTTCTAAAGTTGGAGTGAAGGTCCCAGGTGATACCTGAATACTCAGTGAGTTGAGTGACAGGAGAAAAACCTTGAGTCTAGGGATCCTGGATCAATGACTGTAGGCACTCAGCATCCCTCCCTTTCTCAGGAGGGAGGTGTTTTCTTTACATTACATGGCAGCAAACACGCCCTACATGTTTCTGCAGGGCAAGGCTATTTGTTATACAGATGAAAAGTTGTATGGGATGATGGATAGTTAGTGCCTCTTCCTGATAAATGTACAGAAAAGTGACAGAATGTGTAGAATTATCTCAACAGGCACTTACTAATTTCTAACAGCTAAATACTCCTGATTTCATTAATAGTCTCACCCTCCACTAGACTGTCGACTCAATAATTTATTTTAGTTTATTGTCCATTTTATTGATAAAACAGTCTTACTAAAAATATTCAATAAACGTGTGCTGAATAAATCAATGAATGAATGGCTAAACATATAATAACTAATCAAAGTGTTTAGCATAAAGAAGAATGTATATATATATATACGAATCATTTTGCTGTACAGCAGAAATTAATGCAACATTGTAAACCTCAATAAAAATGTTTTAGTGTATGCCTCAATAAAAATGTTTTAAATAGAGAACTAACAGTTTTAAAAATTAAATAAATTGAAAAGATGCACTGCTTTATAACATGTGTGCATAATCAGTCACTAAATCCTGTTCAACTTTTTTCCACCCCACGGACTGTAGCCCATCATGATCTTCTGTCCTTGGGATTCCCAGGTGAAAATACTGGACTGAATTGCCATTGCCTTCTTCAGGGACTCTTCCCTATCCAGAGATCAAACCTGTGCCTCCTTCATTGACAGGCAGATTCTTTACCACTGAGCCACCTGAGAAGCATTATAAGAAGCTAAATATAATACTGTAATTTTTAGTTTATATTCTATTAAAGTATAGTTTAATTACAATGTTGTTTCAATTGCTAATGTACACAAAAGTGACTCAGTTATACACATATATACATTCTTTATCGTATTTTTTCCAATTATGGTTTACCATAGATAAATATCATTCCCTGTGCTATACAGTAGGACTTTGTTGTTAATCCATTCCTTATATAATAGCTTGCACCTGCTAACCCTACCCTCCCAATCCAACCCTCTCCCAACCCCTTGACCCTTGGCAACCATCAAATAACACTTGATAGCTTACAAAAACACTTATGCTAAGTAAAAACTAAGTATACAACCTGCATATTGAAAATGATTCTAATTATAAACAGACACACACTTTTGTATAGGGGAGTCATGAAGGTATGAAATAAAATTTATATTTTATGGCAAAAATTTAAATATGAAAAATTCTTTTGTGCCCTTTGCACCCCTCTCTCCTTACTGTGGGTTGTGTGTCTGCATTATATATGTACCAGACCTCTTCCATCAATGCGAGGACCTGCTCAACCATAAAGAGCCACATTCTCCCAGCATCAGTAAGACAGCTCCTTAAAAGACAAATTTCTTCTTGATCTTATAAGGGGTCACATGACTCAACACGATGACACTTTTATGTGTATTATGTACACTGTCAATAATATGTCTTTTCATGTAGAGCCCTCTGTCTCCAAAACTTACATCCCCAGTGCCTTGACTTCTAGAAGACAGAACAGCAGAGTTTTCTGGGTTATAGTTCTCAAATTTGGCTCGAATAAAATTTTATATTTCTTTCTTAGATTGACTGATTCATTTTCAACAAAGGAAAATGGACCAAATTTATTAAATGGGTTAATCAGGTTATCTTTATTTTCTATCTTTTCCCCTTTATTTTTCAAATTTTTTTGTTATCAGGAAAAACTAGTACTGATATTTGAAATCTTGATTATTTCATAAAAAGTTTTTAAAGAAAAACAAGCTTTCAAAAGTTCAGACACTTCTTTTAAACACCTCCACCAAGTACAGAAATGCTCTTCACAGCCCTAGAAGCAAGACGTTCAGGTAGAAGGCATGGTGGACAGCTCACCCAGTCAGTATTCTTCAGAAAATGGATACTCAGGGTGACCAGTACCCCTGAAAGAGAAGGAGGAAGATTGATTTATTAAATCTGTCTTGTTGTCACAGAGAGCATTACTCTGTGGATGCAGTCAGAATGGGCTCAAACTCAAAATCTACAAAACATGTCCCTCCTTCGCCCCCAACAAGCACACACCAGGTGTCTGCTTCATGTGCACACTGCACCTGCATGTCCAGTCCCAACATTCATGTGTAACAGTTACTCCACAGTGACTTATACAATATATAAATGCATACAATTTATATGGGAGTACAAGACCTAGGATTGACTGTGGAGGTCATTTCAGACACAGGTGGAACTTTCGGCCCTAAGTGATGAGAATAACCATAGTTAAGGAATACCTTGCTCTTTTTCGTATAAACATTCAATGAAAAAATGTTGAGCATACCCAAAATACAGGATGCCTCCAATTGAGGAATTACTATTAAGCTGAAGAAATACCACATACACCTAAATAACCATACCTATAAATTGTGATTACTATTTTCTTAGTCTATATGACAACACATTATTTATTCATTAGTATTACTGTTGTTATCTTTTCTTATGGCCTGACTTTTCTTTCTAACTTGGTCCTTTTCAATTCAATTCATTAAAGAGTGCATTCAGAGCAATTCCATGTGCCAAGAGTTGTGCTGTTGACATAAACCCACAAGGATGAGTAAGTCTAGGCATTCACAGCTTAATGAAGGAGAACACAGCACACACATAAGCTTTTGAGAACAGAAAAGTAACTTTCATTTATCATTATGTCTTTTCTCAGAATAATGGTATACTTATAAACACATGTATATGTACATATAAACATCTTCTTTACAAACAAGGAGAGTTTTGAGATCTTTCATTTGAAACTAAATATTCATTTTATCACTAATTTGAATTTGCTTCTTTCTAAACTGTTTTCCAATATCTCTCTGTTTGATTAGCCCTCTTTCTCATCAATCCTGACATCCTCCTGCAGTAATCAGGAAGCTGGAATCCTAGGTTTGTGACTAAGTCAAAATCAAGGAGATAGGAGCTCTCCAGGGGATGGACATCTGCTAGACAAAGGCAGCACTAGATTAAGTCTGGACTCAAGAAACTAGAGACTCAGATGATCTTAGTAGGGTGTGTCCTGCTAAGGACACAGCAGTCACTCTCTCGAGCGTCAGCTAAGTTCGTGATCTACTTGCAACTCATTTGGTGACATTACAAGGATGAGGAAATGTGTTGTAACAGGGGGGAAAGGGATTGATTTGGATGAATTGATTTGTCTTGGTACAAGAAATGCCCATTAGGGAGAAAAACCATCAGACACTAGGAGGAGGGGGTGGAAGCAGGCCCACTGTGACTACTCAGCAATAATGCCTGTTGGCCTTCATGGACCCCTCCTCCAAAACACATCAGCAATACATTTACAATTGTGTTAGGATAAACTTGGGGACTCCCAGGTGGCTCACTGTTAAAGAATCCACTTGCCAATATAGGAGTTGCTGAAAATGTGGGTTTGATCCCTGAGTTGGGAAGATCTTATCCCCTAGGTAAGAAAATGGCAACCCACTCCAGTATTGTTGCTGGGAAATCCCATGGACAGAGGAGCCTGGAGGGCTACAGTTCCTGGGCCTCCAGGAGTCAGACACAACTGACCATACTCATACAATAGGATAAACATGAATGTAATCCAAGATGGATTCTTTATCACACAGTCCTTATTTATCATTTCCTCCTGATTCTAAAAGGATTTAAAGGTGAAATATTCGTGTAGGTCCCTGAAAGAACAGTGGGCTACAGGCAGTGTGCTCTCTGTGTCTACTAGGTCCCTCAGCCTTGAGAGGAGGTACATCAGGCTCAGGGATTACAGGCACAACGTAGTGAATTCACCACAATGTCAAATCTGGGGATCTTACTTATAGGTTCTCCTGGGCCTCAATTACATTTCTGTTAGTGATAAATGCAACCCTGGAGGAAACTTCTGGTCTGAGGTCTGCAGGAAGCCCCTGGTTTACTCCTATGCTGGAAATCAGGACATCCTCCCTAAAACTAAGTTTTAAGAAAGCTTATTCCTCTGCTGAGCTATATGCTAGAGAAAACTGTGTGTGTAATATATACAAGTCACTTACTGTTGAAAATCATAGTATCTTATATTACGATTGAGGCCATCGATTGCTTTCATGTCTTCTGGAGTCAGTTCAAAGTCAAACACCTAGAAGGAAGGAAGAAACACATTAGCCTTTCCTCCAAGGAGCTGGCCTGCCCCTGGGGACTGAAGGACTTCAAGTTGGACAGAGACAAGAAGAGGTGACAGGGAAGCCGTGTCTGTCCTCAGCTTCCAGGTGAACAAGCCTGGGACCCTCTGCTGAGCTCTCACCTCTCCTTCCTACACCTTCTCCTTTTCTGTCCACCTTAAACAGATTATAGCGCATCAGTCCCTTATCTTTCTAAGTGAATTATTTGAGACAGAAAATTGAAAAAAAAATATCTTCTTTCAAAAACAAAGGGGCAGTTGGACAATTCAGACAAAATACCTGCATTTCACCATGCATTAAGCTGTTTTTCTTCTTCCCAACACCCCCTAAATATGATATACCTTTGAACTTAATAAGAATTGTAAGGAGGACCCCTCCCTCCAAAAACCTACCCAATAATCCCATATCAAACTTATTCATTATCTAAGAGTAAATCTAACCCAAAAGGATTATGTAAAGCCTTTAAGGAAAAAAGTTATGAAATGTGCTTAAAATATTAAAGCACACCTAAATAATTAGAAATTCATCTCATAATCATAGCATGGAAATCTCAATTTGTAAAGAAATCAGTTTTCTCCAAAGCATTCTAGTGTTTCAATGCAACATGAACCTAAGACTTAAACATGTATTCTTTTGTGGGAGTTGGGAAAGTGACACTAAATTTACATCAAGGAACAGCTAGTGAAAAGTAGCAAAGATCTCTTTAAGGAAGGAGAATGTACCATTCCAAAAAACAAGACTTGTTTTCCACTATAATAAGACAGTACAGAAAACTGAATCGTTAAATAGAAGAGAGGTCGGAAATGTACTTATGGACATTTGATATATGACAGAGTTGACAATGAAAATCTGTAGAAAAATATGGATCTTTAGATTTCCATTTAAATACACACACACACACACACACACACACATATATATATATATATATATATATATATATATATATATATATATATCCCTTTTCATATCTTATTAGAAAATCAGAAGGATGGTACGGGAAGGGAGGTGGGAGGCGGGTTCGGGTTGGGGAACACGTGTACACCCGTGGTGGATTCATGTTGATGTATGGCAAAACCAATACAATATTGTAAAGTAATTAGCCTGTAATTAAAATAAATAAATTTATATAAAAAAAAGAAAATCAGTTTCAGCTATATTACAGAATCAAATTTAAATGGAAACAGTTTTTCAGGGGACAATTTCCCTTCTCCTTGACCTGAGCGGTAACCTGCCTTGGACAGTGATATTTGCACTGGACTGGAGAAAGCAATGGCACCCCACTCTGGTACTCTTGCCTGGAAAATCCCATGGATAGAGGAGCTTGGTGGGCTGCAGTTCATGGGGTTGCTAGGAGTCGGACCCGACTGAGCGACTTCACTTTCACTTTTCACTTTCCTGCATTGGAGAAGGAAATGGCAACCCACTCCAGTGTTCTTGCCTGGAGAATCCCAGGGACGGGGGAGCCTGGTGGGCTGCCGTCTGAGGGGTCGCACAGAGTTGGACACGACTGAAGTGACTTAGCAGCAGCAGCAGTGATATTTCCCAGAAGTGGTGAGTTAGTTCTGAGTCCAGACATGAAGAGGATTTTTCCCCACTCGCTGACTGGGGATCATAGCACTGTGCTGAAATGAAGACCAGGTTAGTTGACCACAGTATAGCCAAACATATGAAAAACTAGATGGAAAGGTGCACAGCTCCTCTGACAAGAGCCACATCCATCTGCTAAAGCAGAACTACCGAGCTGCTCTACTGCTGCTGCTGCTGCTGCTAAGTCACTTCAGTCACGTCCGATGCTGTGCAACCCCATAGATGGCAGCCCACCAGGCTCCCCCGTCCCTGGGATTCTCCAGGCAAGAGTACTGGAGCTGCTCTGCACTAAACTGCAAATACACGAGAGCCCAGCCAAGAGGACAACAGCTGAGCTGAGTGCAGGCTGATCATCAAACTACAGAATCAAGAGAAGCATAAGTGATCTCTGCATTAAACCCTGAAATGTGGGAGAGTTTCCTTTACAGCTATGGCTAAGAGTACGATAATGGTCTCCTACACACAAATCAAAAGACAGCTCAGCAAAAATGGGCACAGTCTTGCATAGGAACTTTGCAACAGCAAAAACTCATGGAGATTAAATGTATAAAAATGAAGCTACATTACTATTCAGGGAAATGTAAAATAAAATCATGATAATTTAGAGGTTCAAGATCACTGCTGTAACTTGTGTGTCCCCCAAACTTACCTGTTGGGAACCTTACCCCACTGTGATGGTGTTAGAAATGAGCCCTTGAAGAGTGATTAATTAGGCTATAATGGTGGGGCCCTCATGAATGATATTTAAACAATATCATATTCATATAAGAGACTTGGGAGAGCTCTGTTGCCCCCTCTACCAAGTTAAGATACAAGGAGAAGCCTGTGACCTGGAGGAGGGCCCTCACTTGACCACATGGACACCCTGATCTCAGATCTCCACCTCCAGAACTGTGAGACTACAAATTTCAATAGTTTCTATGCCACACAATCTGTGGTGTTTGTTCAGTTCAGTTCAGTTCAGTCATTCAGTCGTGTCCGACTTTTGTGACTTCATGAAAAGGAGCACGCCAGGCCTCCCTGTTTACCACCAACTTCCGGAGTTCACACAGATTCACGTCCATCGAGTCAGTGATGCCATCCAGCCATCTCATCCTCTGTCGTCCCCTTCTCCTCCTGCCCTCAATCTCTCCCAGCATCAAAATTTTTTTCCAATGAGTCAACTCTTCACATGAGGTGGCCAGCGTACTGGAGTTTCAGCTTTAGCATCATTCCCTCCAAAGAAATCCCAGGGCTGATCTCCTTCAGAATGGACTGGTTGGACCTCCTTGCAGTCCAAGGGACTCTCAAGAGTCTTCTCCAACACCACAGTTCAAAAACATCAATTCTTCAGTGCTAAGCTTTCTTCACAGTCTAACTCTCACATCCATACATGACTACTGGAAAGACCATAGCCTTGACTAGATGGACCTTAGTTGGCAAAGTAATGTCTCTGCTTTTCAATATGCTATCTAGGTTGGTCATAACTTTCCTTCCAAGCAGTGAGCGTCTTTTAATTTCATGGCTGCAGTCACCACCTGCAGTGATTTTGGAGCCCCAAAAAATAAAATCTGACACTGTTTCCACTGTTTCCCCATCTACTTGCCATGAAGTGATGGGACCGTATGCCATGATCTTCGTTTTCTGAATGTTGAGCTTTAGGCCAACTTTTTCACTCTCCTCTTTCACTTTCATCAAGAGGCTCTTTAGCTCCTCTTCACTTTCTGCCATAAGGGTGGTGTCATCTGCATATATGAGGTTATTGATATTTCTCCTGGCAATCTTGATTCCAACTTGTGTTTCTTCCAGCCCAGCGTTTCTCATGATGTACTCTGCATATAAGTTAAATAAGCAGGGTGACAATATACAGCCTTGATGTACTCCTTGTCCTATTTGGAACCAGTCTGTTGTTCCATGTCCAGTTCTAACTGTTGCTTCCTGATCTGCATACAGATTTCTCAAGAGGCAGGTCAGGTGATCTGGTGTTCCCATCTCTCTCAGAATTTTCCACAGTTTATTGTGATCCACACAGTCAAAGGCTTTGGCATAGTCAATAAAGCAGAATTAGATGTTTTTCTGGAACTCTCTTGCTTTTTCCATGAGCCAGCGGATGTTGGCAATTTGATCTCTGGTTCCTGTGCCTTTTCTAAAACCAGCTTGAACATCAGGGAGTTCACGGTTCACGTATTGCTGAAGCCTGGCTTGGAGAATTTTGAGCATTACCTTACTATGATGGTGTTTGTTAGAGCAGCCTAGATAATCTATGCTGCAATGTCACTTCAGTCGTTTCCGACTCTGTGCGACCCCATAGACAGCAGCCCACCAGGCTCCCCTGTCCCTGGGATTCTCCAGGCAAGAAAACTGGAGTGGGTTGCCATTTCCTTCTCCAACGCATGAAAGTGAAAAGTGAAAGTGAAGTCACTCAGTCGTGTCTGACCCTCAGCGACCTCATGGATGGTAGCTTTCCAGGCTCCTCCATCCATGGGATTTTCCAGACAAGAGTACTGGAGTGGGGTGCCATTTGGGAATCACATAATTCAATTTTGTCAATTGAGAACAAAGAAAATGAGGTGTCATTTGCACAAGGTGACAATATAAATGGCTGACGTAATGCTGAAACAAAAATCTCTGTTTTCTGCCCAACTTGAACCCTCTCCAGCCATGCCACCTCTCCTGTTGCCACATCAGGAGGAGAAAATCACCAGGCACACACAACACATTCATGCATGGGGAAGAACTGGTAACTTCTCTTGATTCAAGGAAAGTCTTGAGAGACAAAGAATGACCCTCATGAAGGATACTCCCTAGGAGCCCTCTGCCCACAGCCCCACTCATCATCACCTGCATGTTCTCTTTGATCCGCTTCTTGTTGAAACTCTTGGCCAAAACCACAACCCCACGCTGTACCTGGTAGCGAAGGGCAACCAGAGCTGGGGTTTGCTTGTGCTTTTTGGCAATGGCACAAAGAACTGGGTCCTCCAAGAGAACGGGGTGGTTCTGGTTCACCCTGGAAGGAAATTCAGAAATGCTGAGGGGCTGAGACTAAGTACTCAGTTTCTAAGGAGGCTTTTCAAACAGACCAAGTAGGTTCACTCTAGACCAATGTTTCTCAAAGTGTGGTCCATGGGCCAGCAGCATCAGCATCACCTGGGATCTTGCTAGAAATGCAAATTCCATGGCTTAACTGCAGACAAACTGAATCAGAAACTCAACTGTGGCACCTGGCAGTCTGTATTTACAAACCTCTTCCAGGCATTTGATGCATACTTGTGAGTACTGCCAATCTTGTGGAAATTTTTTTCTGTTTTTACATCTCAGTGGCTGTTTTTCTTTTATAATCACAACTCTAAAGTAAGTACAAGGGCATGAAAAGAAAATGAGATGGAGAAGACCAGGAAATTTTTAAATTTTTGCTGTTCTCAAGTGTTGATAAAAATCAAGTAGTCCAAAGATGAGAACTATTCATTTCATTGTTGTTTGCATTATGCAATAGTCCTACAAATAAATGCTTACTAAAATGATTCAACTTGTTAATTTTTGATCATCATAAACCTGGGAGGTACTTAATATTATCCTGGTTTTAGACATAAGGTAAGGGAAGCTTGAAAGTTTATTATTCATTAGTAATTTGGAGAAGGCGATGGCACCCCACTCCAGTACTCTTGCCTGGAAAATCCCATGGATGGAGGAGCCTGGTGGGCTGCAGTCCATGGGGTCGCTAAGAGTCGGACATGACTGAGCAACTTCACTTTCAATTTTCACTTTTCACTTTCATGCATTGGGGAAGGAAATGGCAACCCACTCCAGTGTTCTTGCCTGGAGAATCCCAGGAACGGGGGAGCCTAGTGGGCTTCCATCTATGGGGTCGCACAGAGTCGGACACAACTGAAGTGACTTAGCAGCAGCAGCAGCAGTAATGTATTCATTAGTTAATAAATAAGTAAATCATGACTTAAGTTTATGTCTTAGGTCTCAACTATGGAATTATATATAAATGTATTGCAGACTTGCCGTTTAACATTTTACAAGATACATGAAATGTAAAAATTGGCTGGGTGATGGATGGGAAGACAAAAGAGCAGGGTTTCTCCCATCTCTCTTCTCTTCCCCTGCCAAACGAGAGTTATCTCCAGAGTACTGTTACATTAAGATAAACATATTTCTTCAAAAATTGAATTTTAGAGAATCCCCTTGTCTTCAATAATGTTCATACCATTCTGATGATAGTTGGGCTCCCAGAGCAGCATAAGCAACTAGGACAATATCGTGTGACTTGCAGAACTCCAGCAGTTTGCTCTGGTTGAGGTAAGGGTGACATTCCACCTGTAGAATGGAAGATAGAAGAGTGTCAGTTTATATGAAAAGACAATATTAATACTACAAAGATTAAAAGTTTGAAACGTGCTAAAGAAAACACTGTGTCACATCAAATTAGAACTTAAAACATCAACCTTGTCATGATATTTTTTTAAAAAAGAAATTTTATTACTGTCTCCTGAAAAGATAAAACAAAAAAATAATGACATTCTTGAGAAGAAGCAACTCTAGGAACCAGATTTTGGTTGCCGAACACCACTGGATACCACCAGGACACTTGCCTAATTCCAGATCGGGAACAGGAAAAGAGCCATCAGAATCATGGACATCAAACTGTGCCAGACAGCAAGAAATTGCACAAAGACTTATGGACAAATGACTTAAAGTAAAAAGAACCACTTTGATGGGGAACCCACTGGTGACATTTGGGTAGACTTGAGCATCAGAAGGAATCATGAATGAAAACAAGTACGGTACACAGAGTAAATAAAAATCCCTGAAGCGCTAGTGATGAGAGAGGTGAAAAGAACAAAAATATTTTCCTCCAGGGTTGATGATTATTACAATAAATCCTGTCTCAGAAACTGACAATTAGTGACAAGGAGTCAAGTTTTACCCTGTCTTGTAGGAATAAGTGTGGAGGCTTCCCGAGTGGTGCTAGTTGTGAAGAACCCGCCTGCCAATGTGAGAGATGCAGGTTTGATCCCTGGGTCAGGAAGATCCCCTGCAGGAGGGCATGGCCATCCACTCCAGTATTCTTGTCTGGAGAATCTGGCGAGCTACAGTTCACAGGGTCGCAAAGAGTCGGACACAACTGAGCACATGCATATGCATACTAATTAAAGTCACAAAACAACGATAAATACAGTGCATCTGTTAAAAGCTTGTCTAGATATTCTGGTAACAGAGTGCTTTAGTGGTCATTCTAGGTGAAAAGACCTTGGGAAACATGGCTCAATGTGACATGGGAACCACATAAGATACAGGTCAACAAAGTGTTATAGATTTTATTTGTTAAATATATAATACATAATAAATAAAATTAAATATGTGTATATTCCCTGTTGTAATCTTAACTCTTCTAATATCTGAAATTTTTCATAATAAACAAATATGGGCAAAATTAATATTAGAATCACATTAATATTTTAATTTCTAAAATTGAAAATATATGTATAATTGATATATGTATATTTCTTGAATTATGTAAGCTACACTTGGCTTGCAAAGAATTCTGCTATAGGAGATTTGTTATCCTTGACTTCAAGTTGTATATTAGAGACATTATGATACATTTGAAATAAGACCATTTCACCAGGATAAAGATTACATTACATATATATCACATCTCAGTTATATATGTAGATAGGTCAAACTTAGAATTAAACATTAGAGAGATGGTCACCAGGGGCTGGGAGGAAGGAAGAATCCAGATTTGCTAATCATGGGTGTGAAGTCTCAATTATACAAGATCTGCTGTACAGCACTGTCTGTATAGTAAACAACACTGTCTGTATTGTACTGAATACTTGAACATTTTTATGAGATTAGATCTCATGTTAAGTTTTCTCACCACAATAAAGTAAAAATAGAACCAAAACAATAAGAGTGCAGAAACAAACATAGACAAGTGTGCTAAACCAGTTAATTTTATGACGGACATTGATGGGAGAACCAGTCCAAGACTGAGTAAATGATCAGATGTGCTCTAAGCTAAGTAAATGTTCCTGAGTGAATATCTACAGTTGGTGTCACCATAAGCCTTTAACTTCATCCATCTGACTTGACAGACCTTCACTGTCTCCAGCAAACTTTTCTGTACTGTGCTCCATGATGAAGACCAATGAATGTAGAGACACCAAGACTAAGGATTCAGGCATCTAGACCCCACACAAACACTTAGCACCTATCTCAGCTGATTTTTCCCTTTGTTATTTACTTCTCATTCTGTGTTTTCATGGTCTTCCTTCCTGTATACAGTTCCCTCTGAGGAACTTTCGATCATCCGATTAGTTATCACCCTTTCAGCTCAGGGAAAGGCCTCCTTCCTCTAAGTTCTGGGGGACTGGTCTAAGCCCCTTCACCCCTATTACCTTCCCTCAATTCCTACCACAAGTTAGTGGTAACTCCTCCCCGTATTTTCCACCCAGATTTTATCAAAGATACTGCTATGGATTCTATTCACACCATCCAGACAGAGGCTCTGCTCTCTGGAACCTTCTGTTCCCAAACGTCAGATGAACAGGAGGGGAGGACAGACAGACATCAGGCTCCAGGGCAAGAAGGAGGTTCTGAAGAGCAGCAGGCAGAGGAGCCAAGCTACTCACCTGGTTGCAGACGGGCTTGTACTTGAGCCCCGGCTTGTTCAGGATCTTCTCCAGCTGCTTGTGGTTGAAGTTGGACACCCCGATGGACTTGGTCAGCCCTGCATCCTTACACTTCTCCAGGGCCTGGGAGGGAGGGGTGATGAACAGTCACTTGGAATGAGTGATAGATCAAGAATAAATGTTGGAAAAAATTTGTAAAAAGTGTCTCATGTCAATAATTAGCATTGATTTTAAGAAAGACAAAAGGAGAAGAGGGTCATGACACAAGAGGAAGAATTATCATCTCCTCGTTAGAAAAATCCCAGAGAAGACATATCACAAGGAAGGAAATAGATGCCTGTCTTCACTGTCTCATATTCTCCTCCACTGTTCTTCTCTGTGAACATTTCAGCAATGATTCCTCCCCTCAACCCCAGAATCCCAACCCTTAGATTCATGAACTGCTGAGTCTGATGGTCCACAGCCCATTCTCATAGGTGGAAGAAATGAAAGAAACTCCCCCCTCATGTCTCCTCCTCTGGGCTTTCTTCTCCCCACACTCACCTCCCATGTGTGACAGAGATCCACAGAGTCAAATATCAGTTTTCCACTTTCATCTTTTGGAACAAATCTATTCCCTGGCTGGAATAGAAGCAATCATTGTAGAGCTGTTACCAAATGATTTCTCCACATTTAGCTAGGCTGCTGGGCATGTCTAGACCAGGCACTAAACCTCTATGAGATAGGTAAAGCAATATTCTAGATACCAATATTAGAAAAGTGATTTGCAAATGGAGTTATGAGCAATGTCTTCAGGAGGCAGGCTCCCACTAATCTCTTACACCTAATATATGTTTTAATGAAAATAATTTTCATACATTGTAATGGGGATTATCAGTGACTTATGTGAATTTTTTTTCTGCCCCTTATACTTTGCTCTTGCAAAATGCCTCTCTTGTGCTGGGAATGGCAGTAAGTTACATGGCTTTATTTCCAGATTAAAGATTGCAAACTTGATTTGGGCTAGATAATCAGACTTCTTTTCCCTCTGAGCATCTGATGCGCTAGGACAGGCACATGAACCAGCAAGACTCTGTTTAGGTGGATACGGAATGTAGAAGATCCAGACATGCTCTCAAATTTCATGAATATGAACCTTGAGTTTCCCCAAGGCTATATTTGCAACCAACGGAACATGTTCAGTAAAAATAAAGCAAACCAAGAGTAGTGACAGAATAAGGGATTTTTTTAAAAGGTTACATTACTGAAGAGTATTGCAAATCCTTAACTCTATCCATGGCTGGGATATGCCATCTACATAGTCAAATAGACTCTTCTGCATAGGGTGGCTTGAGTAAATTTCTGTAACTTAAAATCAAGAGTTCTATGTAATACATTTGTTTTGTTGATGCTGTTGTTTTGTTTTTGGCTACAGCTTGCTGGATCTTAGTTCCCAGAACAGGATTGAACTCCTTCCCTCAACTTGACTTGCCTCAGCAGTGAAAGCATGGAATCCTAACCACTGGACTGCCAGGAAATTCCCATTGCAGTTTTTTTTTTTTTTAACTCAGTTTTATTTATTTATTTCTTTACTTTACAATATTGTATTGGTTTTGCCATACACTGACATGAATCCGCCATGGGTGTACATGGCAGTTCTTAATGGCTAAGTGCATTCTATAATGCTCATTGTGAAGTCAGGCAACAGTGTAGGCAATGTCTCTCAAGTCCCTCTAAAGGCTGGGAGGTTTAGACCCACCCAAAAGGAGCACCACCAAAGTTGCTCCTCTTGAAAGAGTGAAAGGGGGAACAACTCAGTCTGTGCAAGTGTGAGGCAGAGGCATTGCTCATCACTCTGTACCAAACTGTGTTCATGAAATCCCCAAGAGATTCAGAAATCATAATCAGAGCTGTGTGCTAAAAATGCCCATTTATATTTTCCCAAGTTTTTGAGCAAAGCATATGAGATTATTGTTGAACGCCTTTCTCTGGGAGGCATGTAACAGAATTAAGGATTCAAGGAAGCTCAGTAAAAAGATGATCAGAAACGATTATTTAGGGGATTCTACTCTAGTGTAATCATCTCTTCAACCTACTAAGAAAATCTTAAGTCAACCATCCATCCAAGTTTATAAGCACTCTGAGGCAAGAAAAAAAAAATACATATGATTGAATACAAAAGCAGATTGCTAACCTTCAGAGACACAGGAGAATGAATAATATAGAGATCGACATAGTCCAGTTGAAGATTTTTCAGTGACTTTTCCAAGGCTGGTCGGACCAACTCTGGTCGAAGGAAAGTGCACCAAAGCTGCAGAGGTTAAAAAAGGGAAGTTGTGTGAAATGAACGCTGTAGCTAATTTTGTCTGCCTCATATCACTCAATAATTAGACATTTTCTATTGGATAGAAATGGATGACCACTAAAATAATGCCCGTTTTCTTCTAGAGTTCAATTTTAAGTCTAACCTACCCATGTAAACTTTATTATTTGAATTTATCATCATTCCACTATTCACAAAAGAATGAAATGAATCAAGATATAAATAACATTACCAAATAATTACCCAGCCCATCATCTGAATTATGTTTGAAAGAGTGTCAGAGGACAAACAGTCTAATTTGATCAAACAGTCAATTTTCTCAGATTAATTAGCATTCCATTACCTAGGGGATCAAGCAGAAGCAAAAGATATTAAGAAGAGGTGGCAAGAATACACAGAAAACCTGTACAAAAAAGATCTTTAATGACCAAGGTAATCACGATGGTGTGATCACTCACCGAGAGCTTGACATGCTGAAATGCAAAGTCAAGCGGCCTTAGAAAGCATCATAACAAACAAAGCTAGTGGAAGTGATGGAATTCCAGTTGAGCTACTTCAAATCCTGAAAGATGATGCTGTGGAAGTACTGTACTCAATATGCCAGCAAATCTGGAAAACTCAGCAGTGGCCACGGGACTGGAAAATGTCAGTTTTCATTCCAATCCCAAAGAAAGCCAATGCCAAAGAATGCTCAAACTACTGCACAATTGCACTCATCTCACATGCTAGTAAAGTAATGCTCAAAATTGTCCAAGCCAGGCTTCAGCAATACTTGAACCGTGAACTTCCTGATGTTCAACCTGGTTTTAGAAAAGGCACAGGAACCAGAGATCAAATTGCCAACATACCCTGGATCATTGAAAAAAAGAAGAGATTTCCAGAAAAACATCTAATTATGCTTTATTGACTATGCCAAAGCCTTTGACTGTGTGGATCACAATAAAATGTGGTAAATTCTGAGAGAGATGGGAATACCAACCACAGGACCTGCCTCTTGAGAAACCTATATGCAGGTCAGGAAGCAAGAGTTAGAACTGGACATGGACCAGGAGACTGGTTCCAAATAGGAAAAGGAGTATGTCGAGGCTGTATATTGTCACTCTGCTTATTTAACTTACATGCAGAGTACATCATGAGAAATGCTGGGCTGGAAGAAGCACAAGCTGGAATCAAGATTGCCGGGAGAAATATCAATAACCTCAGATATGCAGATGACATCACCTTATGGCAGAAAGTGAAGAGGAACTAAAAAGCCTCTTGATGAAAGTGAAAGAGGAGAGTGAAAAAGTTGGCTTAAGGCTCAACATTCAGAAAACAAAGATCATGGCATCTGGTCCCATCACTTCATGGGAAATAGATGGGGAAACAGTGGAAACAGAGTCAGATTTTTTTTTTTTTTGGGCTCCAAAATCACTGCAGATGGTGATTGCAGCCATGAAATTACAAGATGCTTACTTCTTGGAAGGAAAGTTACGACCAGCCTAGATAGCATATTCAAAAGCAGAGACATTACTTTGCCAACAAAGGTCCATCTAGTCAAGGCTATGGTTTTTCCTGTGGTCATGTATGGATGTGAGAGTTGGACTGTGAAGAAAGCTTAGCGCTGAAGAATTGATGCTTTTGAACTGTGGTGTTGGAGAAGACTCTTGAGAGTCCCTCGGATACTAGATTTAAGATGTAAATATGTGCAAAAAAGTTTTATCAATAGACAACATTCACCTAACTACCAATCCTATTTCCTAATTGTCACCTTCACACAATCACTTGCACATATGTGCACACACACACCACATACAGCACCTTTGAAGTGTAGAATACATCTTCTCTCTTCACAGTGCCATCTGCAATCTTGCTTCGAATGGCCTGGCCAACCTGCTCCTCATTTTGATACAAATGAGCACTGTCAACATGGCGGAACCCAACCTCTATAGCCAATTTGGTGGCCTCCAGGGCTTCACTCTTGGGAACCTACATGAGTAACAAAGGTAGAAGTTGAATATCCACATGATTAAGAGATTGCTAAGGCATGAGACTGATCATCCCAAGAACCAACTTTTCTTCATGCATTTGGTTCATTCTGCAAGTATGTGGTGATGAACCCATGACAGTTTCCCTAAATGTTCCTAGTCAGTGATTAAATGGAACCCAGGAACCCTTCAATCCCAGGTGACCAGTGGTTGATCACAGGCATCAGAGGACCCAAGCCCACCTCCAGGTTCAGTGATTTGCTGATACAATCCAAAGAACTCAAAATAAAGTTGTAGTCATGTATACAAATTATACTGTGAGATGTCCGGGGCAAAATCAACTAAAGTATGAGGGCATGGTAAAAGCATCAAAGGGCTTCACTTGTGGTTCAGCTGGTAAAGATCCACCTGCAATGTGGGAGACCTGGGTTCGATCCCTAGGTTGGGAAGATCGCCTGGAGAAGGGGAATGCTACATACTCCAGTATTCTGGCCTAGAGAACTCCATGGACTGTACAATCAATGGGGTCACAGAGTCAAACACAACTGAGAGACTGTCACTTCAATTCATTTGAAAAGCATCAAGAAACCAGGTGAAAGCTTTTGAGACCTCTGTCTACAGGTGAAGCCACACCGAATACATCTAAAACTATCTATTCAAGGTGTAAAAAGTGATGTTCTCATATAACTATCCATTGTAAATGATTACCACAATTAAGCTACCAGAAGATCCATAACCTCACATAGGTTACTTTTGTGTGTGGTGAGAACATTTAAGATTTATTTACTATAGTCACCAAGCTGTACATCAGGTCTCAAGCCTTATGTATCTTATAACTGAAGGTCTGTAGCTTTGATAAAATCTTTCCATTCTTCAGAGGCTCGTTCTCAGTTTCTGAGCACTATGTCTCTACTCTGCTTCTATGAGTCAATTTTTTTAGATTCCACCTATAAAAAGATCATGAAATATTTGTTCTCTATGCCTGCCTTGTTTCATTTAATGTTCTCCTGGCTCATCTGTGTGGTTGCAAATGGTGAGATTAACTTTCCTTTTAAGGCTGACTTTTTCCAGTGGTCATGTATGGATGTGAGAGTTGGACTGTGAACAAAGCTGAGCACGAAAAAATTGATGCTTTTGAACTGTGGTGTTGGAGAAGATTCTTGAGAGTCCCTTGGACTGCAAGGAGATCCAACCAGGCCATTCTGAAGGAGTTCAGCCCTGGAATTTCTTTGAAGGGAATGATGCTAAAGCTGAAACTCCAGTACTTTGGACACCTCATGTGAAGAGTTGACTCATTGGAAAAGATTCTGATGCTGGGAGAGATTGGAGGCAGGAGTAGAAGGGAACGACAGAGGATGAGATGGCTGGATGGCATCACTGACTCAATGGACGTGAGTCTGAGTGAACTCCGGGATTTGGTGATGGACAGGGAGGCCTAGCGTGCTGCAGTTCATGGGGTCATAAAGAGTCGGATACGACTGAGCGACTGAACTGAACTGAACTGAATATTGCATTTATGTTTCGGTAACTCAGAATCTTTTATTTTCAAGGAAGTAGATGTTTGGTCTAACTTTCCTCTGTCAGGTCTCAGTCCTGGTTTTCCTTAAGATCACTTGCCTTGTGGGATGTATTAAGGAATGAATAAATGAGCTTCAGTAATAACCTGGACCATTCCCTCTCCTCATCACACTTTGCACTACAAGTAAACAAGCCCTGTCTTTTGTTGCAAAATGTCTCTGAATATTATCTTCTGTTTTATAAATCAGAAAAGTGAGACTCAAAGTTTCAGGACCAGTCCCTTGTCACAACTACATACTCTAAAGACAAGATGGACAGCAAACTTTCTGGCATCAGGTCTAGAGACATGTCCACTAGTACCTCCTATGCCTGAGTATTGCAGACTATAATAAAAAGAAACTGAAAACCCCAAGAATTCAAAGTTGGGTGTAAGATAGTAGCTTATCCCTTCAAATGATACTAAAGCTTCCATTAGGAGAACTTTCCAAGCAGAAACAGAAGTCCAAGGCAAAACACAGTTAGTGTGTCTTGCCTGGCACGGAGCAGGCACCCCACAGTAGAAAAGCAATTCTTCCCATTAGTTTTCAGTCACCTCATCTTCAGGAAATTTTTCCTCAAATACTTCTCTGGGTCATGTCTTTTTGGAAAGAGGAAAGAGTTCTGGAATTAATGAAATATACAGAGAAACCATTGCAATCTCCCTCAAAGCAAAGTAGCTGACAGTCAGTGTTCTTGACAGCTGAGTCTCACCTCTTTTGATAAGCTGGAAAAGAGACGGAAACTGGAGGGGAACGCAGAGTAATCTGCAGGTGAGCACAGCCTCAGACCCTAATACAGAGTGGAGACTGGATGTTCTCTCCCAGTTAGTGAAACCGTGTGATCCTCCCAGGGTCACACAAGAGCTCAGTGCTTAACAACCCAAGTCCCCTTATACTCATGTCACATCCACTACTATTTATATTATATCTCAACCCCAAACCACTACTCTTACCTCCTCTGGTGCATAGGTTCCAAATCCTAGGACAGGAATGAAGTAGCCATCATTAAGCTTCACCCTCCGGCTTTTGGGATCCATTGCTTGTTGCTTTTCTGAGTAAGCAGACTCTGATTTTTTCTTCTGCCTTCAGAGGTTGTAAACAACAGGAAGTTAACATGCCAGCTGCACTGTCCAGTGTTAGCTGATACGTTGTAGGAGGAAGAGCATGATTAAACCAGTACATTTGGAGGTAGAAGAAGACTGAAGTCAGTTAACTCGTTTTTTTTTATCAGTATAATCTTAAGTATCATATAATGATGAGATGGGCTAACAATTATTGACCATATGTTGCATGGAAACTTCCACATAACAATCATTTCATTTTTCTGATTATGAAGCCCAATCTTGATCCTACATCAGCTGAAACAGTATTAACACCACACATATATAAATCACACAGTTTAAAAGTGTTTAATATTAATAAGCATGTTTCAAAATGTAATTCCTTAATAAAGAATCAAAACATCAAATGAAAAGAAATTTGCCTTTTTGTATTTCCCAACAGTAAATTATGTGTGCGTGCGTTCCTGTGTATGTGTGTGTGTGTGTATGTATTCCTGGGTGTGTATGCATTCATTGGGTACTTGAAACAACAGGCAACTACTCACTCTTGGTTGATTTCCTGCACATCATGACTGGCCTTCACTAGTTAACTTGGCATGCTCCTTGTCCTGGGATCAGTCCAAAAGAAAGCTAAGGGCTGCTCAGTTTATTTCTGCGTCAACATCTTGCCTGGTACACGGGTGACTGTTTTATTCCCATGAATATACGGCTGTTTTTGAATGCCCTATGTCCCCCCAATCCACATGGCAGTTCTACTCAGGGTTTTACATAGTCTAGTCTAGGTCTCCACCCTTAATCCTTTGTCCCTGGTCCCACATATATATAGCCCCCCTGCAGCTATAATGAGACACTCCAGCTGTTCTTCAGTTTAAGTTTGTTTAGGAAAAGCAGACCTTCATCTTCAGGCTGTCCCCAAGTAGGTTGCAACATTGCATTAAGGCTTTCTGTGATCACTCTGGTTTGAGGGAGCTGAGCCACCGCTCTTTGCAGATCAAGACTGCACTGCCCCAGGCAGGAGGAGGGTAAGGAGAGTAAAAACACCACAAAATGTCCTTCCATCCTGTTCTGGATTTTTCATGATTATGTGTTCACTTTGTTGCCATAGATTTTGTTTGACTGTTTTCTAGAGCTCATATGACATTTTTCATCTGACTTCTGATTGTTCTCTCATGTTTCTAAGGGAGAATTCAATACATCCTAGCCCACCATTTTGCTCACGTAACTCTGTTAAATTTTATTTGGTTTCACAACATTTCACTATATCAGTGACTCACAATTTCCCTTACTTATCCCAAAGTTGTTACAATTTAACTTGCTTACAAGTTTTTCTTTCACCGGTAAGGCTGAGCAAAATAGCAAAGTATGTAATATATGTATAATTTATATTATGATAGCTTTCTAAAAGTTATATAACTAAGTTCAAGGTATAAACCCTCTAAGAGTCAGTTTTCACACTGCATATGGTATGCAAAAACCAGCCAGAATGTGTGGCTTTGGTGTCCTTTTCAGGATTTCACCACCATCAGGTCTGTAAAGCAAAATAATTTTGCTGGTGGTAAAAATTAAAGGCAAATTTATTTTCATTTGAAGTTTTCATTCTTTATGAAGGGGTATGAGTCTGAGTGAACTCCGGGAGTTAGTGATGGACAGGGAGGCCTGGCGTGCTGCGATTCACGGGGTTGCAAAGAGCTGGACATGACTGAGCGACTGAACTGAAGATTTTTTTTAAATGCTTATTAATCACTCCTTTCAATTGTGTGATTCTCTGTATGAATGTATTTGTACTGTAAGATTCAGCTTCATAATTAGAAAAATGAAAAAAGACAACTATGTGGAAGTTTCTAGTCTAACATACAGTTAATACTTGTTCGGCCAACCTCATCAAAATGTATCTTAAGATTATACTGATAAAAAAACCCAAGCAAGCCAACTGGCTTTAATTCTCTTCTTACTCCATGGGAAATAATTTAATCATGCTCCTCCTACAATGCATCTGCTAACATTGGACAGTGCAGCTGGGGCGTTACCTTCCTATTATATATAACCTGTGAAGGCAGAAGAAGAAAAATCAGTCTGCTTACTCAGAGGAGCAACAGGCAATGGAAACCCAATGCCAGAGGGTGAAGCTTAATGATGGCCACTTCATCCCTATCCTGGGATTTGGAACCTATGCACCTGAGGAGGTAAGAGTAGTGGTTTATATCTGTTGCAAAATGTCTCTGAATATTATCTTCTGTTTTATGAATCAGAAAAGTGAGACTCAAAGTTTCAGGACCAGTCCCTTGTCACAACTACATACTCTAAAGACAAGATGGACAGCAAACTTTCTGGCATCAGGTCTAGAGACGTGTCCACTAGTACCTCCTATGCCTGAGTATTGCAGACTATAATAAAAAGAAACTGAAAACCCCAAGAATTCAAAGTTGGGTGTAAGATAGTAGCTTATCCCTTCAAATGATACTAAAGCTTCCATTAGGAGAACTTTCCAAGCAGAAACAGAAGTCCAAGGCAAAACACAGTTAGTGTGTCTTGCCTGGCACGGAGCAGGCACCCCACAGTAGAAAAGCAATTCTTCCCATTAGTTTTCAGTCACCTCATCTTCAGGAAATTTTTCCTCAAATACTTCTCTGGGTCATGTCTTTTTGGAAAGAGGAAAGAGTTCTGGAATTAATGAAATATACAGAGAAACCATTGCAATCTCCCTCAAAGCAAAGTAGCTGACAGTCAGTGTTCTTGACAGCTGAGTCTCACCTCTTTTGATAAGCTGGAAAAGAGATGGAAACTGGAGGGGAACGCAGAGTAATCTGCAGGTGAGCACAGCCTCAGACCCTAATACAGAGTGGAGACTGGATGTTCTCTCCCAGTTAGTGAAACCGTGTGATCCTCCCAGGGTCACACAAGAGCTCAGTGCTTAACAACCCAAGTCCCCTTATACTCATGTCACATCCACTACTATTTATATTATATCTCAACCCCAAACCACTACTCTTACCTCCTCTGGTGCATAGGTTCCAAATCCTAGGACAGGAATGAAGTAGCCATCATTAAGCTTCACCCTCCGGCTTTTGGGATCCATTGCTTGTTGCTTTTCTGAGTAAGCAGACTCTGATTTTTTCTTCTGCCTTCAGAGGTTGTAAACAACAGGAAGTTAACATGCCAGCTGCACTGTCCAGTGTTAGCTGATACATTGTAGGAGGAAGAGCATGATTAAACCAGTACATTTGGAGGCAGAAGAAGACTGAAGTCAGTTAACTCGTTGATTTTTTTTTTTTATCAGTATAACCTTAAGTATCATATAATGATGAGATGGGCTAACAATTGTTGACCATATGTTGCATGGAAACTTCCACATAACAATCATTTCATTTTTCTGATTATGAAGCCCAATCTTGATCCAACATCAGCTGAAACAGTATTAACACCACACATATATAAATCACACAGTTTAGAAGTGTTTAATATGAATAAGCATGTTTCAAAATGTAATCCCTTAATAAAGAATCAAAACATCAAATGAAAAGAAATTTGCCTTTTTGTATTTCCCAACAGCAAATTATTTTTCTTTACAGACCTGAGAAGGGTGAAACCCTGAAAAGGATATTAAAGGCAGGCATTTTGGCAAAGTGCTTAGTGATGTGTGCTGTGCTTAGTTGCTCACTCGTCTCTGACTGTTTGCCACCCCATGGACTGTAGTTTGCTAGGCTCCTCTGTCCATGGGATTCTCTAGGCAAGAATACCGGAGTGGGTTGCCATTCCCTTCTCCAGAGGATCTTCCTGACCCAGGGATGAAACAAGAGTCTCTGCATTGCAGGCAGATTCTCTACTGTCTGAGTTATAAGGAAGTCCCCTGCAGGGAAAGCTATATATATATATATATATATATATACGATGCCAGGGACAAAGGATTCAGGGTGGAGAAATAGACAAGCCCATATATTAATAAAACCCTGAGTAGAACTGGTATGTGGTTTTGGGGATAGTAAGGCATTCAAAAACAGTCACAAATTCAGGAGAATCAGAAAGCTACCCAACGGGCCGGGCAAGATGTTGACTCACGAATGAACTGAGTTGCCCTTAATTTTCCTGTTTGGCTGATCCCAGGAGTAGGAGCATGGGAAACCAACTAGCTAAGTCTACTCAGGACAAGGAATAAGTCTGCCAAGAGCAAGTATTTGCCTCGTGTTTCAAATAGCCAATATGAACACACACAGACACACAAGAACATTCACACCTGACACAGAAGAAAGGAAGGAAAGGAGGGAATGAGGGAGGAAGAAAAACAGAAAGGGAGGAAGAAATAAAGAAAGAAAGAGTGGAAACCATGGTCCAGGAAAGGAAGAAAATAAACCGGCACCAGCTCTTTCTGCACAATCAGAGGAGCCACACTTAGTGCACAGTGAGTGTCACAGACTGTCCTGGGGAGGAGCTCCAGGTGGGCAAGAGGACAGGATGCGGAGCTCAGCTCCTGCAGGAGCTGAGGAACGGGGGCTCGGAGGTCCTCCCTGGAGAGACCCGCGCACACCACGCACTGGGCACTGCAGCCCTGGGATGACCCCAGGAGGTCACGGCCCCACAGCCACTGTGAACCCAGGGGGACCCACAGGAGGCCTGAGAACCTGACTCCTCTCCTGAGACACGCACCCGCTCCTGCTCCTGGAACAGACTGAGGGGGCAGCCAGATGCTACCCAGGACTCAGCCAGTTTACTGGGCAGCCCGTGTGCCCCCTGGCCCACAGATGCCCCCTCATGGCCTCTGGATCCAGGTCACTCCCCCTGGGGCGAGGGCTGCCCATGCTGGGCAGAGTGGGCAGTGGGGTTGGGGGGTGTACAGAGCCAGCTCAGACCAGCAGGATGTCTGGATGGGGCAGGGTGGCCATCAGAGAGGGGCCGGAGGAACAGGGTCTGAGGCTCTGACGGTGTGCCAGGGCTGCACCACAGGCAAGGCCACCCGCACCAGGGGCTGCTCCAGCGTGCCTCCCTCCAGCTCTGCCACCCTCTGGGGCAAAGGTGCCAGAGTAGGGGAGAGGGGTGCACACTTACAAGGTGGAACCAAGTTAAGCCCAACAGTTAGGGCTTCTGCTTCAGCGCCTTGGGACATGCCTGGTCCAGTAGGGTGTGGACAGCCACAGAGCATAAGAAAAGCCTCTGCTCACACTTGGCTCTGGATCTAGCCTCCCTTTCCACTTTCCACCATACTGCCAGCTGCCAGTACACCCTGGGGAAGGCATGACCTTGGCCCACTCTGCTCCAACTCTGTCCCAAAGCCTCCAAGCACACAGACTGCACAGGGACATGTCCACGCAAGAACACCCCTGCAAGACTGGTACAGGTAACTTCTTCACCTAATTTCATACATTTGGAGGAAGTTAAGCAAATTGAGAAGACAGAGAAATTTGTTTCAAGTTAAAGAATAAGAAAAAAAAAAAGTCCTGCAAAAATAGCTAATAAGACAGATAACTCACCAAAATAATGGACCATATTTCAAAGAATCGGTAATAAGAATTCTAACTTCACAAGGGAAAAATAGATGAACACAATGAGAGTATTAAGAAGTATAACTAGAAAATATTAAAAACAATAACCAGTCAGAACTGAAGAATATGATAACTCAGAGGGAAAAACACACTAGGAAGAAATAATAGCAGGCTAGGTGATACAGAATTCAGAAGTAATCTGAAAGATACCACTATTGAAATCATGCAATAAAAACAGAAAAAGAAAAGCAAATTTTAAAGAAGAGAATAGTTTAATGGGAGGGAGGCTCCAACGGGAGGGGACCTATGTATACATGGCTGATTCATTTTGTTGTACAGCAGAAACTAACACAACATTGTAAAGCAATTATCCTTTAATTTAAAAAAGAGAACTGTTTAAAGGGCCACTGGGACAACATCAGGTATAGTAATATCCACATTCTAGGAGTCCCAGAAGGAAGAGAGAGAGAAAGGGGCAGAAAAGACATTTGATGGAATTCTGACCCCAAATAACCAGAACCCAAAGAAGGGAAAAATTATCCAGATGCAGGAATCACAGAGAGTCTCAAACAACATAAAACCAAAGCTGCCCACACCAAGATGTATCACAGTCAAAATGGCAAATGTTACAGATAGAGAATTCTCAAGGCAGCAAGAGAAAAACAACATGTCACAGACAAGGAAAAGCCCATTAGATTATTGGTTGATTTTCCTGCAGAAACTATGTAGGCAGAAGACTATTCCATGATCTTTCTGAAATACCAAAAGGAAAAAAATGCAAGATAACCTACAAGATTATCATTCAGAATTGAAGGAGACCTAAAAAAACTTCTCAGACAAGCAAAAACTAAAATAATTTATCAATAATAAAATAATCAGAAAAGAAATGTTAAAGGATCTTCTCTAAGTGGAAAAAAAGATGCCACCAAGAAGTAAGAGTTTATAGGAAAGGAAGAATATGACATCAAGAACACAAAATGTGCGAGAGGAGAGTAAAAAAAGCAAATCCTTTAAAATGTGTTTGAACTTAAATAGTTATCAAATTAAAATGAGGACATACAGCTTGAATTTAACATATATGGACCCCACAGGAATCACCAGTCAAAAATCTACAATCAATACACAAAAACGAGAGAGAAAGGAACACAAGCATACAACTAAAGAAAATCTTTAAACCACAAGTCGCTGCTGTTCAGTTGCTCAGTCACGTCTGACCCTGTGACACCATGGACTGAAGCATGCCAGGCTTCCTTGACCTTCACCATCTCCTGGAGTTTGCTCAAACTCAAGTCCATTGAATCGGTGATGTCACCCTACCATCTCATCCTCTGTTGGCCCTTCCTCCTCCTGCCTTCAATCTTTCCCAGCATCGGGGTCTTTTCCAATGAGCTGGCTCTTCACATCAAGTTGCCAAAGTATTGGAGCTTCAGCTTCAGCATCAGGCCTTCCAAAGAATATTCAGGGTTGATTTCCCTTAGGATTGACTGGTTTGATCTCCTTGAAGTCCAAGGGACTCTCAGGAGCCTTCTCCAGCACCACAGTTGGAAAGCATAAAGTCTTCAGTGCTCAGCCTTCTTTGTGGTCCAGCTCTCACATCTGTACTTGACTACTGAAAAAACCATAGCTTTGACTATCTGGATAGACCTTTGCTGACAAAGTGTTATCTCTGCTTTTTAATCCACTGTCTAGTTTTGTTACAGATTTTCTTCCAAGGAGCAAGTGTCTTTTGATTTTGTGGCTACAGTCATTGTCCCCAGTGATTTTGGAGCCCAGGAAAAATCCAAGTGATTTTTGTCACTGTTTTCATTTCCCCCCATCCATTTGCCATGAACTGTTTTTGAATGTTGAGTTTTAAGCCATATTTTTCATTCTCCTCTTTTACCTTCATCAAGAGGCCAGGCAAAGAAGAATAAAAGAACAGCACAAAACTAGGGGAAAGAAAACAGAAAACAAGTAACAGAATGGCAATTAGTACAATCCTATCAATAATCACCTTAAAAGCCAATGGAATAAGCTATCTGGTCAAAAGATGGATTGGCTGATTGATTAAATAATAATAATAATAAAACACAAGTCTATCTATATGCTGCTTACAAGAGACTCACTGCAGAGCTATGTGTCTTTAGACACAGAGACTGTCAGCAAAGGGGTGAAAAAAGACATTTCACAAAGATGAAAATGACGAGACAGTAGGGGGTGGCAATACTCATATCAGACAAAATAAACTCTAAAATACAGTCTATAACAAAGGCCACAGAAGAGCATTACAGAGTGTTGAAGGGGTCAGTACAGAAAGAGAATATAACATTGGTTAACATATACGCATCAGGATGTTGAGGAGTATAACTGATGCTGTCGCTCCATCAGCATGGCATTTCACCTCGAGTATGTCTGTGGTTAAGATCATTTTTATTTTTACCTCTACTCCTTTGCAGACCTCAGCCATGGGCAGTTTTCCATGCTTTGGAAAGGGACAGCGGTTATTGTTTTAATTAATTTCTGAAAACCGGGAGATCACAGACTCTTTTTTACTTTATTTTCTGCAGGACATACAGTTTCTGTGGCAAATAAATGCTGAGGTACAGAAAATGCCATACCTTTTTATTGTCACATACATGTGACAGTAAATCTGGGGTTTGCTGGATGGTGAGGAATGAATGAGCTCTCTTCCACTGGTCTACGAGATCTGTTGTGTACATTAGACGTGTCATGCATCCACAAGGTCAGGGTTCTTCCCTGAAAGGGGGAACTAAAGATGTTTTAGAGATGAAGACCACAGTCTTTATTGAAAGCAACTTCAAGAGTTTGTGAACAAATAATAAGAGAAATGACTTGAATATCTGTATATTAGAACAATAGTCCTTGATACCCGTTTCTGCTGTGAATGCCAAAATTCATGTGAAACCTTCCAGGTACTGTCTAAGAGAGACTCTTTGTGGTCTGGAGAATAAGAAAAGGGTCTTCTGGTGTGGAGGTCTTTTCTCCCAGCATGGTCCCAAGCTGTCTTCCATTCACACACTCGTACAGGCCATTATGTTAAAACTTTTTCACTTGTTTCTCTTTTATATCAACAATTAGATGCTGAGACCTCAAAGCAGTAACTCTCTTTTTCCCTGGAGCTGAGCTGACCACCATTCAGGCAGCTGGACTTGAATGCACAAAGGACTTGCAACAATGGGTATTTCTGTGGGGCTAAGTCCCTGATGATGGGGATACTCCCAAGTCTTGGTTCTGTATCTAGAATAGAGTATGTTCTTCAGCTACCCTTTCCATGAAGGAGCATGTTTGAAATGAAAAACTGTGCTTCCTTCCCACTCATCTGAATTTGTGGATGGAAGTCATGAACACTATAGTGAGAAGACTTTCCTAGTTACCAGATCAAGAACAATAGAGGTACTTACTTAAGGACATGAAGACTGTGTTTTTATTGAAGATGGATTGGATGAACACTCAGCAGATATTGAAATGCATGTTACCTAAAAAGAGCTCCTTGAACGCTTATTTGAGAATCTGAGCATTTCTTATACATTATTATCAACTCCTTCTGTAAAAAGATGATGTTTATTGACGTAGCACTTTATTCCTATTGTGATCTGATCACACTTATCCTCTGATTGTTACTGGCCTTCAAGTTCCCTCAAACTCTGAGATCCGGTAGGTGTAAGAATACAAAGATGAAGAAGAACAGGTGGTGGTTCTGAGACATGGAGGGGAGGGAACAAAAGCCGGAACCGTAACCAAAGCCCAGGTGATCAAACACCAGGGCCATCATCACCTGGAGCTTACCATCATCCTGTCCCCACAGTTACTATGGTTTGGGATGCACTGTGTAGAAAACTGAAGACAAAGAGAAACAGAAGTTGGTATCGGAGGGTGTGGAGAGAACAAGCAAGAGTGCTTGGTGCAATATTTGTGGAAAAATGTGTTTCCTTTCCTATGTGTTGGCTGCTCACACAGACTGCAACAGTTTCTACCATGTCCATGTCTGAGTGAGGGAGTGAAGTCGCTCAGTCGTGTCCGACTCTTTGCCACCCCATGGACTGTAGCATACCAGGCTCCTCCATCCGTGGGATTTTCCAGGCAAGGGTACTGGAGTGGGTTGCCATTTCCCTCTCCAGAGGATCTTCCCAACCCAGGGATCGAACCCGGATCTCCCACATTGCAGGCATACGCTTTACCGTCTGAGCCACCAGGGAAGCCTTGTCTGCTGCTTGGGAAACACTAGGACTAGTTCAGGAGAAGGCGATGGCACCCCACTCCAGGACTCTTGCCTGGAAAACCCCATAGACGGAGGAGCCTGGTAGGCTGCAGTCCATGGGGTCGCGAAGAGTCGGACACGACTGAGCGACTTCACTTTCACTTTTCATTTTCATGCCTTGGAGTAGGAAATGGCAACCCACTCCAGTGTTCTTGCTTGGAGAATCTCAGGGACGGCAGAGCCTGGTGGGCTGCCGTCTATGGGGTTGCACAGAGTCGGACACGACTGAAGCGACTTAGCAGCAGCAGCAGCAGCAGCAGTAGAGCAGCTCGGTAGTTCTGCTTTAGCAGATGGATGTGGCTCTTGTCAGAGGAGCTGTGCACCTTTCCATCTAGTTTTTCATATGTTTGGCTATACTGTGGTCAACTAACCTGGTCTTCATTTCAGCACAGTGCTATGATCCCCAGTCAGCGAGTGGGGAAAAATCCTCTTCATGTCTGGACTCAGAACTAACTCACCACTTCTGGGAAATATCACTGCTGCTGCTGCTAAGTCACTTCAGTCGTGTCCAACTCTGTGCGACCCTCAGACGGCAGCCCACCAGGCTCCCCCATCCCCAGGATCAAAAGTTTAATTATGGACATATTAAGGATTCAAAAGTAAAGATCACCAAGAGACCTTGGTGAATCAAGCAATTTGAAATAAGGTTTTTAGGGTGTTTCCAGGAAGTTCCATGCTATTCAGCTTTATCGGAAATAGAATTTGCACAGACTTTTTTCCCCTTTCTGTGGATTGTCTTTTCGGTCTCTTGATAATTTCTTTGATACAAAAACATTCTGAATTTTGACGAAATTTATTTATCTATTTTTCTGCCCGTGCTTATTATGAAACATCAAATCTAGTATCCTGAGGCCTTCCCTCTAGTTTTTCTCCCAGGAGTTTCATAATAGTGTCTTGTATGCTTAGGTCTTTGATGCATTTTGGTGTGTATATGTGCGTGTGTGTGTGGTTTTGTGTGTGATGTAAGTTAATGGGTAACTTCTTTATTTTGAATATAGATATGAAGTTTATTCAGCACTGTTTGTTAAAAAGACTGACTTTTTCCCGTAAACGGTCTTTGCAACCTTGTCGATTATCATATATTATGTTTGTTTTTATTTCTGTGTGAGTTCTATTTCATTAGTTTTTATATCTGTCTTTATGCCATTACCCACAGTTTTTTTTTTTTTTTTTTGGTTATTGTAGCTTTGTAGTTAATTATAAAAGCTCAAATTGTGAAAAACCAAA
This sequence comes from Capricornis sumatraensis, assembly GCF_032405125.1. Taxonomy (NCBI): domain Eukaryota; kingdom Metazoa; phylum Chordata; class Mammalia; order Artiodactyla; family Bovidae; genus Capricornis; species Capricornis sumatraensis. The sequence continues at coordinate 46,829,738 of NC_091083.1, forward strand.
TTCTGTTCTCTGGTTTTTCTTTACTTTCTTCTTTCCAAGATTAATTTCTTCCTTTTCAAAATTGTTTTGTCTATTCAGTCTCCTTTGTAATTCCAGATGCATTTTAGTGTTAGTTTTTCTACTTCCCATTCCCCCAAATAATGTTGGCATATATAAAGTTCAATCGAATGTGTAGATCACTTTGATTAGTTTTCTCATCTTAATATTAAGTCTTTCATTCATGAAACATAGTTGCTGTCTTTACTTCCTTCAAACAAATTTCGTAATACTAATCATCCTTTTTTTTTTTTTTTTTTTGCCTTTTTGGTTATTTCCAAATGCATTATTTTTTCATGTTTTTTTTTCCAGTGGAAATGCTTCAAAGTTTTTTTTTTCAGATTGTTCATTCTTAGTGTATACAAATGTAACTGACTTTTCTGTTTTGATATTGCCTCCTACACCTCTGCTAAAATTATTTATTAGCTGTAACAGTTTTTTGTTTTATCTTTATGATTTTCTACATACATGATCATGTCATCTCAGAACAGAGATAATTTTCCTACTTTTGAATGCATATTTTTTTTATTACTGTAGCTGAAACTGATGATTGCATGTTTACCATGAGTGGTAAAAATTGGTAAAACTTTTATATGATTGATCTTAACCAAAAATGCTTTCAGTCTTTTATCACTGAATCTGATGTTGTGGTTTTCATGTATAGGCTTCATTATGTTGAGAAAGCTTCTTTCTATTTCTGATTTATTGATTTTTTTTTATTATAAAAGGATATTGAGTTGTATCACGGTCTTTTTTCCACATCACTTGTTATTATCATGTGATTTTCCCCCTTCTTTTTGTTAATATGGTGTATTGGTTTTACTAAAATAAGTATGTACACAGTTGTTGCCCAGGTAAGAGTCTCATTTGGTCATGATGTATAATTTTTAGTATGCTCCTGAATTCAATTTTTGAGTATTTTATTGAGAATTTTTGTAGCAATCATCATCTGAAACATCTGTTTGTAATTGATTTTTCTGTAGTATCTTTGTCTGCAATTGGTCTCTGGCTAATGCTGGCCTGATGGAATGTGTTGGAAAGTATTGCTTCCTCTCCAATAATTTTTGGAGAATGATTGCTGTTAATTCTGCTACAAATGCTCAGCAGAATTTACTAGCGTGATCATCTGGCCCTGGGCTTCTCTTTCTTGAGAGTCTCCTAATTACTGATTCAATCTGCTTGAATAAGTAGGAGTAAGTCTACTCAGGCTTTCTGTTCCTTCAGGATTTTGTCTTCATAGACTGTGTGTCTCTAGAAATTTTCCATTTTAACTAGATTATTCAGTGTGTTGGCATACTGTTGTTCATAGCACCTCTTTCTATTTCCTCATTGGTCTTCCGTCTAGTTGTTTTATTGATTATTGAAAGTAGATATTAATGTCTCCAAGTAGTGCTATAGTGCTGTCTATTTTTCCCTTCAATTCTATCTATCTTGGCTTCATATATATATTTATTCTAAGATATATATATACTCTGAAGCTGAAACTCCAATACTTTGGCCACCTGATGCGAAGAACTGACTCACTGGAAAAGACCCTGATGCTGGGAAAGATTAAAGGCAGGTGGAGAAGGGGACCACAGAAGAAGAGATCATCGTAGGATGGCATCATCGACTCAATGGACTTGAGTTTGAGAAAGCTCTGGGAGTTGGTAGTGGACAGGGAAGCCTGGCATGCTGCAGTTCATGGGGCTGCAAAGAGTCAGACACGACTGAGCAACTGAACTAAACTGAGTGTGGTCACACCAGCTCTCTTTCAGTTACTGTTTACATAGAATGTCTTTTGTCACTTTTTTCTTTCAAAGAATTTGTGTCCTTAGATTTACAGTGAATCACTTATAATGACATAAATTTGATATATTTAAAAAAAAATCTATTCTGACAATATATACTATTTGAACTTGGAGTTTATTTACATTAAACATAATAACTGATAGGAAAATACTTTTGCCTTTTTATATTTTTTGGTGTGACTTAGTTCCTTATTTCCTCTATTACCACTTTCCTTAGTGTCCAGATGATTTTTCATAGTGACATCTTTGATTCTCATCTCTTTTATATTTATGTTCCATATACTCTACTTTATTTTCTTTGTTGTTATCATAGGAATCACATATAACATTGTTAAGTTATAATAATATCTTGAAAAGAACAGAGAAACACAGTGAGAACGTCAACAAAGAGCTAGAAAATATAAAAAAAAAAGACTCAATGAGAGCTGAATAACACAATAGATGAAATAAAAATTAGAAGGAGTTAACAACAGGCTAGCCAATACAGAATAATGCATAAGCAAGCTAGAAGACAGAATAATGGAAATCATTCAATCAGAACAGTAAAAAGAAAAACCAATTTTTATAAGCGTGGTCTCCTGGGACAAGATCAACTGTAGTAACATTCAGAGAATAGTAGTCCCAGGAGACGAGTGAGAGAAAGGCACAGAAAAATGCATTTGATGAAATTATGACAGAGAATTTCCCAAACCTAAAGAAAGGAAAAGACATCCAGATGCCAGAAGTACAGAGAGTCCCAAACAAATGAAACCAAGGAGACCCACACCAAGACTTAAAACTGTCAAATATTAAAGAGAAAATTTCAAAGGGAGCAAGAGAAACACAGAGTCTCATATAAAGGAATCCCACAAGGCTCTCAATTGATTTGCAGCTGAAATATTATAGGCCAGAATGGAGTTACATAATATATTTAAAATACTGAAAGGATAAAAATATCTACAACCAAGGACCTTCTACCCAGTAATATTGTCATGAAGAACTGAAGAAGAGATACATAGTTTCCTAGAGAAGCACAGCTGAGATCCTCACTAAACTGACCCTACAGTAAATGGTAAGTGTCAGTCTCAGTCATGCCCGATGCTTCGCAACCCACCCCATGGACTGTAGCCCACTAGGCTCCTCTGCCCATGGGATTTCCCAGGCAAGAATACTGGAGTGGGTTGCCATTTGCTTTTCCAGGGGATTTTCCCAACTCAGGTATCAAACCCGGGCCTCCTTCATTGCAGGCAGATTCTTTACCATCTGAGCCACCATGGAAGCCTGTTTTTTTCTTTGAAAATAAAAGGCTATTTCTTATAGAAAATAAGGAAATACAGAAAGGGAAAAAACCCCATAGCAAAAGCGAATATATAGCAAAGGAAGTGCATGTACCACTGAAATAAACTAGTAAAACTATAGTAAATAGTTAAGAGATAGACTTGAAGATATAAAGCATGACATCCAAAACACAAAACACTTGGAAGTGATGTAGATCTTTCAGTGTGTGTGTGTTAGTCGCTCAGTCATGGCCGACTCTTTGAGACCCCATGGACTGCAGCCCACCAGGCTTCTCTGTCCATGAGATTTTCCAGGCACGGATACTGGAGTGGGTTGCCATTTCCTTCTCCAGGGGATCTTCCTGATCCAGGGATCAAACCCGGGTCTCCTGCACTCCAGGCAGATTTTTTACCAACTGAGCTACAAGGGAAACGCAGATCTTTCAGAGTGTGCATGAACTTTAATGACATCTGTTTTAAATAGATAGATACAGTTATAAAGGACAGTGTTTTCAACTATCAGTGGTGGGAAAGCTAGATATCCACATGTAAAAAGAAGTTGGGAGTGGACCTTATAGAAAAAACAACTCCAAATGCTTCTGAGATCTAGACACACAAAATATAAATATGAAACTCACAGAAGAAAACCTCTGGAAAAAGTTTCTCATCATTGGATATGGTCACAATTTGGGGGACTTGACACCAAAAGTACAGGCAATAAAAGAAAAAAATATTATTAGTCTTTATCCAAATTCAAAACTATTTTGCACTGAAACAAATTACCAGAGAGGGGAAAGACAAACCACGGGATGGGAAAAAAATCTTTCAAATCACATTTGTGATAAAGCTGTCAACACTTTACCACACATTGTCTTTGCTCAACTGACAGACATTGCATGGTATCCCTTAGTCGTTTTTGTTGACTATTTCCATAATATTATTCTTGGTTATACCTTCCTGTTGATACAACATTGGGATTTTTTATATTTAATCACTTTACTTGAGTTTATCTTGAATACCACCTCTTCTCTCCTAAACTCAGACTGTTTTCTATAGTGTTTGGATTTATGCCTTGAAATAATCCTTGAACTAATCTTTAGCCATCTAGGGTTTGGAGTTGAGGTTCTTGCAGATCTCCTGCGGGTCCCCCTGGGTTCACAGCAGCTATGGGGCTGTGACCTCATGGGGTTGTCCCAGGGCTGCGGTGCTCAGTGCTTGGTGTTCACGGGTCTCTCCAGGGAGGACCTCCGAGCCCCTGTCCCCACTCCTCATCTGGGGCCCTCCCAGGGACTCAGTCCTGATCCCTTCTCTTCCCTTCCCACCCAGCTCCATGTGGACAGTTCTTTACAGCCTTGGTGTGGACAAGGCTTCCTGCTAGTGTCGTGTGTTTTCAGGAGATGGGACCCTGATGTGCTTCTGGGGGAGCTGAGCTCAGCGTCCTCTTGCCCATCTGGAGCTCCTCCTCAGGACAGTGTGTGACACTCACTGTTCACTAAGTGTGGCTCCTGTGACTGTTCAGGAAGAGTCAGTGCCGATTTATTTTCTTCCTTTCCTGGACCATGGTTTCCTTTTTCTTTTTTTCTTTCTTTCTCCTTCCTTCCTTCTTTTCTTTCTGGTGTGTGTGTGTGTGTGTGTGTGTGTATGCGTTCCTGTGTATGTGTGTGTGTGTGTATGTATTCCTGGGTGTGTATGCATTCATTGGGTACTTGAAACAACAGGCAACTACTCACTCTTGGTTGATTTCCTGCACATCATGACTGGCCTTCACTAGTTAACTTGGCATGCTCCTTGTCCTGGGATCAGTCCAAAAGAAAGCTAAGGGCTGCTCAGTTTATTTCTGCATCAACATCTTGCCTGGTACACGGGTGACTGTTTTATTCCCATGAATATACGGCTGTTTTTGAATGCCCTATGTCCCCCCAATCCACATGGCAGTTCTACTCAGGGTTTTACATAGTCTAGTCTAGGTCTCCACCCTTAATCCTTTGTCCCTGGTCCCACATATGTATAGCCCCCCTGCAGCTATAATGAGACACTCCAGCTGCTCTTCAGTTTAAGTTTGTTTAGGAAAAGCAGACCTTCATCTTCAGGCTGTCCCCAAGTAGGTTGCAACATTGCATTAAGGCTTTCTGTGATCACTCTGGTTTGAGGGAGCTGAGCCACCGCTCTTTGCAGATCAAGACTGCACTGCCCCAGGCAGGAGGAGGGTAAGGAGAGTAAAAACACCACAAAATGTCCTTCCATCCTGTTCTGGATTTTTCATGATTATGTGTTCACTTTGTTGCCATAGATTTTGTTTGACTGTTTTCTAGAGCTCATATGACATTTTTCATCTGGCTTCTGATTGTTCTCTCATGTTTCTAAGGGAGAATTCAATACATCCTAGCCCACCATTTTGCTCACGTAACTCTGTTAAATTTTATTTGGTTTCACAACATTTCACTATATCAGTGACTCACAATTTCCCTTACTTATCCCAAAGTTGTTACAATTTAACTTGCTTACAAGTTTTTCTTTCACCGGTAAGGCTGAGCAAAATAGCAAAGTATGTAATATATGTATAATTTATATTATGATAGCTTTCTAAAAGTTATATAACTAAGTTCAAGGTATAAACCCTCTAAGAGTCAGTTTTCACACTGCATATGGTATGCAAAAACCAGCCAGAATGTGTGGCTTTGGTGTCCTTTTCAGGATTTCACCACCATCAGGTCTGTAAAGCAAAATAATTTTGCTGGTGGTAAAAATTAAAGGCAAATTTATTTTCATTTCAAGTTTTCATTCTTTATGAAGGGGTATGAGTCTGAGTGAACTCCGGGAGTTAGTGATGGACAGGGAGGCCTGGCGTGCTGCGATTCACGGGGTTGCAAAGAGCTGGACATGACTGAGCGATGAACTGAAGATTTTTTTTAAATGCTTATTAATCACTCCTTTCAATTGTGTGATTCTCTGTATGAATGTATTTGTACTGTAAGATTCAGCTTCATAATTAGAAAAATGAAAAAAGACAACTATGTGGAAGTTTCTAGTCTAACATACAGTTAATACTTGTTCGGCCAACCTCATCAAAATGTATCTTAAGATTATACTGATAAAAAAACCCAAGCAAGCCAACTGGCTTTAATTCTCTTCTTACTCCATGGGAAATAATTTAATCATGCTCCTCCTACAATGCATCTGCTAACATTGGACAGTGCAGCTGGGGCGTTACCTTCCTATTATATATAACCTGTGAAGGCAGAAGAAGAAAAATCAGTCTGCTTACTCAGAGGAGCAACAGGCAATGGAAACCCAATGTCAGAGGGTGAAGCTTAATGATGGCCACTTCATCCCTATCCTGGGATTTGGAACCTATGCACCTGAGGAGGTAAGAGTAGTGGTTGAGGCTTGAGATAGAAATAGTAGTGGATATAATTTGAGAGGAAAGGGACTTAGGTTGTCAAGCACTGAGTTCCTGTGTGACTCTGGGAGGATCACATGGTTCCACTAACCAGGCTAGAACTGTGCCCTGTAAAAGGAGAGAGAGCATCCAGTCTCCCTTCTGCATCAGGATCTGAGGCTGTGCTCACCTGCAGATTACTCTGGGTTCCCCTGCAATTTCCGTCTCTTTCCCAGCTTGGCAGAAGAGGTGAAACTCAGCTGTCAAGAACGTTGACTGTCTGCTGCTTTGCTTTTAGGGACATTGTAATGGAGGGGTTTCTCGGTATGTTTCATTAATTCCAGAACCCTTTCCTTCTTCCAAAAACACATGACCCAGAGAAGTATTTGAGGTAGAGACCAAGGATCTACCTCCTTGAAAAAGGGAAGATTCTAAATCACATTAAAATAAATGGAATATTGTAAAGTAATTAGCCTCCAATTAAAATAAGTAAATTTAAATTAAAAAAAAACAAATGGAATATTATTCAGCCTTTATAAAAGAAGTTATCCTTTTGCCATTTGCAACAACAGGGAGGAACCTGGAGAATATTAAACTAAGTGAAATAAGCCAGAAGTAGGAAGACAAATACTGCCTGATCTCTTTGTTGGTGGAATCTAAAACAGTGAAACTCAGAAGCAGAGAGCAGAGGAATGGTGACCAGAAACTGAGTACATGCTGGGGAAAATGGCCAGATAATGGTCAAGAATACAGACTTTCAGTTATAAGATAAGCTGTGAGATGTAATGTAGAGCATGGTAACTATAGTTTATAAAAATTGACTGTATTCATGAGATTTGCTACTACTACTACTACTACTAAGTTGCTTCAGTCGTGTCCGACTCTGTGCGACCCCATAGACGGCAGCCCACCAGGCTCCCCCGTCCCTGGGATTCTCCAGGCAAGAACACTGGAGTGGGTTGCCATTTCCTTCTCCAATGCATGAAAGTGAAAAGTGAAAGGGAAGTCGATTTGCTAAGAGACTGGATATTAAGGATTCTCCCGGAGAAGGGAAAAGATGGCGGAGGAATAGGACGGGAAGACCACTTTCTCCCTCACAAATTCCTCAAAAGAACATTTCAACGCCGAGCAAACTCCACAAAACAACTTCTGTAGGCTGACAGAGGACATCAGGCAACCAGAAAAGCAGACCATTGTCTTCAAAAACAGATTTTTAATCTTTGCTCTTAGGGTTTTTGTTGTCAATTTTGTACATTTAAAAACCCAAACTTCACTACCCAAGTTTACCTGAGAGCGAGATTACTGGCTTGACCACTCTCTTCTCCTTTGGACTCTCCTTTTTCTCCACCAGGTGGCCTCTGTCTCTTTTCTCCCCCATCTCTTCTCTATCCAACTCTGTGAATCTCTGTGTGTTCCAGACGGTGGAGAACACCTAAGGAACTGGTTACTGGCAGGATTTGTCTCTCTCCTTCTCATTCCTCTCTCTTATCCTCCTGGTCACCTCTGTCTACTTCCTCCCTCTCCTCTTCCCCGTATAACTCCGTAAATACCTCTGAGCGGTCCAGACTATAGAGTGCACATTAGGAACTGACTACTGGCTAGCTTGCTCTCTCCTCTTTTGATCTCACCGCATCTCATTCCAGTTACCTCTAACTACCCCCTCCATCTTCTCTTCTCCTTGTAACCCAGTGAACCTCTCTGAGTGTCCCTCAATGTGGAGAAACTTTTCATCTTTAACCTAGATGTTTTATCATTGGTGCTGTATAGATGGAGAAGTCTAGAGGCTACTGTAAAAATAAAACTGAAAACCAGAAGCAGGAGGCTTAAATCCAAAGCCTGAAAACATTAGAGAACTCTTGAATTCAGGAAACATTAAGCAATAGGAGCTCATCAAATGCCTTCATACCTACACTGAAACCAAGCTCCACCCAAGGGCCAACAAGTTCCAAAACAAGACATACCACTCAAATTCTCCAGCAACACAGGAACACTCCCCTGAGCTTCAATATACAGGCAGCTCAAAATTATTCCAAAACCTTTGATGTCTCATAACCCATTACTGGTCACTCCACTGCACTCCAGAGAGAAGAAACCCAGCTCCACCCACCAGAACTCCAACACAAGCCTCCCTAACCAGGAAACCTTGACAAGCCACTGATAGAACCCCACCCACAGTGAGGAAGCTCCATAATAAAGGGAACTCCACAAATTACCAGAATATAAAAAGGCCACCCCAAACGCAGCAATATAACCAAGATGAAGAGACAGAGGAATACTCAGCAGGTAAAGGAACAGGAGAGTTGCCCACCAAACCAAACAAAAGAGGAAGAAGTAGGGAATCTACCTGAGAAGGAATTCCGAATATTGATAGTGAAAATGATCCAAAATCTTGAAATCAAAATGGAATCACAGATAAATAGCCTAGAGACAAGGATTGAGAAGATGCAAGAAAGTTTTAACAAGGACCTAGAAGAAATAAAAAAGAGTCAAAATATAATGAAAAACGCAATAAATGAGATCAGAAACACTCTGGAGGCAACAAATAGTAGAATAACGGAGGCAGAAGATAGGATTAGTGAAATAGAAGATAGAATGGTAGAATTAAATGAATCAGAGAGGAAACAAGAAAAACGAATTAAAAGAAATGAGGACAATCTCAGAGACCTCCAGGACAATATGAAATGCTCCAACATTCAAATTATAGGAGTCCCAGAAGAAGAAGACAGAAAGAAAGATCATGAGAAAATCCTTGAGGAGATAATAGTTGAAAACTTCCCTAAAATGGGGAAGGAAATAATCACCCAAGTCCAAGAAACACAGAGAGTTCCAAATAGGATAAACCCAAGGCGAAACACCCCAAGACACATATTAATCAAATTAACAAAGATCAAACACAAAGAACAAATATTAAAAGCAGCAAGGGAAAAACAACAAATAACACACAAGGGGATCCCCATAAGGATAACAGCTGATCTTTCAATAGAAACTCTTCAGGCCAGGAGGGAATGGCAAGACATACTTAAAGTGATGAAAGACAATAACCTACAGCCCAGATTACTGTACCCAGCAAGGATCGCATTCAAATACGAAGGAGAAATCAAAAGCTTTACAGACAAGCAAAAGCTGAGAGAATTCAGCACCACCAAACCAGCTCTCCAACAAATTCTAAAGGATATTCTCTAGACAGGAAACACGAAAAGGGTGTATAAACCCGAACCCAAAACAATAAAGTAAATGGTAACTGGATCATACTTATCAATAATTACCTTAAACGTAAATGGGTTGAACGCCCCAACCAAAAGGCAAAGACTGGCCGAATGGATACAAAAACAAGACCCCTCTATATGCTGCTTACAAGAGACCCACCTCAAAACAAGGGACACATACAGACTGAAAGTGAAGGGCTGGAAAAAGATATACCACGCAAATAGAGACCAAAAGAAAGCAGGAGTGGCAATACTCATATCCGATTAAATAGACTTTAAAACAAAGGCTGTGAAAAGAGACAAAGAAGGCCACTACATAATGATCAAAGGATCAATCCAAGAAGAAGATATAACAATTATAAATATATATGCACCCAATATAGGAGCACCACAATATGTAAGACAAATGCTAACAAGTATGAAAGGGGAAATCAACAATAACACAATAATAGTGGGAGACTTTAATACCCCACTCACACCTATGGACAGATCAACTAAACAGAAAATTAACAAAGAAACGCAAACTTTAAATGATACATTAGATCAGTTAGACCTAATTGATATCTATAGGACATTTCACCCCAAAACAATGAATTTCACCTTTTTTTCAAGTGCTCATGGAACCTTCTCCAGGATAGATCACATCCTGGGCCATAAATCTAAACTTGATAAATTCAAAAAAATCAAAATCATTCCAAGCATCTTTTCTGACCATAATGCATTAAGATTAGATCTCAATTACAGGAGAAAAACTACTAAAAATCCCAACATATGGAGGTTGAACAACACACTTCTGAATAACCAACAAATCACAGAAGAAATCAAAAAAGAAATCAAAATAGGCATAGAAACTAATGAAAATGAAAACACAACAACCCAAAACCTGTGGGACACTATAAAAGCAGTGCTAAGAGGAAAGTTCATAGCAATACAGGCATACCTCAAGAAACAAGAAAAAAGTCAAATAAATAACCTAACTCTACAACTAAAGCAACTAGAAAAGGAAGAATTGGAGAACCCCAGAGTTAGTAGAAGGAAAGAAATCTTAAAAATTAGGGCAGAAATAAATGCTAAAGAAACAAAAGAGACCATAGCAAAAATCAACAAAGCCAAAAGCTGGTTCTTTGAAAGGATAAATAAAATCGACAAACCACTAGCCAGACTCATCAAGAAGCAAAGAGAGAAAAATCAAATCAATAAAATTAGAAATGAAAATGGAGAGATCACAACAGACAACACAGAAATACAAAGGATCATAAGAGACTACTATCAGCAGTTGTATGCCAATAAAATGGACAATGTGGAAGAAATGGACAAATTCTTAGAAAAGTACAATTTTCCAAAACTGAACCAGGAAGAAATAGAAAATCTTAACAGACCCATCACAAGCACGGAAATTGAAACTGTAATCAGAAATCTTTCAGCAAACAAAAGCCCAGGTCCAGACGGCTTCACAGCTGAATTCTACCAAAAATTTCGAGAATAGCTAACACCTATCCTCCTCAAACTCTTCCAGAAAATTGCAGAGGAAGGTAAACTTCCAAACTCATTCTATGAGGCCACCATCACCCTAATACCAAAACCTGACAAAGATGTCACAAAAAAAGAAAACTACAGGCCAATATCACTGATGAACATAGATGCAAAAATCCTCAACAAAATTCTAGCAATCAGAATCCAACAACACATTAAAAAGATCATACACCATGACCAAGTGGGCTTTATCCCAGGGATGCAAGGATTCTTCAATATCTGCAAATCAATCAATGTAATTCACCACATTAACAAATTGAAAAATAAAAACCATATGATTATCTCAATAGATGCAGAGAAGGCCTTTGACAAAATTCAACATCCATTTATGATAAAAACGCTCCAGAAAGCAGGAATAGAAGGAACATACCTCAACATAATAAAAGCTATATATGACAAACCCACAGCAAACATTATCCTCAATGGTGAAAAATTGAAAGCACTTCCCCTAAAGTCAGGAACAAGACAAGGGTGTCCACTTTCACCGCTACTATTCAACATAGTTCTGGAAGTTTTGGCCACAGCAATCAGAGCAGAAAAAGAAATAAAAGGAATCCAAATTGGAAAAGAAGAAGTAAAACTCTCACTGTTTGCAGACAACATGATCCTCTACATGGAAAACCCTAAAGACTCCACCAGAAAATTACTAGAGCTCATCAATGAATAGAGTAAAGTTGCAGGATATAAAATCAACACACAGAAATCCCTTGCATTCCTATACACTAATAATGAGAAAGTAGAAAAAGAAATTAAGGAAAAAATTCCATTCACCATTGCAACGAAAAGAATAAAATACTTAGGAATATATCTACCCAAAGAACCATGTTCATGGATTGGAAGAATCAATATAGTGAAAATGAGTATACTACCCAAAGCAATTTACAAATTCAATGCAATCCCTATCAAGCTACCAGCCATATTTTTCACAGAACTAGAACAGATAATTTCAAGATTTGTATGGAAATACAAAAAACCTCGAATTGCCAAAGCAATCTTGAGAAAGAAGAATGGAACTGGAGGAATCAACTTGCCTGACTTCAGGCACTACTACAAAGCCACAGTCATCAAAACAGTATGGTACTGGCACAAAGACAGACATATAGATCAATGGAACAAAATAGAAAGCCCAGAGATAAATCCACACACATATGGACACCTTATCTTTGACAAAGGAGGCAAGAATATACAATGGAGTAAAGACAATCTCTTTAACAAGTGGTGCTGGGAAAACTGGTCAACCACTTGTAAAAGAATGAAACTAGATCACTTTCTAACACCGCACACAAAAATAAACTCAAAATGGATTAAAGATCTAAATGTAAGACCAGAAACTATAAAACTCCTAGAGGAGAACATAGGCAAAACACTCTCAGACATAAATCACAGCAGGATCCTCTATGATCCACCTCCCAGAATTCTGGAAATAAAAGCAAAAATAAACAAATGGGATCTAATTAAAATTAAAAGCTTCTGCACAACAAAGGAAACTATAAGTAAGGTGAAAAGACAGCCTTCTGAATGGGAGAAAATAATAACAAATGAAGCAACTGACAAACAACTAATCTCAAAAATATACAAGCAACTTATGCAGCTCAATTCCAGAAAAATAAATGACCCAATCAAAAAATGGGCCAAAGAACTAAATAGACATTTCTCCAAAGAAGACATATGGATGGCTAACAAACACATGAAAAGATGCTCAGCATCACTCATTATCAGAGAAATGCAAATCAAAACCACAATGAGGTACCACTTCACACCAGTCAGAATGGCAGCGATCCAAAAATCTGCAAGCAATAAATGCTGGAGAGGGTGTGGAGAAAAGGGAACCCTCTTACACTGTTGGTGGGAATGCAAACTAGTACAGCCACTATGGAGAACAGTGTGGAGATTCCTTAAAAAATTGCAAATAGAACTACGTTATGACCCAGCAATCCCACTGCTGGGCATACACACCGAGGAAACCAGAATTGAAAGAGACACATGTACCCCAATGTTCATCGCAGCACTGTTTATAATAGCCAGGACACGGAAGCAACCTAGATGTCCATCAGCAGATGAATGGATAAGAAAGCAGTGGTACATATACACAATGGAGTATTACTCATCTGTTAAAAAGAATTCATTTGAATCAGTTCTGATGAGATGGATGAAACTGGAGCCGATTATACAGAGTGAAGTAAGCCAGAAAGAAAAACACCAATATAGTATACTAACACATATATATGGAATCTACAAAGATGGCAATGATGACCCTGTATGCAAGACAGGAAAAAAGACACAGCTGTGTATAACGGACTTTTGGACTCAGAGGGAGAGGGAGAGGGTGGGATGATTTGGGAGAATGGCATTCTATCATGTATACTATCATGTAAGAATTGAATCGCCAGTCCATGTCTGACGCAGGATACAGCATGCTTGGGGTTGGTGCATGGGATGACCCACTGAGATGTTATGGGGAGGGAGGTGGGAGGGGGGTTCATGTTTGGGAACGCATGTAAGAATTAAAGATTTTAAAATTAAAAAATAAATAAATAAATAAATTCAGTTGCAAACCATTGAGTAAACATTGCTATATCACATGCAAAAAAAAAAAAAAAAAAAAGGATTCTCCCCACAGCCAAAAGTTATCCACGTGAGGCGACAGATCTGTTATCAGCTTGATTGTGTCAATCATTAACAATGGATGCTTATATGAAAACATCAGTTTGTACAACTTGAATAGATGCAGATTTTACTTGATGTATTCTATGTGGCTTCACTGGTAGACAGAGGTCCCAGAAGCTTTCACCTGGTTTCTTGATGCTTTTCAGCTCGGTTCAGTTGCTCAGTCATGTCCAACTCTTTGTGAACCCATGGACTGCAGCACACCTGGCTTCCCTGTCCATCACCAACTCCTGGAGCTTACTCAAACTCATGTCCATCAAGCTAGTGATCCCATCCAACTTTCTTATCCCCTGTTGTCCCCTTCTCCTTCTACCTTCAATCTTTCCCAGCATCAGGGTCTTTTCCAATGAGTCTATTCTTCACATCAGATGGCCAAAGTATTGGAGTTTGAGCTTCAACATCAGTCCTTCCAATGAATATTCAGGACTGATTTTCTTTAGGATGGACTGGTTTGATCTCCTTGCTGTCTGAGGGACTCAGGAGTCTTCTCCAACATCACAGTTCAAAAGCATCAATTCTTCTGCACTCAGCTTTCTTTATAGTCCAACTCTCACATTCATACATGACTACTGGAAAAACCAGGGCTTTGATTAGACAGACCTTTGCTGGCAAAGTAATGTCTCTGCTTTTTAATATGCTATGTACATTGGTCATAACTTTTCTTCCAAGAAGCAAGCTTTTTTTTTAAAATTTCATGGCTGCAGTCACCATCTGCAGTGATTTTGGAGCCCAAGAAAATAAAATCTCTGACTGTTTCCATTGTTTCTCCATCTATTTGCCATGCAGTGATGGGATCGGATGCCATGATCTTAACTTTTGAATGTTGAGTTTTAAGCCAGCTTTTTCACTCTTCTCTTTCACTTTCATCAAGAGGTTCTTCAGTTCCTCTTCACTTTCTGCCCTAAGGGTGGTGTCATCCGCATATCTGAGGTTATTGATACTTCTCCCCGGCAATCTTGATTCCACTTTGTGCTTCATGCAGGCCAGCATTTTGTATGATATACTTTGCATATGTTACATAAGCAGGGTGACAACATGCAGCCTTAACATACTCCTTTCTTGATGCTTTTACCAGATACTTTATACCTTTGTGGATTTTGCTTCAAGCATCTCACAGTAAATTGTATCCATGACTATAACTTTATGCTAAGTCTTACAATTTTTTTCCAGAAAATCACTGAATCTGGAATTTTTCTTGGGGTCGTCTGATACCTGTGACCAACCATTGATCGCCTGGTATTGAAGGGTTCCTGGTTGTCCATTTAATCACTGACCAGGAAAGTTCAGGAAAACTGTTATGGGTTCATCACCACACATGCAGAATGAACCAAAAGCACAAGAAAAGTTGACTATTGGAAAGATCAAACTTGTGACTCAGCAACTTCTTAATCATGGGGATGTTCAATTCCTACCTTTGTTGCTTATGTAGGTTCCTAAGAGTGAAGCTCTGGAGGTCACCAAATTCGCTATAGAGGTTGGGTTCCGCCACATTGACTGTGCTCATGCGTACAGAAATGAAGAGCAGGTTGGCCAGGCCATTCGAAGCAAGATTGCTGATGGCACTGTGAAGAGAGAAGACATATTCTATACTTCAAAGGTGATTTGTCTGTTGTGTGTGTGCACATGTGCACAACTAGTTGTATGCAGGTGACAATTATGTAATAGGATCAGTAATTAGGTGAATGTTGTTTACTGATACAGCTTTATTTCCACACATATTTATATGTTAAATGTAGTTTCCTCCTCCCCTGCCCCAAAATAGAAAGTGATACCAACTTTTTCTTCACTGCTCTGTTCAAATTTTAAAGTCACTTTCCTTCTCTGAGCCTAGACCAGAGGAGTGTGATTTAGTATGGTCTAAGGATTCATACAGAAGTGTGAATAGATTATAGGTTTCCTTATCATTTGGGTGGGTTTCTCAAATTTCTTCACATTCTGAATTTCAGTTCTCAACTCTAAGAGTAAGAGAGAACATTAGGAGAGGCATTTTGTATATTCCACAAGATCTAGCCAAAGTGCCTTGAATTATGTTCTGCTCATGTTAATATGTTCAAAATACTTTTTTTTCTACAGTTATGTAAACAAAATGCTAATTAATTCTGAGAGGACTGATTGATTGAATTAGACTAAGTTTGTGCTTTTACACTCTATTAAACACAATTCAGATGATAGGCATGGTAATTATTTTATAATGTTATTTATCTTGATTAATTTTATTCTATTATGAATGATGTACTGATGATAAATTTAGTCAAATAATAAAGTTTGCATGGGTGGGTTAGATAAAAAAATGGAACTCAAGAAAAAAAGGAGCATTTTTCCCAGTGGTCATCCATTTCTAAGCAATAAAAATGTTTTATCATTAAATGAAACAAGACAAACAAAATGACCTACTGCCTTCATTTAACATAATTTATATTATTTAACCTCTGCAGCTTTGGTCCACATGCCTTCAACCAGAGTTGGTCCAATCAGCCTTGGAAAAGTCACTGAAAAACCTTCAACTGGACTATGTTGATCTCTATCTTATTCATACTCCAGTGCCTCTGAAGGTTGGCAATTTGTGTTATCACCTCTATCTTATTTCATATGTCACAATGTCTATCAGCTTCCATGGATGGTTGGTTTAAGATTTTTCATAGTACTTTTTTTCATAACACTTAAGATTTATCATAGTACTTAAGTATTTTTCATAGTACAGTGTAGGACGTACTCTACACTGAGGAAAGTTGAGTTGCAGTATTCTTAGAAATGGGTCCATTTTTCTATCTCTTATCATGGCATTACACTTGGTTTGCTTTATTTTCACTGAACATTTTCGATCAGTGGCAAATATGGCCTTGGGGGCCTCAAGGCTCATAGTCATGAACAATTGAGAGCATGTCTAGATCTTCCACATTCCATATCAACCTAAGGAGAGCTTTGCTGGTTCATATGCCTGCCCTAAGGCACCTGATGCTCAAAGGGAAAAGGAAGTCTGATATTTAGCCCAGGTCAAGTTTGCAATTTTAATGCCAGAAGTAAGGCATAACTTACAGTCACTCCCAGCGCAATGGAGATATTTTGCAAGAGGAAAGTAAAAGAGGCAGAAAAAAATTCAAATAAGTCATTGACAGTCCCCATTAGAATGTAGGAAAATTGTATTTATCAGAACGTTAAGTGTAAGAGACTAGTGGAAAATTGCCTTCTAAACACATTGCTCAAAACTCCAAATGTAAAACACTTTGCAAATATTAGTATCTAGAATGTTGTAAACCTACCTCATAGAGGTTTGATGCCCTGGTCCTAGATGTGCCTGGCTGTTTGGCTAAGTGTGGGGAAATTGTTTTGTAACATCTCTAAAATGACTGCTCCTATTCCAGCCAGGGGAGGAAATTTTGCCAACAGATGAAGATGGAAAACTTATACTTGACTCAGTGGATCTCCGTCACACATGGGAAGTAAGTCCAGGGAAGAGAGAACCAGAGGAGGAGCCAGGAGATAGGGAACCTCCTTCATTTCTTCCACCTGTGAGAATGGACTGTGGACCATCAGACTCAGCAGTTCATGAATCTAAGGGCTGGGATGCTGGGGTTGTAGAGAGGAAACTTTTGCTGAAATGTTCACAGAGAAGAACAGTGGAGAAGAATTTGGGATGGTAACATAGGCATCTATATTTGTCCATGTATTATGTATTCTCCAGGGTTTTTCTAACTGTAATTCTTCCTGTGTCTTTTCCACTTCTTCCACTTTTTTCTTCCTTATAATCAATGCTAATGTTTGACGAGAGACACTTTTAACATTTTTTTTTCAGCCATTAATCTTGTTTTATAGCCCATTCATTACTGTTCACCACCCCTCCCTCCCAGGCCCTGGAGAAGTGTAAGGATGCAGGGCTGACCAAGTCCATCGGGGTGTCCAATTTCAACCACAAGCAGCTGGAGAAGATCCTGAACAAGCCTGGGCTCAAGTACAAGCCTGTCTGCAACCAGGTGAGCAGCCTTGACTCCTCTCCCTCCTGCTCTTCAGAACCTCCTTCTTGCCCTGGAGCCAGACGTCTGTCTGGCCTTCCCTCCTGTTCATCTGACCTTTGTGGACAGAGGATTCTAGAGGGCAGAGCCTCTGTCTGGACAGTGTGAATAGAATCCATAGCAGTATCTCTGACTGATAAAGTCTGGGTGGAAAAAGCAGGGAGGGCTTCCTGCTAAATTGTGGGTAGGAGCTGAGGGAAGTGAAAGGGGGTTAGACTCAACACCCAGAACTTAGAGGAAGAGGTTTTCCCCCTGAGCTTAAAGCATGATCAGAAATCAGATGTCAAAATGTCTCGGAGGGAACTATGTACATTAAGGAAACATGGAACAGTAAGTAAACAAAGAAAAATCAGCTGAGAAGGGTGTTAAGAGTTTGTGCGGAGTTTGAATGCCTGAATCCTTTGTCTTGGTTTCTCTGCATTTATGGGTCTTCAGCCAAGTTTGCTGGAGAATATGAAAGTTCATCAAGTTTGATGGATGAAGTTAAAGGCTTATGGAGATAGTTCAGTTCAATTCAGTCACTCAGTCGTGTCTGACTCCTTGCGACCCCATGAATCACAGGACGCCAGGCCTCCCTGTCCATCACCAACTCCCGGAGTTCACTCAGACTCATGTCCATCGAGTCAGTGATGCCATCCAGCCATCTCATCCTCTGTCGTCCCCTTCTCCTCCTGCCCCCAATCCCTCCCAGCAACAAAGTCTTTTCCAATGAGTCAACTCTTTGCATGAGGTGGCCAAAGTACTGGAGTTTCAGCTTCAGCCTCATTCCCTCCAAAGAAATCCCAGGGCTGATCTCCTTCAGAATGGACTGGTTGGATCTCCTTGCAGTCCAAGGGACTCTTAAGAGTTTTCTCCAACACTACAGTTCAAAAGCATCAATTCTTTGGCACTCAGCTTTCTTCACAGTCCAACTCTCACATCCATACATGACCACAGGAAAAACCATAGCCTTGACTAGACGGACCTTTGTTGGCAAAGTAATGTCTCTGCTTTTCAGTATGCTATCTAGGTTGGTCATAACTTTCCACTGATGAAATATTCATTCAGGAATACTTACTCAATCGTAGAGCACACCTTGTGATTTACTCAAGCTTGGACTGGTTCTCCCATCAATGTCCATCACAAAATTAACTGATTAAACTCACTTTTCTATGTCTGTTTCTGTTCTCGTACTTTTTTTGGTTCTATATTTTACCTTATTGTGGTAAAAGAAGACCGTGAGACCTAACCTCATAGCAAGTTTTAAAAAGTATTCATATAATACAATACAGTGTTGTTTATTATAGGGACAGTGTTGGAAGCAGATCTAAAATTCATTCATCTTGTATAATTGAGACTTCACATCATGCTTATCAATTCCAGATTCCCCCCTCCTCCCAGCCCCTGGTGACCATCTCTCTGCTGTTTAATTCTAGTTTGACAGATCTAGATATACCATATAACTGAGATGTGATACATATGTCATGTAATCTTCACCCTTCTGCAACAGTCTTATTTCATATGTATCTTAATGTCTTTAAGTAACAAGTTGGAGTCAAAGAAAAAGAATCTTATATGGAAAGTGTAGCTTACACAATTCAAGAAATATATATATATGTTATAAAAGTTAAGAAATTAACCTGATTCTGGTATTAGTTTTACTTCCATGTCTTTATTGTGAAAAATTTCAGATATTAGAACAGTTAAGGATACAATAGTGTGTATATATACATATATATATTTAATTCTATGGATTATATAATAAATATATATATTATGTTTTGATGACCCAGATCTGATATAGTTCACATGTCACTTTGAGTCATATTTTTCATGGTTTTTAACCTAGAATGGTCACTCAATCATTATGTCACGAAGATAGCGAGACAAGTTCTCAACACACTGTATTTATCATCATTACTTTGTGACATTGATTAACTTGTTTGTCTGGTTCTAGTTTATGTAAATTAGTAGTTAAATCTGAATTCCTTATTACATTTGACAAGAAAACGTCCTTTTATTTTTCCCCTTGTTCTGATGGGCAGAGCCATCCTCCATAAATCTTTATTTTTTTTAAATTCATTTTAAGGAGGCTAATTACTGTACAGTATTGTGGTGGTTTTTGCCATACATTCACATGAATCAGCTGTGGGTGTCCTTTGTGTGCTGTGCCTCTCACATACACCCGAGTAGGAAGCATGTGATGACAAGTTGTCCTTCTGTGAGTAGTGGTATTTTGTTCTCCTGATAAAACTACTGGTAGCTAGATTTTTTTGTTTGGAAGTGTGTACTAATTTCCTGTTGAAATTATCTAGTCATCTGTCAGATAATAACTTTCATTAGGGGAATTTCGATTTCCCCCAAATTTTCACAAAATGGTTGAGAATCCTTCAATGACTCCCACGTGCATTAATTATTTCATTGGGATATTTTTCAATATTTTCTATTTTAAGCAATATTTTTAATCTCCTGACCTAACATTTTATTGTAAAGACAAAATTCCCTCATTAAGTCAACATAAAATGCACTTATTCTTGTAAGACAGGGTAAAAACTTAACTCCTTCCCGTTAATTGTCAGTTTCTGAGAAAGGATTTATTGTAATACTCACCATCCATGGAGGAAAATAGTTTTGTTCTTTCTCCCGCTCTCATCACTAGAGCCTCAGTGATTTTTATTTACTCTGTGTGCTACATTTGTTTTCACTCATAATTCTTTTTGATGCTCAAGTTTACCCAAATGCCATCAGTGGGACCTCCCCCTCCCATCACACTAGGTCCTATAGTCCCAAGATTCTAACAGCTCTCTTTCTGTCTCCAGTCTGGAATTAGACATATGTCTTGGTGGTGTTCAGTGGTATTTAGTAACCAAGATCTGGTTCCTAGAGTTGCTTGTTCTCAGGAATTATTATTAATATTTAATCTTTTCAGGGAACAGAGATAAAATTTGTGTTTTTTTTTTAAACATTATTGAGGTTGATGTTTCCAGTTGTAATTTGATTTACACAGTTTTTTTTGTTTCTTTAGCGTATGTAATTTTTACTTTTAAGCTTCCTTTGGCATGTTACCTTTTCATATAACTTGACAATTCTTCTCTGTTGGCTTCTACAGGTGGAATGTCACCTTTATCTCAACCAGAGCAAACTGCTGGAGTTCTGCAAGTCACACGATATTGTCCTAGTTGCCTATGGTGCTCTGGGATCCCAACGGTCATCAAAATGGTATGAACATTACTGAAAGCCACAGGGTGTTACTCTGAAACTCAATTTTTTTAAATCTTTACTGAATTTGTTACATTACTGTTTCTGTTTTATGTTTGGTTTTTGGGCTTCAAGGCATGTGGGATCTTAGCTCTCTGACCAAAGATCAAACCCTCAACCCCTGAACTGAAAGATGAAGTCTTAACCACTGGACAACCAGGGAAGTCCATAAAACTCAAATTTTGATAAAATATTTTTATAATAATGTACACAGTGTTTTTTTCATACTGTTCATGGGGTTCTACAGGACTGGAAAAGGTCAGTTTTCAGATTCATTCCAATCTCAAAGAAAGGCAATGCCAAAGAATGCTCAAACTACCTCACAATTGCACTTATTTCACATGCTAGCAAAGTGATGTTCAAAATTCTCCAAGCTAGGCTTCAACAGTACATGAACTTCCAGATGTTCAAGCTGGATTTAGAAAAGACAGAGGAACCAGAGATCAAATTGCCAACATCCACTGGATCATCAAAAAAGCAAGAGAATTCCAGAAAAACATCTACTTCTGCTTTATTGACTACACCAAAGCCTTTGACTGCGTGGATCACAACACTTGGAAAATTCTTAAAGAGATGAAAATACCAGACCACATGAGCTGCCTACTGAGAAATTTGTAAGGTCAAGAAGCAACAGTTAGAGCTGTACATGGAACAAAAGAATGGTTCCAAATCAGTAAAGGAGTACATCAAGCCTGTATATTGTCACCCTGCTTATTTGATTTATATGCAGAGTACATTATGTGGAATGCTGGGTTGGATGAAGCACAAGCTGGAATCAAGATTGCCGGGGAAAATATCAATAACCTCAGATACACAGATGATACCACTCTTATGGCAGAAAGTGAAGAAGAACTAAAGAGTCTCTTGATAAAAGTGAAAGAGGAGAGTAAAAAAAGTTGGCTTAAAGCACAACATTCAGGAGACTAAGATCATGTCATCCGGTCCCATCATATCATGGCAAATAGATGGGGAAACAATAGAAAACATGAAAAGGCTTTATTTGGGGGGGCTCCAAAATCACTGCAGATGGTGACTTCAGCCATGAAATTAAAAGACCCTTGCTCCTTGGAAGAAAAGCTATGACCAACCTAGACAGAATGTTAAAAAAGCAGAGACATTACTTCTCCAACAAAGGTCCATCTAGTCAAAGCTCTGGTTTTTCCAGTGGTGATGTATGGATGTGAGAGTTGGACTGTAAAGAAAGCTGAGCACCAAAGAATTGATGCTTTTGAACTGTGGTATTAGAGAAGACTCCTGAGAATCCCTTGGACTGCAAGGAGATCCAACCAGAAAATCCTAAAGGAAATCAGTCCTGACTATTCATTGAAAGGACTGATGCTGAAGCTGAAACTCCAATCTTTTGACCACATGATTTGAAGAACTGACTCACTGGAAAAGACCCTGATGCTGGGAAAGATTGAAGGCAGAAGGAGAAGGGGATGACAGAAGATGAGATGGTTGGGTGGCGTCACTAACTCAATAGACATGAGTTTGAGTAAACTCCAGGAATTGGTGACGGACATGGAGGAATGGCATGCTGCAGTCCATGGGGTTGCAAAGAGTCGGACACGACTGAGTGACTGAACTGAACTGAGCTGAATGCAGTGCTCTGGAGATAACATTTAACTGACAGGAATAGAAGAGAGATGGGACATAATCCTTCTGTTTTGTCTTATAATCACAAGCCAAATTGATTTTTTTACATTTCATGTGTCTTATTGTATGTAGATTTTAATGCAAGTGTCTCTGCATTGAACACTTAAGAGAAAGCTTAAGTCATGACTTACTTATTTTTTAACAAATGAACATGGTGCTAGTAATAAAAGTTTCAAGTCTCCCTCACCTTATATCTAAAATCAGGATAAGAAATGTACCTCCTAGGGACTGCAAGGAGATCAAACCAGTCAATCCTAAAGGAACTCAGTCCTGAATATTCATTAGAAGGACTGATGCTGACTGAAGCTTCAATACTTTGGCCACATGATGTGAAGAACCAACTCATTAGAAAAGACCTTGATTCTGGGAAAGATTGAAAGCAGGAGGTGAATGGGATGACAGAGGACAAGATGGTGGGATGGATAATTGACTCAATGGACATGAGTTTGAGCAAGCTCTGGGAGATAGTGAAGGACAGATAAGCCTGGAATGCTGCAATCCATGGGGTTGCAAATAGTCAGACATGACTGACTGAACAACAACCCAGATCTATGGTGATCAAAAAAAAATCACAAATTGAATCATTTTAGTGAAAATTTGTTTGTAGGAGTATTGCACAATGCAAATAATGATGAAATCTCATTTTTGGACTACTCAATTTTTATCAACACTTCAGAAAAGTGAAAATTAAAAACAAAACATTTCCCTGTCTCCATCTCTTTTTTATTTTCTTGCCCTTGTACTTATTTTAGAGCTATGATTATTAAGAAAAATAACCACTGAGAAGTAAAACAGAAAAAAAGAAAAAAGTCCACAAGTCTGACAGTACTAGTCTCAGCTCAAGCATGCATCCAAATGACTGCAAGAACTTTGTAAATGCAGATTGGGAAATGACACAGTTGAGGTTCTGATTCAGTTTGTCTTCAGCTAAGCCATGGAATTTGTATTTCTAACAAGATTCCAGGTGATACTGATGCTTCTGGTCCCTGGACCACACTTTGAGAAACATTGGTCTAGAGTAGACCTACTTTATCTGTTTGAAAAGCCTCCTTAGAAACTAAGTATTCAGTTTCAACTCCTCAGCATTTCTGAATTTCCTTCCAGGGTGAACCCAAATTACCCTATTCTTTTGGAGGACCCGGTTCTTTGTGCCATTGCCAATAAGCACAAGCAGACCCCAGCTCTGGTTGCCCTTCGCTACCAGATACAACGTGGGGTTGTGGTTCTGGCCAAGAGTTACAACAAGAAGCGGATCAAAGAGAACATGCAGGTGATGATGAGTGGGGCTGTGGGCAGAGCGCTCCTAAGGAATATCCTTCACAAGGGTCATTCTTTGTCCAGCTCTCAGACTATCCTTGAGTCAAGACAAGTTACCTGTTTTTCTTGGTGCATGAATGCCTTGTGTGTGTTTCTAATGGTTTTCTCCTCCTGCTGTGGCAACAGGAGAGGTGGCATGGAGAGGGTTCAGGAGAGGGTTCTGGAGAGGGTTCAGGTTGGACAGAAAATAGAGATTTTATTTCCAGCACTGTATCAATTTATTCTGTCACCTCGTACAAATGACATCTTATTTTCTTCATTCTCAATTGACAAAATTATATTTGATTTTCATAGACTATTTAGGCTGCTCTAACAAAATACTTAAGATCGGGTGGCTTAGAAACAACTGAAATTTGTTTCTCACAGTTCTAAAGCTGGAGGTCTGAGGTCAGGGTGCCTGTGTGATCAAGTGAGGGCCCTCCTCCAGGTCACAGGCTTTCCCTTGTATCTTAACATGGTGGAGGCCGCAACAGAGCTCTCCCAAGTCTTTTATATGAATATGATATTGTTTAAATCTCATTCTTGAGGGCTCCACCATCATGACCTAATCACCCTCACAGGCTCTAATTTGTAATACCATCTCAGTGGGGTGAGGCCCCAACATGTGAATTTGGGGGCATGCAAATTATAGCAGTGATCCTTAACTTAACAAATCATTGTGGTTTTGTTTTGCATTTTCCTAAATATTAATGTTTCACTTTCATGCATTTAATCTCCTTGAGTTTCTGCTTTTGCAAATTTCCTGTTGTCTTTTGATTTGTGTGTAGGAGACCATTATCGTACCCTTAGCCATAGCTGTACACGAAACTCTCCCTAGTTTCAAGATTTAATGCAGAGATCATTATGTGTGTCTCTTGATTCTGTGCTTTGGCAAACAGCCTGCACTCAGCTCAGCTGTGGTCCTCTTGGCTGAGCTCTCGTGCATTTGCAGTTCAATGCAGAGCAGCTCAGCAGTCCTGCTTTAGCAGGTGGATGTGGCTCTTGTCAGAGGAGCCTGAACACTTCTCTGTATATATTTTCAAATATATTTGGCTGAACTGTGGCAACTAACCTGTACTTCATCTCAGCACAGCACTATGCCCCCTCATCAGTGAATGGGGAAAAATCTTCTTCATATCTGGGCTCAGAACGGACTCCACTTTTTCTGGGAGCAGGTTCTCAGTCTGGAGTGTCCAAAGACTGTGTGTTTGGAAAAACAGGATTTTAGTTTGTTTTCTGTCTCAAGTGATTCACTTAGAAAGACTGATGCACTGTAATGTTTGTGAGGTGGACAGAGAAGGAGAAGGTGTGGGAAGGAGAGATGAGAACTCAGCAGAGGCTCCCAGGCTTGTTCACCTGAAAGCTGAGGACAGACTTGGCTTCCCTGTTCCCTCTTCTTGTCTCCTCCATGGAAACTCCTCTAGTCCCTAGGGAGAGGACGACTCCTTGGAGAAGAGGTTAATGTTATTCTTCCTTCCTTACAGGTGTTTGACTTTGAACTGACTCCAGAAGACATGAAAACAATTGATGGCATCAATAGAAATATGAGATATTATGAATTTCTACTGTAAGTGACTTGCTGATGTTTCACACATACACTGTTTACTATAACAGGCAGGTCAGCAGGGGAATGAGGACTTTTAAAAGCTTAATTCTAGGAAGACAGTTCTGATTTCCAGTGTGTAAACCAGATGCTTCCTGTAGACCTCAGACCAGAGGTTTCCTCCAGGGTTCTGTCTCTGACCAATAGAAATGTAATTGCGGCCCATGACAGCCCATCAGTAAAATCACCAGAGCTGATATTGTGGTGAATTCATTACTTTGTGCTCCTAATTACTGTGCCTGGTGTACCACCTTGCAGGGCTGAGGAACCCAGTAGACACATGGAGCACAGTCCCTAGTACTTTAAAGCTCTATGAAAAAATGTTCATATTTAATTCTTTTAAAAATCAGTTGAAATGATCAAATTAATAGTGACTCTGTAATAATGAATCTGTCCTGGATTATATTCATGTTTGAAATTGAAAATGAAAGAGTTAGTTGTTCAGTTGTATGTGACTCTTTTGTGACCCCATGGACCATAGCCCCACCAGGTTCCTCTGTTCATGGAATTCTCCAAGCAAGAATATTGGAGTGGGTTGCCATTCCCTCCTCCAGGGGATCTTCCCAACCTAGGGGTTGAACCCTGGTGTCCCATATTGCAGGCAGATTCTTTACAGTCTGAGATACCAGAGAAACCCATATTCATTTTTATCATAGCACAATTGTAAAATTTCATGTCAATGTTTTTATGGAGGGGAGTCCATGAAGGGCGACATGCGTCAGTGCTGAGAACTCACAGTGGACCTGCCTCCACCCCTTCTTTCTGGTGTCTGGTGGATTTTCTCCCTAAAGGGCATTTATTTTCCATGACACCATCCATTTATGTCATGTTTATCTCTTCATTGGGCTTTTTCCCCCTATTAAAACTCCCAGGTCCATGTCCTCATGCCTGTTATTTCACAAAGCTGAATTACCAGTCGATCATAAGCTTAACTGACCCTCTAGTGAGTGACTGCTGTGTCCTTAGCAGGACACATGCAGGTAAGATTGTCTGGGTCTCTGGTTTCATGAGTCAAGACTCAACCCATTGTAGCCTTTGTTCATCACCGGTCCATCCCCTGGGGAGCCTCTGCCTCCTGGACTTAGACTTCTTTACTAATGCAGAATTCCAGCTAAAATTGCAGAGGATGCCAGGATTGAAGAGACAGAAGACTAATAAGAGAGAATTTGGAGGGGAATTTAGAGAGAAGGGAACACAAATTAGTGATGAAATGAAGACAGTTTCAAATGAAAGAGCTCAAACTCCCCTTCTTGTTTGTAAAGCTATATCATAATTCTAAGAAAACACATGATAAATGAATAAAATGTGTAAAGCTAATTTTCTGTACTCAAAAGATTTTAAGTATAAATCTATGTTCCCCTGATTAGTCTTGAATGCCTAGACTTAGTTATCTTTGTGACTTTATGTCAACAACACAGCTCTTGGCACACGGATTTTCTCAGAATACATTTTTTAATGAACTGAATAGAAAAGGACAAATTTAGGGGAAAAAAATCAAAACATGAGAAAAAACAGAAAATAGCAGTAATACTAACAAATGAATAATAAGTGTTCTCATAAATTATAAATTAAGAAAGCAGTAATCATATTCGGTAGTTAAGATTATTTAGGTGTACTTAAAATCTCTTCAATAAATTGGAAATTCTTTAATGGAAGCACCCTGGATTTAGGGGGTGATGCTTGATATTTTTTTGATGGATGTATGAAAACAAGAGCAACTAATTCTTTAACTGTGATTATTCTCATCGTTTTGGGTCAAAAGTTACACCCAGGACTGAAATGACCTCCACAGTTAGCCATAGGTCTTGTGCTATCATATAAATTGTAACCTGAGTCAAACTACCTGTCACTGTGGAGTGAATATTACATGTGAAGTTTGGGACTGGATGTGAAGGTGCTATGTGCACACGGAGCAGACACCTGCATGTGTGCTTGTCGGGGGAGAAGGAGGGACATGATTTGTAGATTTCAAGTTTTAGCCCATTGTGACCACATCACAGAGTAATACTCGCTATCACAACATGACTGATTTAATAAATTAGTACTCCTCTTTCTCTTCCAGTATTATCGATCACCCTGAGTATCCATATTCTGAAGAATATTAACTATGAGATGTCTACCATACATTCTACTAGAATTTCTTGCTTCTAGGGCTGTGAAGAGCATTTCTGTACTCGGTGGAGGTGTTTAAAAGAAGTGTCTGAACTTTTGAAAGCTTGTTTTTATTTAAAAAAACATTTTGTGAAATAATAAAGACTTCAAATAAGGATATTAGTTCTGCCTGATAACAAAATATTTGGAAAATAAAAGGAAAATGATAAAAAATAAAGATAACATCTGATTAACCCATTTAATAACTTTGGTGTGTTTTCCTCTGTGGAAAAATACATCAGTCAACCTAAGAAAGAAATGGAAAATTTTATGCAAGTCAAATTTGAGAACTGTAACCCAGGAAGCTCTGAGAACTGTTCTGTCCTCTAGAAGTCAGGCACAGGTATGGAAGGTTTTGAGACAGAGGGCTCTGCATTAAAAGATGTTATTAACAGTATACATAATACAGATCTAAGCATCATCATGGTGGGTCATATGAGCCCTTACAAGGTCAAGAAGGAATTAACTTTTTTTAAAATTTCTCTACTATTTATTGCAAGTTCTTACAGCCCAAGCTGCCAAAATAAATACCAAGCAATTAAGTACAGAATCTTAAACTGAACCCAAATCTCCTAACTGCGATGTCTATGCTATTTGCACTACACCCAGCTACTTCCTAGAAATAATTCCATTTTACTTCACTTTGGCTTCACCTAGTGTTTTCATTATTTTAACGTGACCTCTGAGATGCAAAGGGCAGGTACTTACTCTACAAATAAGTAAAGCTAGGTTAAGAGAAGTTTAAATGACACACCAAAGATCACAGAGCTAGTAAAAGCTTACTTTCAAAAACACCCAGTATTCCTAAGACATTTTATTCACATGACATCATATATTTAAAAAATCAGAGCAGATTTAAACTCAGATCGTACCAACACAAGGAGCAGCTTCATTTCACATCTTTTGTTTAATTAAGCCAAATTTCTCGTTCCTCCTCCACTCCTCTATGCTGGTCTCCATTGCAAACAATGGCACAGAAATCGGAAGAGGAGTCTGGCAGTGGGGATATACCTCCAGGGGTTCAGGCAGCTCTTTGACAGTGATTTTCAGCAAGTCTACATTCTGGGCCTGGATTCTCTTCATTTCTTTTTTTAAATATAAATTTATTTTTTTTAATTGGAGGCTAATTATTTTACAGTATTGTATTGGATTAGCCATACATCAACATGAATCCGCCATGGGTATACACGTGTTCCCCATCCTGAACCCCTCCTCCCGCTTCCCTCCATACCATCCCTCTGGGTCATCCCAGTGCACCAGCCCCAAGCATCCTGTATCATGCATCAAACCTGGACTGGCGATTTGTTTCACATATGATATTATGCATGTTTCAATGCCATTCTCCCAAATCATCCCACCCTTGCCCTCTCCCACAGAGTCCAAAGACTGTTCTATACATCTGTGTCTTTTTTGCTGTCTCGCATACAGGGCTATCCTTACCATCTTTCCAAATTCCATATATATGCATTAATATACTGTATTGGTGTTTTTCTTTCTGGCTTACTTCACTCTGTATAATAATCTCCAGTTTGGTACATATATACAATGGAGTATTATTCACCCATTAAGAAATATACATTTGAATCAGTTCTAATGAGGTGGATGAAACAGGAATTTACCTTTTTTGGAGCTGTCTTACTGACGCTGGGAGAAAGTTGCTCTTCACGGTTGAGCAGGTGTTCCCACTGATGGGGGAGGTCTGGTCCATGCATAATGCAGACACACAACTCACAGTGAGAAAGAGATGAGGCCAAAGGACAGAGAATAATTTTTTACACTTAAAATTTTTTGTCATGAAGTAAATACACTTCATTTCATACTTTCATGACTTACCTATACAAATGTGTGTGTGCTTATTTACAATTTGAAATCATCTTCAATATACAGGTTGTATACTTATTTTTATGACTATACAGTGGAAGTGAGAAATAGATTTAAGGGACTAAATCTGATAGACAGAGTGCCTGATGAGGTATGGACAGAGGTTTGTGACATTGTACAGGAGACAGGAATCAAGACCATCCCCAAGAAAAAGAAATGCAAAATAGCAAAATGGCTGTCTGAGGAGGACTTACAAATAGCTGTGAAAAGAAGGGAAGAAAAAAGCAAAGGAAAAAAAGGATGATATACCCATTTGAATGCAGAGTTCCAAAGAATAGCAAGGAGAGATAAGAAAGCCTTCCTCAGCTATCAGTGCAAAGGAATAGAGGAAAACAATAGAATGGGAAAGACTAGAGATCTCTTCAAGAAAATTAGAGATATCAAGGGAACATTTCACGCAAAGATAGGCTCAATAAAGGATAGAAATGGTAGGGACCTCACAGAAGAAGAAGATTTTAAGAAGAAGTGGCAAGAATACACAGAAGAACTGTACAAAAAAGCTCCTCACAACCCAGACAATCACGATGGTGTGATCACTCACCTAGAGCCAGACATCCTGGAATGCGAAGCCAAGTGGGCCTTAGGAAGCATCACTATGAACAAAGCTAATGGACTTGGTGGATCCCAGTTAAGCTATTTCAAATCCTGAAAGATGATGCTGTGAAAGTGCTGCACTCAATATGCCAGCAAATTTGGAAAACTCAGCAGTGGCCACAGGACCAGAAAAGGTCAGTTTTCATTTCAATCCCAAAGAAAGGCAATGCAAAAGAATGCTCAAACTACTGCACAATTGCACTCATCTCACTAGTAAGAGATACTCATCACTAGTAAAGTGGTGCTTAAAATTCTCCAAGCCAGGCTTCAGCAATACGTGAACTGTGAACTTCCAGATATTCAAGCTGGTTTTACAAAAGGCAGAGGAACCAGAGATCAAATTGCCAACATCCAATGGATCATGGAAAAAGCAAGAGAGTTCCAGAAAAACATCTATTTCTGCTTTATTGACTATGCCAAAGCCTTTGACTATGTGGATCATAATATACTGTGGAAAATTCTGAAAGATATGGGAATACCAGACCACCTGACCTGCCTCTTGAGAAATATGCATGCAGGTCAGGAAGCAACAGTTAGAACTGGTCATGGAACAACAGACTGGTTCCAAATAGGAAAAGGAGTATTTCAAGGCTGTATATTTTCACCCTACTTATTTAACTTATATAGAGTACATCATGAGAAACTCTGGGCTGGAGGAAGCACAAGCTGGAATCAAGATTGCCTGAAGAAATATCAATAACCTCAGATATGCAGATGACACCACCATTATGGCAGAAAGTAAAGAAGAACTAAAGAGGCTCTTGATGAAAGTGAAAGAGGAGAGTAAAGAAGTTGGCTTAAAGTTCAACATTCAGAAAACAAAGACCATGGCATCCGGTCCCATCAATTCATGGGAAAATAGATGGGGAAACAGTGGCTGGCTCTATTTTTTTGGCTCCAAAATCACTGCAGATGGTGAGTGCAGCCATGAAATTAAAAGACACTCCTTGGAAGGAAAGTTATGACCAACCTAGACAGCATATTAAAAAGCAGAGACATTACTTTGTCAACAATGGTGTGTCTAGTCAAGGCTCTGGTTTTTCCAGTGGTCATTTATGGATGTGAGAGTTGGACTGTCAAGAAAGCTGAGCACTGAAGAATTGATGCTTTTGAATTGTGGTGTTGGAGAAGACTCTTGAGAGTCCCTTGGACAGCTAGCAGATCCAACCAGTCCATCCTAAAGGAGATTGATCAGTCCTAGGTATTCACTGGAAGGACTGATGTTGAAGCTGAAACTCCAATGCTTTGACCACCTGATGCAAAAAGCTGACTCATTTGCAAAGACCCTGATGCTGGGAAAGATTGAGGGCAGGAGGAGAAGGGGACAACAGAGGATGAGATGGTTGGATAGCATCACTGACTCAATGGACATTGGTTTGGGTGGACCCCTGGAGTTGGTGATGGACAGGGAGGCCTGGCGTGCTGAGGTTCATGAGGTCGCAAAGAGTTGGACATGACTGAGTGACTGAACTAAAACTATACTTATTTTTTACTTAACATAAGTATTTTTCTAAGCTATCAAGTATTGCTTCATGGTTTCCAAAGGGGAAGGGGGTGGGAGAGGGTTGGATTGGGAATTTGGGGTGAGCGGAACAAATTGGTATATATAGAATGGATAAATAACAAAGTCCTACTGTTGTAGGAGCTATTATAATCACATAGGGAGCTATTACATATTCAATGTCCTATGGTAAATATAAAGGAAAAGAATATGAAAAAGAATATATATATTTGTACGTATAACTGAATCACTTTGCTGTGCAGCAGAAATTAACACAACATTGTAATTCAACTCTCTCACAAGCTGCAACTGAAGATCCTGCATGCCCTAATGAAGACCCAGTGCAGCCAAATAAATATTAAAAAACAAAACCCCAGAACTATTAGAAGTTCTTTATTTATTTAAAAAAATTATTGAAGCATAGTTGACTTACAATGTTGTGTTAATTTCTGCTGTACAGTAAAGTGATTCAGACATATGTATACATATATATATATATTTGCTCAGTATTTTAGGTAGTTCTTACATGTTTTGCCATTCATTGATTTAATCAGCAAACTTTATTGAACATTCTTTAGTAGGACATTGTTTTATCAATAAATATCAGTAATTAAAGTAAGAAATGTCTTTAGTTGATAGTCTAGTGGAGGATGAGACTATGAATGAAATCAGGAGTATTCAGCTGTTAGAGATGGGTAAGTGCTTGTTGGAGATAATTCTGCATAATCTCTCACATTTCTGTACATCTGTTAGGCACCAACTACCCTTCATCCCACACAACTTTTCAGAAACAGCCTTGAAACAGAGATAGTGGCTCCCTTCATTTCTCTGGAACAGAAAATGCCGAGTTCAGGAAGAAAGAGTGTTGTGTAATATTTAAGGGCCAGCAAGTCAGCTGATGTGGGTGGAGTTTAGTGAGGTGGGGAGATAGGAGTTGAAGATAAGGCCAGAGGCCCAGTGGGGTCAGGGGGCCTATGTCATTAGGCTTTAGAAAGGAGTTTAGTCTCAGAGAAATGGAAAATACTACAGGTTTTGAGCAGAATAGCTACATGAGCTGACAGGTTAGAAGGACTTTAAGATAAAGAGTTATCTTAAATCTTATATAGATAAAGAAATTATCTATAAAGATAATTGAAATAAAGAGGTTGGAATGTTCCTGGATTACCTGGGTAAGCCTAGTGTCATCATGAATCTCTCATCCATGGGACCTGGGAGGGTTACAGTCACAGAGGAGGTGGTAATATAGGAGCTTTAGATGAGAAATTCAAAGAGGCTATCAGTTCAGTTCAGTTACTCAGTCATGTCCGACTCTTTGCAACCCCATGGACTGCAGCATGCCAGGCTTCCCTATCCATCACCAACTTCCAGAGTTTACCCGAACTCATGTCTATTGAGTTGGTGATACCATCCAACCATCTCATCCTCTGTCGACACCTTCTCCTCCTGCCTTCAATCTTTCCCAGCATCAGGGTCTTTTCTACTGAGTCAGCTCTTTGCATCAGGTGGCCAAAGGATTGGAGTTTCAGCTTCAGAATCAGTCCTTCCATTGAACACTCAGGACTGATCTCCTTTAGGATGGACTGGTTGGATCTCCTTGCAGTCCAAGGGACTCTCAGGAATCTTCTCCAACAGCACAGTTCAAAAGCATCAATTCTTCAGTGCTCAGCTTTCTTTATAGTCCAACTCTCACACCCTTACATGACTACTGGAAAAATCATAGCCTTAACTAGATGGTTTGTTGGCAAAGTGATGTCTCTGCTTTTTAATATGTTGTCTAGATTGGTCGCAACTTTCCTTCCAAGGAGCAAGTGTCTTTTAATTTCATGGCTGCAGTCACCATCTACAGTGATTTTAGAGCCCCCCAAAAAAAGTTAGCTACTTTTTCCACTGTTTCCCCATCTATTTGCCATAAAATGATGGGACCGGATACCATGATCTTAGTTTTCTGAATGTTGAGCTTTAAGCCAACTAAGCCAAAGAGGCTATGCAGATGGCTTTGAAGATGGTGAAATAGTCCCCAAGGCAATAGATGAAGGAGTTCTCTAGGAGCTGGAAAAGGCAACCGAGTAGGTTTTTCCCTAAGAACTCAAGAAGAGATGCAGACCTGCTAGCCCACTGAACGGAATGTTGAATTCTTGACCTCCAAAAATGTAACAGTATTGTTGTTTCAGGCCACAAAGCTTTTGGCCATTTGTTGGAGCAGCAACAGTAACTAATACGGATGTGGTTCAAGCCAGCCCGCCTCTGTGTCCTGCATCATAGGTTTCCCCTCTCTGGGGACTGTTCCTCTGATCTCAAAGGCAGGCAGTCATCTCCCCCAATAGGAACCTCGTCTCTTGATTTCGCTTTCTTCTTCAGCAACTGCCAACACAGTATCAGCCTACTCACACCACTGATAACTCCCTAAACAAGACCACCTCCTAGAAACAAATAATACTGGCCTCAAAATTTTATTTAAAAAAAAAATCCACTTCAATATAGCATTTGATGAGTAAATATTTGCTGTTCTATGTACACTGATGACTCTCTTCAAGGGAGTGATTGAAGAGAAATAAAATTAATTATTTACTTGTGGCACAGGAGAATTCTTGTGTATAATTCAAGATTCCTCTTTTCTCCCTGCCTTTCTCTTGTCCTCTTTCTTCACTCTGAAAAGCATTTCTTGTTAAGATGAATAATATGAAAATTTACTTGCATGTGACTCATCTAGTCAACATAGAATTGGTAGTTTCGACTAAAATAAGAAAATAAACAAAAAGAGAATACTATACTTCAAAATAACTAAAATTATCTCTGTTCTGAGATGACATAATCATGTGTGTAGAAATCCATAAAGATCAAATTTTTTAAAGAATTGCTTAGAGCTAAAGAACAATTACAGCAAAAGTGTAGGATAAAATGTCAACATAGAAAAATCATTTCCATTCTATATACAAATGATGAAGAACAGTCTGAGAAGAAAATTCAAAAGGCAATTTCATTGAAAATATCAAAAATACTCAGAAATAACCAAAAGAGAAAAGAAATGTATCATTTAAAAGTTTTGTTTGAAGAAAATAAAGACACAAATATTAGCAAGTTAACCATGTTCATGAATATTAAAATGACAAGAGTGCCTGATGAACTATGGAATGAGGTTTGTGACACTGTACAGGAGACAGGGAACAAGATCACCCCCATGGAAAAGAAATGCAAAAAAGCAAAATGGCTATCTGGGGAGGCCTTACAAATAGCTGTGAAAAGAAGAGAGGTGAAAAGCAAAGGGAAAAAGGAAAGATATAAGCATCTGAATGCAGAGTTCCAAAGAATAGAAAGAAGAGGTAAGAAAGCCTTCTTCAGAGATCAATGCAAAGAAGTAGAGGAAAACAACAGAATGGGAAAGACTAGAGATCTCTTCAAGAAAATTAGAGATACCAAGGGGACATTTCATGCAAAGATGGGCTCGATAAAGGACAGAAATGGTCTGGACCTAACAGAAGCAGAAAATATTAAGAAGAGGTGGCAAGAATACACGGAAGAACTGTACAAAAAAGATCTTCATGACCCAGATAATCATGATGATGTGATCACTAATCTAGAGCCAGACATCTTGGAAAGTGAAGTCAAGTGGGCCTTAAAAACAAAGCTAGTGGAGGTGATGGAATTCCAGTTGATCTGTTTCAAATCCTGAAAGATGATGCTGTGAAAGTGCTGCACTCAATATGTCAGCAAATCTGGAAAACTCAGCAGCGGCCACAGGACCAGAAAAGGTCAGTTTTCATTCCAATTCCAAAGAAAGGCAATGCAAAAGAATGCTCAAACTACTGCACAATTGTACTCATCTCACATACTAGTAAAGTAATGCTCAAAATTCTCCAAGCCAGGCTTCAGCAATATGTGAACCGTGAACTCCCTGATGTTCAAGCTGGTTTTAGCAAAGGCAGAGGACCCAGAGATCAAATTGCCAACATCTGCTGGATCATGGAAAAAGCAAGAGAGTTCCAGAAAAACATCTATTTCTGCTTTATGGACTATGCCGAAGCCTTTGACTGTGTGGATCACAATAAACTGTGGAAAATTCTGAAAGAGATGGGAATACCAGACCACCTAACCTGCCTCTTAAGCAATCTGTATGCAGGTCAGGAAGCAACAGTTAGAACTGGACATGGAACAACAGACTGGTTCCAAATAGGAAAAGGAGTACGTCAAGGCTGTATATTGTCACTCTGCTTATTTAACTTATATGCAGAGTACATCATGAGAAATGCTGGACTGGAAGAAACACAGGCTGGAATCAAGATTGCCAGGAGAAATATCAATAACCTCAGATATGCAGATGACACCACCATTATGGCAGAAAGTGAAGAAGAGCTAAAAAGCCTCTTGATGAAAGTGAAAGAGGAGAGCAAAAAAACTGGCTTAAAGCTCAACATTCAGAAAACGAAGATCATGGCATCTGGTCCCATCACTTCATGGGAAATAGATGGGGAAACAGTATAAACTGTCAGACTTTATTTTTGGGGGCTCCAAAATCACTGCAAATGGTGACTGCACCCATGAAATTAAAAGATGCTTACTCCTTGGAAGAAAAGTTATGACCAACCTAGATAGCATGTTCAAAAGCAGAGACATTACTTTGCCAACAAAGGTCCATCTAGTTAAGGCTATGGTTTTTCCTGTGGTCATGTATGGATGTGAGAGTTGGACTGTGAATAAGGCTGAGCGCCAAAGAATTGATGCTTTCGAACTGTAGTGTTGGAGAAGACTCTTGAGAGTCCCTTGGACTGCAAGGAGATCCAACCAGTCCATTCTGAAGGAGATCAGCCCTGGGATTTCTTTGAAAGGAATGATGCTAAAGCTGAAACTCCAGTACTTTGGCCACCTCATGTGAAGAGTTGACTTATTGAAAAAGACTCTGATGCTGGGAGGGATTGAGGGCAGGAGGAGAAGGGGACGACCGAGGATGAGATGGCTGGATGGCATCACGGACTTGATGGACATGAGTTTGAGTGAACTCCGGGAGATGGTGATGAACAGGGAAGTCTGGCGTGCTGCAATTCACGGGGTCGCAAAGAGTCTGACACGACTGAGCGACTGAACTGAACTGAACCAAAGTGATCTATACATTTGATAGAACTTTATGTATACCCCAACAAGTCTCGGAAAAGAAAAAAATAAAAAGAGAGCACATTTAGGTTTCTCACAATTACAGATTTCAGAACTTACAACAAAGCTATTATCATCAAAATAATGTGAATAATGGCAAATATAAAGTCAGATATAAAGACCAGTGAAATAGAACAGAATACAAAAATTAACACAAATTAATGTTGTTTGACAAGTTTGCCTAAGACCATTTACGGGAAAAGTGCAGTCTTTTCAACAAACAATGCTGATAAAACTACCCATCAATCTACAAAAGCATAAAGTTAGACCTGTCTATCTTAAACACAGACACATGTACACATAGAAACCTCATAACATGTCCAAGACCCAGACTTACAGGTATGAAAGCCTTAGAAGACAGCATTGAGGAATGGTTTCATTACATTGGATTTGGCTATGATTTCTTGGGTATGTCACCAAAGGAAAAACTAAATAAATTAGCATTTGTCAAAATTCAAAAATTTTTCATGTCAAAGGAAATTATGAAGAAAGTGAGAAGTCAACCCACAGAATGAGATGAAAAATCTTTACAAAATATATTTCTGATAGAGCTGAATGGAGTGGAACTTCCTGGAAACACACCCTAAAACCTTATCTCAAATTGCTTGGCTCAGTTGCCAAGGTCACCTGGTGATCTTTGTTCGTCAATACTTACTATTTCCAAAATTAATCTTTTGATTATCCCTCCTGGTGGTGCAAATTTTAAAGTTTTTTATATTTCCTCACTCTGAGTTTGTCTTGACCACCATCTTTTCTCTTCCCTACTGAATTCAAAGTGTTTCGTAAGAGCATTTGGATTTATATCTTGAACTGGCAGACTTGGACATGGTAGAAATTTGAACAGCCGACAAACAGGAATGGAAACACATTGTTCCACAAACATCAACCAAGCACTCTAGTGTATTCTCTCCACACCCTTCAGTAGCCACTTTTGTTTCTCTTTGACTCCAGTTTTCTACACAGTGCATCCCAAACCACAGTAACTGTGGGGACAGAATGATGGTAAGCTCCAGGTGACGGTGGCCCAGGTGCTTTGGTCACATTCCCCCAATCCTGCTTCCATTCCTCCCCTCCACGTCTCAGAAGAACCACCTGTTCTTCTTCATTTTTGTATTCGTGCACTTACCAGATCTCAGTGTTTGAGAGAACTTGAAGGCCAGTCACAGTCACAGAATAATTGTGATCAGATCACAACAGGAATAAAGTGTTACATCAATAAACATCATATTTGTTATAGAAAGTGAAAGTGAAAGTTGCTCAGTCATGTCTGACTCTTTGTGTCCCCATGGACTATACAGTCCATGGAATTCTCCAGGCCAGAATACTGGAGTGGGTAGCCTTTCTCTTCTCCAGGGGATATTCCCAACCCAGGGATCGAGGTCTCCCGCATTGTGGGCAGATTCTTTACCAGCTGAGCCACAAGGGAAACCCAAGAATACTGGAGTGGGTAGCCTACCCCATCTTCAGCAGATCTTCCTGACCCAGGAATCAAACTGGGGTCTCTTGCCTTGCAGGCAGATTCTTTACCAACTGAGCTCGAAGGAGTTGATAGTAATGTACAAGAAATGCTCAGATTCGCAAGCTTTCAAGGAGCTCCTCTTAGGTAACATGCATTCTAACATCTGTGGGATGTTCATCCACTCCATCTTCAATCAGAACGATTTCTTCAAGTCCTGGAGCAAGTACACCTATTGTTCTGATAACTAGGAAAGTCTTCTCAATATAGTGTTCATGATTTCCACCCACAAATTCAGATGAATAAGAAGAAAACACAGTTATTCGTTCTTCTTTGAATTGATCTTTCTTGGAAAATTGTAGCTGAAGAACATACTCTAGTCTAGATACAGAACCAAGACTTGGGAGTACCCTCATCATCAGGGACTAGCTCCACAGAGACAGCCATTGTCCCAAGTCCTTTTGTGCATTCAGGTCCAGCTGTCTGCATGGTGATCAGCTCAGCTCCAGAGGGAAAAGAGAGGGTTACTGCTTTGAGGTCTCAATGTCTAATTGTTGATACAAAACAGAAACAAGAAAAAAGCTTAACATAATGGCCTATTGCAGATGGAGGACATCTTGGATCTGTGCTGGGAGAAAAGATCTCCACTTCATAAGACCTTTTTTCTTATTCTCCAGACCACAGAGAGTCTCTCTCAGACAATATCTGGAAAATTTCACAGGTGAATTTTGGCATTCACAGTAGAAACAGATATCAAGGACTATTGCTCAAATATACAGAAATTCAGGGTCATTTATCTTACTTATTATTTGGTCACAAACTTTGGAAATTGCTTCTAATCAAGTCTATGTTCCTTATCTCTAAAACATCTTTAGTTCTCTCTTACAGGGAAGAACTGAGAGAGTCATTTCCTAGGCAGGTTGATAAGAAGTCTAGGGGTCCCCAAGGAGAGAGGGGTCTGGAATTCTCAAGGAGGAAGAAAGGACAAACTTTTTTTTTCCTTCTCTACATTCCTTAGGATTATATGACAATAATGTGTCCTGCCTGAGGACAGTCTCTGGATTAAACCTTCTGGCTAATTCTGTAAATTATGGGAGTAGACCTGCTCTTTACAAGGATTATATAACAACAATGTATTCTGCCTGAGGACAGTCTCTGGATTAAACCTTCTGGCTAATTCTGTTATGTAAATTATGGGAGTAGGTCTGGTGAGGTCTTTATAACCACCAGACATTCTTTGGATTCATTGGAGAGTATATAAACTCATTGCTAACACTAACAAGCAGGTACTCTTTCTGCCCTCTTCTGATGCCTATGTCAGAAGCTTTCCCTATCTCCTTTATACTTTAATAAAACTGTATCACACAAAAGCTCTGAGCTATCAAGCCTCGTCTCTGGCCCCGGATTGAATTCTTCTCCTCCGGGGGCCAAGAATCCCGGCGTCGTGATTCAACA
The DNA here is from genome assembly GCF_032405125.1 of Capricornis sumatraensis. NCBI lineage: Eukaryota > Metazoa > Chordata > Mammalia > Artiodactyla > Bovidae > Capricornis > Capricornis sumatraensis. The sequence goes on from NC_091083.1 coordinate 46,869,590, forward strand.
ACAACCTTTCAGAACCCTGACGTCATGGTTACACAACATGTCTAAGGTACCCAACACAACTGGTGGATCCAAGGAAGACAGCTCATTCATTACTCACCACCCCGCAAACACCAGATTTACTGTCACGTATGCAACATAATAAAAAAGAGATGTCCCAAGGACTTGGGACAGTGGTTGTCTCAGGCCAGGCCTCTCTGTCCATCACCAACTCCCGGAGTTCACTCAGATTCACGTCCATCAAGTCAGTGATGCCATCCAGCCATCTCATCCTCTGTCATCCCCTTCTCCTCCTGCCCCCAATCCTTCCCAGCATCAGAGTCTTTTCCAATGAGTCAACTTTTCGCATGAGGTGGCCAAAGTACTGGAGCTTCAGCTTTAGCATCATTCCTTCCAAAGAAATCCCAGGGCTGATCTCCTTCAGAATGGACTGGTTGGATCTCCCACAAATGGATGTGAGTAGGGTGAAGAATGCACTGGTTGCTGTCCCTTCCCTTGTGTGCCCTCTGATCCTGGATGTTGTTTGGATTTCAGCTGATGACTGTTCTCTAGTCAGTCCTCTGAGTATTCAGCTCCCCTGCCTCTGTATCACTGAAGTCACTCATTCAAATGGCAGGTGTCTGGTCAGAATGTTGTGGAATTTTAACATCCAGACACACTCCAATAGCCATGACAGTGTCACTGGTAGCGGTTTGGGGCTGCCCCATTCTTTCTTTGTAAGGAAGTTAACATTCCCTGATGTAATGCTATTTTCTAATCTTTGTCCTGTTCTAACCTTTGACTTAGTCATATTGTGTTCTGTCAAGAATCACGATGAATATAAGATTTCAACCTAATTTGTGAGCTAACAAATCAGCTTGCCCTGGTTTCACAGATGCTGGTAAAGGAAAAAAAAAAATTATTATTCATAACAAATGCTGTAGCCAAATAAGTATCATTTTTCAGCTTTGTTGAGCCATAATTGACATAGAACATTGTATAGAATTAAGGTTTACAGGGTAATGAGTTCATGCACAGAGTATATTATGGAAATGTTCTTCACAACAAGGTGTGTTGTGCTAGTTGCTTGGGTTCCCATTTCTAAAGTTGGAGTGAAGGTCCCAGGTGATGCCTGAATATTCAGTGAGTTGAGTGACAGGAAAAATAACCTTGAGTCTAGGGATCCTGGGTCAATGAAAGTATGCTCTCAGCATCCCTCCTTTTCTTATGAGGGAGAGGTTTTCTTTACTTTACTGCACAGCAAACATGCCTTCCATGTCTCTGCAAGGAGCCACTGTCTCTATATTGCAAGGATGTTCACTGGACAAATGTCTTGAAAACTTGGTGTGGGATGAAGCGTGGTCAGAGTCTCTGCTTATCAGGTGCACAGAAATGTGAGAAACTGCAGGGTTATCTCTCAAAGGGAACTCTCCCACTCCTAACAGCTACATACTTTTGATTTTATCCATAGTCTCTATCCTCCACTAGACTATCAACTCAAGTCATTAAAAAATTTTATTTCCTGTTTTTGTTACTTGTGGATAAAAGTGTCTGGCACATAAAATATTTTCAATAAAGTTTTGCTGTATGAATCTATGAATGAGTGGCAAAATATGCAAGAACTAATCAAATGCTAAAGAAAACCCAAATGATGAAAGAATAAAGTACATTAAGACAATATACTACTCAAAAGAAGCAAAATATAATACTGGATTTTTAAAATAATATTTGAGAGCTTCAGAAGATACTGAAGTCAAAAGGAAAGCATACAATTAACATGTTGCAGATTATCTGATTTGTAAATAAAATACAAATTCACACATTTGTCAAGGCTGATTGGGCTTCCCTTGTGGCTCAGATGGTAAGGAATATGTCTACAATGCAGGAGACCCAGGTTTTATCCCTGGGTTGGGAAGATACCCTGGAGAAGGGTATGGCAACCCACTCCAGTATTCTTGCCTGGAGAATCCCAAGAACAGAGGAGCCTGGCGGGCTATAGTCCATGGGGTTGCAAAGAGTTGGATACGACTGAGTGACTAATCACAACAGGCTAATTATAGGTTATATTTATTCTCTAACCTCTCCTTTCTTACCCTAAATTCTGTAATTTGTATGTATGATTTTAATGATCAGGAAAGCAAACATTCTTATCTTTTTCATTGAAATATAGTTGACAAAATATTCTATTATTTCAGATGTACAGCTGAGTGATTCATTATTTTATAGACTATACTCCATTTCGAGTTATTATACATTATTGGATCTATTTCCTAGTATCCTAGGTTGTAGATTTTTTTCCTTTCAGTACTTTAGAAACATCATGCCAGACTGTTGTGCCTAATTTCTGCAGAATAATCAGCCGACAGCCTGGTGTCTTTTTCCTTGTATGTGACTCATCATTTTTCTCCTGCTGCCTTTAGACTCCTCTCTTTATCTTTAACTTCTGCCTTTCTAATTTTGGTGTGTCTTGGTGTGGGCCTCTTTGGTTTTATCTTATTTGGGGCTCTCTGTGCATCTTGCACCTGGATAGCTTTTCCCTTCTGCAGGTTCAAGATATTTTTAGCCATAATTTCATCAAATGCCTTTTCTACCCCCTTCTCTCTCCCCCTTTCTTCTAGGACTCTTATCATGAGGATGTTAGTACACTTGATGTTGTCCGAGAGGCTTTTTAAACTGTTTTCTTTTTTAAAGTTTGTTTCCCTTTTTGCTGTCTTTAATGCTAATGCATGATTCACATAAATCTCTCTTCCAGGTCACTTATAAATTTTTCTGTATTACCTAGTCTGCTACTAATTCCTTCTAGAGTGTTTTTTTTAATCTGAGTTATTGCATTATTCAGTTCTGACTGGTTTTTTTTTAAAATATTTTTTAGTTACTTGTTAACAGTCTCACTGTATTCATTTACTCTTTTCCCTAGTTCAGTTAGCATTCTTATTACTGACACTTTCAATTCTGGTAAATTACTTTGGTAAGCAATATATCTGTTTCATTAGCTGATTTTGCAGGTGTTATTTTCTTATTCTTTCATTTGAGATGAATTCCTCTGTCTTTTCAATTTGTTTAACTTTCTCCATTTCTATGAAACTAGTTATCCATCCATCTCTTGCAGGTGTGTCCTTGTATGGGCACTGCCCACTCTGCCCAGCATGGGTGGCCCTCACTCCAGGGGGGGTGAACTGGATCCAGAGGTGCTGAGGGGGCATCTGTAGGCTGGGGGCACACAGGCTGCCCAGTAAACCAGCCCGAGTCCTGCCACCCCCTCAGCCTGTTCCAGGAGCAGGAGCAGGTGCGTGTCTCAGGAGAGGAGTCAGGTTCCCAGGCCTCCTGCGGGTCCCCCTAGGTTCACAGCAGCTGTGGGGCTGTGACCTCCCGGGGTCGTCCCAGGGCTGTGGTGCCCAGTGCGTGGTGTTCACGGGTCTCTCCAGGGAGGACCTCTGAGCCCCTGTTCCTCCTCCTCGTCTGGGGCCCTCCCAGGGGCTCAGTCCTGATCTGACGGCTTCTCTTCCCTTCCCACCCAGCTCCGTGGGGACAGTTCTTTACAGCCGTGGTGTGGACAAGGCTTTCTGCTGGTGTCGTGTGTTTTCAGGCGATGGGATCCTGATGTGCTCCTGGGGGAGCTGAGCTCAGCATCCTGCCTGGAGCTCCTCCCAGGACAGTGTGTGACACTCACTGTGTGCTAAGTGTGCCTCCTGTGACTGTTCAGGAAGAGTCAGTGCCAATTTATTTTCTTCCTTTCCTGGACTATGGTTTCCTTTTTCTTTCTTTCTCCTTCTTTCCTTTCTCTCTTTATGTCATGTGTGTGTGTAGGTGTTCCTGTGTGTGTTCACAGCTGGGTACTTGAAACAACAGGCAAACACTCACTGCTGGTAGATTGGTTTCATGTCCTGACAGTCCTTCACTAGTTTGCTTGGAATACTCCTAGTCCTGGGATCAGCCCAAAGGAAAACTGAGGACAACTTGGTTCATTTCTGAGTCATAATCTTGCCTGGCATATGTGAACCTTTTTGATTCTCCTGAATTTAGGATGGTTTTTGAAATACCCTACTGTCCCCCAAATCCACACTCCAGTACTACTCAGGGTTTTACATGGTCTAGTCTATGTATCCACCCTTATCCTTTGTCCCTGGCCCCACATACATATAGTCCCCCTGCAGCTGTAATGAGATACCCCAGCTGCTCTTCAGTTTAAGCTTAAAACATAGAATGAAACAGTCACCAGTCTCCAGGCAGCCCCTAAGTAGGTTGGAACATTGCAGATAAGGTTTTCTGTGATCATTCTGGTTTGAGGGAGGCAACTGGGAGCTGAACAAGACTGCATTGCCCCAAGCAGAAGGGTACAGGTGGGTGAATCCATGATGAAATTTCCTGCCATTCTGTTCTGAATTTTCCTTAATTGGGTGTTCGTTTGGTGTTGTTGTTTAGTCACTGAGTTGTGTCTGACTCTTTTGAGACCCTATGGAACTATAGCCTGCCAGGCTCCACTGTCCAGGGAATTCTCCAGGCAAGAATACTGGAATGGGTTTTCATTTCCTTCTCCAGGATATCTTCCTAACCCAGGGATTGAACCTGTGTCTCCTGCATTGCAGGCGAATTCTTTACCACTCCATCACCTGGGAAGCTGGTTCATTTGTCATTCCAGGTGTTCTTCTGACTGTTTCCCAGGGCTCCTATGAGGTTGTATAGCTAGTTTATAGCTAGTTTCTTTAATTTTCCTTATGCTTCCAGGGGAAAATCCAGCAGTTCATAGCTCACTCTTTAGCTAACTTTAATTTCCATGTTAAGTTTTAATTGGCTTCACAACATTCCATTGTAGCAATGCTTGATGATTTTCCTCACTCTTCCAGATATATTATAATTTAACTTGTTTACAGGTCTTCCTTTTATGAATAATGTTGAGCAAGATAACAAATTATATAAAATATCATTTACGTCATGGCAATTTTAAAGGGTCTCTAACTAGCTTACTCATTAGAAAAGACCCTGATGTTGGGAAATATTGAAGGCAGGAGGAGAACAGGATGACAAAGGAAGAGACGGTTGAATGGCATCAATGACTCAATGGACATGAGTTTGAGCAAGCTCCGGGAGATGGTGAAGGACAGGGAAGCCTGACGTGCTACAGTCCATGGGGTCGGAGAGTCAGACATGACTGAGCAACTGAACAACAAAACTAGCTGAAAGATTGGGACAGAGAGTCTGTTAACATATCATACACAGTAAAAACCATTAATAACTAACCTCTAATAAGATCTTTGCCAGAATGTCTGATTTTCACATCATTTTCAGGATTTCACCCCCATCTGTAAGCAAAATAATTTTGCTGGTAGGATATATAAAAAGGCAAATTTATATTCATTTGATGTTTTATTCTTTATTAAGTGTTAGCTTTTTGAGAAGTCCTTATTAGTCATTACTTTAAATTCTGTGACTGTGTGTATAAGTACGTATGTGTATGCACTGTAATATAGATAATTGTTTCAATTGATGTTTGCTCAAGTTGGGCTTCATAATTAGAAAATTTTAAAAATTGGTACGTGTGGTTTCTAGTCTAACATATGGTCAATAATTATTCAGCAAATCCCATGAAATAATTTACAATAATGTAAGTGGATCCAGAATTTAAAATTTACTTATTAAAAAAATAAAGTAAAGATGGTATGGGGAGGGAGGTGAGAGTGGGGCTCAGGATTGGGAACTTATGTACACCTGTGGTGGATTCATGTTGATGTATGGCAAAACCAGTACAGTATTGTAAAGTAAAATAAAGTACAATAAAAAAAATTAAAATTAAAAAATAAAGTAAAAATTTCCAAGAAATTGATGATTTATATCATTGTATAATAGGAATATTGTTCTGATAAAAAAAGCAAACAAGTTAACACCCTTTGTTTATTTCTTACTCCGTGGGTATTGGTTCAATCATGCTCCTCCTACAATGTATCTGCTGACATTGGACAGTGCAGTTGGGGTGTTACTTTCGTATTACTTATAACCTGTGAGGGCAGAAGAAGAAAATCAGAGTCTGCTTACTCAGAAGAGCAACAGGCAATGGATCCCAAATACCAGAGGGTGAAGCTTAATGATGGCCACTTCATTCCTATCCTGGGCTTTGGAACCTATGCACCTGAGGAGGTAAGAGTAGTGGTTGTGGGTTGACATAAACTGTAGTGGATGTGACATGAGTGGAAGGAACTTGGGTTGTCAAGCACTGAGTTCCTGTGTGACTCTGGGAGGATCTTGTGGTTCTACTAACCAGGCTAGAGCCATGCCCTGTGAAAGGGGAGAGAGCATCCAGTCTCCACTCTGCATCAGGGTCTGAGGCTGTGCTCACCTGCAGATTACTCTGGATTCCCCTCCAGCTTCCATCTCTTTCCCAGCTTGGCAGGAGAGGTGAGACTCAGCTGTCAAGAACACTGACTGTCAGCTGCTTTGCTTTGAGGGTGATTGTAATGGCTAGGTTTCTCTGTATATTTCATTAATTCCAGAACCATTTCCTCCTTCCAAAAAGACATGACCCAGAGAAGTATTTGAGGTAAAAATTCCTAAAGATGAGGTGACTGAAAACTAATGGGAGAGAATTGCTTTTCTACTGTGGAATACCTAGTAGGTCACAGGGAAGAAACGCTTCAACTGTGTTTTGCCCTATACTTCTGTTTCTGAGTGGGAACTTCTTCTAATGGAAAGTTCAGTGCCATTTGAGGAGACAAGCTATAGTCTTACAGGAAAAGATTTCAATTCTTGGCTTTTGTAATATATTTTTATCTAACTATGGTCTTCAGTGCTTGAGTGTAAGAGGGACAAAGAGGATAACTTACTAGACTGGAATCCAGGAATTTTGCTACTCATCTTGTCTTTACAGTATGTATTGAATAGTTGTATGACAAGGTTCTGGTCCTTAAACTTTGAATATCGCTTATTTTATGTATGAAACAGAAGGAAATATTCAGAAAAATTTTGAAGACAGAAGACAGGACTTTGTGGTGCAAACTGGGATGAGGAGAGGGAAGGGTTCAGCTATGACTGAAGCTCACTAATTCATTCCTCAGCACATCCCTGAATGCCCCTGCATGTAAGGAAAGGCAGAACTAGACCCAACAGATGGAAGTTAGACAAGCACCTCCTTTAAAAGGAAAAGATTACAAGTCACATAAAAAGAAGCAAAATATTATTCAGGCTTATAAAAGAAATGATCCATAATTTGCAATAACATGGATGAACTTGGATAACATTAAGCTGAGTAAAATAAGTCAGACATAAAGAACAAACACTGCATGATCTCTCTATGAGTAGGATCTATAAAAAAAGTTGAACTCATCGAAGCAGAGAGTAAAATCACAGGGACCAGGAGCTGCGGATAAAGTTGGGGAAAATGGAAAGATGCTGGTCAAATGGTAAAGGCCTTCAGTTGTAAGATATATAAATCTGGAGACCTGATGTACAGCACAGTGGCAACTGTTAATAATAATGGGTTATATTCTTGAGATTTGCCTGAAGAGTAGACCTTAAAGGTCTCACAAATACCTATAAAAGTTAACTATGTGAGGTGATGGAACTGTTAGCTAGCTTGGTTGTGATATCATTACCCAGGGAAAGAAAGCAAAAGTGGTAGTAGTCCATCAGTTGTGTCCAACTCTTTGCAAACCCAAGGACTGTAACCTGCTAGGCTCCTCTTTCCATGGGATTTTCCAGACATGAATACTGGAGTGGGTTGCCATTCCATTCTCTAAGGGATGTTCCTGACCCAGAGATCAAACCCACATCTCCTGCATTGCAGGCGGATTCTTTACCATCTGAGCCACCAGGATAGGCATTAAAAAATCACTTAGCACACTTTGAATAGGTATAGTTTTTATTTTGCGGAGAAGGAAATGGCACCCCACTCTGGTACTCTTGCCTGGAAAATCCCATAGACGGAGGAGCCTGGTAGGCTGCAGTCCATGGGGTCGCTAAGAGTCGAACACGACTGAGCGACTTCACTTTCACTTTTCACTTTCATGCATTGGAGAAGGAAATGGCAACCCACTCCAGTGTTCCTGCCTGGAGAATCCCAGGGACGGGGCAGCCTGGTGGGCTGTTGTCTATGGGGTCGCACAGAGTTGGACACGATTGAAGTGACTTAGCAGCAGTTTTTATTTTGTATATTCTGCATGACTACATTGGTAGATAGAGCACTCTTAGAAGATTTCACCTTGTTTCTTGGTGCTTTGTATCATGAACCTTTACCCTCATTGACTTTGCATAAAATATCTCACTGTATAAATCATATCCATGGCTCAGATGGTAAAGAATCGCTTGCAACTCAGGAGACACAGGTTTGATACCTGGAGAAGGGGATCTTCCTTTCTTGCCTGGAGAATTCCATGGACAGAGGAGCCTAGCGGACTACAGTCCATGAAGTCTCAAAGAATCGGACAAAACTGAACAACTAACACGTTCACTTTTTTCACTTTTATGAGTTCCTCCAGCACATCACTGAAACTGGAGGTGGCCTTTGGGGTCCTCTGATGCCTTTGATCAACCACTGATCACCTGGGATTGAAGACTTCCTGGGTGTTCATTTAATAACTTTACAGGAAATTTCAGATAACTTATCATGGGTTCAACACCACACATGCAGAACTAACCAAAGGCACAAAGAAACATTAAAGCTTTTGTATGTTAATTTCTCTTGGGAAAAATCAAAGCTTGTGCATCAGCAGTTTATTTATCGTGTGAATATTCAACTACCACACTTGTTGCGTATGTAGGTTCCTAAGAGTGAAGCTCTGGAGGTCACCCAATTGGCTATAGAGGTTGGGTTCCGCCATATTGACTGCGCTCATTTGTACCAAAATGAAGGGCAAGTTGGACAAGCCATTCGGAGCAAGATTGCAGATGGCACTGTGAAGAGAGAAGATATATTCTACACTTCAAAGGTGTTGTGTGTGTTGTGTGTGCACATGTATGCAAGTCATTGTGTGCAGGTGATAATTATGTAGCCAGATCAATACCTGTTTGGTGGACATTGCTTATTGGTACAACTTTTTTCACACATATTTGTGTATTAAATCTGGTATCCAAAAATAAAGTGAGAGTGATGATGGCTTTCTCATCATTGGTTCAAATTTTAATTTTAAATTAAAGTCAATTTGTTTTTCTGAGCCTGGACCAGAGTAGTGTGATTTAGTATGGGCTAATGAATCAGACAGAAAAAATTAGATTATAGCTTTCCTTATCATCTAGGAAACTTTCTAAATTTTATTCAAATTCTAAATCTCAGTTCTTACTTTCATCTAAGAGGTGGAAATAGGAGGAGCTGTTTTTTGTTACATAAGATCTAACCAAATGCCTCAAATTATGTTCTGTACATAATAATATGTTCAAAACACTTCCTACATTTACGTAAACAAAAAGGTTCTAATCTCTCCTAAGAGGATTGATTCTTTGATAGAATTAGATTGACTTTGTGAACTGCTTTTAAACTTTATTAAACATAATTCAGATGATGAGTATATTAGTTATTTGATAATACTTTTCATTCTTGGGTCATTTTCTTCCATTGTGAATGATATACTAATGATAAATTCAATCAAATAACAAAGTTTACATGGGTTGGTTAGATAAAAAATGGAACTGAAAAAGAAATAGGGTGGTTTTCCTCTGTGATCATCCATTTCTAATCAGGAAAAATCTCTGATTTTTAGATGAAAGCATAAAAACAAAATTACCTACAATGTGAATTTCATGCAGCTTCCTTTCTTTAATCTCTGCAGCTTTGGTCCACTTCCCTTCAACCAGAGTTGGTCCGACCAGCCTTGGAAAAGTCACTGAAAACTGTTCAACTGGACTATGTCGATCTCTACATTATTCATTTTCCACTGGCTCTGAAGGTTGGCAATTTGTATGATTACAACTATTTTATTTCTTGTGTCAGAATGTCTATCAACCTGCATGGATGATTGACTTCAGATTTTTCATAGTAGGATATACTCTTCACTAGAGTAGAATTCCCAAATAATCATTTATGATTATCTTTTTACTGAGGGGTTTTTAAAAAAATTTTAATTTCTTTGTCATTCCTCCCAGAGAAAAAAAGCTCAATAATCTCATGTTCTCTGCTCAAAAACTTGAGCGAATAGAAATAGGTGAGTTCTGCACACAGTACTGAGTATGACTCTTGAGTCCCTTGGGGATTTTAAGTACACAGAGTTTGGTGTAGCCGTGGTGAGCATGACATTGCCTTACACTCGAACAAGATGAGTTTATCTCATCTTTCACCCTTTCAAGTTGAGCAGATTTGATGGTGCTCTCTCTAGGTGAGTCTAAACCTTTATTGGGACTTAGGAGACCTTGCCTACACTGTTGCCTGTCTTCATGATGAGGTCTGTGGACTGCACTTTGCCATTAAGAACTGTATTACTTTGAACTGTTTTTTTTTTAAATTATTTATTTATTTTAATTGGAGGTTAATTACTTTACAATATTGTGATTGTTTTGCCATACATAAACATGAATAGGCCATAGGAATACATGTGTCCCTCACATCCTGAAGCCCCCTCCCACCGCTCTCCCAAACCTATCCCTCTAGATTGCCCCAGAGTTCTAGGTTGATGTTAAGCTGCAGAAATAAACTCAAGCCAAGCCATCCTATGGAGAAGAGTTTATTGGTTTATGTAGATGGCAAGGCCCAGCTATGGAAGATTTAAGGATTTGCAGTACTCTTCAGAAGTGTCTCCTTTCCCCCCCTACTACTTAACTTTCCATTACTCTTGGTTGGCTTTATTTTTATATCAACATTTTCCATCAGTGGTAAATTAACCTTGATTAGTTCAAGGCTCATGGTCATGAACATTTGAGAACATGTCTGGATCTTTCACAGCCCATATCAACCTATGGATAGTCTTGTCGGTTCATGTGCCTGCCCTAGGGCTATCAGATGATCAGAGAGAAAAGAAACTGTATCACATCTAAGTCAAGACTGTAATTTTTATTCTGGAAATAAAGCCATGTAACATTGCCATTCTTTGCATCAGTCACAATGAGTCCCCTTTAGGACCTAGAATGTTCTATTTATTAAAACATATGGTAAGTGTAAGAGATCTGGAATGTTGTAAACCTATCTTATGGACGTTAATGTCCTGGTCCTAGATGTGCCTGGCAGGCTGACTAAATGGAGAAATTATTTTATGACATCTCTAAAATGACTGCTTCTATTCCAGCCAGGAGAGGAACTTTTTCCAAAAGATGAAAATGGAAAAATGATATATGACTCAGTAGACCTCTGTCGCACGTGGGAGGTGAGTCCAGGGAGGAGAGAACCAGGGCAGGAGTCAGGAGACGGGGAACCACCTTCATTTCTTCCACCTGTGAGAATGGGCTATGGACGGTCAGACTCAGCAGTTCATGAATCTAAGGACTGGGATGCTGGGGTTGTGGGGAGGAAACCATTGCTGAAATGTTCACAGAAAAGGACAGAATCTGGGACGGTGAAGCCAGGCATCTATTTCCTTCCATGTGATATGTCTTCTCCAGGGTTTTCTAAGGAGGAGATGATTAATTCTTCTTCTTGTGTCATGACCTTCTTCTCCTTTCTTCTTTCTCAAAATCAATGTCAATTCTTGACACGAGACACTTTTTACAGATTTTTTCCAGCATTTATTCTTGATCTATCACTCATTTCGAGTTACTTCTCACCACCCTTCCCTCCCCAGGCCCTGGAGACGTGTAAGGATGCAGGGCTGGCCAAGTCCATCGGGGTGTCCAATTTCAACCACAAGCAGCTGGAGAAGATCCTGAACAAACCCGGGCTCAAGTACAAGCCTGTCTGCAACCAGGTGAGGATCTTCTCCCTCCTGCTCTTCAGAACCTCCTTCTTGGACTTCAGCCTGATGTCTGTCTGTCTCTCCTCCCCTCCTGTTCATCCGATCTTTGTGGACAGATGATTCTAGAGATCAGAGCCCCTGTCTGGATGGTGTAAATAGAACCAAAAAAGGTATCTCTGTCTGAAAAAGTCTGGGTGGAAAATCTGGGGATGGCTCCCTGCTAAACTGTGGTGAGGACTGAGGGAAGGTAATGGAGGTGAAGGGAATTAGGCTAGTCCCCTAGAACTTAGAGGAAGGAGGTGTTTCCCTGAGCTGAAAGGATCTCCAGAAATCAGATGGTAAAAGTGCCTCAGAGGAAACTATGTACCCGAAGAAAGACCATTAAAACATGGAATAGGAAGTAAATAGAGATAAATCAGCTGAGACAAGTGTTAAGAGTTTGTGTGGAGTTTGGATACCCAAATCCTTAGTCTTGGTGTCTCTGTGTTTATAGGGTCTTCAACAGGAAGCATAGTACAAAAAAATTTACTGGAGGCTATGAAAATCATTCAGGTTATAGAGTGAAATCAACATCTTATAGCAATACTAACAGTAGATAAAAAATAGTCAGGAATTAGAGCACATCCCGTGATTTACTCAGAGCACACCCCGTGATTTACTCAGTCTTAATCTTTTTCTCCCATTGATGTCTATCATAAAATTAACTATTTAAATACATTTTTCTTTGTTTGGTTCTGTACTCTTACATTTCTTAAATTTTTTACTTTATTTCTGTAAGAAAAGTTAAAATGATTCATTTAAAAACATTTTAAGTATATAACTGCGCAATACAATGTACTTTAAGTTCATTGTATTGATTTATATGATACAATAACTTTAAGCATAGGGACGATGCTGTACAGTAAGTCTCTAGAATTTATTCACCTTGTATAGTTGAGACTTTGTACCTATGAATAGGAAATACTGATTTCTCCCTACTCCCCCCCACCCTATGGTAACCATCACATTACTCTTTAATTCGGTGAGTTTGACCAATTTAGGTATTAACATTGGTCTTTCTGCAACTGCTGTATTTCATATAACATAATGTCCACAAGCTCCCCTGGTGGCGCAGTGTAAAGAATCTGCCTGCCAATGCAGGAGACTCTGGTTCAATCCCTGGGTTGGTAAGATGCCCTGGAGAAAGAAATGGCAAGCCACTCCAATATTCTTGCCTAGGAAGCCCATTGGGCCACTAAAGAATCAAACATGACTTAATGAGTAAACAACAACAACAATGTCTATAAGGTACAACCTGAAGTCAAGGAGTAAGAGTCTTCTACAGAAAATGTAGCTTGTAAAATTCAGGATAAATATATATATCAGTTCAGTTCAGTCGCTCAGTCATGTCCTACTCTTTGTGACCCCATGAATCACAGCAGGCCAGGCCTCTCTGTCCATCACCAACTCCCAGAGTTCACTCAAACTCATGTCCATCGAGTCGGTGATGCCATCCAGCCATCTCATCCTCCGTCATCCCCTTCTCCTCCTGCCCCAAATCCCTCCCAGCATCAGGGTCTTTTCCAGTGAGTCAACTCTTCGCAAGAGGTGGCCAAAGTATTGGAGTTTCAGCTTCAGATCAGTCCTTCCAATGAACACCCAGGACTGATCTCCTTTAGGATGGACTGGTTGGACCTCCTTGCAGTCCAAGGGACTCTCAAGAGTCTTCTCCAACACCACAGTTCAAAAGCATCAATTCTTCAGCACTCAGCTTTGTTCACAGTCCAGGTCTCACATCCATACAAGACCACTGGAAAAACCATAGCCTTGACTAGATGGACCTTTGTTGGCAAAGTAATGTCTCTGCTGTCTAGAGACATTTTAATGTCTAGCACATTTTAATATGCTGTCTAGATTGGTCATAACTTTCCTTCCAAGGAGTAAGCGTATTTTAACTTCATGGCTGCAGTCACCATCTGTAGTGATTTTGGAGCCCAGAAAAATAAAGTCTGACACTGTTTCCACTGTTTCCCCATCTATTTCCCATGAAGTGATGGGACCAGATGTCATGATCTTCGTTTTCTGAATGTTGAGCTTTAAGCCAACTTTTTCACTCCTCTTTCACTTTCATCAGGAGGCTTTTTAGTTCCTCCTCACTTTCTGCCATAAGAGTGGTGTCATCTGCATATCTGAGGTTATTGATATTTCTCCCAACAATCTTGATTCCAGCTTGTGCTTCCTCCAGCCCAGAGTTTCTCATGATGTACTCTGTGTATAAGTTAAATAAGCAGGGTGACAATATTCAGCCTTGATGTACTCCTTTTCCTATTTGGAACCAGTCTGTTGTCCCATGTCCAGTTCTAACTGTTGCTTCCTGACCTGCATACAGATTTCTCAAGAGGCAGGTCAGGTGGTCTCGTATTCTCAACTCTTTCAGAATCTTCCACAGTTTATTGTGATCCACACAGTCAAAGGCTTTGGCATAGTCAATAAAGCAGAAATAGATGTTTTTCTGAAATTCTCTTGCTTTTTTGATGATCCAGCAGATGTTGGCAATTTGATCTCTGGTTCCTCTGCCTTTTCTAAAACCAGCTTGAACAGCTGGAGGTTCATGGTTCATGTACTGCTAAAGCCTGGCTTGGAGAATTTTGAGCATTACTTTGCTAGCATGTGAGATGAGTGCAATTGTGCAGTAGTTTGAGCATTCTTTGGCATTGCCTTTCTTTGGGATTGGAATAAAAACTGACCTTTTCCAGTCCTGTGGCCACTGTTGAGTTTTCCAGATTTGCTGGCATATTGAGTGCAGCACTTTTACAGCATCATCTTTCAGGATTTGAAACAGCTCAACTGGAATTCCATCACCTCCACTAGCTTTGTTCATAGTGATGCTTTGTAAGGCCCACTTGACTTCACATTCCAGGATGTGTGGCTCTAGGTGAGTGATCACACCATCATGATTATCTAGGTCAGAACCTCTTTTTTTGTACCTTTCTTCTGTGTATTCTTGCCACCTCTTCTTAATATCTTCTGCTTCTGTTAGGTCCAGACCATTTCTGTCCTTTATCGAGCCCATCTTTGCATGAAATGTTCCCTTGGTATCTCTAATTTTCTTGAAGTGATCTCTAGTCTTTCCCATTCTGTTGTTTTCCTCTACTTCTTTGCACTGATCGCTGAGGAAGGCTTTCTTATCTCTCCTTGCTATTCTCTGGAAGTCTGCATTCAGGTGCTTATATCTTTCCTTTTCTCCTTTGCTTTTCACTTTTCTTTTCACAGCTATTTGTAAGGCCTCCTCAGACAACCATTTTGCTTTTTCACATTTCTTTTCCATGGGGATGGTCTTGATCTGTGTCTCCTGTACAATGTCACAAACCTCTCTCTACAGTTCATCAGGCACTCTGTCTGTCAGATCTAGTGCCTTAAATCTATTTCTCACTTCCACTGTATAATCATAAGGGATTAGATTTAGGTCATATCTGAATGGTCTTGTCTAACTCAGTGAAACTAAGCCATGCTGTGTGGGGCCACCCAGGATGGGCGGGTCATGGTGGAGAGGTCTGACAGAATGTGGTCCACTGGAGAAGGGAATGGCAAACTACTTCAGTATTCTTGCCTTGAGAACAGTATGAAAAGGCAAAATGATAGGATACTGAAAGAGGAACTCCCTGGGTTGGTAGGTGCCAGTATGCTACTGGACATCAGTGGAGAAATAATTGCAGAAAGAATAAAGGGATGGGGCCAAAGCAAAAACAATATCCAGTTGTGGATGTGACTGGTGATAGAAGCAGGGTCCCTGGAGAAAGGATAGGCTACCCACTCCAATATTCTTGGGCTTCCCTGGTGGCTCAGATGGTAAAGAATCTGCCTGCAATGCAGGAGACCTGGGTTTGATCCCTGGGTTGGAAAGATCCCCTGGAGGACGGCATGGCAACCCACTCCAGTATTCTTGTCTGGAGAATCCCCATGGACAGGGGATCCTGGCAAGTTACAGTCCATGGGGTCACAAGGCATTGGACATGACTGCACAACTAAGCACAACACAGCATATACGTATAATCAATATTCTAAATTAAAAAGGCTTCAAAACTATTGTGATTTTAGCATTAATTTTGCCTCCAAGTTTTCATTGTGAAAATTTTCAGATATTAGAAAATTAAGGGTACAGTCAAGGACACCCATATTTTCCCTCTTGTATGCAAAATGTTTCACATTTTGCCACATTGGTAGATGTGTATGTGTGTGTGTGTGTATATATATATATATATATATATACACACATATATATGTATATGTACATGTGTAATATTAGGTTGAATTGATCTCATTGTGGCTCACATCTTCACTCTGAGTCATGTATCTCAAGCTCTTTTAATCTGTCATGGTCACTCAATTATAATTTTTAACCATGACATCCAAACAATTTTTCGACAAATATAATAGATTTATCAGACTATCATCTTGTATTGTTAATTTGTTTCTCAGTTCCTGTAAATTAACAGATAGACCTGAACCCCTTACTCATGTTCATAAATTTATACATTTTGGGGATATGTCCTTTGCATGCTGTGCCCCTCACATGGCACCCAGCAGGAAGCACGTGATGACCAGCTATCCCACTGTGATGATGGTATTTTTGTTCCAGTAAAGCTACTGGTAGCTAGATTTTTAATTTGGAAATGTGTATTTCCCATGTTGAAATTGCCTAGTCATCTACTGGATAATAATTGTCATCAAAGGAATTTCAGTTTCCCCCAAGTTTTCATATAATGGTTGAGAATCCATCAATGATGTTCACCTGAATTAATTATTTCTCTAGGGCAATTTTCAATATTTTCAATGTAAGCACTTTTTAGTCTTCTTACCTGACATTTTATTGTAAAAATAAAATTCCCTCATTAAGTCAGGATAAAATGCACCTATTCCCATAAGACAGAAGGCAATGGCACCCCACTCCAGTACTCTTGCCTGGAAAATCCCATGGACAGTGGAGCCTGGTGGGCTGCCGTCTATGGGGTTGCATAGAGTCAGACATGACTGAAGCGACTTAGCAGCAGCAGCAGCATTCCTATAAGACAAATCAAAACTGTCCCTTCTTCCCTTTAATTGTCAGTTTCTGAGAAAGGAGTTTTCATAATAATCATACGTAGATGGAAACGTTTTTGCTCTTTCTCTCTCTCTCAGGGATTTTTTTGACTCTGTGTGCTACATTTGCTCTCATTCATGATTCCCTTTGGTGTTAAAGTCTACTCAGATGTTCCCAATGGGAACCCATCAATCTGGTTCTTTTGTCCTGCAGACATTTATTCATGTATCTTGGAGCAAATTCTTGCTTTTTGCAAGAATTGATGTCCAAGGCTCAAACAGTTGTTTTCTTGTCCCAGATCTGGAGTTAGGTATGTCCCCTGGTAATGTATTTAGTAACTGAGTTCTGGTCCCTAGGGTTGCTTGTTCTCAGGAATGTTATTACTTTTTCTGTTTTCAGGAATAGAGATATACTATGTATTTCTTTAAAAAATTACTTGATATTGATATTTTCAGTTCCAATTTAGTGTTCCATAGTTTATTTTTTCTTTAGATGTTTTAAACTTTTTGCCTTTCTCTGTCATATTGATATCACCTTCCTACATAACCTGACACTCTTCTATGTTGGCATTCTACAGGTAGAATGTCACCCTTATCTCAATCAGAACAAACTGTTGGAGTTCTGCAAGTCACATGATATTGTTCTTGTTGCTTATGGTGCTCTGGGATCCCAACGATTGAAAAATTGGTAATGAACACTAGTAAGACAACAGAGAGTTTACCTAAAATTCAATTTTTCATGGAATATGTTTTGTTATATTGTACTCAGTGCTCTCAACTGGCAGGCGGTAGAGAGGGGAAATGGAAGAGCCTTCTATTTTGTCTTCTCATCACCCAGCCAATTATTTTTTACATTATACGTGTCTTGTTGTAGATTAATCAATAACAAGTGACTGCATCAAAATCTATATATAATCCCCCAGTTGAGATCTAAGACATAAGCTTAAGGCATGATTTACTTACTAATGAACACATTGCTAGTAAAAGACTCTGAGCTTCCCTTACCTTATGCCAAAAGTCAGGATAATAAACCTCCCAGGTCAATGATGATCAAAAAAAAAAAAAAGACAATTTGAATCATTTTTTTAAACATCTGTACAAGTACTGTACACTGTAAATAGTGATGAAAAGAATAGTTACTGTGAGACTACTCAATTTTTATCAATACTGAGAAAGTTAAACTAAAAAGTATCCCAGTCTTTTCCTTCTCCTTTTATGCTCTTGTACTTACTTTGGGGCTATGATTGGAGAGGAAAACCAACCCCTGAAATGTACAAGAACAAAACCACAGCTATGGAAGCGTTGATCTCATTTCAGCATATACCCAGGTGACCAGGAGAGCTTTGTAAACACAGATTGGGAGGTGACAGAGTCGAGTTTCTGATTCAGTTTGTCTTCAGCTAAGCCATGGGATTTGTATTTCTAATAAGACTCCAGGTGAAACCGATGCTGCTGGTCCCTGGACCACACTTTGAGAAGCACTGGTCTAGAGTGGACCTACTTGGTCTGTTTGAGAAGCCTCTTAGAAACTGAGTACTCACTTTCAGCTCCTCAGGATTTCTTAATTTCCTTCCAGGGTGAACCCGAACTACCCTATTCTTTTGGAGGACCCAGTTCTTTGTGCCATTGCCAAAAAGCACAAGCAAACCCCAGCTCTGGTTGCCCTTCGCTACCAGATACAACGTGGGGTTGTGGTTCTGGCCAAGAGTTACAACAGGAAGCGGATCAAAGAGAACATGCAGGTGATGAGTGGGGCTGTGGGCAGAGGGCTCCTAAGCAATATCCTTCATGAGGGTCATTTTTGTCCAGCTCTCAGATTAATTTTGCGTCAAAATGAGTTACCTGTTTTTTCCTGTGCATGAATACCTTGTGTGTGTTTCCAGTGGTTTTCCCCTCCTGATGTGGCAACAGGAGAGGTGGCATGGCTGGAGAGGGTTAAGGTTGCACAGAAAGTAGACATTTTAGATCCAGCATTACATCTGGAACTTATTCTGTCACCTTGTGCAAATGACATCTTATTTTCTTTGTTTTCAATTGACAAAATTGCATTATGTGATTTTCTTAAACTGTTTAGGCTGCTCTAACAAAATACCACAGATTGAGTGGCTTAGAAAAAAAATTGAAATGCATTCCTCACAGTTCTAAAGCTGAAAGACTGGAGCCAGGGTGCCTGGGTGATCAGATGAGGGCTCTCCTCCAGGTCACAGGCTTCTCCTTGTATCTTAACATGGTGGAGTGGGCAACAGAGCTCTCTGAGGTCTCTCATATGAATATGATACTGTTCAAGTCTCGTTCACAAAAGCTCCACTGTCATGATCTAATCACCCCTCAGAAGCTCCCTTTCTAGCACCATCACAGTGGGGGTAAGGTTAACAACATATGGGCTTGGGGACACACGAGTGAGAGCAGCCATCCTGAACCAATTCATCCTGGTTTTATTTTACATTTCTCTGAATATTAATGTAGTTTCATTTTCATGCATTTCAGTTTCTACCTTTGTGACATTCCTATTTATGACTTTGTACATTTTCATTAGATTGTATGTCTTTTTATTTTTATATTATACCATTAGTCTAGCTGTACAGGAAATCACCCCCATTTAAGGGTTTAAGGCAGAGATCGTTTACACGTCTCTCTATTCTGTGGTTTCACAATCAACCTGCACTCAGCTAAGCTGTCGTCTTCTTGGCTGAGCTCTTTTGGGCATTTGCAGTTCAGTGCAGAGCTGCTCGGCACTTCTGCTTTAGCAGGTGGATGAGGCTATTGTAAGAGGAGACTGCATGCATCTCTGTATATATATTTTCATATATATTTGGCTAGACTCTTGTCAACCTACTTGGTCTTTATCTCATCACAGTGCTATTAGCCCTAGTCAGTGAGTGGGGAAAAATCCTCTTCCTGTCTGGGTTCAGATTTGACTCACCACTCCAGGGAAATATCACTGTTCAGTGGAAGTTACAGGTCAAACTAAGTCAGTGAAAGTGAAGTCGCTCAGCTGTGTCCGACTCTTTGTGACCCCATGGGCTGTAGCCTACCAGGCTCCTCTGCCCATGGGATTTTCCAGGCAATAGTCCTGGAGTGGATTGCCATTTCCTTCTCCAGGGGATCTTCCCAACCCAGGGATCGAACCTGGGTCTCCCACATTGTAGACAGACGCTTTACCGTCTGAGCCACCAGGGAAATCCAAGCCAAGGGTAAGGGAAATGTTCCCTAATAAACTGTTTTTTTGTTTCCACTCAAATGCCGATCTGTAATACACTTAAACTGATTTTTGACTATGACATGAAAAGGTATATACATATTGTTAAACATAAATCTATGTGTCACAGATTTTCCCACAGATTTTCACTGTCAACTCTGTCATATATCAAATGTCCATAAGTACATTTCTGGCCTCTCTCTGTTCTATTTAACTATTTACTTCTCTATACTACTTTATTATAGTGGAAAATAAGCTTGTTTTAAATAACATTCTTTTTTTCCCTTCAAGTATGTCTTCACTGCTCTTGACTAGCTGTTCTTTTATATAAAATTTAGTATCAGTCTACCAACTTCCACAAAAGAATAACTGTTTAAGACTTTGATTCACATTGCATTTCTCACTTTGGAAAAAATTGATTTCTATACAAAACTGACATTTCCATTTTGTGACTATGATATGCATTTTTAATTATTCAAGTATTCTTTAATATTTTAAATGCATTTCATAAGTTTCTCACAGACATATGTACATAATCAATGTTTTAGATTTATTCATAGGTAATGAATAAGTTTGCTATCAGATTCTTGATTAGGTTTTCACAGGGGGATCCTCTTTTCCATACTTGCTAAAGATCTATGCTGTGTCATATTTTAGGGGATGTTAAGAAGGAAGAAAACAGTCTAGTGTTCGGTCAAGTGCACGTATTTTGTCCAGGTTGTCCAACAGTGCCTTTGTTTGCAAAAAAGTTGATTTTTGTTTGCTTGTCTTCTGTCAAAAGAAATTCACGTGGAAAGATAAGGGACTGATGCCTTGCGACCTGTGTGTGTGTGTCTGTCTGAGAACTGGAGTAGAAAAGTAGAGGCTGTAGAAAGAAGTGAGAACTCTGCAGAGGGTCCCAGGTTGTTCACCTGGAAGCTGAAGACAGACATGGCTTTTCTGTCCCCTCTTCTTGTCTCCATCCAGCTGGAAAGTCCTCCAGTCCCCGGGGGAGGCCAGCTTCTTAGGGGAGAAGTCAATGTGATTCTTCCTTTATTCCAGGTTCTCGACTTTGAATTGACTCCGGAAGACATGAAAGCAATTGATGGCCTCAACAGTAACATACGATATTATGATTTAGTCTTGTAAGTGACTTGTGTATATTTCACACATACACTGCTTTTTGTAGCAGGCAGGTCAGTAGGGGAACTAAGCTTTTTAAAAGCTTAATTCTCAGAAGACAGTCCTGGTTTCCAGAGTAGGTGTAAACCTGGGGCTTCATGCAGACCTCAGACCAAAGGTTTCCTCCACGGCTCCATCTCTGACCAACAGAAATGTGACTAGGGCCCAGGACAGCCCATAAATAAAATCCCCAGATTTGACATGGTTTTGAATTCACTACTTTGTGCCCCTAATCCCTGTGACTGATGTTTCTCCTCTCAGGGTCCAGGAATCCAGTAGACACAGAGGGAACTGTGCTTGCAGCCCACTATTCTTTTAGGGACCTGCGAACATATTTTATCTTTTAACTTTTTATAAAATTGGGAGGAAATGATTAATAGTGATTATTAACAATAAATCCAGCTTGGACTACATTTGCGTTTATCCTAACACAATTGTAAAATATACTGTTGATATTTTTTATGGAGCAAAGTCTTATGAAAGGCAGAATGCGTCAGTACTGAGAGGTCACATGGCCTGGCCTCCACTCCCTTCCCTAAGTGTCTGGTGAATTTTCTCCCTAATGGGCCTTTCTTTACCAAGACACCATCCATTTCTTTCAAATAGATCTCTTCTTTGGCCTTTTCCCCCTATTAAAAATCCTGTGTCCTCATCCTTATAATCTCACAAAACTGAATTACAAGGCAATCATGAGCTTAACTGACCCTCCAGTGAGTGATAGCCGTGTCCTTAGCAGGACACACCCAGGTAAGATCGTCTGGGTCTCTCTGGTTTCTTGAGTAAAGACTCACTCCAGTGTTGCCTTTGTTCATCAGGGATCATCCCCTAGGAAACCCCTAACTCCTTGACTTTGACTTAGTCACTAACATGAAATTCCAGCTGCCTAATTACTGCAGGAGGATGTCAGGACTGAAGAGAAAGAAGGGTAATCAAACAGAAATATTAGAAGAGAGTTTAGAGAGAAGGTAACACAACTTATTAGTCAAAGGAAGATTTAGTTTTAAATGAAAGATGTCGAAACTTTGTCTCCTGTTTGTAAAGCTATATCATGATTCTGAAAAAGGATATTACAAATGAAAACAAAAAGATGGAAATTTACTTTTCTGTACTCAAAAACTTTTCAGTATACTTCTCTGTTCATCTTCATCAGGCTGTCAGTGCCTGGCCTTACTCATGTTTGTGGGTTTAAGTCAACAGCATAACTCTTGGCATATGGAATCACTCAGAATGTACTCTCTAATGAAATAAATGGAAAGGAATAAATTTAGGAAGAAAAGTAAAAACATAGTGAAAAAAAGGAAAGCAGCAGTAATACTAATTATTAATTAACCACTGTTTTAATCCTTTGTAAATTAAGAAAATAGTCATCTCACTTTATCAGTATTGTTGCTTATGCGTCCGTGACATCTCAAGAGATCAGAAGTTTCTTAATGGAATGCCTTCTATTTTGGGGGGTGCTCAGTACTTACTTGTTGAATGGATGTGTTAAAAAGATCTGCACAATTGTTACTGAGATCATCATCATCACCACCCAGGACCAAATATTCCACCTAGGGCTGAAATGACCTTAATGTTTTAGCTGTAGTTCTCAGACCTTCTTATAAACTGTAATTCCAATTGAGATAAATATCACTGTGATGTTTATATTGCTTGTGACTGTGGTAATCACACACGCAGGCACTGTTCACACATGGACTGGGTGCCTGGGGTAGAAGGTGGGATGTGATTGTAGACTGAGATGTTTAGGCTATCTTGGCTACATACACAGAGAAGCACTCTCCTTGGCCATGTGATACAGAATTAACAAATTAACACCCCTCCTTCTCTTTCAGCCTTGCTGATCACCCTGACTATCCATTTTCCGAAGAGTACTGATTGTGAGTGATCCATCATGGTTCTATCAGAATTTACTGATTTTCGGGGTGTGGAGAGAGTTGTTATGATTGGTGGAGCTAATTAAAAACTGTGTCTCTAGTTTAAGTCTTCTTGCTTTTTGTGTATGTGAAATAATAAAGACTTCAAAGTGAGGATACTTGGGAGGGGATTAAAAAGCAGAGTTGGAGACTTCCCTGGTGGTCCAATGGTTAAGAATCCATGCTTCCACTGCAGGGGGCATAGGTTTGATCCCTGGTTGGGTAATTAGATTACCCTGCTAGTTGTGCAACAACAATAACAAATAAAAAAACACTAAATAGAGAGTAACTCTTTCTGCAAAAAATTTGAAGAGTAGCAGAAGAGTAGTGACTCTTCTATACCTGAGGCCATCAAGAAAGAACTCACAGAGTCTAGCTGGCATGTAGGAGAAGAAATCTAGTTAAGATCCAAACCCCTAGCAGGTGACACAGAAGAGGAGAAGTACCAACAGGCTCAGAGATTGTCTTTAAAGATCGAGGGGTATAAGACCCATGTTAGGAACCCCAGGTCTGACGACGGGCCCTGGAAGATGAGCCCCTTCGACTCATTTGAAACCTTGTGGGGCTTTACCAGAGGGTGCGAGGAGCCAAGACTCTACTTTGCTTGAGTGTGTGCACATGTGACTGCTCTCAAGTCCATGGGGCACTGCCTGATGCTCTGACCAGCCTGCAGGACCACCTCAGTCCAGGCCATCCCCCCTGCACAGGCTCCTCCTCCAGCCACTCTTGCTTGGCACTGATGCCTACTGAGGGGGAGATGGCCATCAACCATCACAGGCACTGGGGAAAGTGGGGCCAACTCAGAAGCATGACTATGAACAAAGCTAGTGGAGGTGATGGAATTCCAGTTGAGCTGTTTCAAATCCTGAAAGATGATGCTGTGAAAGTGCTGCACTCAATATGCCAGCAAATCTGGAAAACTCAACAGTGGCCACAGGACTGGAAAATGTCAGTTTTCATTCCAATCCCAAAGAAAGGCAATGCCAAAGAATGCTCAAATTACTGCACAATTGCACTCATCTCACATGCTAGCAAAGTAATGCTCAGAATTCTCCAAGCCAGGCTTCAGCAATACTTGAACTGTGAATATCCAGATGTTCAAGCTGGTCTTCGAAAAGACAGAGGGACCAGAGATCATACTGTCAACATCCGCTGGATCATCAAAAAAGCAAGAGAGTTCCAGAAAAACATCTATCTCTGCTTTATTGACTATGCCAAAGCCTTTGACTGTGTGGATCACAATAAACTATGGAAAATTCTGAAAGAGATGGGAATACCACACCACCTGACCTGCCTCTTGAGAAACCTATATGCAGGTCAGAAAGGAAGAGTTAGAACTGGACATGGAACAACAGACTGGTTCCAAATAGGAAAAGGAGTACATCAGGCTGTATATTGTCACCCTGCTTATTTAACATACATGCAGAGTACATTATGAGAAATGCTGGGCTGGAAGAAGCACAAGCTGGAATCAAGATTGTTGGGAGAAATATCAATAGCCTCAGATATACAGATGACACCACCTTTATGGCAGAAAGTGAGGAGGAACTAAAAAGCCTCTTGATGAAAGTGAAAGAAGAGAGTGAAAAAGTTGGCTTAAAGCTCAACATTCAGAAACCTAAGATCACGACATCTGGTCCCATCACTTCATGGCAAATAGATGGGAAAACAATGGAAACAGTGTCAGACTTTATTTTTTTGGGCTCCAAAATCACTGCAGATGGTGATTGCAGCCATGAAATTAAAAGACACTTACTCCTTGGAAGGAAACTTATGACCAACCTACATAGTATATTGAAAAGCAGAGATATTACTTTGCCAACAAAGGTCCATCTAGTCAAGGTTATGGTTTTTCCTGTGGTCATGTATGGATGTGAGAGTTGGACCGTGGTGAAAGCTGAGCGCCGAAGAATTGATGATTTTGAAGTGTGGTTTTGGAGAAGACTCTTGAGAGTCCCTTGGACTGCAAGGAGATCCAACCAGTCCATCCTAAAGGAGATCAGTCCTGGGTGTTCTTTGGAAGGACTGATGCTGAAGCTGAAACTCCAATCCTTTGGCCACCTCATGCCAAGAGTTGATTTATTGGAAAAGACCTTGATGCTGGGAAGGATTGGGGGCAGGAGGAGAAGGGGACAACAGAGGATGAGATGGCTGGATGGCATTACCTACTTGATGGACGTGAGTCTGAGTGAACTCCGGGAGTTGGTGATGGACAGCGAGGCCTGGTGTGCTGCGATTCATGGGGTTGCAAAGAGTCGGACATGACTGAGCAACTGAACTGAAATGAATTGAACTCTTTTTTTTTTAACTTTATTTTTCTTTACAATACTGTATTGGTTTTGCCATACATTGACATGAATCCACCACAGGTGTACATACGTTCCCACACATGAACCCCCCTCCCGCCTCCCTCCCCATAACATCTCTCTGGGTCATCCCTGTGCACCAGCCCCAAGCATGCTGTATCCTGCATCGGACATAGACTTGTGATTCGATTCTTACATGATAGTATACATGTTTCAATGCCATTCTCCCAAATCATCCCACCCTCTACCTCTCCCTCTGAGTCCAAAAGTCCGCTCTACACATCTGTGTCTCTTTTGCTGTCTTGCATACAGGGTTATCATTGCCATCTTTCTAAATTCCATATATATGTGTTAGTATACTGTATTGGTGTTTTTCTTTCTGGCTTACTTCACTCTGTATAATCGGCTCCAGTTTCATCCATCTCGTTAGAACTGATTCAAATGTATTCTTTTTAATGGCTGAGTAATACTCCATTGTGTATATGTACCACAGCTTTCTTATCCATTCATCTGCTGATGGACATCTAGGTTGTTTCCATGTCCTGGCTATTATAAACAGTGCTGCAATGAAATTGGGGTACATGTGTCTCTGTCAATTCTGGTTTCCTCGGTGTGTATGAACTGAACTCTTAAGGGGGCCTGTTCTTCTCCAAGGTTGCTCTGAGTAATTATCTCTTAAATGGCTGGGTAAGGAATTCTGGAGATCGGCCAGAGGCTGAATGGGCTGGGAGCTGGGCACAATCAACCTTAATGTCCATTTTTTTCCCTTCCAGTGAAAGAGTTCTTTTTTTTTTGCATAGAATACTGGGGAGGACCTGGAGGGGAGTTTTAACTCCAGGCTATTTTGAGCCATGTGGACGACAGAGGATGAGATGGCTGGATGGCATCACTGACTCGATGGACGCGAGTCTGAGTGAACTCTGGGAGTTGGTGATGGACAGGGAGGCCTGGCGTGCTGCGATTCATGGGGTCGCAAAGAATCGGACATGACTGAGTGACTGAACTGAACTGAACTGAACTTTCCTTCATTTCAGACCCTAAGGAATGTATACAAAAAGAGAAAGAGAGGTGGGCATTGCTAATGCTCAGGGCTTCTTGGTGCTGATAAATGAGGGTCAGAGGTTGGTGGTCTGAGAGGAAGTCAAAGGCCTGCTATTCTAGTTGGGCTATTCTAGCTGTCAGGGTCTCCAGCAAAAGAACAATCTTGACTTGATCTCAGGAAATGGCTCAGATTCGGTCTTGGAGAAATCCCTGGAGAAGATTAAACAAACAAGGTTCAAAGGTGAGTAGAAGGATGATAAAAATTAATGTTCCGAGAAGGCATAAAACCCAAGGCATCCAGGTCCAATCTGTTAAGCATGACTGCCAGGAGTTGTTTAATCTCTGGCAGATTCATGAGGCTCCATCTGGAAGTTTTTTTTTACCTCCTTGGGCAATAAAGGACTGGTGGCATAGAAACAGCAGGATTCATCTAGAAAAAGGTACAGACCTCCCTTCTCTATAGTGAGTAGATCTAATCTCCTTCAATTTTGTAAAACTATGGACACCAAGGAATCAAGTTGATTTTGGACAGTTATTAGGCCTTGAGCTATTTCCTGGAGGCTGTCTGATAGGTCTTTAGATAGTGTCTGATAGTTTTGGATGGAGGTGGTTAAGCCAGCAGTTCCTTTTCCAATTCCAGCCACTATTCCTATTCCTACTAAGAGGGGATTGAAATGAATGACTCGTTTTTATTCACTTGTGGATGAGAGGAATAGGCAAGGGCTGATCACTGAGGGCTATTAAAATGTTTGGATTGGCGTATACCAGGATGCAGGCCCCAGTCCAATTAGTAGGTAGAGAGAGGTATGTAGACATCCCACACAGGAAAAATAGGCCAGGTGTCACTGAAGTCAATGGTGAAAAGGAGTAGGGGAGGGGGTGGGGTTTATCGTTTGTTCAAGGACGCTCACGGACCCCACTAAAGTGGCCCCAATAATGGGAGAAGTGGAGGAATATGTTGAGGGAAACCACCCTGAAAAGGTTAAAGAGTGTCCTGTAGTACCAGAAACATTATATATAGCCTTTCCAGTGGCAAAGAGGTGGAGGTATGGTTGCACATGGAGTTAGGGATTGTGTCCCTGGTCATATGAACTGTTTCGGGAATTTCTGGATATGCAAAAAGGAGCTGGTTGTAACAGTGTTACTCTGTGGGCCATAGGACCTCCTATTGGACACTTCACATTGAAGGAGAAAAGTTCGGTGAGTAAAGATTTTAAGAGTATGTCTAAAAAATTTCGGATTTGGTCACTAGTGTGAAGATATTTAAGATATGACACAAATAAAGGCTCTCCAAAGTATGAGTGGTGTAGGGACATGTTACCTGTGGTCCAGTTAAAGATGGATGTGGGGAAGGATGAATCTCACAGAGGAATTATGAATAAACATATCCAGCAGTCTTTAGCCAATTGTGGGTTAGAAGCATCGAGAAGCTACTGCTGTTGCTAAGTCGCTTCAGTCGTGTCCGACTGTGCGACCCCATAGATGGCAGCCCACCAGGCTCCCCTGTCCCTGGGATTCTCCAGGCAAGAACACTGGAGTGGGTTGCCATTTACTTCTCCAATGCATGAAAGTGAAAAGTGAAAGTGAAGTTACTCAGTCGTGTTCGACTCTTAGTGACCCCATGGACTGCAGCCTGCCAGGCTCCTCCATCCATGGGATTTTCCAGGCAGGAGTACTGGAGTGGGTTTCCATTGCATTCTCCGGCACTGAGAAGGGTATAGGTTAAATTAAGGGTCTGGAATAGATAGTTGAGGTTAGGATGTTGAAGGAGTTCGTGGGTCAGAGGAAGAAGGGAGGATAAGAAGAAGATATTAAACAACATTTGGGGAAGTGAGCATAAGATAGATTACTATGGAAAAGAATTGGATTTCAAAGGGGTAAAAGTTATAAAACGTTTCTTGTAGCCACAGGGTGGAGGTGTAATCTTCAATGTGTTCAAGCGTGGATCCTTGAGGACTCGAGACCCAGATATCTGCTAGAAGTTGCTCCAGGAATAATTGAAGCTGTGAAACTGACAGGCTCATCCATCGCCAGTTGAGGCTGGTGGAAGCCGTGAGAACTTTAGAGTTGTCGAGCCTGTGTGAGAAACTTGATAAGCATTAGTCTGGCAAGCATTTTCATCATTGGGCCGCATAACCGTTTTTAACCTGGTGATGTGTACCCAAGGGGTGATTTATTTTAATTTTGTAGTAGTAGGGGTCAGCAGAATTACCGTGTAGGGTCCTTGCCATTTTGGGGTTAGATCTGAGTAGGACTGAACTGTCATATAGACCTTGTCTCCTGTTTGAAGGGATGGGTATGGAAGATTGGGTTGCTCTAGAGGGAGTAAGTTATCCATATGTTGCCAAAGGGCATCTCGTATCTGGGCAAGTAAAGGAAAAGGAAGGTGGGAAGGCAGTTTGGGACCGTCCTGGGAATGGGGAAGACCCAAAGGTATTATGGGCCTCCCATACACGGCCTTGAATGGACTGATATTTAAGGGGCTTTTTCGGTAAGGCCCAGGCCTTAGAGGACTAAAGGGAGGAGTTTAGTCTAGTCTTGATGAAGATGAGCCATTAATTTGGTCTGAGGTTTTTTTTAGGACTCGGTTGCCTCTCTCAACCTTACCAGAAGACCAGGGATGATAAGGAATGTGAGACCTCCAAGGAATTTGAAGGGCTTGTGGAATATTTTGGGTGATTTGGGATGTGAACTTGGGCCTGTTGTCAGACTGGAGGGAGGAAGGCACTCCAGACCTGGGGAGGATTTCAATAAGAATAAGCTGAACCACAGTAGGAGCTTGTTTGTCAGTAGATAGGAAAGCTTCAATCTATCAAGAAAATGTATGTATGAAGACTAGGAGGAATTTAACCCTTTTTACAGGTGGCATGTGGGTGAAATCTACCTGCCAGTCTTATGCGGGAAGATGTCCGCAATTTGGTGGGTGGGGAAAGGAGGGGGGCGAATGTTAGAATGAGGATTTGTCTGCTGACAAATGGTACAAGTTTGAGTCAGATTAATTAAAGAAGTCACATCGTCCTTAGTTAATTCAATAAAGTTCTGAAGGAAAGTCTTAAGTACTTTTGTAGAGGGGTGGAAAAGGGAATGCAAATATCAAAGTAATGGGCGGACGTTAGGCTCATCTATTTGGGCCATAGTAAAGACAGGACTAACAGAGGCAGCCTGCTAACAGAGCTGCTTTGTTTGGGATCTGCTATATTGTTATAAAAGGAGATAGGACTATGTCACTGATGTCCCGGGCAATATATTACAGCAGCTTGGTTTGGGAGCTGAGCCGCATGGAGGAGTTCAGAAATAAAAGAAGCATTGAGAATAGTTGTGCCCTTCTGAGTGATGAATCCCCTCTCCCTCCAGATTATAATGTTAAAATGCAATGTGTTATAGACATATTTGGAGTCAGTGTAAATGTTTATGTTTTGGTCTTTGGCTAGGGTCAAATCTTGTGTAAGAGCTGTCAGTTGAGCCTGTTGTGAGGATGTGTGAGCTGGGAGTGTGGCTGACTTGATGAGGCAAGGAGGGATAACTTTGTCGGGCTGTCCCTGGACTATAGTGTGAAGTGGAGTGAGTGAAGTTGCTCAGTTGTGTCCGACTCTTTGCAACCCCATGGATTGTAGCCTACCAGGTTCCTCCACCCATGGGATTTTCCAGGCAAGAATACTGGAGTGGGTGGCCATTGCCTTCTCCTCTCCCGCATTGTAGGCAGACGCTTTACAGTCTGAGCCACCAGGGAAGCTCGGGCTATAGTGGATCCATCCCCAAATAGGGCTTGTTTCTGGGCACTGTTTCTAGGATGAGACTGTGGGGTCAGTAAGGGGCTGATCAGTTATATATTCAAATGGATAAGTGTCATATCTAAGGTCTGAACACGGTCATGAGATAGGTGTTCTGCTTCTGGATCTGGTGTAGGGATTAAGCTGGCAGGATTAAGAGGTTTAAAAGGCATAAAAGAAAGGAATGGGTTGAGAAGGTATGCCTGGAGGCTTTGTAGTCAAGCAGGGGGCAGAGAAAGGAAAGCCCAATGAGAGAATAAATCTTTGAAGGAATGAGGAGAGTATATATTTAGAGGAGCATTTCAGGTTAGCTTTTGGGCCTCAGGTATTAAGAGGGTGGTTGCAGCTAAGGCCTGGAGACAAGGTGGCCATCTGAGCATGATGAGATCGAGTTGTTTAACTAAGTAAGCTAGAGGCCCCCATATGTCTCCCCCTTTTATGCACAGAATCCCTAAGGCATGTCCTTGTAGAGAATACAAAAAGTAAAAAAGGCTTGGTGTAATTGGGTAAGTAAAGAGAAGGGGCCTGTCGTAAATGTTTGATAAGAGTCTGAATTAGGGTATGGAGAGAGGTGGGGGTCAATAGGGTTCATCTAAGTTTTCTCAAGTAGCTTGGTAGAGAGATTTTGTGTGGAGGGCAAATATTGGGACACATATTTGGAAGAAGTTTAAAAGACCTAATAGAGGAAGAAGTTCTCTTGGTTTGGGCCTGGAGGTCTGTGTCAAGGCTTGAAGTGTCTGAGCTGGGATTGTTTTGGGTGTGGGTGTGAGAAGTAACGTCATGTAATTGACAAAGTTGGAAGCAATTTGTGCTTTGGAGAGTGCGGCTCTGTAGCCCCAGTTGCCTAGGGCGTTTAATACCTTTGCAGTGTGGACTAGGCAGTTATGGCGAGAGGAACTACATAACAGTAAATTGTCTACATGTTGGAGTAAGGTAGTAGAGCCTAGGTCTAAAGTTTGTCAGTCCCTTGGAAGGGCTTCACCGAAAAAATGAGGGCTATCTCTAAAGCCTTGGGGTAAAACAGTCCAAGTTAATTGTTCAGATTGGTATGTGTCTGGATCCGTCCAGGTGAAGGCAAATAGGGGCTGTGGGGAATGAGGTAGAGGTATAGTAAAGAAAGCATCTTTGGGGTCTAATACCAGGAAATAGCGTTGTCAGGGGGAATATGTGAGAGAAGGGTGTAGGCATTAGTGGCCACGGGGTATATGAGTATAATGGCCTCTGATCTTGCGAAGATCTTGAGCTAGACATCAGGAGTGGGGTCCCTTTTTGACTGCCAGTATAGGAGTATTATGAGGAGGATAGATAGGCCGCAAAAGGCCGGCTTTAAGCAGTCGGGAGATTATTGGTTTAAGTCTTCGTCGGGATTCTGCAGTCAGGGTATGTTGAGTTTGGGTAATTTCTTGAGAGGGATTTTAAAGAAAGACCTGTATGGGAGAATGGTGTCGGGCTACCGACAGGGCTTCAGTGTCCCAGACCTGAGGATCTGTCAGGGGAAGGTCAGGGGGCAGGTTTTGGGAGTGAGGGCTGGCCAGGGGTTTGGGTGCCATTTGGATGCAAAGAACTGATATGGGATCTAAGAATGGGAGGTTTATAACAGTTTGTAGCTTAGCCAGAAGATCACGTCCCCTCAATGCCATTGGCCAATGAGGAACTACTATATAAGAATATGTTAGTGTTGTTTTGTCAAAAGAACAAAGGAGAGGAGGGGTTATTTGGGGATAAAAAGGGATGCCTGAGACCCCCTTCGAAGGCCACTTCTGAAGGTTGGAGAGGGCCCTTAAAGGAGGTTAAAAGTGAAAAGGCCACTCCAGTGTCTATTAGGAATGAGACTTTGTGTCCAGCCACTGTGCCAATTACCAGAAGCTCTAAGTCCATCTGTATGGGGTGGACCTGGGGTCTGGAGCTTGGGCTCCATCACTGGAATAACTCAGGCACAATTGGATCATCTCTCACTTCATCTGAGGAACCATGGTCTGGGTTGCCAGGGCTTGCCTGAGTCTCTCTCCTGGCCCATTGTTGTTGGGCCTGGGATGGACCCCGAGATTTGGTGGGTAGTGTCTGAAAACAATCTATTTTCCAGTGGCCCCATTGTTTATAGGTGGGGCAGGGTTTGGTGGGTGGCTGGGGATTTGGGCAAGACCTAGCCCAGTGTCTCGTTTGGTTATATCTAAAGTAGGGGCCTGGAGGGTTAGGTCCCATACGGGTGGGCCAAGGTTGATGGGCCAAAGGGGTTGAATTTTTTTCTTGGAGAGCTGCAACAAGTAAAGCATATTTGGCCTTTCTTTCCTTTTCTTTTTCTTTTTTCGCTTCTTCCTCCCTATTGTTGAAAACTTTAAAGGTTATTTCTGGGAGATCTCACTGACGGATTTCAGGGCTCTTCTCTAACTGGCCTAGTTTCAGTGACTATTGGGGGTTGACTGGCTTATGAACTGGACGTGTAGCTACAGAAGTCCAGTGGGGGTGGAAATATCTAGATTAGTATATTTTTGGACTGCCTCAGTAAGCCATGAAAGAAAAAAGGCAGGATTTTGATCTTTTTCTTGAGTCACTTCCCTAATCTTATTGTAGTTAACATGAATGTGAGAGCTTTTTAGCATTCCTTCTAGTAAACAGGTGATCATATGATGCAGGTACTGGATGTCGGCATCACCTGCTTGATGTGTCCACCCTGGCTCAGTTAAAGGGACTGTATCATCAGCCACCGGATTAGTCCTGTCTTGGTTATGGAGCTGATCAGCATGAGTCTGGGGTGCCTGCCATATCCATTTCTTTTCATCAGGGGTTTAAGTGGCATTTAGGATATAATAAAGATCTTCTAGGTTAAATGATATGCTTGTGTAAGTTGGAGGAATTCTTTTTTGTATCTGGTAGGATTTTCTGAAAAGGATCCCAATTTTTCCTCAATTTGGTTCATATCAGAAATTGAGAAAGGCACGTGAACCCATGTAGGGCCCTCTGGTCCCTCTACCACTCTGAGAGGAAACATGCGGTTGCTTCAGGTCTTGGCCAATGGTGGGGGGATGGAAATCTCTTTTGGGGTTTCAGACTGTTTTGGAGGAGGAAGGGCTAGAGGATGGGGTCTCGTCTCTGGAAGCTTTCTCTCTGGGCGGTAGGGAGGAGGCTCATCTGCCAAGTCAAAATCGAGAGCTGGTGGTTTAGAGGGCCTTTTGGGGGCTTTAGATTTGGATTCTTTTGTGATGGAGGGGGAGAGAGAGCAGAGGAGGATTTGATAGGTAGAACAGTCCTTGCAGAGAGAAGGAAGGCTTCTAAGGTCCCAGAAGGCTTGAATATATGGGACTTCTGACCATTTGCCATTCCACTTGAGGAAGTTAGTGAGATCTGATAAAATATTGAAATCGAAAGTCCTGAACTCAGGCAAGTGGTTTTGGTTATCCAGTTTGTATTGAGGCCGAGTTTGAGTGCAAAGTGACTCAAGTTTATGAAACTTGAGATCGGTCAAGAATAGAGGTTTGAGGTTTCATTTTATGCAGGCCAAGGGAGAGTGGGACGGATTGGCTTGATCCCATAGCAAATGGCTAGCGACTGTTCGGTGGAGAGAAAAGGGTCGTCACCTAATCTTTTAACTAGGCAAAGAGAGAGAGGCTCTGAAGGAGGGAGGGGCATCCTCCACGTACCTCCCCAGAGGGCCTTTTGGCCAGAGGGTTCTTTGGGAACCCAGAAAGGAGGATAGTCTATGGCACCCTGGAGTACCGTCCGAGCTTACTTGGGCTACTGGGTCAGGCGAGAATTCATGGTGGATGGAGCGAGGTCGAATGGCAAAAGGCCTCTGTCCTGGCGTTGGTCGGTCTCTTGGAAAAGAAAGTATAGAGAAAAGAGGGAGAGAGAGAGAGAGAGTATTCCTCGGGTTACGTGGAAAACCAATAAAGCCCTCACATAGGACTTGTACCACTCACGAAGGCACAGGGCGTCCTCTCGAGGAGATCTTGAAAGTCCGGATGGGAAAGTGAGCTCGGCAGGCTTCCACCCTCCAAAGAGCTGGCTGTGGAGAATGAGAAGGGCACAACCTCCATGGTTTCGGCACCAAAAAATGTAGGGTAAGGGAGTTAGAGAAGGTGAGGTTCAGAAAAAGAACCAGACTGGCGCTTTACAGAAACAGATCACCTCTAATGAGGCAAGAAGGGGCAGCAGTCAGGTTAGTGAGCTGCTGCACTAACCCAAGAAGAGACTAAGTATATATAGGCATATATGTGGAAATCTACTGTCTTAAGGGGGTCTGTTCTTTTCCAAGGTTGTTTGGAGTACTTATCTCTTAAATGTCTGGGCAAGGAATTCTGGAGATCAGCCAGAGGATGGATGGGCTGGGAGCTGGTCACAATCAACCTTAAAGTCCATTTTTTTGCCTTTGGGTGAGAGAGTTCTTTGTTTTGCATAGAATGGTGAGGAGGACCTGGATGGGAGTTTTAACTCCAGGTGATATTGAGCCGCGTAACTTTCCTTCACAGCTGAGTGCTGGATGAGAAACACTGCACCTAGGTTTTGCCTTATACTCTTGTTACTGCTTGGAAACTTATCTTGAGTAGAAAATATATTATGATTTGTAGGAATAAGCTGCACTCTTATAGGGCAAGGTCTAAGTTCTTGGTCCTTGTTACTGTATTTTAATGGGAATATAACTTCAGTGCTTGGACTTAAGAGGGGCTATTGGACAAGTCTCTATACTGGAAGCCAGAAAGTTTTCTGTTCATTGTGACTCTAGAGTGTACAGTTGTATAACCAGGGACTGATCCTTAATTTTTGAGTCCCACTTTTATCCTCTGGAAATACAAAAAGAAATATTCTTGGACACTTTACCAAAGAAGATACTCAGCTGGAAAATATGCATATGAAAAGTATGTGTCATTTGGACTTGCAAACTAAAAAAAAAAAAAACCTATTAGGTTCTCCTACATACCTATCAGAATGGCTAGACTCAAAGCGGTGACAACATTAAATGTTGTGATAGAATCTCCCTTTATGGGTCCTGGGAATGCAAAATGGTACTGTTCCTTTTGGTCAATAGTTTGGGGTTTCTTACAAAACTAAACATACTCTTAGTAAGAGATCCAGCGATTGTGCTTTTGGATATTTACACAAATAAGCTGAAAACTTATGTCCACACAAAATCTTGCACATGAATGGTTACTCTAGTTTTACTAATTGCTGTTTAGTCATTAAGTTGTGTCCAACTCTTTGCAACTCCTTGACTGTAGCCCACCAGGCTCCCCTGTCCACAGGATTTCCCAGGCAAGAATACTGGGTGGATTGCCACTTCCTTCTCTAGGGAATCTTCCTGACCCAGGGACTGAACCTGAGTCCTGCTTGGCAGGTGAATTCTTTACCACTGAGCCACCCAAGTTATAAATATAGAGATTCATTGGATACAGAGACATAATTTTATCCATCAGTAGAATCTTATTCAGTGATAAGAAATAAACTATCAGGATATGAAAAGCCATGGAGGAAAATTAAATGCATATTGCTATGTGAAAAAAGCAACCTTAAAAAGCTACATGCTATATGTATGATTCCAACTGTATAACATTCTGGAAAAAGCAAAATATAAAGAGAGTAAAAAGATAAATGTTGCCAGGGATTTAGAAGAGGAAAGAAAGGGAAAGATGGCTACTGGAGCACACAATGTTCAGGGTGGTGAAACTATTCTCTATTACATATACAGTAATGGTGGATTCTTATGTCAATATGCATTTTTTAGTATGCATAAAGCTGCTGTACAACTAAAAGTTTGAATTGTTTTGCACTCTATGGCCCTTGCTTAATAGTGAAGTATCAATATTAGCTTATCAGTTTTAACAAAAGTTGCATAGCAACGCAAAATGCTAATAACAGGGCAAAGTGTGGCGGGGGATGGGGAGGAGAGGAGGGATTTCCCTGTCCAACAACTACTCCAAAAATAGTCTAGTGTCAAGATAAACAATGTAGGGTCCAATTTTTATTCCTTCGAACAGTTTGAAAGTGTTAGTTGCTCAGGGGTCTGACTCTTTGCTACCTCACAAACTGTAATCCTTCTGGCTCCTCTTGTCCATGGGATTGTCCAGGCAAGAATACTGGAGTGGGTTGCCATTCCCTTCACTAGGGAATCTTCTGACCCAGGGATCAAACCCAGGTCTCCTGCACTGCAGACAGATTTTTTTTACTCTTTGAGCCACCAGTTTAGGAATCCCTAAACAGAGAGCAGAGCGCGATTTTGATCCCTCAGCTTCTGTGTTATGGGCCCAGCACACCTCTGCTATACCACTCTGCTGAATCCTCTAACAGTTTATTTCTTTTAACTTTTTAAAGAACTTTTTTGAGGATCTGCTAAGAGTCAGACTTTGTGATTATTTCATGACACCACTGTTAAAGGATTCAACACTCAAATTGTCAGTGTTTCTAATAGTTTTCAGGTCTATGAAGGTGAGCTAGAATGACAAATAGGCTATTTTGTGGTCATCACCTATGTCTTAGCAAAGCAGGTTAGCAGACTTCCAGGTGATCCACATGAAATTGTGTGGAATAGTTTTGGATAGACTGGCTTTCAAAGGGCTATTTCCCTCCTAAGGAGAGTGGAATTTGACTTCAAAGGACCTTCCATGTCTGTGAACTGACTTTCCTACCTCTACAAATATGTGGCAGTTTTCCTCATCTAGAAGAAAAGGGATAGGCTGGAGAAGGGATAGGCTACCCACTCCAGTATTCTTGGGCTTCCCTCGTGGCTCAGCTGGTAAAGAATACACCTGCAGTATGGGAGACCTGGGTTTGATCCCTGGCTTGGGAAGATCACCTGGTGAAAGGAAAGGCTACCCACTCCAGAATTCTGGCCTGGAGAATTCCATGGACTATACAGTCCATGGGGTCACAAAAAGTTGGACATGATTGAGCAACTTTCATTTTCCTTATCTGGTCATTTTCTGCCTGCATAGCAGTTGGCGGTGCCAGATTCTTTCATAACTCACACAGCAAAGTAACTACTTCAATCCATGCTGACCTATAGTACCACAAAGATAAAGAACAGATATTCACTGAAGTGTAGCAAGGTTCAGAGATAAAATCTAAGGTGGTACAGCCTCTGAATGTCACCGATGCCTGAGGCAGACTGAAAGAAGAGCCTCGTAGTTGTAGAACTCAGCCAACTGGGGCAAAATTCCTAGTTTTATAATAATTTCTATGTTTTATTCTTTGGAATCAAAGTCACCAAAAATGGTCTTTGCCAACAAGGACCCATGGAAATTGCAGTGCCAAACACTATGGATTTGAAAAACCATGGGATTCATTCAGAAATTCAGCTAAGATTCTCCTAGCAAAATACTAAAAGGTCATAATAATAGTGGCCTGTTTGGAATTGATGTTATGAAACTTGACATTCAGATTGAATAATCCTGAAGCTTAACCTAAGATCTGAAACCACAAGAGTTACCATCAAACCCCATGACAAGCAGTCACAGGGTTGTTTCTCAAATTAAAAATAATGGATGCAAATGAGGAAATCTAATATTTCTCCTTTTATAATAAAGTGTTTTTACTTATTTATTTGGCTGCACCCTATGGCAGCATGTGAGACCTTAGTTTCCAGACCAGGGATCAAACCTGCACCTCCTACATTGGAGTCTTAACCAGTGGACTCCCAGGGAAGTCTCTATAATAAAGTGTTTTGTTTTGTTTTTTTTTTTCAAAAACCTATTTTGATATAAATCTTTAACTTCCTGATTATGTCTGTCATTATCTACTCAAAGTTTTGCCTTTTGTTTCTAGTAGAGGAGGTTCTTTTGACATTTTATGTAATGCAGGAAAATTTACTGAAACTTGATGGGGTCGCAAAGAGTCGGACACAACTGAGAGACTTCACTTCACTTTAGACAGCATATTAAAAGGCAGAGACATTATTTTGTCAACAAACGTCTGTCTAGTCAAGGTAATGGTTTTTCCAGTAGTCATGTATGTATGTGAGAGTTGGACCATAAAGAAAGCTGAGCACTGAAGAATTGATGCCTTTGAACTGTGGTGTTGGAGAAGACTCTTGAGAGTCCCTTGGACTGCAACAAGATCCAACCAGTCCATCCTAAAGGAAATCCGTCCTGAATATTCATTGTAAGGAATGATGCTAAAGCTGAAACTCCAATCCTTTGGCCACCTGATGTGAAGAACTGACTCATTTGAAAAGACCCTGATGCTGGGAAAGATTGAAGGCAGGAGAAGAAGGGGAAAACAGAGGATGAGATCTTTGGATGGCATTACTGACTCAATGGACATGAGTTTGAGTAAATCTGGGAGTTGGTGATGCACAGGGAAGCCTGCATGCTGTAGTCCATGGGTTCACAAAGAGTTGGACACGACTGAGTGACTGAACTGAACTGAACTTGAACAACACAGGTTTGAAACATGTGGGGCCAAGTGGCATTTTTTTCCAGTAAATACGTACCACACTGGTAAACCCAGCTTGGTTGGAGATACAGAGGCAGAACTGAAGAGGAGACTCTAAAGTTAAATGTGGATTTTCAACTGTGCTTGGGTTAGCACTCCAATCCCTGCATTGTTGGAGGGTCAGCTGTATATATATGGAGTATTTATCTCCTATCTGATCAATGACAAAAGTCTCTAGTATATTCCAGTAAACTTCTTTTTTTGCTGTAATTTCTTGTGTTTGTGGATATATTTGCATCCTCCAAGACATTTTTACTTTAGTCAAGTTTGAACTAACATCCTTGTATTATCTAATTTTAATGAGGTGACATTAGAAACACAAGCTGGAATCAAGATTGCCGGGAGAAATATCAATAACCTCAGATATGCAGATGACACCTTCCTTATGGCAGAAAGTGAGGAGGAACTAAAAAGCCTCTTGATAAAAGTGAAAGAGGAGAGTGAAAAAGTTGGCTTAAAGCTCAATATTCAGAAAACGAAGATCATGGCATCTGGTCCCATCACTTCATGGCAAATAGATGGGGAAACAGTGGAAACAGTGTCAGACTTTATTTTTGGGGCTCCAAAATCATTGCAGATGGTGACTGCAGCCATGAAATTAAAAGATGCTTACTCCTTGGAAGAAAAGTTATGACCAACCTAAAGAGTATATTCAAAAGCAGAGACATTACTTTGCCGACTAAGGTCCGTCTAGTCAAGGCTCTGGTTTTTCCTGTGGTCATGTATGGATGTGAGAGTTGGACTGTGAAGAAGGCTGAGCGCCGAAGAATTGATGCGTTTGAACTGTGGTGTTGGAGAAGACTCTTGAGAGTCCCTTGGTCTGCAAGGAGATCCAACCAGTCCATTCTGAAGGAGATCAACCCTGGGATTTCTTTGGAAGGAATGATGCTAAAGCTGAAACTCCAGTACTTTGGCCACCTCATGCGAAGAGTTGACTCATTGGAAAAGACTCTGATGCTGGGAGAGATTGGGGGCAGGAGGAGAAGGGGACAACCCAGGATGAGATGGCTGGATGGCATCACAGACTCGATGGACGTGAGTTTGAGTGAACTCCCGGAGATGGTGATGGACAGGGAGGCCTGGCGTGCTGTGATTCATGGGGTCACAAAGAGTCGGACACGACTGAGTGACTGAACTGAACTGAACCAGATCTTAAAGTAAAACAATACTTTGAAAGATCAGCCAACAGGGGTTTTAGCATGCAAATTGTTTCTTATTCCTGCAGGAAATGGAGTGGGCTGACCTCAGTGTTGCTGACCAGACAATTTCAACCTGGCTAATCAAAATTATAATTTTGATGAAGCCATTTATCCAAAGAAGACAAACAAATGGCCAATAGGTATAAAAACATGGTCAGCATCACTATTCATCAGGAAAATCCAAATCAAACTATAAGATACTGTCATACTTGTCAGAATGGTTATTATTTTAAAAGGCTGATAGACAATAAGTGTTGGAGAGAATGTAGAGAAATCAGAAGACTTGTACACTGTTAATAGGAATGCAAATAATGCAGCTACTATGAAAAATAGTATGAATGCTCCTCAAAAAATTGAATATAGATCTGCCATATTCAGCAATACTTGTTCAGTTGCTAAGTTGTGTCCAACTCTTTGCAACACCATGGACTGCAGCATTCCAGGCTTCCCTGTCCTTCGCTATCTCTTGGAGTTTGCTCAAACTCATGTCCATTGAGATCCAACCATCGCATCCTCAGTCACCCCCTTCTCCTCTTACCCTCAGTCTTTTCCAGCCTCAGGGTCTTTTCCAATGAGTCAGTTCTTCACATCAGGTGGCTTCAGCTTCAGCTTCAGCATTAGTCCTTCCAATGAATATTCAGGATTGATTTCCTTTAGGATGGACTGCAATCTTACTTCTGTGTTTAAAAAAAAAATTATATTATTTTCTTCCCTTTGCAAATTTCTCTTAATAAAGAAGAAAATCACAATTTGTCTAGCCAGAAAAGTGAGAGAAGATGAATCAAGTGAAACTTTTTTCTTTAAAGCTGAATGATGGATACTTCATGCCTTTGTTGGGATTGGGCACCTCTGCTCCTAAGGTAATCAGAATGGTGTTAGAGATGGATGAGTAGCAGACTCGGGTCCTGATCAGAACCAGCCATTGTGTGAATTTGGGAAATCCAGATGGAGCACCCTTTCTTAATTTATATTATGCGTCTCTCCAGGGTAGCTTATTTTGTGCATTAAGTCAGTGCTTTTTGAATTTTCAGGGTGAATCCACCTTTTCCCTTTATTCTCATCTGCTGTCCAGTTGTAGCCATTTCACAGCAGATTAGAATCAATGGCTTCCCTAACTGGTGTCCCATCATTCTCATCAATGGTGTCCCAGACAATAAAGAGTCTGCCTGCAGTGCAGGAGACATCAGTTTGATCCCAGAATGGGGAAGATCCCTTGGAGAAGGAAATGGCAACCTACACCAGTATTCTTGACTA
Organism: Capricornis sumatraensis; assembly: GCF_032405125.1. Taxonomy (NCBI): domain Eukaryota; kingdom Metazoa; phylum Chordata; class Mammalia; order Artiodactyla; family Bovidae; genus Capricornis; species Capricornis sumatraensis. Next base: position 46,910,689 of record NC_091083.1, read on the forward strand.
CAGAATTCCATGGACAGAAGAGCTTGGCAGGCTATAGTTCATGGAGTTGCAAAGAGATATGACTGAGTGCCTAACACTTTCACAATCAATGAAATCCAGCTGTCGTGATTGGTGGTTTAGTCACTTAGTCATGTCCGACTCTTGCAAACCTATGGACTTGTAACCTGCCAGGCTCCTCTGTCCATGGATTTCCCAGGCAGGAATACTGGAGTGGGTTGCCATTTCCTTCCTCACAGGATCTTTCCAATCCAGGAATAGAACCCAGGTCTCTTGCATTGCAGGTGGATTCTTTATGGACTGAACTACAAGGGAAGCCCATTTATCATGTATCAGAGACCTTGATGCAAATTTGCTTGTGATGCAGTTTCTCTGAAATTTCTAACATCCAAGTTGTCCCCTCCTATGTACCCCCAATCGTAGAGCATCCAGAGAAATCTTGGGGATAAAAGGACCTAGAGAAAGAGATTAATCTTTCATCTCAGTGGGAGTTTTTGTGGTCTGAGGTAGAGATAGTCCCTTAGAGGTCAGGCTATGAATACTGAGCTGTGGGAAGAAGCATGCGGCACATGGAAATTCTTTCTCTGTTTGGAAGACTGAGCTTCATGTTTGATGCCCCAGCAGGAGAGTCATTCAGTGTATGATGTTGAAGTCTGATGCAAGGACACTGGCAGGAACTATTGCTTTATTTTGACTTGGCTTTTTCCTCTGTGAACAGTCAGTTCATCTCCATGGGACTAGTTAACTCATCAGGAGTTTCAAATTAAAAAAACAACAACATACATATATATGTGTGTGTGTATGTATGTATATATATATATATATATATATATATATATATATATATATATACCCAAGAGACATTTTTCTACTGAGTAAAGTAACAGGGGTAATGGAGAGGTGAAAATTTTAGATAATTTCAGAAGACCAGCCTGGTGGACCAGCAAACCAGTAGACAGCTAAGAAGAATATCAGTTTTGAAGAAGAAAATGTTAGCTAAGGAAGAACTTAGTAGCTAAAAGAGAAATTCATAATAAGAAATGTTTAAGTGAAAAAAAAGTGATTTTTTTTTTTTTTACAGTTTTAGTTCTTCCTCAAATGTCATTTGAAGTGTTTCTTCAAGTTTACTTAGGTAATTCACTAATTTATTCCATCTGAAGTTATGTCCTCATTGCACTGATAATTTTTTGCACTGGATATCTGGGTTGAAACCAGTTTAATGATCTCTTACAAAGTGAATTAATTTAGAAAGGTAACTTTATATATTATGTAAATCCACACGTCATGTAGATAGTGGAAGTCCAGAAATAGAGGGTTAATGATATGATGTGCTGGGACCAGTTCATGAGCTCAAAGTTTCCATCATAAGTATCTTTTCCCAACATTGGCTGCATGAAATGAGCCATGGTGGGAGTATTTCCACCATATAAATAGGCTAATGCTATAAATCAGGACTCCTTTTCTTCAGACTCAGTTACTAAATATTTACCATGAAATTAAAGTCAGTATTACGTTTTGTCACCACTAGCTCTAAACTCTTAGAGTGATGGCTTCTGTTAAACAGTTCTGCTTGTGGAATTGGTCCTCTGTTCCTGATTTAAGTAGATCTTTGTCTTGTGATGCTTTTCTAGGTTGTTAAGAGTGAGGTAGAAAAAAGCTGTCATGAGAGCAATTGATGTTGGCTACCGCCATACTGACTCAGCATATATTTACCAAAATGAAGAAGAAATTGGGAGGGCCATCCAGATGAAGCTTGCAGATGGTACCGTGAAGAGGGGTGATTTATTTCTCACGACAAAGGTGCTGTGTGCAGCTACATGTGTATCTGTGGGAAGCTCACTCTTTGAGGAATCATTTCTTGGCAAATTCTTCTTCTCACTGGTTTAATTCCTGTTCACTCTCAGACCTTGAACTATGAGAAGGCTGGTTTGGAACAGATGAATAGCAATGTGAATTCTGTGGTCAGATTTTTTTATTAAATTTTAAAATCTTTAATTCTTACATGTGTTATTACATGTGAATATTCTTAAATTATCCCACCCAACTTCTCCTTCTGCCACTGCAGCTGTGGAACACTTTTTTCCATCCAGAATTGGTCCAAACCTGCCTGGAAAGCTCGCTGAGAAAACGTCAACTGAGCTACGTGGATCTTTATCTTATTCATTCCCCAACAGCTCTGAAGGTTAGTGAGAGTTACTTTACTTTGGTTATTAATGTCATTAGGAGTGAAATAAAAAGAGGACATAGTTTGTGAAAGTGGGCCATATCATACATAATATTTTGACATTCTCTGTGTTTTTTTCTTTTTTCTGCACCTATCCCCATTCCAGCTTACTATTCCAGTCCCAGACCGAAGGGTTAGTTGTTGTTCAGTTGCTGAGTCATGTCCAACTCTTTGCAACCCCATGGACAGCAGCATGCCAGGCTTCCCTATCCTACACTGTCTCCTGGAGTTTGCTCAAGCTCATGTTCACTGAGTCAGTGATGTCATCCAACTATCTTATCTCCGTCGTCCCCTTCTCCTCTTGCCCTCAATCTTTCCCAGCATCAGGGTCTTTTCCAATGAGTCGGCTTTTTGCATCTGGTGCCCAAAGTATTGGATGGATTTACTGGTTTCAGTGTCTTTGCCTCGATCTTGTGGAGAAATGTCTAAATTTTCCAGGCCCTGTACTCTTGAATTTCCACCTCATGCCCACTGGTGTCTGGGGAACATCCTGATGTGGAAACTAGGGAAGGCACAGAACCTGTAATGAGGATGAGACTCAGCCCTGAGATGCCCACAAGTCCCTTTCTCATATGACCACCTCCAGGTGGAGAGCAGGGGCGGAAGAGTCTTACCTCACAAGGATCGGGACCAAGGAGCCCATTTGGCCGTGGCACCACTCTGGGCTCTCCCTATGATGGGGTCTTGGGTATCTCAAGTTGTCCTTACACAAGCAATATTTATTAAATCTTCACGAGTTAAAAACATTTCTAGAAGTATACTTTTTTAATGTACTACATTACCCTCTTCCTTTCAAGAACAAGGCTAGATTGTTTCATTAGTCTCAAGGTCTAAAGGCTCCAAACAGCTTGGCTGAAGCCAGACACAGCCTGATATAACCTCCTCTTCTTTCCTGTGTTCCAGCCTGGGGAGGACCCAATCCCAGAGGACACCCATGGAAACTTCACTTTTGACACAGTGGATATCTGTATCACGTGGGAGGTGAGTGCAGCTCCAAAGAGGCCATATCTTTGCACACTGAGAGAGAGAGAAGACTCACAAGGAACTGGGGAGAGGTGGACAGGGTCCAATTCTGCCTCTTGTATAGACGTGGACAAGGCCATGAATGTCCCTGTACCTCAGTTTCACATTCCATCTGTGTAGATTCAGTAAGTAGTTACTGAGTGCCTGTGATGTACTTAGCCCTGGGTACTTCCATGTACTCAGGCTATACCTGTGAACAAAACTAAGGTCTCTGACCCCATAGTGTGATAGGTTCTACTGGGCAGGGGAGGGATGCAGTGATATAGAAAAGTGAAGCTGATTCAGGGAACTGAGAATGCCAGGATGGTTTGGGGGCACAGATAGGCAATTAAAAACAAAATGGACATGGGGCAGTGCTCCCAATACAGGGGCCCTAGGTTCAATCTGGTCGGGGAACTAGATCCCACATGCTGCAATTAAGAGTTCACAGGAAGTATTAGTTTCTCAGTCATGTCTGACTCTTTGCAACTCCATGGACTATAGCCCTCCAGGCTCCTCTGTCCATGGAATTCTCCAGGCAAGAACACTGGAATGGATAGTCATTCCCTGCTCCAGGGGATTTATCCAACCCAGGGATTGAACCTGTGTCTCCCACATTTCGGGCAGATTCATTACCATCTTAGCCAGTAGGGAAGCCCCAAGAATACTAGGGTAGGTTGCCATTCCTTTCTCCAGGGGAATCTTCCTGACCCAGGAATCAAACCTGGGTCTTCTGCATTGCAGGCATATTCTTTATGATCTGAGCCACCAGGGAAGCCAAGAGTTCACATGCTATTGCCAAAGATCCCACATGCTACAACTAAGAACTGGCACAGCCAAATAAATAAATTGAATAATTTGTTTAGAAAAAGAAAAACAGAAGGGACATTGGAGTCCTCTTTGAGAAGGTGACATTTGACCAAAGACTTTCAGGAGATGAACTTTATTAAGCGAGCATCTGGAGGAAGACTGATGTAGGCATAAAGAAATTCAAGGCAAAGATTTTAAGGTAGGAGAAAGTCTGTGTGTGCGTGCTAAGTCGCTTCAGTCATATCCAACTCTGCGACCCTATGGACTGTAGCCCATCAGGCTCCTCTGTCCATGGGATTCTCCAAGCAAGAATCCTGGAGTGGGTTGCCATGCCCTCCTCCAGGAGATCTTCCTAAACCAGGGATTGAACCCAGTTCTCTTGCATATCTCCCATTGGCAAGTTTACTACTTTCTTTACTACTAACACCACCTAGGAAGGCCAGGAGAAAGCTCACCATGTTCAGAAAACATCAAGGAACAGGTGGGGCTGGAGCCCAATGAGTTTGATGTCAATCATAGGAAAGGAGGTCAAAGAGAAAATAGGAAGCCAGTGGTCTGGGAGGCAAGCATGGCAGCTTCCTGTTTCCCAGGCTACGCCTAGCTCAAGCTCCTTTCTCCTAGCGCTTGCTCTGCTAGTGTTCTACCAGATTTTTCTAGGTGACCAGCTAAAGATCGTACTGGTTCCCTTAACCCTGCCTGGGCTGCTTTCATCCTTTTCTTTTTCTATCTTCTTAGCCAATTAAAAAACTATTTTTAAAAATACTTCTCATTCTCCTATTTCTCATCCTCTTCCTATTGGCCAACTCCTGTCTCATTTATTGCAATCTGCATCTTGGATTCTCCCTCACCCAGAGCCACTCATGCTACCATTTAGTATGCTTCTCTAGCCAGTTACCCCTCACCACCCCTCCCACCCCAGGCCCTGGAGAAGTGTAAGGTCACGCAGGGCTGACCAAGTCCAGCGGGGTGTCCAACTTTAACCACAAGCAGCTGGAAAAGATCCTGAACAAGCCGGGACTCAAGTACAAGCCCGTTTGCAACCAGGTAATCCCCTCATCAATCTGCCCCCACTCTCTTCTCCCTCCTCACCAGCTTACTCTTCCTTCATTTCAGCAAAGTCACCAAATGGCACTTCCCTCTTTTCCACTGACCTTGGGACATCAGCTGATCCAGCAGAACAGAATGTATTTTAAGTTAATGAAGATATTGCTAAAGATTGCATCCATTTATTTTTATTTCTTTTATTTGTTTTTGTTCCCATGTCATTTTACAAGAAACACCCAGGAGTCAGGTTGAAGTATAATCTACTAAGTGTTACGGTAGTTGGCCCTAGAAATTCAGAGCCAGCAGATGATTGACCTTTTGCATAAAAGGTCAGAAATATGGGAACACTCATGCATCAGAGAGAATGAGTAATTCATCTTTTAACAGCTCTTTTGAGTTCTTTGTCATGAGATAACCACTGGGATTCTTTTTTGAAGTTTTTATTTTATCTTGGAGAACAGTCAGTGAATAATGCTGTGTTTGTTTCAGGTGTACAGCAAAGTGATTCAGTTACACATATACATGTACCTAGTCCATCTCAGATTCTTTTACCAATTGTTGTTGTTGTTCAGTGGCTCAATCATACATGACTCTGTGACCCCATGGACTGCAGCACGCCCGATTTCCTTGTCCTTTGCTATTTCCTGGAGTTTCCTCAAACTCATGCTCATGTGATGCCATCCAACCATCTCATCCTCTGTTGCCCCCTTTTCCTCCTGCTCTCAATCTTTCCCAGCATCAGGGTCTTTTCCAATGAGTCTGTTCTTTGCATCAGGTGGTCAAAGTATTGGAGCTTCAGCTTCAGCATCAGTCCTTGCTGATGTGTTTTCCAATTAAGTTGCTACATAATGTTGAACAGAGTTCCCTGTGCCAGAGAGTAATTCCTTGTTGGTTATCCATTTTAAATATAGTAGTGGGTACATGGCATGAAATCACTCCCAAATGACATGAATGTACTTAATGCCTTTGAACTGTATACTTAAAAATGGGTAAAATGGTAAAAGTTTGTAATGTAGCTTTTACTCCCATAAAAAAAATTGAAAGTTAAAAAAGTTTAGAAGTCTATTTGTTAAGATAAACTCACATTAATGAGCAACACATGCACTTCCTTATCTTGGAGAATAGGGAAGGAAACGATGAGTATAAAAATATTAATAACTGGCAGCACTTCTTCCTGACAGAGGGCCTACGTTTCTACATGATCTCATCTCCTTTTAGATATCTCACATCTAAAGGCAATCCATATATTAGATATTAGTAAGGCTTAGTGTTTTCTTCCTTGTAGATAAAAATAAAAACAGAAGTTCTAAAAAAATGTGGTTTTTTTGTCCTTTGGGAGATGTACCTTTGCTTTGGAGATCACTGATTTGAGAAAGGAAAGAAAATTTGCTGCTAAGCGTTCTTTCTTGGGGAGGGAATGAGGTATGAATAGATAAAGCACAGATAAAGCCTAAATAGATTTTTAGGCAGGAAAACTGTTGGGTCTTGTGCACCATGGTCACAGCTGTAGATGACGGTCACGTGCTGGCCCTTGTTGCTGGTATTTCTAAATAATTCCGACACCGTGACTATAGCTCTGTGTGTTCCTTGTATATTTGGGGATGGTGATCCTGCTGACCCCACACTCTAGTACTTCTGCTTGGCAATATACAGGCGGAATTCATCCTTACCTCAACCAGAGCAAACTACTAGAGTTCTGCGAGTCCAAGGACATTCTCCTCGTTGCCTATGCTCCCTTGGGGTTTGACTTATGGAAGAAATGGTAATGATCACTATAAAGGTATTCTGATCCTAGATGCTGTGTCTTCTGGAGCCATCTCTCAACTGTCCAGGGGAAATTAAGGATAATTAGCAGGAATGATCCATCTTTGCGAATCCTTTCCCTAGCCTACATTTTGAGGACTCAATAAAGTGTTATTGAATAAAAAGTAATTATTGCATGAGTGCTAAGTCACTTCAGTCGTGTCCGATTCTTCGCAACTCTATGGACTATAGCCCAGCAGGCTCATCTGTCCGTGGGATTCTCCAGGCAAAAATACTGGAGTGGGTTGCTATTTCCTCCTCCAGGGGATCTTGCTGACCCAGGGATCGAATCTGCATCTCTTATGTCTCCCGCATTGGCAGGTGGATTCTTTACCACTAACGCCACCTGGGAAGCACAAATTATTACTAATTAAAATGTTCATCCAATTCAAAAGTTTTGGCTTTAAAGATTGACAAGGTTTCCAAGTCATGATTCTGACACTTAGCAGTTGAGTGATATGAGACAAATAACAATTTCTGTAAGTTTTAATTTCTTAATCTCTTGAAGAGGAATATAGATGTGTACCTTTTACCACTTGAGTACAGAACAGACAGTTAGTCAAGCGCATCTTTTGAAACAGCAAATTCTTATAAAATTCTTGATTATTTGTTACAATGGTGATCATTGAGTCTTACTCGGAACAACAATTTTGCCTTCTTGACTTATTCCATATTTTGCTAAGTTTCTCAAAAATGTTTAAAAGATGAAAAAAAAAAAAAAAAACCAAACCTGATTTTTCCTTCTCATCTTGCTTTCTCTTATCTTTCTTCTTTGACTTTACCAAAAGAGGCAAAATAGCTATTGAGACAGCCAGAGTGTCATGAGGAAGATTCCAGCGAATTAACCACCCCTAACCTGATTAAACTAACCCAGGTAGAATGGATGTGCAACCTCAGAAACAGAGCATCTCTGTCTCCTTCCCAGGGTGAAAAAGGAAAATCTGGTTCTCCTGCAGGATCCAGTACTCAATGCCATTGCTGAAAAGCACCGGCGAACTCCAGCCCAGGTAGCCCTGCACTACCAGCTACAGCGGGGTGTGGTGGCTCTGGCCAAGAGCTTCAGTGAGAAGAGGATCAGGAGAACTTCCAGGTACCTGTAGGATTGTGGGCAGCAAGAGGCTGACAGAGGCACATTGTCTGTCCTCTGGGACGGATTGTTTGGGAGGTTCCCAATGTGTATTTGGATAAAGCTTATCTCCCTATGTGCTCTATGGGTATATGTGCTGTGTTTAACTCTTCTGTCCTCCAAACCTACAAGGCAGGAAGCATAGCGTTTGGAAAGAACAGTCTACAGAGGGTTTGAGTCAAGTTTAAGTCTCAAACCTGGTTTTCACTCCACAGTATGGCCCTGAATAAATCATCTCTTGATTTCTTCAGATGAAAAAAATTAAGGAGTTTGTCAAGATGAGATCTGGGCTCAGAAATCTCTAAGATTCCTTGGCTATCACCACAGTCACCCAAAGTCTCTGAGGGTGACCAGAATCACCAACCTCAACTCTTGAAATGGACAAATTTCTGTGACTTTTGCTGGGGATGAACCCCAGGTTCATGAAAACTACACAAGTTCCTATATAAATGTGTGTGTCTGTATCTGCATGCTGGGGGTGGGGGCGTGCAGGGGTGGCAGTACTTGCCTCTGGGAAATTGAATTGGTTGTCTCATATTTCTGATAGGTTTTTGAATTCCAGCTGACCCCAGAGGATATGGCGTGTCTGGATGGCCTAAATAGAAACATACGCTACTTTGACTATGGTGAGTAAGTAGCTGGTTCCACTGTAGATGCTGTGGGAGCAGGGTAAGGAGGGGATTCCATTTATTCTAGTCCACAAATGACAGGGTCCTCTGTTGCCTCTTCTTTTAGGGAAGTGGATGGAAAACCTCTCTTTCCTTCAAGCTCTCATAACCTCGTTGCTCCATGCCCCTCAGTCCATGTTCTTCCTGAATTCCAGAATCGATTAACACGTTGACATCCTTTGTCCGTACTTTCAGGTCTCCTCGCTCTTTGTCTTACCCCTTGGTCTAAAACCTGGCTACATCCTGCTCTCCACCTGCGTCATCAGTTTCTTCCTCCCTGGGAGAATATATATATATATATATATAACTGAATCACTTTGCTGTACACCTTAAACTAACACAGCATTGTTAATCAACTATACTCCAGTAGAATATAAAAATTAAATTGAATAAAATAAAGATACTACTATTTTCTAGGAAAAAAACAAAGGTCTGATCAGGAACCCCTCTTCTTGGCATCTGGTGGCCTGCCTTCTCACTTGGAGCAAAGGCCAAAATCCGCTCAGTGCCTACAGAGGCAGCAGGACCACCCCTCCGTGTCTCGGCCTCCACGTTGGTCCTGCTGCCCGGCCCCTCTGACTCAGTGTAGCCCAGTGGCCTCCGTGCTGCCCCACGTGTCAGGCCCAACTCAGGGCCTCTGCCCAGGCTGTTCTCTCTATCCAGAATGCTCTTTCTCCAGATACCCGGGTGTTCCCTCTCTCACCAATGTCAGTCTTAACTCAGATGGCACCTCCGGGACATCTTCTCTGTCATTTCATCTAAAAAGGCGGCCCAGCCCACACAACACTTCCTCCCTCTGGGTCCTGCTCTGTCTCTCTCTTGGCACATCTCCCTCATTAACATAGCACATGGTTTGCTAACCTATTTTGTATACTTTCTGCTTATCATAGAACAGTAGATTCCTAGGGAAGGAATTTTAAGAAACTATTTTCTCCCTGAGTAATTAGTGAATACTGGTTGAATGAATAATAAAATAATAGGGTAGAGTAACAGACAGTGAAGAAGCAGGCAGTAATTTTTAGCAATTAATACCAGTCATTTTAATCAATAATAATTACCCAGTGATTTAGCACCACCTATCTCAAAAATGATGACTTTATATATACAAAGAGAGTTCAACTTCTTTGCCAAAATGAAAACCCTTGTTGAAGTGGCTTATATTATAATCACCCTATCCATTTCTGGATCTAATACATAATTTTTCACCCAGTGAAGTCATAGGTAAATTATTTCTTAGTGCTTTGAAGAGACTGAAAGCAGTATTATTCTTGTCACCTTCCTCACCATCACCTTGAAATATTTGTTAACTTCAGATATTAAGCCAGAATGGCACTGTTTTAAAAGAGGAAGAACTCATTTCTGCCCTCTTGGGAGTTTATAATATCAACACAAATTGTTCATCTCCTTATGCTGTAGAATAACAAACCTACAAAAATGTAATATATTGGTTTATTTTTGTGCATGTGCCCAAGTGCATGTAAGCATATTTTTTTCTACAGTGTGTTGATTACACTGCAATGCAAATGAACATAGTGGTTATAAAACTGGATGGGCTTGTACTTGTCCAAAAGGAAAATTACATCAATTCTTTTGCTTCAGTTCAGTTCAGTTCATTTGCTCAGTCATGTCCGACTCTTTGCAATCCCATGGACTGCAGCAGGCCAGGCCTCCCTGTCCATCACCAACTCCCAGAGTTTATTCAAACTCATGTCCATTGAGTCAGTGATGCCATCCAACCATATCATCAGCCGGCCCCTTCTTCTCCCACCTTCAATCTTTCCCAGCATCAGGGTCTTTTCAAATGTCAGTTCTTCACATGAGGCGGCCAAAGTATTGGAGTTTCAGTTTCAACATCAGTCCTTCCAATGAACACCCAGGACTGATCTCATTTAGGATGGAATGGTTGCATCTCCTTGCAGTCCAAGGGACTCTCCAACACCATAGTTCAAAAGCATCAATATTTCAGTGCTCAGCTTTCTTTATAGTCCAACTATCACATCCATACATATCTACTGGAAAAACCATAGCTTTGACTAGACAGATCTTTGTTGGCAAAGTGATGTCTCTGCTTTTTAATATGCTGTCTAGGTTGGTCATGACTTTCCTTCCAATGAGTAAGCATCTTCTAATGTCATGGCTGCAGTCACCACATGCAGTCATTTTGGAGCCCCCAAAATAAAGTCTGTCACTGTTTCCACTGATTCCCCATCTATTTGCCACAAAGTGATGAGACCAGATGCCATGATCTTATTTTTCTGAATGTTGAGTTTTAAGCCAACCCTTTCACTCTCTTCTTTCACTTTCATCAAGAGGCTTTCTAGTTCTTCTTTGCTTTCTGCCATAAGGCTGGTGTCATCTGCATATCTGAGGTTATTGATATTTCTCCTGGCAATCTTGATCCCAGCTTATACTTCATCCAGCCCAGTGTTTCTCATTATATACTCTGCATATAAGTTAAATAAGCAGGGTGACAACATACAGCCTCGACGTACTCCTTTCCCAGTGTGGAACCAGTCTGTTGTTTCATGTCCAGTTCTAACTGTTGCTTCCTGACCTGCATACAGATTTCTCAAGAGGCAGGTCAGGTGGGCTGGTATTCCCATCTCTTTCAGAATTTTCCACAGTTTATTGTGATCCACATAGTCAAAGGCATTGGCATAGTCAATAAAGCAGAAATAAATGTTTTTCTGGAACTCTCTTGCTTTTTTGATGATCCAGTGAATTTTGGCAGTTTGATCGCTGGTTCCTTTGCCTTTTCTAAATCCAGCTTGAACATCTGAAATTTCGTAATTCATGTACTGCTGAAGCCTAGCTTGGAGAATTTTGAACACTACCTTGCCAGTGTGTGAGATGAGTGCAGTTGTGTGGTACTTTGAGCATTCTTTGGCATTGCCTTTCTTTGGGATTGGAATGAAAACTGACCTTTTCCAGTTCTGTGGCCAGTGCTGAGTTTTCCAAATTTGCTGGCATATTGAGTGCAGCACTTTCACAGCATCATCTTTAAGGATTTGAAACAGCTCAACTGGAATCCCATCACCTCTACTAGCTTTGTTCGTAGTGATGCTTTGTAAGGCCCACTTGACTTTGCATTCCAGGATGTCTGGCTCTAGAAGAGTGATCACACTATTGTGATTATCTGGGTTGTGAAGATCTCTTTTGTACAGTTCTTCTGTGTATTCTTGCCACCTCTTCTTAATATCTTCTGCTTCTGTTAGGTCCACACCATTTCTGTCCTTTATTGAGCTCATCTTTGCATGAAATATTCCCTTGGTATCTAATTTTCTTGAGGAGATCTCTAGTTTTTCCCATTCTATTGTTTTCCTCTGTTCTTTGCACTGATCATTGAGGAGGGCTTTATCTCTCCTTGCTATTCTTTGGAACTCTGCATTCAAATGGATATATCTTTCCTTTTCTCCTTTGCCTTTTCCTTCTCTTCACAGCTATTTGTAAGGCCTCCTCAGACAGCCATGTTGCTTTTTCACATTTCTTTTTCTTGCGGATGGTCTTGATCCCTGTCTCCTATACAATGTCACGAATCTCCATCCATAGTTCTTCAGGCACTCTGTCTATCAGATCCAACCCCTTGAACCTATTTTTCACTTCCACTGTATAATCGCAAGGGATTTGATTTAAGTCACACCTGAATGGTCTAGTGGTTTTTCCCTATTTTCAATTTAAGTCTGAATTTGGCAATAAGGAGTTAGTTCATGATCTCTTGCTTAAGTCAGTTTAAAAGAAACCTCTCTACCCAGCCCAGAAACAGGTACTTGACTAAAACTTTCCCTTTATCTCTTAGGTTTGCTCATCATCGAGATTATCCATTTCACGAGGAATGTTAACAACTGTGTCTGTGGTTGTTCCAGAGTTCTTGCATTGGGGTTGATGATCGAACCACATCTCAAGGTGCCAGCTTTATTAGACATCACTTAGCCTGGTCATTTATGCTACTAGAGTAGGAAATAAAAATCTCTGAACCCAGTCTTTTCCCCCAAAAGTAAATAAAGGCACAATCCAAACAATCCAACATACCACTTGTTTAGCTTTCTCATCTTTTCCCCCTGTGTAACTGAGATTGAAATGCTGATGTCCCTGTAAGTGATTGTAGAAGATGGAGCCCTCAGAAAAAGCTAACCATAGTATATTTTTCAAATACTCCAGGTGTGGCTTTTCACCTGTCTATAGTTCTTACGTGTTTTTTCCTCTTCCGTTCAATGAATTTCCCACAGTATGCAATTTTATGAGACCTTTTAAAGGGATCTAAAGCTTAATGAGAAATAGATTTAAGGGACTAGATCTGATAGACAGAGTGCCTGATGAACTATGGACGAAGGTTCATGACATTGTGCAGGAGACAGGGATCAAGACCATCCCCATGGAAAAGAAATGCAAAAAAAGCAAAATGGCTGTCTGAGGAGGCCTGACAAATAGCTGTGAAAAGAAGAGAAGTGAAAAGCAAAGGAGAAAAGGAAAGATATAAGCATCTGAATGCAGAGTTCCAAAGAATAGCAAGGAGAGATAAGAAAGCCCTCCTTAGCTATCAGTGCAAAGAAATAGAGGAAAACAACAGAATGGAAAAGACTAGAGAACTCTTCAAGAAAATTATAGTTACCAAGGGAATATTTCATGCAAAGATGAGCTCAATAAAGGACAGAAATGGTGTGGACCTAACAGAAGCAGAAGATATTAAGAAGAAGTGGCAAGAATACACAGAAGAACTGTACGAAAAAGAGTTCATGACCCAGATAATCACGATGGTGTGATCACTCACCTAAAGCCAGACATCCTGGTATGTGAAGTCAAGTGGGCCTTAGAAAGCATCAGTATGAACAAAGCTAGTGGAGGTGATGGAATTCCAGTGGAGCTGTTTCAAATCCTGAAAGATGATGTTGTGAAAGTGCTGCACTCAATATGCCAGCAAATGTGGAAAACTCAGGAGTGGCCACAGGACTGGAAAAGGTCAGTTTTCATTCCAATCCCAAAGAAAGGCAATGCCAAAGAATGCTCAAACTACTGCACAATTGCACTCATCTCACACGCTAGTAATGTTCAAAATTCTGCAAGACAGGCTTCAGCAGTACGTGAACCGTGAATATCCAGATGTTCAAGCTGGTCTTTAGAAAGGCAGAGGAACCAGAGATCAAATTGCCAACATCTGCTGGATCATCGAAAAAGCAAGAGAGTTCCAGAAAAATATCTATTTCTGCTTTATTGACTATGCCAATGCCTTTGACTGTGTGGATCACAATAAACTGTGGAAAATTCTGAAAGAGACGGGAATACCAGACCACCTGACCTGCCTCTTGAGAGACAGGAAGCAACAGTTAGAACTGGACATGGAACAACAGATTGGTTCCAAATAGGAAAAGGAGTACATCAAGCCTGTATATTGTCACCCTGATTATTTAACTTATAGGCAGAGTACATCATGAGAAATGCTGGGATGGAAGAAGTACAAGCTGGAATCAAGATTGCTGGGAGAAATATCAATAACCTCAGATATGCAGGTGACACCATCCTTATGGCAGAAAGTGAAGAGGAACTAAAAAGCCTCTTGATGAAAGTGAAAGAGGAAAGTGAAAAAGTTGGCTTAAAGCTCAACATTCAGAAAACAAAGATCATGGCATCTGGTCCCATCACTTCATGGCAAATAGATGGGGAAACAGTGGAAACAGTGTCAGATTTTATTTTTTTGGGCTCCAAAATCACTGCAGATAGTGATTGCAGCCATGAAATTAAAAGACGCTTACTCCTTGGAAGGAAAGTTATGACCAACCTAGATAGTATACTGAAAAGCAGAGATATTACTTTGCCAACAAAGGTCCATCTAGTCAAGGCTATGGTTTTTCCAATGGTCATGTATGGATGTGAGAGTTGGGTTGTGAAGAAATCTGAGTGCTGAACAATTGATGCTTTTGAACTGTGGTGTTGGAGAAGACTCTTGAGAGTCCCTTGGACTGCAAGGAGATCCAACCAGTCCATCCTAAAGGAGATCAGTCCTGGGTGTTCATTGGAAGGACTGATGCTGAAGCTGAAACTCGAGTACTTTGGCCACCTGATGCGAAGAGTTAACTCATTGGAAAAGACTCTGATGCTGGGAGGGATTGGGGGCAGGAGGAGAAGGGGACGACAGAGGATGAGATGACTGGATAGCATCACCAACTCCATGGACATGAGTTTGAGTGAACTCTGGGAGTTGGTGATGGACAAGAAAGCCTGTGCTGGGATTCATGGGGTCAGAGAGTTGGACATGACTGAGAGACTGAACTAAACTGAACTGAAAGCTTAATGAACACACAATACCCTCATTGTCTAGATTTCAATTAAAAATTACTCATTATTCCCCAAACAAAGAAGTCATCAAATTGAATTTAAAAATACAAGCTACTGATGCCTACACCAAGACAACTGAGATATTAGAATTATTTGACCAAGATTTTAGAGTATCCATCATGAAAACGTTTCAATAAGCCATTAGAAACATACTCGGAACAAATGAAAGAGTAGAAAGTTTCAATGAGGAAATAGTGTCTTAGCAAAGAAACAGAAGACATAAAGAAAAACCAAATGAAAATTTTAGAAGTAAAATATCTAGTAATGAGAATTAAAACCTCTTAGAAGGACTCAACAGACCTGAAGGAAAAGAATAAATACAGTGTTCTGGAGATAAAACAATATGAATTACTCAGAGAGAATAAGAAAAACTAGGTTTTAAAAAAAAGGGACAGTGCCTTGGGGACCAGAGGAGCAATAACAAAAGATATAACATTCATGTGATTAGAGTAGGGAAACAGGGAGATGTTCTTCAAAATGGTATCAACTTTCATTCATAAGATGAGTAAGTTCTGAGGATGTAATATACACCGAGGTGACTGTAGTTAATAATATCGTATGTATAATTGAATTTGCTTATAGATCCTAAGGGTTCCCAACAAAACAAAAACAAACAAACAAGTAATGGGAGAGTTGATGGATGTGTTAATTAGCTTGATTGTATGTGGGGACCATTTCACAATGTATATGCATAGCAGGCCATCATTATATTTACAATTTCAATTGTCAATTATGCATCAATAAATCTGAAAAAAAAAGTGATGAATCTCATCAAATGTCCTCTCATGGAATCAAACAATAGAGCTGACAATGAGAATACTTTGAGTTTATAACTATTCTAATTTTAAAAATTGATTTTTATATTTATTGTGCTAGTGTCTACTATCTACTAGGGTAAATCTCAAGCCTTCTCAGTGCTCAGAAGGGAACTATGTTAGGTGATGGGAGTTAACTCATATCATTTCACAATGCGCCTGGATAGCAGAACAGAATCTGCCTGCAATGTAGGAGACCAGGGTTCCACCCTTGGGTCGGGAAGATTCCTGGAGAAGGGAATGGCTACTTGCTTCAGTATTTTTGCCTGGATAATTCCATGGACAGAGGAGCCTGGCAGGCTACAGTCCATGCGGTCACAAAGAGTCGGACACAACTGAATGAGTAATACTGTCACTTCATAGCAGATCACCATGCCATGTGCTTAAAAGATGCGGTTTGTTGATTATACCTCAAGAAAGCTGGAGAACCAGAGGAGGGAGTGGGGCAGAAGTGGGGAGGACAGTTATAAAAGGGATGCCTATGATGATGGCAAAGTCCTGTGACCTGACTGTGGTCACGACTCATGAAATAAACGTGTGAAAAAATTGCACAGGACTAAATGCACGTGTGTTGCTAAGTTACTTCAGTCATATCCGACTGTTTGTGACTCCATGGACTGTAGCCTGTCAAGCTCCTCTGTCCATGGGGACTCTCCAACAATACTGGAGTGGGTTGCCATGCCCTCCTCCAGGGGATTTTCCTCACCCAGGGATCGAATCTGGATCTCCTGCATGGCAGGCAGAGTCTTTACCCCTGGTAAAGACTCAGCTAAATGCACGCCCAGCACAAATCTAGGAAAATCTGAACATGGTCAGTGGGTTGCATGGATGTTGATATTCTGGTTGTGACGCATGCCTGTTGGTTTTGCAAGACAGTAATGTTGGGGGAATAGATGAGACACAAGCTTGCTCTGTATTCTTTTTGAACTGCAAGTGAATCCATGATCATCTCAAACTAAAAGTTTACTTTAAGGACTGCACTGGTGGGCCAGTGGTTAAGACTGTGTTCTCCTACTGCAGGGGGCACAGGTTTGATCCCTGGTCAGGGAACTAAGATCCCAGATGCCGCAATGTGGCCAAAAAAGAAAACATTTACTTTAAAAAGAGCCACTGAAAACTTGGCACCAGCTCCACATGTTCTCCCCACTTTTGCATTCCTTTCTAGTCAGAAGAATTTTGATGTGGCTCTAGCTTCTTACTGTGGCCCTCCCTACTTACTGTGGAATCCAAAACTAAAATTCTGCCCAGAGCACAGGCTGGAGGAAATGGGAATAAAAGTCCAGGCCATGAAAACCAGAAGCTGAACGAATACACAACCTGTTCTATGGAAATGAACTTTGGAAACTGGATGCCAGTCCTGAGATTTGGCACTGCTATCACCAAAACAGTGGGCTTCCCTGGTGGCTCAGTTGGTAAAGAATCCACCTGCAATGCAGGAGACCTGGGTTTGATTTCTGGGTCAGGAAGATCTGCTGGAGAAGGGATCAGCTACCTACTCCAGTATTCTTGGGCTTCCCTGGTGGTAAAGAATCCGCCTGCAATGTGGGAGACCTGGGTTTAATCAATGGGTTGGGAAGATGCCCTGGAGAAGGGAAAGGCTAACCACTCCAGTATTCCGGCCTGGAAAATTCCATGGACTGTAGAGTCCATGGGGTCACAAAGAGTCTGACATGACTGAGCAACTTTCACTTTCACTTCGTTACCAAAACAAGATTATTGAGGGGGGTGGGAGGCAGAATTTAAAAAGAGGGGGTTGAGACCAGGAGAAAAATAGTCCTTTCTGGGAAGTGTTTTTAAATTCAAATTTTAATTTTTTCCCACAACTGCAAATGATTAACCATAAGTACAACTTTTCTATAGCAACATACTCTAACTTGAGAATTTGGGGGGAACCCCTCTTTTTTCCTAAAGTTCAATGCTTAAAGGCTCAAATGCTATCAATTAATATGCACATTTTTAATGATTTAAAAATATAATACCAAATTTCTTCCAGGAGCATCTACATAAATTTATAATCCTACCCAAAGTTACTGAAAGTGCTATTTTTTTCAAAATACTTCAAGTGTTTCGGAGGTTGATTTTTTTGTTTTATTTTGGGTGGAGAAACCGGAAAATCACTGTCAACTCAGTTTTTATTTCTCTTAGAATTAATTTGCTCACTGGTTTTTGGGTATTCAAATCCTAGCTTCAGCCTTCACAGCCAGGTAATCTTTGGGAATTCTTCAGCCACCTTGTGCCCGTCTTCTTAAGAGGACTCAGGACGTTCTGCAAATTAAAGGCCTAGTGGGCTTCCCAGGTGGCTCTAGTGGTAAAGAATCTGCCTACCATGCAGGAGACGCAGGAGACCCAGGTTCAGTCCTTGAGTTGGGAAGATCTCCTGGAGAAGGGCATGCAACCCACTCCAGTATTCTTGCCTGGAAAATCCGGACAGAGGAACCTGGCGGGCTCATCCATAGGGTCACAAAGAGTCGGACACAACCACACAGCACAACGTGGTAAGTAATCGATAACTGTTAGTTACTGTGCTCCTCCAATATCATCCTTTTAAACTGGGAATTCGTCATTTCCTTATTTATAAGAACTGCATTATGGTTTTATTACTTTGTCTTTTAGACAGGTTAGAAATCATTTTTCCCAGGCTATGGAAAACCTGTTCCCTATGGCAGCACGTTAGCATCAGTGAGGGATGGGACAGTGGCAGGCGGCTAAGCACACCGTTTTGTTGTGTGTTGTGTAAGAATTTTGCTTTAAAACCGTCTGGGGGGATTGGCAGGGAACAGAGGATCAGAGACCAAGCAAGAAGGGCCAGGGACTGACAACGGCTGAAGCTGAGTGATGGGGTAGAGGTTCCTTACACTGTAGACATTCCAACATTTCCGTAGCAAGATTCTTTTTTTTTTTTTTTTAATGTGAAGGCAAATTATTCACGAGTCATCGAATATCCTTGTTTGAGGGTGCAGGCCGCCCCACGCACTTGTGAGAACCCAGCGCACTGTGGGCTCCTCGGATTCTAAAACCTGAATGGGTCTTGGTGGAGAGTGATCGCTGCTCTCATGAAGCCTCCACCTTCAGGAACAGACCATATTCAGTTCTTGGGACTTCTCAGGGAGCCCACCCAAATCAATCTGTGTCCCCTGCCCTGTCCAGGGCTGCCCTGCATTGGCAAGGATTCATCTGGGCTGAGCAGGATCCTCAGAACTCTGCTCTGAAGGGATAGTCCTTGTGATTTTCAGTTCTGAAAAAGAGAAAAACAGATCAAAGATAGAAGCAGAGAATGGTTAATATTTTCAAGAGAAATGCTGAAAAAATACACTTAACATATTATTTAAACTCATGAGTGTACGGACTCAGTCTCATAATTTACCTCCAAAGTGGCCTGTCCTTAGGAGAGAATTATGAAAAGGTTAACTTAACTCCAAAGGTGGTAAAGCCCTCTTCAGGGAGCAGTCATGCAATCTGGACCTTGCTCCCCCACCTTGGGAAGGAGGGTAAAGGAGTTGTATTTACATGGGGAACGTGGACAAACGGAGATTCCTGTCCAGGCCGAGGAGGTCAGTCATATCCTCTTCTGATAATTCAAAATCAAACACCTGGAAACCAGAAGGAAACAATCACTGGGAACTTAGTCTGGTAGGTCTTCGGCTGAGCCACCTCAGCTGCAAAACACAGGTGGGGATCAGGCTTCCTGTGACACTGGACCAAACCAGGCAGATTCAGCCTCTGCTGCTTAGGAATCCCTGGGAAGACAGGTATACCCTGCGTGTGGCCCACAGGGTAAGGGATGTTCCAGAATAGAAATTTTCCCAACGTGCAAACCAAAACAACACCACAAGATGAAACAAAACAAAACACCATCACAACAACAAAACCAACAAAATCTCCCAAGAAACACAGACCAAAAACACTTCTTCCACACACCCCCTTGGTGAGGGAGACTCCTGGTCCCTGGAGGCACTGATGCTCACTGTGTAGTTTTTCTTTTTAGTCCTTCAAAAGTAGTATTCTAAGCAGCTCTCCCCTCTTCCTATCCCTAACACATGTGCAGACTATGACCCTTGCCTGCATTAAGAGCTGGTCCACTCAGGGACAGCCAACCCTGAGCCCACAGCTGAGGAGCTGGGGCCAGGGGAGGGACAGAGCCTGGCCTAGTCTCTACCTGCAGGGTAGAAATCAGAGACTTAGTGGCAACCAAAGCAGAAATCAGAGACTCAGTGGCAACCAAAGTTCTGCCTGGAGAGACAGCTGGAGCCCCGACACGTCAGGGCTGGGGCGGCCTGGGTGCAGTGGCTGGCACTGGGGTGAGGGTCAGCCTCGAGAGAACTCTGGCTGCAGCCCTGCCTGCCCACCCCCACCCCCTGTTCCATCCAGTCTAGTTCCGACAGCTCGGGCTGGGAAGGGTCTGTCTCTACTCCAGAGGCCTCACACTGACACCCCTGCAGTGTTAAAGACACAGGGGGTGTGGCTGCTGGCTCTCAACATCAGCACACTCCTTCCCCAAGCTAAGAGGTGACCCCAGAGCCTCCGATGCCATGTGATTCAAAAGGAGGAAGCACTTTCCTGGAAGTTCTCAAGAATCCGCTTTGGGTTGACAGATTTGGGAATCACTCTTACGTTTCTCTGGATCTGAAATCGGATCAAAATCTGCAGGGAAAGAAACATCCAACATCAGACACAGGGCATTACCGGGGTCAGAGCTCACCACTTTCCCTGACGGTCATGCTTAATTGTGCAGTGAAAGTCCAGAAGCCCTCGGTGGGAGCATGCGCTGCAAGTGCTTTCATTCGGAGTCATTCAGAAACCCAACTGGGATTCTCTGAGCAGTTCTAGTGGGAGAAGCTCAGAGGACCTGCATGCACCTTAAGGAGAAATCACTGACATGCCCCATCCCTAAACGATGAGACAGTGGAGCCAGGACGTGGCGACCCCCGCCTACCTGGGCTGCGGACTTCCTGTGCTTCTGAGCAATCGTCTGGATAGTAGGGTCTTCCATCAGGTGCATCCCCCCACTGGAGAGAAGAGTACAGGGCAGAGGCCATGAGGGCAAATGAACATACTTCCATCTTTAGGAAAACCTCACGCTTCCTCCAAACACAAAATCTAGACGTATTTTTGTCATGATACTTGTTCATCATAGGAAACTTAAATGATGCAGAGAAGCTGCCACTCAAATCCTCTCACTCACACAAACCACTGGTAATGTTTTAGGGGAGGCAACTAGACACACAGCTTTTCACATACACTTGGTGCTTTTTCTCAAGAACCAGGTGGCAGTGTTGGAGGCCATGGGCAGTAGGTCTCCGTGCTTCGGCCCCTCTGACCTCTTAGCTTGGGTACAGCCATTCCCTGCTTGGGCCTTGACTCAGGGCCCCTGGAGCATCCCTACCTGGAGCCACCAAAGGGCAGGTAAGCTGTCACAGACACGTTTCTCGATTGGCAGAAACTGATCAGGTTCTTCTGAGTGAGATACGGGTGGCACTCGATCTACAAGATGACAGCTCACCAGGAAAACAGTCCACTGGAAAAGGGGCCCACATTCCTTCCTGGACCCTGTCACTGCTGAGCTAGGACCCACTTCTAGTGTCTCCACTTGGAAGTGGAAAAGCCTGGACTGTGGTCCCCAAGACACCAGCCCACTGGGAAGACCTACATCAGGAGCACTTAAACCTCCCCTGCTCTGCGAGGCCATCCTCAGCACTTTAGGTAAAAACCTCAGGCTCCCATCTGCTCTATGCACGCAGAGAAGAATGGCAACCCATGTCACAGGCGGGTGTGGAGCCCACGAGGCACAGGGCTGAGTGAAGGACCAGGACACAGACACCACGAGTGGGAGGCAGCATGGTGTCCGCACCAGGTGCTAACACTCCTCACACTGCTGGAGACCAGAGGAGTGGCTGCCCTTCCTGAGGGAGGGGACTGAAAGCAGCACCAAGGGGCTTCCAGCAGGCAGTGGGGCTGGTCCGCATGCTGGTCAGAGCCAGGCTCAGCTTATGAGATGGTCTCAAGCTCTTTCTTACGTGAGTACTTTTTTGTATGGACTTAACACTTGAAAGTGAAAGAGGAGAGTGAAAAAGTTGGCTTAAAGCTCAACATTCAGAAAAAGAAGATCATGGCATCCGGTCCCATCACTTCATAACAAATAGATAGGTAAACAGTGGAAACGGTGTCAGACTTTATGTTTGGGGGCTCCAAAATCACTGCAGATGGTGACTGCAGCCATTAAATTAAAAGATGCTTACTCCTTGGAAGGAAAGTTATGACCAACCTAGATAGCATATTGAAAAGCAGAGACATTACTTTGCCAACAAAGGTCCATCTAGTCAAGGCTATGGTTTTTCCAGTGGTCGTGTATGGATATGAGAGTTGGACTGTGAAGAAAGCTGAACACCGAAGAATTGATGCTTTTGAACTGCGGTATTGGAGAAGTCTCCTGAGAGTCCCATGGACTGCAAGGAGATCCAACCAATCCATTCTGAAGGAGATCAGCCCTGGGTGTTTTTTGGAAGGAATGATGTTAAAGCTGAAACTCCAATACTTTGGCCACCTCATGCAAAGAGTTGACTCATTGGAAAAGACTCTGATGCTGGGAGGCATTGGGGGCAGGAGGAAAAGGGGACAACAGAGGATGAGATGGCTGGATGGCATCACCGACTCGATGGATGTGAATTTGAGTGAACTCCAGGAGTTGGTGATGGACAGGGAGGCTTGGCGTGCTGCGATTCATGGGGTCGCAAAGAGTTGGACATGACTGAGAGACTGAACTGAACTGAACATTTTAACAAAAAGTTTAAAATAAAGTACTGCAAGAATGCCCTTTCTACTTGCAGTGCCAGCCCGCCTAGAGAACTCAACACTCCTGCTGGCACTAGTCATTTCTCTGCATTAACCTCTTGGCAGTCTGTGACCTGGGCTGAGGGATGTCCATTCGTCCAAGCCTTTTAGGCTGCAACGTGCCAGGCTGGAGACTAGGGGGGTCCCAGTGCTTTCCTGTGAAGCCCACTCACCTTGGAGCATCACCACCGGTAAAGGGTCAGGGAAGCTGGGACCGCTCCATTTTTGAATGCCCACAGCTGCGTATGGGAGCTAAGCTCAGCTCAGGCCCTCGCTCTGAGGGCACCACCTCATCAGACAAGACTTTTGGGGATCTTCTGCCCCCTCACCCACCACCTGCCTGACTGCTCCCAGTTCGTGATGCTGACAGCCCTGGGGAAGACACCTACACCTCTCAATCCATCCTTTCTTCCATGGACCCTGCAGCCTCCTGGAGGTAATGGCTGAAAAGCTGATCCAAAGCCTCTGAGCTGGCCCCATGCTCACCTGGTTGGTCACCGGCTTGAACCTCAAGTTGGGTTTATTCAGAAGTCTCTCGAGCTGCTGATGGTTGAAGTTTGATACCCCGATGGCTCTCACTAGGCCTGCGGCCACCAGGTTCTCCATGGCCTAGGGGGGAGAAAGAACCGTGGGGCATCTGGGCTGGGTTGGCCCCATGGGTAACCCACACAGGGTCCAAATAACGGCCCCGCCTGCTGTTCAACAGTATTTCCCTCAAGGCTTCTCCAGCGCTTCCGTCCTCCAGGTCTGTCCCTGTTGCACCACTAGGAGCTGGGGGCCGTGGGCACACCATGGGACCTCACCGAGCCTGTTTCCTCACTCGCACACTGGGGACCACCCTGTCCAGGTCATGGGGCTGTTTAAGGGCCGTGCGAGCAGATGTATACAGAGTTCTTAATTGAGGGCTGTAGTCGAGCAAACGCAGCAGGTCGGGCCGCCATTACCAAGTCCCTGTCACCTGGTGTCTGCAGGGCTTCCACAACGGCCTCACCTGCTCACTCCTCTTCGCCTGGATCACAAGCTGCTTCAGCACCACAACCTGTGCTCAGTTCCTGTCCCAGTGACAGTTAATGTCTTCAGGGACAAGGGCAGAACAGCTCCGCTGTTCACTGACTACGAGCTGGGCCGCCCTTGGCTTCAAAGGAACGCGGCCTGCTGCCAGGCGCGGGCAGCTGTGAGTCTGAGCAGCCACGGCTGGTGACCAGGGTCCCTGTGTCCCTGTGACTCCCTGAAGTGGCAACAGCTGCCCAGACCCTCACTTGGGCCACACAAACAGCCCAGGTTTTGACCTGGATCCTTGAGAACAGGCCACGCAGTGGACAGACAGGCCAGGTGAGCTCAGTGTCTCTGATTTGGTTGTTTGATGAAAGGGGAGGAGAGGCTGGCCTGGCCCTGCACGCCTTCCCATCTGTGCCCCCTCCCCGCTCTGCCTACATGAACCCGCACCCCACGCCTGCACCCCTCACCCCAAACGAAGAGCTCACACTTCATCTCCCTGAACTCTGCAAGTTCCAGTGTGAACCTCCCCTTCTGGCCTCCACCCCTCCCTGCCCGTGTGGGGGTCACAGGCACCCGCTGGCCTGACTGGACACCCTGCAGGCAGGAGCCATCCTCCCAGGCCGGCTGCCCACTGCTCAGCGCCCCACGCCCACTGCCCTGACTGGCACGCTCCCGCCTTGCTTCCACCTCAGCACTTTTCATCTGGACTCTGGTTTGAAATAAGCTACCCCTTCCTCCACTTCTCCCTGCCCACCCCGAGACGTCCCCTGCCGCTGACAAAGCACTAAGGGGAACTACAGGACGGCAGCGTGGTCCGCCGGGACACGGAGAAGCAGGTTGTCAAATTTCCTTCTTTCTGTATGTTTGACACTTTCTATGTTTTCTGTAAAGACCATGTGATCTTTGTTTTACTCAAACCATTCTGAATTAGTTTGAATTAGCTATCCCTAAAATAAGTGCTTCAGAAAGATGACCGACCCGCGCTGAGGTCCTTAGTCAGGTGCTCATCCGCAGTTCGTGCTGCAAACCAGGGGCCTCTGAACGGGCAGCTGCAGGCCTCACGGCTCCCTCTGGAGATGGTCAGCGGGGCTGGCTTACCTCCCACGTGTTCAGGAAGTCCGTGTCGCTGGGGATGATCATGCCATTGTGGTCCACCGGCAAGTCTGCCTCTCCGGACTGCAAGAGCCAGAAGGAAGGAAAGGCACTCACTGGGGCTCATGGTGACCCCCGGAGAGGACCGGGAGGAAGGGAAGGAAGAACGCTGGACCAGAGGGCAGGAAGCCTGGGCTCTGCTCCAACACACAGCTAACCTTCTCCAGTACTCTGAACGTCGCTGCCCACCACTCACCCAACAGGGAAGAAAGACCTGGAATCCTTGCCAGCAGCCATAAAACTGTAGCAATTTCAGGCAAAAAAAAAAAAAAAAAATGGAGTCTTTCATGTCCTAAGGGCCCCATCTCCCAAGTCCAATGGTAGGATCGTCCCTCTTTTCTTAGAATCCCCATCATGGTGAGAGATAGTGAATCAACTAGTACCAGGGTGCTGGGAGGTGCAAGGCAGAGAAAGATGGCTACAATACTGAAGTGGGTTGCCACCTCCTCCTCGAGGGGATCTTCCTGGCCCAGGGATGGAAGCAACACCTCTTGTGTCTCCTGCACTGAGAGGTGGATTCTTTACCACTAGTGTCACCTAGGAAGTGCCAGAGAAGGATGGCAGGAAATTTTTAAAAATCTAAAGCCAGACCTCAGTGCAGCCTCAGGGGTTGGTCTGCAACCCCTCTACCCCGCCAGGTATAGCCCCTTGAAGCAGGTCAAAGGGGAGGCCTGTGTGTGAAATGAAAAGATGGGCTGAGAGGCAGGACCTGTAGGACACTAGAGCCTGGGGGCTCTGAGGTCCTCCAGCCCATGCCTCCCCAGAGCTGAGCCCCAAAGGAACTGTGTGCTCACTGAATGATGAGAGGGCGCAGCCAGGAAGGGAGGTGTGGCCTACAGGGGTCTCGCCGTCCTGTACCTTAAAGCCCATGGGCCAATGCATGAGGTAGAGGTCCAAGTAGTCCAGCTTCAAGGTCTTCAGACTCCGGGTGCAGGCTGCTTTCACCAGGGACTTCTTATGGCAGGTGCACCAGAGCTGCAGGGGCAGGGAGGAGGCACAGACACAATGGCCATGGAGCCCGTGGGAGCTGTGAGTGCACACCTGCCTGCTGGCCCAGGATCTGAAAGATGCACGATGTCCAGGACCCCTGGTAGTAAATTCAATGTGGCAGTGACACGTCCTCCGGGCACCCCGGGATCCTCCATGGCTGCCCTTGTTCAGGCTGTCAGTGTCTCCCATCTCCTGTACAAACACAGTGTCTACAATCTCCTCGACACCACACCGGCCTCGCTTCTATACAACACAGTTCCCTATGTAACAACTTTCAACCGTCAACCATGCTCCTTTCTAAGGGGAAAAGAGTGAACTTCTTCCACAGTCCGGCCCGTCCACTTCCCCAACCTGGCAGCTCTCTGCTGCCTAGCAGTTTTTCATCTGGGAACGCCAGCCAAGCTTCTTAGGGGGTCCCTGCACCTGTGATGTCCCATGCCCCGTGCCTTTGCTCATGTCACACTGTCCCTGACCCCCCTGACCTGCAATGCTCCCAGCCTGTGCATGGAGCTGCACAAGTCCTGTCCCGGGGGTTCAAGATTGAGTCATCAGCTCCTACAAAGGAGACTGGAAAACCCTCCCCGTGCTGTTCCCACCGTCTGGTAGCCCGGCCCTGAGCGGTCGGTGGCCCTCTCTATATATACAGGAAATCCTACCTTGCTGACAATAAACAGGTTCTCCCGTCTCACTGCGCCCTCCTTGATCTTGGACTGGATTCCCACTCCGACCTCATTCTCGTTGTGGTACACATAGGCGCAGTCCAAGTGCCGGTAGCCCACATCTATCGCCACTTTTACAGCCTCTGTTACCTCCCCTGGAGCCGCCTGCAAGACAAGAAGTCAGCCACCTGCACTCAGGAGAGCCCGACCCCAACAACCCCTGTTCACTCTAGAATACAGAGTCAACAAGCCATAAAAAGTGAAGTTACTGAGTTGGTACTCATAATCATCCATCCTAAAATTAGGGACATCAGCATCAGAAAGAATTTATAGATAATCTAATTTCAAATTCCTTTACTTATTTGGGGAAAATGCTTTAGGCATGTTTGGTGTCTGCAAATGACTGAGCTAGAGGCTGTGCTACTGGAATGAAGGTGCGTAAATAAATTTAGGATGAATAATGATGACAGGTGTGATGCAAGGAGGTACAGACTCACCCACTCCCCACAAAGGCCATTAGCCCAAGTGTAAAAGCAGACAGGTGTACACAAAGAGAATCCACCACACAGAGCATTGCCAGAAGCCAAAGGAATTCAATGGATGCTATCAGCAATGTTCAAGTTCAGAAAAGAAACATTCTCTGTAAAGCAGGCTGCTCGAGCAGGCAAGGGGCCTGGGGTGGGGGAAGAGGCTCACGCAACCACTAAACCCCAAGGGGTCTCAGCTCACAAGGCGCTTTCTCCCTTGAATGTCACGTCACCCCATGAAATGCATCGGTCATAGTGATCTTCATGGAATGAGAACACATTCAGAGTGGATGACAGCTAATGAACCAAGCGTCCACTTCAGAGTTGGGAGGACCACCAAGAAATCAGAAGGAAGAGAAAATGAATATAATAATGAACATCAAATACAAATTGACAGAGAAGACCAACAAGGTCTGTGGTTGTTTTTTTGAAAAATATTAATAGACTCTCTTTTTTTTTTTTTTTAAATTTTGGGCCACACAGCACAGCATATGGGATCTCAGTGCCCCAACCAGGGACTGAGCCAGGGCCCCCAGCAGTAGGAGCATGGAGACCTAACCACTGGACCTCAAAGGGATTCCCTAAAGTAGACAAACTTTGGATGAGACTGGGGAGACCAAGATTTTTTTTTAAAGACATGAAAGAAAAGCAGTATATACAGATAAACAATACATATTTAAAAACCTAAGAAACTATTATCAATGACTAGAAGCCAACAATTTGGAAAAGTGAAATGAAATGGAAAAATTCCTAGAAAAACTTAAGAAATAAAGCTCAATTGTTCTATAACTATTTTTTAAAATAAAGCAATTAAACACAATACACAGAGTTTTACAAAAATTTCCAGTTAGAATTCATACCAATTAAAAACAAAGTTCTTCTGACAAGAGGAAAAGAGGAAACACTTTCAGCTTATTTTTAGTTCAGTTCAGTTCAGTTGCTCAGTCGTGTCCGACTCTTTGCGACCCCATGAATCGCAGCATGCCAGGCCTCCCTGTCCATCACCATCTCAACTTATTTTACTCGACCGCAGTAAATTAAACTATTAATACATCCCTGACCTCTACCAGTTGGTAAGTGGATAGAAGAAATAATTTAAATAATATTTTGATGAGTAAGGGTGATCATTCTAATTTCTGTGCGTGCTCATTGGTGTCTGACTCTTTTGCGACCCCATGAACCGTAACCTGCCATTCTCCTCTGTCCATGGGATACTCCAGGCAAGAATATTGGAGTGGGTTGCCATTTCCTATTCCAGGTGATCTTCCTGACCCGAGGATAGAACTCCTGTCTCATGTCTCCTGCATTGGTAGGCAGATTCTTTACCACTTGTACCAGCAACCAATAATTTTCTATGTGAATTCTTAAACAAGTATTTTTTTATTAAAGACTGTTTTAAAAAGAAAGCAAATTTGAAAGGCTTTATAATTAGTGCTGTCTAAACCACTGACAGGGATTAGAAAAAGACGAAGTAGAGGAAGGCCCAAAGTACTTCCACTACAGATTGAAGGCAGAAGGAAAAGGGGATGACAGAGGATGAGATGGTTTGATGGCATCACCAACTCAATGGACATGTTTGAGCAAGCTCTGGGAGTTGATGATGGATAGGGAAGCCTGGAGGGCTGCAGTCTATGGGGTTGCAAAGAGTTGGACATGACTGAACTACTTAACTGAACTTCCACTATCAGGTTTTTACACTGGGAAGAAAAAGTTTGAAAGTGTCTTTTTAAAACCAAGTTGGCAATGATAGCATTTTCCTGTCTCTTTGTTACAGACACTTCCCCATCTCCCTGTTGGCTGCTGCTCTGATCTGTCAGGTGACAGTTCCCTGCTCTTATCCAAGCCTGACAATCTTTTCTTCTGGGCGTTCTCAGACATTTTTTTTTTTTTCCTGAACAATTATAATGGAGTGGGGTGGAGGGGGCCGCTTCTTTGGTGGCTCAGTGGCAAAAAAAGCCTCCTGCCAATGCAGGAGACACGGGCTTGACCCCAGATGGGAAAGATCCCATATGCCTCGGGGCAACTAAGCCTGTGTGCCACAACTAGGGAGCCTGTGCGCTAGAGCCCAGGGAGCTGCAACTGCTGAAGACCACACACCCTAGAGCTCTGGCTTCCCAACAAGAGAAGCCACCTCAGTGAGAAGCCCAGCTAGAGCAACTAGAGAAAGCCCGGGCAGTGAGGAAGACCCAGCGTAGACATAAATAAACAAACAAACAAATAAATAGTCTCTGCTTATTAAAAAGCAGAGACAATACTTTGTCAACAAAAGTCCTTCTAGTCAAGGCTATGGTTTTTCCAGTGGTCATGTATGCATGTGAGAGTTGGACTGTGAAGAAAGATGAGCACCAAAGAATTGATGCTTTTGAAGTGTGGTGTTGGAGAAGACTCTTGAGAGTCCCTTGGACTGCAAGGAGATCCAACCAGTCCATCCTAAAGGAGATCAGACCTGGGTGTTCATTGAAAGGACTGATGTTGAAGCTGAAACTCCAATACTTTGGCCACCTGATGTGAAGAGCCGACTCATTTGAAAAGACTCTGGTGCTGGGAAAGATTGAGGGCAGGAGGAGAAGGGAACGACAGAGGATTAGATGGTTGGATGGCATCACTGACTCGATGGACATGGGTTTGGGTGGACTTCCGGAGTTGGTGATGGACAGGGAGGCCTGGCGTGCTGCAGTTCATGGGGTCGCAAAGAGTCGGACATGACTGAGCGACTGAACTGAACCGAAATAAACAGTGATTGGGAAGGACAACCCCCAATTGTAGAAAACCTAATGACTAAACACTCCATTTCCAAAAGCCAGAGGCGGGCCCCCGGCAGGTGCCAGCGACCAGCTGGACCTGCGGAGGCTGCTGCAGGTGTCCCCAGGTAGGTGGTTCTCCACGCAGGGGCGTGTCGAAGGAAGGCACCGCCCCTCCTCGACCAAGAGTCCGCCTCACCTTCCAGGTGCCCAGGCCCAAGACAGGTATCTCCTCCATGGCTTGGAGCGCGTCCCCGCCTGCCCGCGCGGCTCCCTAGGGCCGCTACGCGAGTGGACGCCGGACTAGCTGCCGGCAACAGAGGCCACCCGGGTTGGCTGACGGCGCGGAGGCGGCGGAAGAAGCCGAAGCACGGTAGGCCGCGGACACGCCCAGCTGTCGGGGCCAAGGGTGGGGCTTCGAGGAACCGACGCGCGCCGGCGCGGGGCGAGACAGCCCTGGAGGGACGTGGCCCCGGCCCTCGGTCTCCTAGCAACGCCTCCCCCCAATCCCGGCGGCTCTCGGCGTCCGGATCCTGGCGGGGATCCCGAGGTTCGCAGGGGCGGCTGGGCCAGGCCACCCCCAGGGCAGGAGGGAGAGGCTTGGTGTCCCGCTCTCTGAGCCCTGGGAGGAGGCTAGGCCCCTGAGACTCGTCCCTGGGCGTGGGGCCTGGGGGACGGCTTCAGGGTGCCAGAGGGAAGTTCTTTTCCCTCCTTTACAAGTTGATGTGCTTGGGCGGGACCCTAAGGGTCTGCGGTACCATACAAGAGTGGGTGGCCTTAGCTCCCCATTGGTGACCCGGTGCTCCGAGTCCTGGAAATGTTTTCTAACTCCCAGAGTCCGTGGGAGCAGAGCGCAACCTGGGGACCCGGGACGCGGTTGGTACGGTGCCGCATCTCCCAAGACTGGGGGTGAGACCCTCCCTGCAGAGCCTCCAGTCTGCAGGTGGGAGTGGGCGGAGCCATTGCGGCAGTCCCGGCTTGCTGTGCCCCTCCTCGTGCTCCAGCACCCGAGACAGACTCCTCTCCAAGGTTGGGCTCGGGGAACACCTCTTGGGCGAGGCCTTTGGGGTCAGTCACAGGCAAGGTTCGTCATTATGTCTTAGTTTGGCTGGACTTGGTCACTTAGAGCTGAGTGACCCTGAGCACCCATGCCTGGCTCATCAAGAAACTGGGGTGATCTAAGTGCCAAGGAGAGCTCCCTAATAATAGTAATTACTCCTAACACTCGGGCCTCATTGTGGAGCTCCCTGCTCTCAGGGCTCCCTCCAGCCCCTTACACGAGCCAGGGGAGCAGCCAGGGCCAGGCTGGACCTGGCGCAGGTCCCAGGTCCTGCCAGAGAAGATGGGAGAGGCTGGAGAAGAGATGAAGAGGGGAAAGGACAGCCTGACCTTCCCCTGCCCGGGCCCGTGTCTACACCACCTCCAGGCCTCCTGACCTAGCGGTGCAGGGAGCTGGCCGCTGCTGGTAGGAGGAGGGATAGAGTGGGACCAGGACAGCAGGATCTGTGGGAGATTATTCTATGACTTCATGTCCCCTGGTCTTCAGCCAGGTTGACTGGTGTGGGGTGGTTCGTGGGTTCCTGGGGTCGTGGGGTCGCAGTACGGTGGCCATTGGCGCTGGGCGGTAACCGCTGGGATGGGAGCCGTTGGTACATTGGACACGGGTTCGCCCAGGCGGGGTCTCTTTCGCGCGCTGCTAGATGTGTGCACGTGCACTAGACAAGCTAGATTAGGCTGCCCCACCACCCCTCGCTGAGTCCGCATGTGGGAGGGAGGCCCTTTGACTCGGAGCTCATCCTGCTGCATCCACCCACGGAACTGGGGGCCAGGAGCCTGGGCCATCCCCACACCGAGTGGGGCCCATGCAGTTGAGTGCCCATCCCCTCCTGGGACAATGTGGGAAGTGAGACCACAATTAGAGCCAGAGAGGTGGGCGGAGTCCAGAGAAGGGAGGGTTCAATACCCTGAGGTCAAGGTCAAACCCTCTCTTTGGGTGTGCTTTGGGAATGAGAACCCCTAACCAGTCCATTCTGAAGGAGATTAGCCCTGGGTGTTCTTTGGAAGGAATGATGCTGAAGCTGAAACTCCAGTACTTTGGCCACCTCATGCAGAGTTGACTCATTGGAAAAGACAGATGCTGGGAGGAACTGGGGGCAGGAGAAGGGGATGACAGAGGATGAGATGGCTGGATGGCATCACTGACTCCATGGACGTGAGCTTGAGTGAACTCCGGGAGTTGGTGATGGACAGGGAGGCCTGGCGTGCTGCGATTCACGGGGTCGCAGAGAGTCGGACATGACTGAGAGACTGAACTGAACTGAAGCCCCTGCGCGCCCCTCCCATGTGCGGCCCTTTCCTCTGGGCATCCCCAAATGGTGTGCACGTGACTTCCGGTCTCCTCCCTATCCATCTATATGCGCGGTGTGCAGAGACCATTTTTACAGTATGAGAAACTTGGCAGTGTTACCTGTGCAATGAAGCAATGAGATAGATGACGTTACTAAAAACTGGCTGTTGTGAGATTACTTTTACAATAATGTGTTTTAAATTTTCAAAAATAGTTTATACTTTGAAGCAATGTGAGAAAAGGAATTTTTCATATTTATTTCAACAGGTCAAAAACGGACGGTTTTTTAATAACATTTCAGAAGGAATTATCTGTAGACGCAGAGAAAACCCACAAATTGTAAATCAAGTAGATTCTATTTATAATGTGCTTCACCTGAGCTTGGGAAATATTTTCTGACTCTGCAGAGATGGGTTTATTTAGGAAATACAATTGAGGTAAAACAACTGCATGATAAAAAACTGTTACCTATTTAGTTGAAAATACTCCTAAAACATAACTTCATTCTTGAGCTGTATGTAAATTTCGTTTGAGTCTTCTGCCCTCTAGTGGTCATTTCTCAAAATGCAGACAAAGCTGTATGCGGTGAACTCTGAAATGAACACAACTGGAAGTTGGTGATGAACAGGGAAGCCTGGCGTGCTGCGGTCTATGAAGCCTCAAAGAGTCGGACACGACTGAGCGACTGAACTGAAGTGTAGGAATCCAGTTCCAAATTTTAAGACATTTGAGGAAGCTGAGAGTTTTCTAACTTGGTTTCCTCATTTTCACAACATAATCGCCAAGTCACTATTACATACTCCCTTGAGATTACTGATATAAAATTGAATTTGGGCATCTCTTGACCATTTGACTTAATTTCCTGTAAAACTGGTACATATCTAGTATAGTCTTATCACTATTGCATAAAGGTTGTTTTGAAAATAAATACTTTAAAATATACTACACTGTTTCCTATTATTAAGTCCATTACATGCTGTATCTTTTATTCCTCTTACTACCCCCATATACCTTGTGAAGTACACACTGTATTATTCCAATTTCATGAGAAAATAAAGTGATACTGAACAGGGGTTGATAAAACTTGGGAAGTGACACACCCTGAGCCTGAAAGACTGTTTTGTGTCATGATTTTCATTCTTCTAACAATTCGTAATTAATTTTGAGTTAATTTTTAAATTATCAATATTTAACCATAAGTGTTACCCTCCAGCTGAGCTATTTAAAATCCTAAGAGATGATGCTGTTAAAGTGCTGCACTCAATATGTCAGTAAATTTGGAAAACTCAGCAATGGCCACAGGATTGGAAAAGGTCAGTTTTCATTCCAATCCCAAGGGAAGGCAATGCCCAGGAATGTACAAACTAGCATACAATTATGCTCATTTCACCTGCTAGCAAAGTAATACTCAAAATCCTTCAAGCTAGGCTTCAGAAGCAAGTGAAGATATTAAGAAGAGGTGGCAAGAATACACAGAAGAACTATACAAAAAAGATCTTCATGACCCAGATAATCACGATGGTATGATCACTCACCTAGAGCCAGACATCCTGGAATGCGAAGTCAAGTGGGCCTTAGAAAGCATCACTATGAACAAAGTTAGTGGAGGTGATGGAATTCCAGTTGAGCTATTTCAAATCCTAAAAGATGATGCTGTGAAAGTGCTGCATTCAATATGCCAGCAAATTTGGAAAACTCAGTAGTGGCCACAGGACTGGAAAAGGTGTTTTCATTCCAATCCCGAAGAAAGGCAATGCCAAAGAATGTTCAAACTACTGCACAATTGCACTCATCTCACACTCTAGTAAAGTAATGCTCAAAATTCTCCAAGTCAGGCTTCAACAATATGTGAGCCGGGAACGTCCAGATGGTGGTTTTAGAAAAGGGAGAGGAACCAGAGATCAAATTGCCAACATCTGCTGGATCATCGAGAAAGCAAAACAGTTTCAGAAAAACATTTATTTCTGCTTTATTGACTATGCCAAAGCCTTTGACTGTGTGAATCACGATAAACTGTGGAAAATTCTGAAAGAGATGGGATTACCAGTGAAGGAAAGTTACCTGACTCAAAATAGCCTGGAGTTAAAACTCCCCTCTAGGTCCTCCCTACCAGTCTATGTAAAACAAAGAACTCTCACCCAAAGGAAAAAAAAAAATGGACATTAAGGTTGATTACCCCCAACTCCAAGCTGGTCCCAGCCTCTGGCCAACCTCCAGAATTCCTTGCCCCAGCCATTTGAGATAACTACTCCGAACAATCTTGGAGGAGAACAGGCCCCCTTAAGACAGTAGATCTCCATATATATGCCTGTATATACTTTTTTCTTGGGTTATTGCAGCAACTCACTAATCTGACTGCTGCCCCTTCTCACCACATTAAAGGTGATCTGTTCCTGTAAAGTGCTGTTCTTGTTCTTTTTCCAAACTTAACCTTCTCTAACTCCCTTACCCTACATTTTTTGGTGCGGAAACCCAGGAAGTTGAGATTCCTTTTCGTTCTCCACGACCAGCTCTTCGGAGCGTGGAAGCCTGCTGAGCTCACTTTCCTGCCCAGACTTTCAAGAGCTCTAGAGGACACCCTGTGCCTTCGTGGTACAAGTCCTGTGTAAGGGCTTTATTGTTTTTTCACATAACCCAAGGAATATTGGTCTCTCTCTCTCTTCCTCTTTTCTCTACACTTTCTTTTCCACAGACCGACCAACTCCAGGAAAGAGGCCTTTTGCCATTCAACCTCCCTCCATCCACCACGAATTCTCACCTGACCCAGTAGCCCAGGTAAGCTCGGACGGTACTCTAGGGTGCCATAGACTATCCTCCTTTCTGGGTTCCCAGAGAACCCTCTGGCCAAAAGGCCCTCTGGGGAGGTATGTGGAGGACGCCCCTCCCTCCTTCAGAGCCTCTCTCTCTTTGCCTAGTTAAAAGATTAGGTGACGACCCTTTGCTCTCCACTGGACAGTTGCTAGCCATTTGCTATGGGGTCAAGCTAATCTGTCCCACGGGACTCTCCCCTGGCCTGCATAAAATGAAACCTCAAACCTCTATTCTTGACCGATCTCAAGGTTCATAAATTTGGCCTCAATACAAACTGGATGACCAAAACTGCTGGCCTGAGTTCGGGACTTTCAATTTCAATATTTTATCAGATCTCACAAACTTCCTCAAACGGAATGGCAAATGGTCTCAAGTCTTCTGGGACCTTAGAAGTCATCATTCTCTCTGCAAGAACTGTTCTACCTATCAAATCCTCTGCTCTCTCTCCCCTTCCATTACAAAAGAATTCAAATCTAAGGCCCCTAAAAGGTCCCCTAAACCCCCAGGCCCTGATTTTGACCCAGTAGATGAGCCTCCTCCCTACCTCTAGCCCTTCCTCCTTCAAAACAGGAAGCGATGACTCCGAAACCCCAAAAGAGATTTCCACCCCACCTCCCCATCAGCCAGGACCTGAAGCAACCACATGCTTCCCCTCAGACAGGTAGCAGGACCGGAGGACCCTACACGGGTTCACGTGCCTTTCTCAATTTCTGCTATGAGCCAAACTGAAGAAAAATTGGTATCTTTCTGAGAAAATCCTACTAGGTATAGAGAAGAATTCCTCTGCCTTACACAAGCGTATCATTTGACCTGGAATGATCGTTATTACATCCTAAATGCCACATTAACCCCTGATGAAAAGGAATGGATATGACAGGCAGCCTGGACTTATGCTGATCAGCTCCATAACCAAGACAAGACTAACCCAGTGGCTGATGATGCAGTCCCTTTAACTGAGCCACGATGGACACATCAAGGTGATGCCAGCATCTGGTACCTACATCATATGATCACCTGTTTACTACAAGGAATGCTAAAAAACTCTCACACTCATGTTAACTATGATAAGATTAGCACAGTGACTGGAGCAAAAGATGAAAACCCTGTCCTTTTTCTTTCATGGCTTACTGAGGCAGTCCAAAAACACACTAATCTAGATATTTCCACCCCTGCCGGACTGACTACAGGTCCAGTTCATAAGCCAGTCAGCCCCTGATATTCGTCGAAAATGATGCCAGTTGGAGAAGGGCCCTGAAAACCCTCAGCAAGATCTCCTAGAAAATAGCCTTTAAAGTTTTCAATAATACAGGGAAAGAAGCAAAAAAAAGAAAAAGAAAAGGAACGAAAGGCCAAATATGCTTTATTTGCTGCAGCTATCCAAGAAAAAAAATTCAACCCCTGTGAGATAAGAGATGATCCAATTGTGCCTGAGTTACTCCACTGATGGAGCCCAAGCTCCAGACCCCAAGTCTGTCCCATAAGGATGGACTCGGAGCTTTGGGTAATTGGCACAGTGGCCGGACACAAAGTCTCATTCCTAATAGACACTGGGACTTTTCACTTTTATCCTCCTTTAAGGGCCCTCTCCAACCTTCAGAAGTAGCCATCAAAGGGGGTCTCAGGCATCCCTTTTTATCCCAAAATGACCCCTTCTCTCCACTAACACATCCTCATATAGTAGTTCCTCAATGCCCAATGACATTGACGGGACGGGATCTTCTGGCTAAGCTACAAACTTCTATAAACTGCCCATCCTCAGATCCCATATCAATTCTTTGCATCCAAATGGCACCCGAACCCTTGGCCAGCCCTCACTCCCAAAATCTTCCCCTGATAGATCCTCAGGTCTGGGACTCTGAAGCCTCATTGGTAGCCCATTCCCCTGAACAGGTTTTTCTTAAAAATCCCTCAGGTAATAACCCAAACTCAATATACCCTGACCACAGAATCCCAACAAAGATTAAACCAATAATCTCCCGACTGCTCAAAGCCAGCCTTTTGCGGCCTATCGTTCTCCTCATAATACTCCTATGCTGCTGCTAAATCACTTCAGTCGTGTCCGACTCTGTGCGACCCCATAGACGGCAGCCCACCAGGCTCCCCCGTTCCTAGGATTCTCCAGGCAAGAGTACTGGAGTGGGGTGCCATTGCCTTCTCTGATACTGGCAGCCAAAATGGGACCCACTCCTGGCATCTAGTTCAAGATCTTCGCAAGATAAATGAGGCAAAAATACCCATATACCCCGTGGTCACTAATCCCTACCCCTTCTCTCACATATTCCCCTGACACTCTACTTCACAGTGTTGGACCTCAAAGATGCTTTCTTTACTATACCCCTACACCACTCCTCACAGCTCCTATTTGCCTTCACCTGGACGGATCCAGACACAAATCAATGTCAACAATTAACTTGGACCGTTTTACCACAAAGGTTTAGAGATAGCCCTCATTTTTTTGGTCAAGCCCTCCAAAGAAACCTACAAACTTCAGACCTAGGCTCTACTACCTTACTCCAATATGCAGACAATTTACTGTTATGTAGTTCCTCTCGCCATAACTGCCTAGTCCACACTGCAAAGGTATTAAATGCCCTAGGCAACTGGGGCTAGTCTCAGTCTCCAAAGCACAAACTGCTTCCACCACTGTCAATTACATGGGATTGCTTCTCACTCCCAAATCAAAATAATTCCAGCTCAGAGACTTCAAGCCTTGACACAGATCCCCAGGCCCCAAACCAAAAGGGAACTTCTTTCTCTAGTAGGTCTATTAAACTTCTTCCGAATATGGGTCCCAAATTTTGCCCTCCACGCAAAACCTCTCTACCAAGCTACTCGAAGAAACGTAGATGAACACTTATTGGCCCCTACCTCTCTCCACACTCCAATACAGACTCTTATCAAACATTTACTACAGATCCCTTCTTTACTTACCCGATTACACCAAGCATTTTTTCCTTTTTGTACACTCTCGACAAGGACATGCCTTAAGCATTCTGTGCCAAAAAAGCGGGGACATATGAGGGCCTCTAGCTTATCTAAACAACTCGATCTCGTCACACTCGGATGGCTACCTTGTCTCCAGGCCTTAGCTGCAACCACCGTCTTAATACCTGAAGCCCAGAAACTAACCTGAAATGCTCCTCTAAATGTATGCTCACCTCATTCCATCTTAGATTTACTCTCTCATCGGGTTTTCCTTTCTCTGCCCCATGCTTAACTACAGATCCTTCACAGACACCTCTTTGACCCATCCCTTTCTTTTATGCCTTGTAAACCTCTTAATCCTGCTAGCTAGCTTAGTCCCTACACCAGATCCAGAACACCTATCTCATGACTGTGTTCAGGCCTTAGATATGACACTTAATCCATTTGAACATATAACCGATCAGCCCCTTACTGACCCCATAGTCCTATCCTGGTTCATAGATGATAGTGCCCAGAAACAAGCCCCATTTAGGGCTGGATACACTATAGTCCAGGGACAGCCCGACAAAGTTATCCCTCCTCGCCTCATCACGTCACTCCCAGCTCACACATCCTCACAACAGACTGAACTGATAGCTCTTACACAAGCTTTGACCCTAGCCAAAGACCAAAAGATAAACGTTTACACTGACTCCAAATATGTCTATAACATATTACATTCTAACATTATAATCTGGAGGGAGAGGGGATTCGTCACTCAGAAGGGCACACCTATTCTCAGTGCTTCTTTTATTTCTGAACTCCTCCATGCGTCTCCGCTCCGAAACCAAGCTGCTGTAATATATTGCCCGGGACATCAGTGACATAGTCCTATCTCCTTTTATAACAATACAGCAGATCCCAAACAAAGTGGCAGGCTGCCCTTGTTAGTCCTGTCTTTTCTATAACCCAAATTGATGAGCCTAACATCTCCACATTACTTTGATATTTGCATTCCCTTTTCCACCCCTCTGCAAAAGTACTTAAGGCTTTCCTTCAGAACTTTATTGAACTAAGGACAATATGACTTATTTAAATAATCTGACCCAAACTTGTACCATTTGTCAGCAGACAAATCCTAATTGTAACATTTGCCTCCCTCCTTTCCTCACCCACCAAATTGCAGACATCTTCCGCACAAGACCGGCAGGTAGATTTCACCCACATGCCACCCATAAAAAGGGTTAAATTGCTCCTAATCTTTGTATATACATTTTCTGGATGGATCGAAGCTCTCCTGACTACTAACAAACCAGTCCCTACTATGGCTCAGCTTATTCTTATTGAAATCCTCCCCAGGTCTGGAGTGCCTTCCTCCCTCCAGTCTGACAACAGGCCCAAGTTCACATCTCAAATCACCCAAAATATTGCACGAGCCCTTCAAGTTCCTTGGAGGTTTCACATTCCTAATCATTCCTGGTCTTCTGGTAAGGTTGAGAGGCAACTGAGTCCTAAAAAAACCCTCAGACCAAATTAACAATCGAACTTCATCACGATTGGACTAAACTCCCTTTAGCCCTCTTAAAGGTCAGGGCCTTACCAAAAAAATCCTTAAATATCAGTCCATCCGAAGCCATGTGTATGGGAGGCCCATAATACCTTTGGGTTTTTCCCCCTCCCAGGACGGTCCCAAACTGCCTTCCCACCTTCCTTTTCCTTTACTTGCCCAGATACGAGATGCCCTTTAGCAACATATGGATGACTTACTCCCTCGACCACACCCCAATTTTCCATACCCATCCCTTCAAATAGGAGATAATAAAGTTTGTATGACAACTCAGTCCCACTCAGACCTAACCCCAAAATGGCAACGTCCCTACACCGTAATTCTGCTGACCCCTACCGCTACAAAATTAAAAGAAATTACCCCTTGGGTCACATCACCCGGTTAAAAAAGGTTATGCGGCCCAATGATGAAAATGCTTGCCAGACATACTTACAAGTTTGTCACACAGGCCCTACAACTCTAAAGTTCTCACGGCTTCCACCGGCCTCAGCTGGAGATGGATGAGCCTGTCGGTTTCACAGCTTCAATTATTCCTGGAACAACTTCTGGCAGGTATCTGTGTCTCGAGTCCTCAAGGATCCACGTTCAAACTTGCTGAAGATTACATCTCCACCCTGTGGCTACAGGGAACCTTTTATAACTTTTACCCCTTCGAAATCCAATTCTTTTCCATAGTAATCTATCTTATGCTCACTTCCCCAAATGTTGTTTAACATCTTCTTCTTATCCTCCCTTCTTCCTCTGACCCAGGAATTCCTTCAAAATCCTAACCTCAACTATCTATTCCAGACCCTTAATTTAACCCATACACTTAATGCTTCTAACTCACAACTGGCTAAAGACTGCTAGATATGTCTATCCATAACTCCTCTGTGAGATTCAGCCCTCCCCACATCCATCCTCAACTGGACCACAGGTAACATGTCCCTACACCACTCATACCGTGGAGAGCCTTTATTCGTCTCATTATCTTAAATAGCTTCACACAAGTGACCAAATCCGAAATTCAGACATACTCTTAGAATCTTTACTCACTGAACTTCCCTCCTTCAATGAAAAACCTCTGATCGGAGGCCCTACTACCTAGAGAGTAACACTGTTACAACCAACTCCTTTTTGCATATCCAGAAATTCCCAAAACAGTTCATATGACCAGCCCGTGGGCACAAATCCCTAACTCCATGTGCAACCATACCTCCACCTTACTGTTTGCCACTGGAAAGGCTATATACAATGTTTCTGGTCCCACGGGACCCTCTTTAACCTTTTCAGGGTGGTTTCCCTCAGATATTCCTCCAATTCTCCCACTGTTGGGGCCACCTTAGCAGGGTCTCTGACCATCCTTGAATGAACGATCAAACCCTCCCCCACCAACTCCTCTTCGCCATCAACTTCAGCTGTTGTATTACGACGCCTGGCCTATTTTTCCTGTGTGGGGCGTCTACATACCTCTGTCTATCTACTAACTGTACTGGGACCTGCACCCTGGTATACTCCAATCCAAACATTTTAATAGCCCCCAATGATCAGCCCTTGCCTATTCCTCTCATCCACAAGTGAATAAAATGAGCCATTCATTTCATTCCCCTCTTAGTAGGAATAGGAATAGTGGCTGGAATTGGAAAAGGAACCGCTGGCTTAACCACCTCCATCCAAAACTACCAGACACTCTCTAAGGACCTATCAGACAGCCTCCAGGAAATAGCTCAAGGCCTAATAACTATCCAAAATCAACTTGATTCCTTGACAGCCATAGTATTACAAAACAGGAGATTAGATCACCGCAGAGAAGGCAGTTCTGTGCCTTTTTCTAGACGAATCCTGCTGTTTCTATGCCAACTAGTCCGGTATTGTCCAACGAGCTGCAAAAAACCTTAAAGATCAAGCCTCACGAATTCACCAGAGATTAAGCAACTCCTGGCAGTCATGGTTAACAGTTTGGAACTGGATGCTTTGGGTTTTATGCCTTTTCGGACCATTCATTTTTATCATCCTCCTACTCACCTTTGGGCCTTGTTTAATCTTTTCCAGGGATTCCTCCAAGACCAAATAGGAGCCATTTCCCGAGACCAAGTCAAGACTGTTCTTTTGCTTTAGACCCTGAGGGCTAGAATAGAAAATCAACACTACAGGCCTTAGACTTCCTTCCTCCCAGACCACAATCCCCTGAACCTCATTTATCAGCATGAAGAAGCCCTGAACATTAGCAACACCCACCTCTCTTTTTACATATATTCCTTAGGGCCTGGAATGAAGGAAAGTTACAGGCCTCAAAAAGGACTGGAGTTAAAACCCCCTTCCAGGTCCTCCTACCATTCTATGAAAACAAAGAACTCTCTCACCAGAAGGGAAAAACCGTTGAGGTTGATTACGCCCAGCTCTCAGCCTGTCCCAGCCTCTGGTCAATCTCCAGAATTCTTTGCCCCAGCCATTTACGAGATAACTACTGGGAACAACCTTGGAGAAGAGGCCCCTGTAAGACAGTAGCTTTCCACATATATGCCTATATAGACTTACTCTTTTCTTGGGTTAGTGCAGCAGCTCACTAATCTGACTGCTGCCCCTTCTCATTAAAGGTGATCTGTTCCTATAAAGTGCCGGTCTCCTTCTTTTTCCAAACCTCTCCTTCTCTAACTCTCTTACCCTACAACCAGACCACCTGACCTGCCTCTTGAGAAATCTGTATGCAGGACAGGAACCAACAGTTAGAACTGGACATAGAACAACAGACTGGTTCCAAATAGGAAAAGGAGTACGTCAAGGCTGTATATTGTCACCCTGCTGATTTAACTTATATGCACAGTACATCATGAGAAACACTGGGCTGGATGAAGCACATGCTGGAATCAAGATTGCCAGGAGAAATATCAATAACTTCAGATATGCAGATGACACCACCCTTTCAGTAGAAAAAGAACTAAAGAGTCTCTTGATGAACGTGAAAGAGAAGAGTGAAAAAGTTGGCTTAAAGCTCAACATTCAGGAAACTAAGATTATGGCGTCCGCTCCCATCACTCAACGGCAGATAGATGTGGAAACAGTGACAGACTTTATTTTTGGAGCTCCAATATTACCGCAGATGGTGACTGCAGCCATGAAATTAAGATGCTTACTCCTTGGAAGGAAAGTTATGACCAACCTAGACAGCATATTAAAAAGCAGAGGCATTATTTTGCCAACAAAGGTCCGTCTAGTCACAGCTATGCTTTTTCCAGTGGTCATGTATGGATATGAGAGTTTGACTATAAAGAAAGCTGAGCGAGGAAAAAGTGATGCTTTTGAACTGTGATGTTGGAAAAGACTCTTGTGAGTCCCTTGGACTACAAGGAGATCCACCCAGTCCATCCTAAAGGAAATCAGTCCTGATTGTTCACTGAAAGGTCTGATGCTGAAGCTGAAACTCCAATACTCTGGCCACTTGATGTTAAGAACTGACTCATTTGAAAAGACCCTGATACTGGGAAAGACTGAAGGCAGTAGAAGGGGACGACAGAGAAGGAGATGGGTGGATGGCATCACCGACTCAACGGACTTGAGTTTGAGTAAACTCCAGAAGTTGGTGATGGACTGGGACGCCTGGCGTGCTGCAGTCCATGGGGTCGCAAAGAGTTGGACACGAATGAGCAACTGAACTGAAGTGAACTGAAAAAGGACCGAAATCCTAACTATAACATTCGCATTCCTCCTGGGCACAGAGCCCCTTCTCTCCGAGTGCAGGTGGAGAGAAAGGGGAAGGTGACGAACAGCAACTGTAAACGAGTATTCGGGCCTGCGCTAGACGAAATCGGCGAGCGTGAGAGACCGCGAAGAGGAGTAACCGCCAGGGCGCGACTCCTCGCCGCGACCGGGAGGAGGGGGAGGGCCTACCGCTCCGGGTTCCTCCGGTTCCCGGCCGGGTTAACTGGACGGGAACAGTTTCAGAAATGGAAACCAGCCCCCGCCTCCCCCCACCCCCCGCCCCTAATCTCTTCTTACAGCAAGAATAACGGCTCTTCCTCCGCTCCCTCAAGTCCCGCCCTTTCAACCGCCAGGATCCGAAGAAGAACCCACGACCCCCAGAAAGCCGCCGAGCGCGCGGCCGGGCGGTGGAAGTAGACGTGCCGGAAAGTCGTGTGCCGGAAGGTCGTAAAGCGCGCGCCTCTTCCGGTTAACGACAGCCGTGCCTAGCGTCCCCTCCGGCAGC
Organism: Capricornis sumatraensis; assembly: GCF_032405125.1. Classification (NCBI taxonomy): domain Eukaryota; kingdom Metazoa; phylum Chordata; class Mammalia; order Artiodactyla; family Bovidae; genus Capricornis; species Capricornis sumatraensis. The sequence continues at coordinate 46,954,216 of NC_091083.1, forward strand.
GGATCCCCGGTAAGCGTCTCCGCCGGACTCCTGGTAGTTCAGTTTTATCCCCGCTTCCCGGCCACGATTTTCTGTGGTCGCCCTCTTTACCCCTGCATCATGTTCAAGAAATTTGATGAAAAAGAAAACGTGTCGAACTGTATCCAGTTGAAAACTTCCGTTATTAAGGGCATTAAGAACCAGTTGCTGGAGCAGTTTCCCGGCATCGAACCGTGGCTGAACCAAATCATGCCAAAGAAGGATCCGGTCAAAATAGTGCGATGCCACGAGCACATAGAAATCCTCACGGTGAACGGGGAGCTGCTGTTCTTCAGGCAGAGGGAAGGGCCCTTCTACCCAACGCTGAGGCTGCTGCACAAGTATCCGTTCATCCTGCCCCGCCAGCAGGTGGACAAGGGAGCCATCAAATTCGTGCTCAGCGGAGCCAACATCATGTGCCCAGGCCTGACCTCGCCGGGGGCACGCCTCTTCCCCGCCGCAGTGGACACGGTGGTGGCGATCATGGCGGAGGGAAAGCAGCACGCTCTGTGCGTGGGCGTCATGAAGATGTCCGCGGACGAGATCGAGAAAGTCAACAAAGGAATCGGCATCGAGAACATCCATTACCTCAATGACGGGCTGTGGCACATGAAGACATACAAGTGAGCCTGGGAGGACGCGCGCCTGATGCCCCGCGGACCTCGTGCCCAGCCTGTCTTTGTGACGCCAGGGAGGCAGCTCCTCAGTGCTTAAGACATTCAGGGGACACTAGAAAAGGAGAAAGGCCAAGTAAAAGTTTTGGAACGAACCCCTCTGTCTGTGTGTGTGTCATTTGTCTGTGTGCCTGTGAGTGTGTTTGTGTCCACGGCAGTGGTCAGTGTAGATTTCCTGTCTTGTTGGTCTGAGCAGGTATTCATTGGAACAGGCTCATTATCTCCCTTAGAAAAGTGGATTTCAAAGTCAAGAGCGTGCACTTGATAGACGGACCCTAGTGAGTGAAAAGGTAGGGGAAAATGGCGAGGGACTTCCCTGGTGGTCCAGGAATTAACACTGCCGCTTCCACTGCAGGGGGCTCAGATTCCATCCCTGGTCGGGGAAGCTAAGAACATACCCTGAGGCTAAAAAAACTGAGTGGAGAGAGGCCCGAAACAACTCTGTTCATGACTGCTTTAACGGGTGAATACTGGATACAAAATCCGGTACAAAGTAAACGTCAGACTTTGTTGGTTGTCCACCCAGCGAACATTATTCCTGCTTTTTCCTTCTTGGTGGCGGAAACGTGGGTCCATCCCTTGTCTACAGGAGTCTGGAAAATGGTCGTTAGTCCAGGCCTATCATGGTGGGTGGTCTATTTCCCTAGGAGATGGACTCATTTGTGGGTTGGCATGGGGCCCTAAGGCCAAGCAGGATCTTATGTTTAGGAAAAATAGGGTCCCTCCTCCCCTGGTTTTGAGTCATTTATAGCTGGGTGTGTGACCTGCGTTAGGAGGGGCGACTGAAAAAAAAATGCTTGGGGAGAAACTCTCCCTTACCTTGGATGGCAAATGATTTTGTTCTTGCTAAACACACCCACACACCCTTGATAATAGTCTGAAGGTGGTTATGTTGAAAATAGAAAATAATAGTGCCCTTGTTGACTTATGAACTGATGATTAATCAACTATGCAGACTTCTTATGTTGAGACTTCTTAAGGGATGTGACTAAATTCCGTGAAATGAAAAAATTTTTCTTGTAGATTGATTCATTTTTACTTAAGTTTTCTGAAATTTAAATCTATAAAGAGCTCAGTTTTTATAGGGAGGCATCATAGACCCCTAACTGAAAAATATTTTAAGTGGGGATAAAATAAGTCAGCTGAAAAATTCATTGGTGTCCTTCATATGAGCAGTTTCAGTGAAATGCACATGAATGCCAGATAAATTGCAGTAGATTTAGGGGTGAACGGGGAAGAGTAGGTTAAGATGTGGGAGTCCACACTTAATGTTATTACTTAGAGAACTTGGGGAATTGAAAGGTGGGTGAAAGAAGGTTGTAGTCACTCTGTTTTGGAGCTTATTTGCTGTTGTTATTTTAATTGTGTTTTTTTCTTTTTTCTTTCTTGTGGCATGTTAGTGGGCTGAGTATATTTGTATGCTGAGGGGAGAGACTGACTAAATGAGGAATGCTTGGTGGGGATGTAGTCAGTGGAATAGGAGAGCAGGAAGGAGTGGCCCCAGAAGCAGGGTTCTAGGATGGCCGCTGTCCTCAGAGATCTGCACGTTCGGGTTGTTGCCTTTCACCACAGGCTTGTCACGGAACAGCTCTTAAATACTCCTCTTCAAAACACTGTTTTTCTCCTCAAAGGAGTAGGGCTTTTGCCCCTATTAATTCTCCACCCCTGTCAGCAACATTAACTCTGGTCACTGGTGGATCACTGTGGAGGGTCTCTAAACTCATGATGATCCTCTGGAGCGCTCACAGCTCCGATGAACACCAACGGAGACAGTCAAGCCAGCAACCTCACAGTTTTTGTTTTGTTTTTTTTTCTTTTAACATACTCTGACGATCTCCACCAAACACTGAACACGGACTTTGTGGATCTGCTCTAAGCTGCCTTCTTTCAGGTCTCTTCAATTCTTTTTCTTCTCTGCCCCTCTGGCTCGTCTGATCCTATTGGATGCTAATGATATCCTTTTGAACAACTCAGGATGGAAAGCCTGTATACACAGTGGAAATCAGATGGAGGTCAAGAATTCTATGAACTTCATGAAATTTCAGGAAAATTTGGTGTGTGTGTGTGTGTGTGTGTGTGTGTGTGTGTGTAGATAACTGTGCTTGGGAAATTATTGTCTGCATTGATCATGTGTTTAAGGTGATCTGTGAGCCTAAAGGATATTGTGCGTGATTAGAAGAGGATCCCCTCTACTTCCTTTCTGCTACTGCCAGGGCCTCGTTCAGTGATAGGGATGCTGGATAATGATATACAAATTATAGTCACATCTTAACACAATAATCTACCCACCACAGTGCTCTGTAACCCAGAATAGTTCAACAAACATTGCTGGGTATTCCTTTAGGTTCAGACACTGGGCTAGAAGTAAGGGGCTGAAATAGAAACATAATATTACTTTAACTGTTTTCTAGAAGCTTGGCCTTGTTAGGGAGGCAAACTTAGATAATTTCACTTTCCTATGTTTGTATATGTATTTAACCTTCCCTGGTGGCTCAGAGGTAAAGAATCTGCCTGCAGTGCAGGAGACATGGGTTCAATCCCTGGGTTAGGAAAATCCCCTGGAGAAGGAAATGGCAACCCACTTCAGTATTCTTGCCGGAGAAATCCCATGGACAGGAGCCTGGCAGTCCACAGGGTCGCAAGAGTCAGGCATGACTTAAGAGACTAAACCATCACCACCATCTAAAATAATATTGTAAATGCCTGAATTACCCATGATGAAACAGCATGAGTGAATGAGGAAAAATTGTCTCTCCCTAGAGAATCAAAGGGAGAAGGCGATGGCACCCCACTCCAGTACTCTTGCCTGTAAAATCCCATGGATGGTGGAGCCTGGTAGGCTGCAGCCCATGGGGTTGCTAAGAGTCGGATACGACTGAGCGACTTCCCTTTCACTTTTCACTTTCATGCATTGGAGAAGGAAATGGCAACCCACTCCAGTATTCTTGCCTGGAGAATCCCAGGGACGGGGGAGCCTGGTAGGCTGCCATCTGTGGGGTCGCACAGAGTCGGACACGACTGAAGTGACTTAGCAGCAGCAGAAGCAGAGAATCAAAGAAGGTTTCTGAATGAGAGGATATATGTGAGTGGGGATAGAGAACATACTTAAGACTGTCTTCATAGTAAGTATGGTAGAAAGTTGCAATAAAAGCTATAGTGTGAACAATGCAGTTGAGTCACAGAAGCACAAGCAGTCTGGCTTCTGTAGGCCATGATTTTCACCTTAGGAAAAGACGAGTGGAGATGATGCTGGAGGCTTTTGGTAGAGATCCATTTTTAATGTGCTGGGAAGAACTTTATATACTCAGCAATTTGAATGGGTCTTTAAAAGACTGCTAAGAAAGAGTGCAGAGAAGGCAATGGCAACCCACTCCAGTACTCTTGCTTGGAAAATCCCATGGATGGAGGAGCCTGGTAGGCTGCAATCCATGGGGTTGCTAAGAGTCAGACATGACTGAGCGACTTCCTTTCACTTTTCACTTTCATGCATTGGAGAAGGAAATGGCAATCCACTCCAGTGTTCTTGCTTGGAGAATCCCAGGGACGTGGGAGCCTGGTGGGCTGCCCTCTATGGGGTCGCACAGAGTCGGACACGACTGAAGCAACTTACCAGCAGCAGCAGTAAGAAAGAGTGAGACATGAACAATATTACATTTTGGGTAGATGATAAAGGTAAAAATAGATCCAGGGGGCTGAGACTGGAAAAACTAATATTGCAGTGTGGCAGATATAAAAGGCAAAAAATGATTTGGCACTGGTGAAAAGGATTTGAGATATTCTTAAAATATTTGCAGAGGAAATTTTCCTAGGACGTTAAAGGAACTGCCAGCCACTTGAGAAGAAATGGATAATAGTGTTATATCTATTAAAGTACATAACTGTTTGCGCTTAAGTTTTTTCAAACAGGATCTTCACTGGTGGTCCAGTCATTAAGACTCTAGGCTTCCTCTGCAGAGGGCACTGATTCCATCCCTGATGGGGAGCAAAGATCCCACATGCCCCACAGTGTGGCAAAAAAAAAAAAAAAAAAAGAAAAAATCTTCCAGATCCGGAACGTTTCAGTAGTGAGTTCTACCAAACATTTCAGGAAGAAATCATTAAAAATTTACATAATTTCTTCTACAATAAAGAGGTTTGGGAGACAACTTCCAACTCATTTTATGAGGCCAGCAGTACCGAAAAATCCAAAGACAGCAAACCTCCCTGTGAAACTATGGACCAACATCCTTCTCTCAGTTCAGTTCAATTCAGTCGCTCAGTCGTGTCCAACTCTTTGGGACCCCATGAACCGCAGCACACCAGGCCTCCCTGTCCATCACCAACTCCCGGAGTCCACCCAAACCCATGTCCATCGAGTCAGTGATGCCATCCAACCATCTCATCCTCTGTCATCCCCTTCTCCTTCTGCCCTCAATCTTTCGCAGCATCAGGGTCTTTTCCAGTGAGTCAGCTCTTCGCATCAGGTGGCCAAAGGATTGGAGTTTCAGCTTCAGCATCAGTCCTTCCAATGAACACCCAGGACTGATCTCCTTTAGGATGGACTGGTTGGATCTCCTTGCAGTCCAAGGGACTCTCAAGAGTCTTCTCCAACTCCACACTTCAAAAGCATCAATTCTTTGGCACGCAGCTTTCTTTATAGTCCAACTCTCACATCCATACATGACCACTGGAAAAACCATAGCCTTGACAACATCCTTCTGTATATAAATGCAAATACTGTTTACAAAATGAGCAAACTGTGCCCAGAAATATGTAAAAACTGCAAAATGTGTTTATTCAGGAAATGGAAGGCTGATTAAATATTTGAAATCAATGTAATGTATCATATTAATAGATTAAAGAAGAAAACAAGATGCAGGAAAAAAAAAATTTGACATAGTTCACTATTAATTCATTCACTAAAAGAAATCTTCCTTAACCTAAAGAAGTGGATGTATAAAATACCTGTAGCTCACATGTATTGGTGAAAAACTGAATGCTCTTTTCCTAAAATCAGGAACAGGACAGAAATCTATATCAGTCATCTTAGATATGAAACAAAGGAATAAAAGGCTTATAATAATAGGCTTATATCTTGTGTAGATATTACACATATATATGTGTGTAATTAGAATATATGTCTATTCACAGACAATTGAGTAGAAAATCCAAAGGAATGAAGAAAATAAACTGCTAGAACAGATGTGTGAGGTTAGCAAATCAGTATTGTAAAATCAATTGCATGTCTACAGGCTAGCAATGAACAATTGTTGAAGTTTAAGAATAAGCCATTTTCACTAGCACAAAATAACTCGAGATCCTTAAGTATCAATCTAATAGTATATGCTTGATCTGTATGCCCAAGCCACAAAACATGAATGAAACACTGAAAGGGTGCTTTCATAAACTGGTTTGACCTGTTCAGGAACAGGAAGGCTGAATAAGGTGATAACTCAATTTTCCCCAAGTTAATAAAGAAATTTAATACAATTTGAGTTAAAATCACACAGGTTTTTCATAAGAATTGACAAACTATTTCTAAAATTTTAATGGCAATTCAAAAGGACAGGACTGTTAGCCCAAACCATTTTGAAAAAGGAGAACAAAGTTGGAGAGCTCACATGTCCAGATGGTAAGGATTCCTATGAATCTGCTGTAGATGGTGTGGTGTTAGCAAAAGGATAGGATCATGAATCGAGGGAGCTGAGAAGTGTCCAGAAATGCACCTGCTAAATATTGTTAGTTGATTTTCTACAGTTTCAGAGGTAATTCCATTGAGGAAGAATAGTCTTCTCAACAAATGCTACTAGGGACATCCATATGCAAAAATATTGAACTTTGGCCCTTACTTTGCAATGTATACAAAAGTTAACTCAAAATGCATTGTAGACCTAAATGTTAAAGCGTATCAGATTTCTGGAAATAAACATAGGAGAAAAGCTTTGTGACGTGAAAGTTGCTCAGTCGTGTCCGACCCTTTGCATGGGCTATAATCCTGCCAGGCTCCTCTGTCCATGGAATATTCCAGTCAAGAATACTGAAGTGGGTAGCCATTCCCTTGGTCAAGGGATCTTCCTGACTCAGGGATTGAACCCAGGTCTCCTGGGTTGCAGGAGTTTCTTTGCAGGAAACTGCCAGGAAATTGCAGGCAGTTTCTTTACTGTCTGAGCCACCAGGGAAGCCCTTGTGACCTCAAGTTTAGCAAAGATTTCCTAGATATAAAACCAAAAATCCTTTGCCTAAAGGAAGAAATAGAATTAACCAAAATTAAAAACTGAGTTTGTAAAGACACTGTTAAGACAAGGAAAAGGCAAACCATATTCTACGTATGTGTTTCTTATCAACGCATATATTTAATAAGCTGTGAGCGTTCAGAATTCAATGATGAAAAAGCAGAAGCAATAAAAAACAGGCAAAAAGGTTTGAACAGACACTTCACCAAATTAGATATATGAAAAGCAAATAAGCATGTGAAAGGATGCTCACCATCTTTAATCATTAGAGAAATTCAAATTAAACCACAGTGAGATCCACTACATTTGAACAACAACAGAAAAGGCCGACTGTGTAAATGTTGACAGAAATACTGAGCAAACAAAACTCATCCATTGCTGCTGGGGACACAAGTGGTGCAGCCAGCCATGGAAAGATACGTTAACAGTGTCTGTAGCTGTAATCCCCGCCAAACTTGAAACACATAAAGGAATGTTCTTATCATCGTCATACACTTACCCATTCTCAATCTTCATTTGACTAGGATTTTTTTTTTTAACAACAAACATACTACAAATAATGATCAATACAGATTTTGAATATTATATTTCAGATCCTAAAGATTAATGATAACAAGCATGTTGGCACATTTTTTCACCTCTGTGCACTTTCTCATTCTTTTGAAGATTGAGTCTGCATTAATCCCAGGACCACAGTTCTTCAGTTCATCCTCACATGATAAACTCCAGGAAAACTTTAAAACACGTATAAAAAGCATGATTGCAGTTCTTGTATGCTTTTTCAGCAGAGCCAAATTCAGGGTATGATTATTTTCTTTAAAAATTCAGTTGACTCAACATATTTTCAAAGGAGGAAATTCCAAGGCTCTGAAAAGCACATCTGTGTTACAGAGGAAACATTTTCTAAGCAGGAAAAGTCTTTCTGACTCTGCAAAGCATCACAATTTCAATCCGATGTTTTGGGGTTATCTCTGTTGAAAGACTTTCTCCTTCAGTCCAAATGATGTAAGAAGGGAGGCAAACAAGTCATGGTCATGTCAGAAGCTCAGCCAAACAAACGTGGAAACTAGATGTGATATTAAATGGCTTTCCTCAGGCAAAATAATGCTTTTAAAAGTAAGCCCTGCCTTTCTGGTGTGTTGAAGACTTGCACTGATGATGACCAAAGCTTTCAGAACAATGAAGTAAGCAGATCCTCTACAGACACACCGACTATTGGTAATTATGTCTCTATTCTTTTGAGGTCAAATGACAGTCGATCCTTTTAAATTTGTATTTATATGTACATCTCAATAAAAAATCTATGATGATGAAAAAGGAATAACAACATGAGTGACCGTCAAGAGAATTATGCTAAGTGGGACACAGTCTTAAAACTGTTGCAGATTCTCAGGCCAAAGAGAACTGTGGTCTGTTTGCTGTGTTTATCAATTATGTGGTCTTGGTTTTTTTTGTTTTTGTTTTTTTTTCCTTTCTGATGAACCTTCCAAGTTGTACTAGGTGTCAACGAAATATTAGTAACAACCTCAAAGTTGAGAGTTTTTTATTTGGTGGGAATGTTTAGGACCCCGAGATGGGGGACGGGGAAACAGCATCTCAGTCCAAGGAGGCAGGAAGGGGAGTCAGGCTGTATATAAATTTGCAACAAAGGGAGCAGTCAGTCTGAACATTAAAGATCAGATATCAAGTTAAGGAACTTAGTGTTCTAGGTATGGGAACAAGGCAGACTTTGGACTCACTGAATCCATTCCTTTCATCACACCTTGGCTATCTGGGGCCAAATTCTGTTTCCTTGTTCACCTTAAGGAGTGGCAGCTGTGGCAGATGGCTGATTCGTGCATTCCCCCAGCTCCTCAGCAGTCACTGTAGGGGCTGGAGGCATCTGCTGGATCCCACTCTGGTGAGCCCTCATTCACATTTGAAGGTCAGAAATCCCTGTTGGCTGTGACATTTCTTGTTTATTGATATGTCAGGAGACATTTTCATTCACATAGGACACTTTTGAGAAGCTGCAGGAAGGTTTTCAGTATCACTCTTAATTACAGGTCAAGCACCACTACAGGAATGTGATTTGAAAATGAGCCCTTAACCAAGTGATGCCATCATTCTGGTGATGCACCAAAGAGGCTTTGGTTTATCGCTTTGGTAACAATTCGGTTAATGTACTCTTACTTGCAATTAAAGGATGCTATTTCAGACTAGCTATTTGTAGATGGATGCAGAGAAATTCCCTGAGCTCTGGGTACTTCCCCACAGGATCAGGTGGGGACTAATCTGTAGCTGCTAATAATTTTTATTCCATCCATCTTTTCCTAGTGCTATTCGCACAAATCCATGTCCCCAAGGCACAGTGAGGCCAAACACATGGAAACATCACAGTCTGGAACAGAAAAGGGGTTACTGCAGGGCCTTGCAGGGAGATGAGTGGCTCCTGACCTAAAAAGCCCTGAGCTCCCTGAAGGGTTTCCTCAAAGCACTTTCAAAAGCCCCATGAGGGAGAGGGTGTCTCAGGGTTTGAGATCAGCTCTGTGCACAGTTCTCTGATTGACTGATAGTGAGATAGCAGGGTGGTGTCACCAGGGTTAACATTGTCAGTCCTCAGGGTCCAGGAGGCTTGGGGTAGTGTGCTCATGGTCGTCAAGTAGTTGTTCAGTTGCTCAGTTGTGTCCAACTCTTTGCGACCCCATGAACTGCAGGTTTCCCTATCCATCACCTTCTCCCAGAGTTTGCTCAAACTCATGTCCATTGAGTCGGTGATGCCATCCAGCCATCTCATCCTCTGTCACCCACTTCTCCTCCTGCCCTCAGTCTTTCCCAGCTTCAGGGTCTTTTCCAGTGAGTCGGCTCTTCATATCAGGTGGCCAAAGTATTGAAGCTTCAGCTTCAGCATCAGTCCTTCCATTGAAAATTCAGGGTTGATTTCCTTTAGGATTGACTAGTTTGATCTCCTTGCAGTCCAAGGGACTCTCAAGAGTCTTCTCCAACACCACGATTTGAAAGCATCAATTCTTCAGTGCTCAGCTTTCTTTATGGTCCAACTCTCACATCTGTACATGACTACAGCAAAAACCATAGCTTTGACTAGACAGACCTTTGTCATCAAGCAGTTAACATTTTTCATTTGGTGGAGGGTTTTCACATCTGTAAAACAACTTAGGAAATGTGCATCAGATACCATTATCTATTCACTAGGTACTTTTCAGAGAGGAGCTAAAGCAGAGGATATGGGAAAGGCCTGTTCGGGGAAAGTCCATGGAGTCCTGCTCAGTTCCAGTTCCTCTTTTCCCAAACCTTCACAGACCTTTCTCTGCAACCTCCCCCTCTCTCCATATAACCTTTAACATATCCATAATTTATGAGACCAACTGAGATAGGATTATAACCTCCTTTTTGGTGTTGACAACTTGAGGCACAGAGAGGCTAGGCTAATTACCCAAATGACAGAGCCCCTGAATGATGGAGCTGGGGTGGGTTTGAAACATCTGACTCCAGAATCTGGGCACTCATCTGTAGAAGACACGACAGTATTTCCCCACAAGATCTGACCTGCCTTTTCGCTTGTTACCTCACCCCAGGGACATGCAAGAACCTCTGTTAGTTTCCTCTTACTGAGAAAAAAAAAAGTCACAGGCTCTCAATTTTTGTCTCCAAAAGCTGACCATCCCATCTCTCCAGTCCAGCCAACCTGGTTTTCTCACTCTCTCACACTTTTTGTGGACATTTTGGAGTCAAGCTTAGGTTCGAATTATTTATTCCCTTATCTTGAGTTTTCTCTTCCCTGTTGACTTAATTATATTATCGCTTTTCTTCAGAATTTAATGAAGGCTCTGCATTTCCTCTATTAGATTCTCTTTTATTCTTCCCTTCACCTAAAACTGTATCTTCTGAAATCTTAAGAGAACATCATGTCTGTACATCTCATTTTGCCATTTTATCACTAAGGCCTCAGGGAATCAAATAAGAGCTTTATCGGTTGTCATCTACTAGCAAAAACAACGCTGTGCATGTTAGGATGGCAACACTGCATAAAACAGGGATTTTTACAGTGAACTTATTGGGTCGGCCCCAAAGTTCATCCGAATTTTCCGTAACATCTTAGGTAAACATCTTAAAAAACACTTCATTATAGGGACTAGCCTGGTAGTCCAGTGGTTAAGACTCTGCACTTCCATTGCAGAGGGCATGGGTTCAAAGCCTGCTGGGGGAACTAAGAGTCCATATGTTGTGTAGTGTAGCCCCCCGAAAATCGATGTTGTAATTTAAGTAAGATAAAATCAGTGCAAAAATTTAGCTTTACAAGAAACTCACCCCCCACCATAAAAAGAAAAGAAAAAGAAACACCCAAAAAGAATAAAATGTGAGGAGTATAATTTTTCACATCAAACTGTAGTCCAGGGATAGATTATACATGTTCATGTATTTGAATACCTAAAAATTAAGAAATATGTGATATACAATATGCTAAAAATCTGAAGTGGGAACTTATAGTAAAATGGGTCTTTGGTATATTCTGCTAGAATGTTATAATGTAATAATAAACAGTGAACAAAAAACACTTTAATGAAACTCATTCCTCAATTTTAATACACAACCCAATTATCAGTAATAATGGAGAAAACCTTGATATTTCTTGTAGCTTAAAAAAAAATCATGGTTCTTCCTTTTAGACCTACAGCCTGAACTCTAAATAAGTATTAGCTATTTTTAACATTATAAAATGCTCTTTTAATTAACGGCTGCACACTGGATATTTCTTGTTCGGAGAGTGTACACAGGAAAGGACCCCTCCCCACTGCTCCAGTCCTTCACCACGCTACACACATCATGTCTTTTCATTTAAGACAAATATTTCAAGCAAGGTAATAATATTGGAATAGAGGAGAGTCTATTTTGACTCCATGCTGGATCTGTTTCTTTGACTTTAAACCTTATTTTTCTGTCATTTTTGTTATTATAATCATACACAATGTTGTTGTTGTTCAGTCATTAAGTCCTTTCCAATTCTTTGCAACCCCATGGACTGCAGCATGCCAGGCTTCCCTGTCTTACACTGTCTCCCAGAGCTTGCTCAAACTCATGTCCATTGAGTTGATGATGCCACCCACCCATCTCATCCTGTCACCCCTTTCTCCTGCCCTCAATCTTTCCCAGCATCACCGTCTTTTCCAATGAGTTGGCTCTTCATGTCAGGTGGCCAAAGTATTGGAGCTTCAGCTTCAGCATCAGTCCTTCAGTTGAAAATTCAGGGTTGATTTCCTTTAGAATTTCCTGGTTTGATCTCCTTGCAGTCCAAGGGACTCTCAAGAATCTTCTCCAACACCGCAGTTCAAAAGCATCAATTCTTTAGTGCCCAGCCTTCTTTATGGTCCAAGTTTCACATCCATACATGACTACTGGAAAAACCATAGCTTTGACTATATAGACCTTTGTTATAGATAGTAAGACACAATAGTTAACTATAACAGGCTTACATGTAGTTGAGGAGTCAGACTGTATGTACTTACATACAATAATAATACTGGAATGTTATGGAAATGCTAAATGCATGGCACAGACTAGTTAACTAAGGTCCATCTAGTCAAGGCTATGATTTTTCCTGTGGTCATGTATGGATGTGAGAGTTGGACTGTGAAGAAGGCTGAGCACCGAAGAATTGATGCTTTTGAACTGTGGTGTTGGAGAAGACTCTTGAGAGTCTCTTGGACTGCAAGGAGATCCAACCAGTCCATTCTGAAGGAGATCAACCCTGGGATTTCTTTGGAAGGAATGATGCTAAAGCTGAAACTCCAGTACTTTGGCCACCTCATGTGAAGAGTTGACTCATTGAAAAAGACTCTGATGCTGGGAGGGATTGGGGGCAGGAGGAGAAGGGGACGACAGAGGATGAGATGGCTGAATGGCATCACTGACTCGATGGACGTGAATGTGTGTGAACTCCGGGAGTTGGTGATAGACAGGGAGGCCTGGTGTGCTGTGATGCATGGGGTCACAAAGAGTCGGACGTGACTGAGTGACTGAACTGAACTGAACCAGACTGAATGGGGCTGTCTATAATTAAAAATTTAGCAAGCTTGTGGAATTCTTGGCATATGATAAACTCTCAGTAGTAATCATTAAAGTTACTAATGTAGTTAAAGCTATGGTTTTTGCAATAGTCATGTATGGATGTGAGAGTTGGACCATAAAGAAGGCTGAGCACCAGAAAACTGATGCTCTCAAATTGTGCTAGAGAAGACTCTTGAGAGTCCCTTGAACAGCAAGGAAAACAAACCAGTTAATCCTAAAGAAAACCAACCCTAAAATATTCATTGAAAGGACTGATGCTAAAGCTGAAGCTCCAATACTTTGGCCACCTGATGTGAAGAGCCAACTCATTGGAAAAGACCCTGATGCTGGGAAAGACTGAGGGCAAGAGGAGAAAGGGGTGACAGAGGATGAAATGGTTAGATAGCATCACTGGCTCAATAGACATGAGTCTGAGCAAACTCCAGAAGATAATGAAGGACAGGGGGCACTGCCGTTCCTGGGTTCGCAGAGAATCATATATGACTCAGTAACTGAACAAGTAAAAAAAGAAATGAAGTGTGTGTGATTTTCTCCATAGACTTACATTGAGGGAAAGAAACAATAGGTAGAAACATCAGAATGAAGGTTTTTCTGGTGCTGTTGTTGTTGCAATTAAGACAAGAAAATAGGAAAACTTTGCATTAGTAAAATGGAAACAAAAAGCAGAGGATTCAAGGATTTTACTTACAATGACCATGGATTAGGTGTGTTTGGCAAAAAAAAAAAAAGGAACAGGAGAAGAGGAAGGAGGCGATGGAAAGGACGGAGTTCCTGTGCTAGCTTAGGTCTCTGGCTGCATCACCACTAGCAACAGTAACCATAGTGCCTAGAGGTGATAGGCGCAGCGTGAGTCAGAGGTCAGGTTGAGGATGGAGGCTTTGAGCAGCCCCTTGTGGTCCAGGAGGCCTCCTGGTTTCAGCGGGGTGGGTTAAACGTCATAGCACACCCCTCTTGATGGGGTGCCATGCAACGAGGGCCACCCACGTGTGCAGCTCTTCCTGTTTCCATGGTTCCTGAGGATTTATTTCCTCTCTGAACATGCATCGCTCATTATGAATGTGGAGATCACGTCCCTGACATGAATGTGAATTCTAGGAAGTAAAGGTAAGCCACTTTAAAATCAAGGTGAACCAGTCTGACATTGGCCCGAGGCCCGAAGCCAAGGTACTCGCATTGGTGCTGGGAGAGGGACTTGAAACCGTGCTTGACATTCACATAATGAGCTAGAAATGTCAATTGCTGCTCGAGGTAAACATTTATTTTCCAGAGTAAATGTTACAGCCCCTGCTTTTTATGACCCCGTGTCATTTGAGCACTTGTCTAAAAGGGTTGAAATACAGCTTGAAGTAGCTTTCATTCCTAAACACAATCCACACACACAAATTTGTGTTTAACTACGAAACCATTTGCTCCACCAGCTCATTGTAATCATCAAAACAGAGAACAGCACACACTTCCTTCATTATTAAAATAAAACAAAACCAGGCACTTCTCTCTGCCTTAGATTCCTTTTGAATACTAATGTATAAAAGCCCTGATTAAATTAATCTTGGCTGTCACAGTCACACTTGGCAAATGAATCATAAAATAGATTCCTCTTCATATGACAAGTTGTCCTTGATAGCAAATTAAAATCTTAATAAGGGTTTCTGAAATGCACATGCATATATACATGCCTAGTCTCTTTTATTGGAGGGCAATGTCAGAATACAGAGTATTTTTCTTTGTGTGTTTTTTTTTTTAATCTTTTCAAATAGTGAATTTTAAAGAACATCTTCCAGATCTCTTTGTCTGGTAGTTTCAATCAATACCCTTGAATACGTTTAACTTGCCTACAAAATAAATGTTTTGGAAATTTTGCCAGAGCTGCTGGATAATGATTTTTTTAATCACATAAAATTATTTATTAACTATTTAGTTAAATGATAAAAATATCAATGAGATGAGTCTTTCTACCTCTTAGCGTTCCTCAACAGCAGTGTTCCCTCAGGGCTGTGATTTCACATGTCAACTGAAAAAAAAAACACACAACTTGAAAGTTGTGAGTTGTTTTATTTGGGGCAACATGAGGACTGCAGCCTGGGAGACAGCACCTCAGATAGCTTGGAGAGACTGCTCCAAAGAGGTAGTGGAGGAAGGTCGATATGTAAGATTTTGGTGAAGGAGGAGTTCAGTGCAAGCAAGCACTTACTTTACGCAAGGTTTTCTGTTAGTCACGAGGAGCTGATGTCACCATTAAGGGATTTAGTGATTTTCTAGATATGAATAGATACAAGGACTGAGATAATGAAAGCAGTCCCTCAAAATATGTAACTAAAGACCTGTTCCACCAGTTTCCCTGGAGCACAAATTTCCTCACTCTCCACCCTGAATTCCCTTCTGGGGTTGTTGAAGGTTGGCAGCTGCAGCAACACAGGGTTCAATCTCCAGAAGTGGATTAAAAATGCCCTCGTTATTATTCACTCAGTGGCAGAGGCTCTTGGCAAGTGCCAATTTATAGTTGACACACATGAAGAAATCAGAGACCAATTACAAGACCAGATCTGGAGATGCAGCTGTCAAGATGGGGAGACGTTGGTAGAAAGACACATTGGGAAACAGGCAGAGACTTATAGCTTCAACTCTGACAAGTGAAGAGCTTGAAAGTTGTCATTAGCATCTTCAGATCAGGAAAAAAGATGAACTAACTGGAAAAAAAAAAAAAAACAACTTGATGAAGTCTCAGGTGTAGGTACCACTCCAAACTCTGAAGAAAAAGGTGAACTTGGAGAATGAGAGCCCAGACCTGCTTACCTGGAATAGAACCCTCTGGAACCATAAACTGGTAGCGATACTTAAAATATATTTTTGTTGAATTTCTGGAAGCAGAGGGTGGACTAGCTTGAGAATGAGAAGTTGATGGAAACCACAGAAAAGGGCTTTTCCTCCAGGAGCTCTGTGAAGAGCCGAGGAAGAGCCCCTTGTGGCTCTGGTGGGGAGAAGGGTGTTTGAGAAAGACACTCAAGTGTTCTCACGAACAGAAGCCTGTTCTGTGGGGAGCAGATTGTGCCAGGGCCTTTTCCCCCTTGGGAGAAGCCAGCTGCCCTGACTCCAGCCCCTGCTTCCAGAAGCTGAGCAGCACATGTGAAAGTCACAACCCATGGACACAGGCCCAGCAAGAGATTAGGGTTTAACCAGAATGTAACAGTGCACATCCCTGCCCCCACAGTCCCATGAGGGGTGCTCCCGAATGGTAGCAGTAGATTGTAGGGAGCTCAGACTCTATCTAAGGAAGAATTCTAGGGGAGCCACGAAGACAGCAGGGGAGAAAAACCGACAGAAGTAGAGGACTTTGACGTCTCTGGCATGCACAGCTACAACAAACAGCCTGAACCCCATAGGGAAGATCTCTTTAGCTTGGTTCCTATTACCCAGCACATCATGTCTGGCTTTCAATTAAAAAAAAAAAAAATCACACGGTGTGCTGAAAGGAAAGAAAATTACAGTCTGGAAAGACAAAATGAGCATCAGAGATATACTTAGCTATGGGACAGATTCTGGAATGCTTTGAAATCACTACAATTAAGCTCTAATGGAAAAGGTAGACGGCACAGAAGAAGGAATGAATGATGCAAGCAGGGAGGTGGGAACTATCCCATAGGCTCGTGATTAGATTAGACACAGACAGGGAAAGAATCACTGAGCTTGAAGGTGCGTCAGCTGAAATGTTCCAAATGAAAACACAAAGAGGAAAAAAGAAAAAAATAAGGATGGGAGGGAAGGAGGAAGTGAAGGAGGAAGCAGAACAGGCTCTCTCTTGAAAGCAGGACTCCATCTTGGGCTGGGCTGTGGACTTTGAGCTGTATGCCCAGTATCTATGGAAAAGATATACCAACTGGAAAACCAGGCCCCCAGAAGGAAGAGCCCCAGAGCTCTCCATCACCTAAAAGAATACCCTAATTATCTGTGGAACCCGATAGAATCATACATTCTATTATACTTATTGGGATATGACCACAGGCCTATTGATAATTGTCCACTGTTAACTACCTAGGCTTCAGTTCAGTTCAGTTCAGTCACTCAGTCGTGTCTGACTCTTTGCGACCCCATGAATCGCAGCACGCCAGGCCTCCCTGTCCATCACCAACTCCCGGAGTTCACTCAGACTCACGTCCATTGAGTCAGTGATGCTATCCAGCCATCTCATCCTCTGTAGTCCCCTTCTCCTCCTGCCCCCAATCCCTCCCAGCATCAGAGTCTTTTCCAGTGAGTCAACACTTTGCATGAGGTGGCCAAAGTACTGAAACTAATCTGAACAAAGGAAAAAGGATGCAATCAAAGTTAACCCGTAATTCATATGCCTTGAAGAAACACAAGCTGGAATCAAGATTGCCGGGAGAAATATCAATAACCTCAGATATGCAGATGACACCACCCTTATGGCAGAAAGTGAAGAGGAACTAAAAGAAATTTCAGCTTCAGCATCATTCCCTCCAAGGAAATCCCAGGGCTGATCTCCTTCAGAATGGACTGGTTGGATCTCCTTGCAGTCCAAGGGACTCTCAAGAGTCTTCTCCAACACCACAGTTGAAAAGCATCAATTCTTTGGTGCTCAGCCTTCTTCACAGTCCAACTCTCACATCCATACATGACCACAGGAAAAACCATAGCCTTGACTAGACGGACCTTAGTCGGCAAAGTAATGTCTCTGCTTTTGAATATACTGTCTAGGTTGGTCATAACTTTTCTTCCAAGGAGTAAGCGTCTTTTAATTTCATGGCTGCAGTCACCATCTGCAGTGATTTTGGAGCCCAAAAAAATAAAGTCTGACACTGTTTGCACTGTTTCCCCATCTATTTCCTATGAAGTGATGGGACCGGATGCCATGATCTTCGTTTTCTGAATGTTGAGCTTTAAGCCAACTTTTTCACTCTCCACTTTCACTTTCATCAAGAGGCTTTTTAGTTCCTCTTCACTTTCTGCCGTAATGGTGGTGTCATCTGCATATCTGAGGTTATTGATATTTCTCCCGGCAATCTTGATTCCAGCTTGTGTTTCTTCAAGGCATATGAATTACAGGTTAACTTTGATTGTATCCTTTTTCCTTTGTTCAGATTAGTTTCAGGGAATTTGGGGAGGTGGGTTTGGGCACATAAACAGGGTATATAAGGTTTTCACAAAAACTGGTCAGGGTCCTTGGCTAAGAGGAGACTCTACCTTGGGCCCACCTGTGTAATAAACTGCTCTCCACCATCTGCATTGTCCTTCTGAGTGAATTTGTTTCCTGGAAAACGTGACTACAACAAAAGGACCACAGAAGCTAGGATCTGGGTAATTTAAGCCCAGCTCAGAGGTGTTTTTTAAGTGCTTTTTTAAAAAAAATTGTATTGTTTTTAAGTTGGAGGATAACTTCTTTACAATGTTGTGTTGGTTTCTGCTTTACAATGATGTGAATCTGACATAAGTACATATATCCTTTTCTCTCTCTTGGGCCTCCCTCCTCTCCATCCCACCCCTCTAGGTCTTCACAGAGCACTGGGCTGGGCTCCTTGTCATACAGCATCTTCAAAGAGGCATATTTTAACTGAAGGTTTACATCAGAGATTGCTTTCTCCCAATGCTACATCTTCCCTGCGCGCCCAGTCTCAATCCTGTCCTGTGGGCCTTGGAGGGAACAATAGGTGCTAGCAAACATGAAGTGCAGTACAACTCAGGCTTCTCTGTTTCCTGGCACTGGCATCCTGTCACGCGAGTGTATGTTCCTCGATTCTTTGTCTCGTCACAACAAAGATTTGGAGTGACGGACATTAAAGCCCCCTCGGCACGTCACAGCTCTCAGGTCTTGGATAGACCGTGTTATAGCTCTCAGGTCTTGAATGGACCATGTTACAGCTCTTAGACAAATCAGTGTTACAGCTCTATTTTATTTAGAAGATAGCAGGAAAATCCATCTTCGAGGCGTGAGGGCACGTGGATCTAAAGACATGAGGAGAAGAGCGCCCCAGAGCGTGGGGGAGAGAGAGAGCTGGCTTTGGCTCCTCTGTTTATACGTTTATCTCTCCCTGGGCCTGTCCTATGTAAATTGGGCCAGCCAGGAGTGTTGTGTGTTTTACCTGAGGTCCTCACTCCTGTCCTCGGAGCTTTAGTTTCATTTTCGCGGGCTTTTCCCTTCCTTGTCTTGTAGCCACCACCATCTGGGACTCCTTTTCCCTGTTCTACCTACCTAACACATCCCAACTTTGAATCCATGCGTGCGAGATGGCAAGCAGTGCTCCAGTAATTGTAACGGCCACATTATACCTGTGCATCTGACGCAACTAAAAGCAGACTGAAAATTGTTCTCAGACCCATTTTTCTCCATTTCAGTATTCCAGTGTCTTTATAGATTTTTAGATAAAACATCATTCAAATACGGACTTTATAGATGAGAAATGGTCAAAGTTGCCTGTGTTTCTAATAATAAATATGATAGTTTGCAAGCTCATGTTTTGATTTACATAAATTAATGCCTTATATTTTTCCATAATACTTCCTGATGAAATTTCATTTGGTACTTGATGACGAAGCTTACTTGGAGAGTCATGAATCCAGTTCCATAATTATTGATTTTCTAAATAGAACAGTTGGCAGCTCTTTCTTAGCATTGATGACATTTGGGTGATCCTAAATCAATCAGGATATAAATACTAACCTATAAAAAATAGATGTGTGCCTATAATTTTATATCAAAGAATGTTTGGTTTAGTTGAAACACTGAAATATTAGATGGTCTTTGCTGAGTGGCAAAATATACTGTAGGGTTTGAGGTCATCAGTTCTGGAATAAATTTCCTGGGTTGAGATCCTGTTTCTGTCGTACAGGCTCTGTGACTTTGGGGATGTAACTCAATCTCTATATTCCTCAGTATTTTCATATGCAAAATAGAGATTAAAATACCTCCCTTGTTTAGGTCTCATGAGAGTAAAGGTTATTACTATACACAAGTCACTCCTAAAGTGACTAAATAAGTTAATGAGTATTTGCTGTTATTTTAAAACTTTCTCTGGTCCTAAAAATTAAACTGCCCAGAGACCCCCTACTAATGTCAAAGCCAACTGAAGATAAACTATTTGTAGTCCTGAAAAACACGTTAATGTTTGACTAAATGGTATTTTACTTGCCTCCTGATGATGCAGAATTTGATCATATGGTCAATACATCCTCCCATAATTAAAGAGAGAGAACATCGAAAAGAACCATATTTTCCTAAGCCTGATGTAAGGATGAATACTTCTTGCTTTGAATGGGCTCCACCTGAGGTTCTTTTAGTTTTCAAAGATAATATATTTAAAAGCAGTTTCAGTTTTGCAACTAAATTGAGAAGAAGATAGAGATTTCCCATATACCCTCAGCTCCACAAATTCTTAGACCTCACCATCAACATTGCCGCTGCAGAATGGTCCTTTTCATGGCTCAGAGGTTAAAGAGTCTGTCTGCAATGCAGGAGACCTGGGTTCGATCCCTGGGTTGGGAAGATCCCCTGGAGAAGAAAATGGCAACCCACTCTAGTACTCTTGCCTGGAGAATCCCATGGACAGAGGAGCTTGGTGGGCTACAGTCCACGGGCTTGCAAAGAGTTGGACATGACTGAGTGACTTCACTTCATTCTTTTAAAACCGAGGATGAACCTACTTTTCTTTTTTTAATGTACTAAGGAAAGACAAAACAAAATTAAAGTCCCCTCGTGTTGTTGTAGCCACGTGTTCCGAGAAACAAACTCACTCAGAAGGACAATGCAGACAGTGGAGTGCAGTTTATTACACCGGCGGGTCCAAGGCAGAATCTCCTCTTAGCCAAGGACCCCGACCAGCATTTGTGAAACTTTTTACACCCCATGTGTACGTGTCTGAACCCACCACTCCAAATTCCTTGAGACTTACATAAACCAAGGAAAATACAATCCCAATACCCCCATCATTCACATGCTACGTGCTCATGTGCTAAAACAGTCAAACAATTAGCTAATAATCAATAAACCCGAGGTTACACTCTGATTGATACAGAAAATTTTATGGCCTGCCTGGAGGAAGGGGTGATTAGTGTGTGTTTTCTCTTAGGCGATGAGTAACCTAGATACAATCTTCAAGGTTCCCCTGTCTGGAGGGGGTCTTATCCTTCTGTTGTTATTTTCATAGGCGCTAAACACAGAGTTGGTGATGGACAGGGAGGCCTGGCGTGCTGCAATTCATGGGGTCACAAAGAGTCAGACACAACTGAGCGAATGAACTGAACTGAACTGAAACACAGAGTTCAGAGTCCATTGGAAAGGTGGCTGAGCATGATCAGCATGAACAGGCCTAAGATGGAGTACAGGCCCTATGAATTCCTTCTTCAGCATCACCGACTGGATGGACATGAGTTTGAGTAAGCTCCAGAAGTTGGTGATGGACAGGGAGGCCTGGCGTGATGCAGTCTCTGGGGTTGCAAAGAGTCGGACACGACTGAGCTACTGAACTGAACTGAAAGTCCATTCAATGCCCCTGTAACGCACGTAGCTCCTCTTCTCACTTTCTTTTCTGCTCTTGAACGTTCTCAGTGGAAAAACATCCTTTATCAGAAGCGAAAACAGTCTTAATATTTGGGTGCAGGCTGTGAGAACTTTGTTTACAAAGAATTTGTTTTACTTCCCGCTTCCTGTAGATGGAGCTAAATCCTCAAGTGTGTGTTCTGTGTTTGCACATCTAAATTCCTGAGGAGGAACCCTTTGGAAGGCAATGTTGTCTGAAGATTCTTCATCTCTTTTACTGGAAGTAGTTCTAAAATGTGCAAATTCAGTGCTTTAAAAAAAAAAAAAGCATTTTTGAGACACAAGCCCTGTGCCTCCTTCCTCTTTGCAGGGAGCCAGTCTTAAATAGCAATGGCCAGACCTTTCCCTCCAAGGAGCAAGTGTCTTTTAATTTTATGGCTGCAGTCACCGTCTGCAGTGATTTTGGAGCCTCCCAAAGTAAAATCTGTCACCGTTTTCATTTTTTTCCCATCATTATAGTAGCTTGTTGCTACTGTTTTATATTTCTGTGTTTTGAGAAAAATTAAACTGCCCATTATTCATTGTCCTTTTCTACGGGTGTTTCCTGTGTCCTGGTCTCCTCACTTGCTCTGTGTGGTTGAATGGCCATATATAACAAGTTGTGGTGACCTCTCAGTATTTCAGTCAGTTAATAAACATTGCATATCTGGGGACAGAGAGATGCACTTGATTACTTTCTCACATGGTTTCAAAAGGATGTGAGAACACAATGTGTCAGACCAACAGGAAACTTAAAAAAGGAAACAGAAAAAAATGTTTTAAAGGATCTGATTGTGTCCATACCAAGTTCATAGCCCTGTATTTGTTCATTGATTCCAAAACCAGGAAGAGAAACTTTATACCTTAAAAAGGAAAAGAAAAGCCTCATAATATTGAAAGGATTTTAAATATCATTATTAAGATAGAAAACATTTTGATTAAATGAATTTTCTCATGTCTTAAATGTTTTTTTAATTTACCCAACAGGTCATTGAGTACAGTTTATTTCTTAAAATAAGAAAAAAGAACCTTTCAAAAAGTTTTTAAGATGTTTTAGTATTTTTTTCCTATTAGTGTCCAGATTTGTAGCTAGGCTAAGTCAGAGGCAGAATAAAAAATGAACCAATGCTTTTAATTGTAACCTAAAATGTTATCTTGAACTTAAGACATTGTAATTATTTTGAATTTCAGGAAAATGCTAACAGAATTAAAGGCTACACAAGAGCCATAAAGTTTTTAACGTGTAACAAGGTAAATTTCATGCTCCACATTTTAAAGCTACCTGATAAAGACTTTACCCTCTTATGTACCTTTTAATTCTCTAAAGCTAGGACATTTTCAATAATCAAACATAGTTTTTCGGGGAGATTAATATGTGAATTTGCAGGTTGGGTTAATTTCACTAATATCTGAGTTTAAAGTTTATGTCTCAAATAATTCTCAAAATATTGGCTTACTCAATTTCATATATTTGTTAGCATTCAGATGTATCATTTACTATAGTTTTCAGAGTTTAGAGGATTAAAGAAAAGAAATGATACTAAAGAGGTAAATTACAAAATTAGTGGTTCTCAAAACAATATCCATGTTTATTCCTTTAAAAAATGATATAACTTTTCTCAAAGTTACATTTACTATTATACAAGCTATCTCTAGTTTTGATTTATTAGGAGGATATTAAAGGCATTTTCTTTTTTATGCAGTTTTCTTAAGACTCCTTTAAAACAAATGACTTTCTGGTCTGTGCCTCTTTCCAAGTCAGATACTGATTTAATATTGATTTGCAGAAGGGACTCCATTACAAAAACCTTTTGTAATTGTCCAAATTCCCTGTGTTTAGGAAGCTTTTGAGACATCCAGGAATAAGCAGTTTCTGTAATGGTTGGAGAGAATTGCATGGTGCAGAAAATAAAGGCTTGTCTGTTGACTCAGGCTTGTGTATGAGTTAGTATATAATTTACTAATTAAAAAAGATGTTAACCATGAGTTGTATTGTTGCTTTCTAGATTAAAAAGAAGACAAACTGCCAGCAACTCTAGTTCTTTTTTTCCCTGTGAGAACACTGTCAGCCCACTGTGGAACTGAAATTCCATAAGATGAAGAAATTTAAGTTGATTTTATGTGCCATAAAGTTTATGAAAAAACTCTTCACAGGTAAACATTATACTGGATTCTGAAACATTGAAAGCATGCCAACTGACAGAGATTTGTAAAGATAGCTGAACATGTTATCTTTGCATAGGTAGCAATAGTATATTTACATTTTAAAATGGGTGCCAGAAACTAGGGGTGGAAGGTGGTGGAAGAAATGGGGAAGTACTGATCAAAGGGTAAAACATTTCCAGTTAAAAGATGGGCGAGTTCTGGATCCAGTGTACAGCATGGTGACTGTAGTTACTTATACTGTGTGGTGTACTTGAAAGTTGCTAAGAGAGTAAATTTTAGATGTTCTCCTCTCTCACACACACAATGGTAACTATGTGATGTGATGGAAGTGTTTCTTGTTGATAAGGTGGTCATTTTGCAACAACATTCAAGTGAATCAGGTCATCACGTTGTACACCTTAGACTTGTAGAGTGTTATATTTCAATTATATCTCCATAAAGCTGGAAAAAGAGAACAATAATTTGAATATATACTTTCTTATGGGTTAGGTGTTTTACAGTTGGTCATGCTCAAGTCTGTTGTTTCCAGCTCTCCCCTGGCTTAAGACCCTCTGCGGGCAAAGGGGAATAACTGAGTTAGGGTAATGGGTTTCCAGGGTCGTCTTGCCTGTTACCTTATTTAATAAGGTTTGGCTGTGCAGTCACTAGTTGGATTCAATTATGTCTCTTCCTGACATTTTCATTCATTTGATTGCCTAGACCTAGTATGTCAGGGAAGACGAGGTCTGGGGCCAGGACTATTTTCCTTTGAAAGCATCAGTGCTGATCAGATTTAAATATTTGCTTTCCGCCTCTCCTGCTACCAACCCCACCACCTTGGCCATATCTAAGTCAACCAAATATTCTCTCAAAAAAATTTTTTTTAAGGTTTTTCTGATTTGGGCCATTTTAAAAGTCTTAATTAAATTTGCTATGATATTGCTGTTTTTTTTTTTTTTTTTTTAAATGTTTTGAGTTTTTGGCTCTGAGGCATGTAGGAGCTTAGCTTCCTGACCGGGGATAGAACCAGCACCTCTTGCACTGGAAGGCGAAGTCTCAACCACTGGACCACCAGGGAAGTCCTTCTTTCCCATAAAATTTGTGAAAGCCCCCAAATAATTAAGAAAGGCACACGTTCAAACCTACTGACTCATCTATAAATTGTTCAGGTAGAAAAGCGTCTTTTATTCATTCAGAAAGCATGGAAGGCAGTTCTAGCAAGGAAGCCACCTTGATCCTAAGGGGCCCCTTGATGCATTTCTCTCTTTTCCTTATCTAGGTTCCATAGCTGTCAACGGAAAACTGTCACCTGCCAGAACAGATGTTACAGCCATCAAGCCACTGCAGATACTCCAGCGGGGCACCCTGAGGGGACTCAGGAGGAGAAAGAACCAGACGCTGGCCCCAGATGGCTGAGGGGTACATCAAAGGAATGACTTCCGTGAGGCCAGACTCTTGCAACTTCCTGTACACAGAAAAGTGCAAAATGCCTTACCTTGAGATGTCCGGTTTTCTTTACTTAACAGTAATCCCTTGATGTTCTAACTACCTGGTCTTTGTTGCAAAAACTCCTATGTGTCCTGGCTCCTCCCTTACCTCTTTGGGGCAGTTCTTTAGGATAGCTGTCCCCAACCATTTTGGTCCCAGTGACTGGTTGTGTGGAAGACAATTTTTCCATGGCCCAGGGCTGGGGGGATGATTTTGCGATGATTCAAGTGCATTATATTTGTTATGTGTGTGAGCGTGCTACGTCGATTCAGTTGTGTCCAACTCTTTGCAACCTCATGGACTGTAGCCCACCAGGCTCTTCTGTCCATGTGATTCTAAGGCAAGGATCCTGGAGTGGGTTGTCATGCCCTCCTCCAGGGGATTTTCCCGACCCAGGGATTTAACCTGCATCTCCTTCGCTGCAAGCAGGTTCTTTACCACTAGCACCACCTGGAAAGCCCACATGTATCATGCACTTTATTTCTGTTATTATCACATCAGCTCTATCTCAGATCATCAGGCATTAGATCCCAGAGGTTGAGTACCCTTGCCTTAGAGCTATCTGAAGGGCTGCTTCTGGGGCTTAAGTCCTCAGCTTTGCTTGCCAAATAAAACATGTATCTCAACTTTTAGGTCATGTATTTTTTTTTTCCAGTTGACATAGTGCCCACTATGCCCAGGCAGGGGGCTGGTGGGAGAATGAAGGAAAAAATAAAGCAGATCACGGGCCTGATCATGCAGCCAATCAGAACTGCATAACCTGACAGACACTCACTGTTTTACAGGCACATGAAACAATAAGCCTGCATTTCCTGGGTAGGTCCTACCTCATCTGTGCTGTGATTAAATCACAGACTGTTATGGATCTGAGAGTTCAGGGCAGTGAGGCTGGTATTCAGTGGAAGCCCCTGAGTCTTTCAGCAGAACTCTGCCATGGATGTCGGTGATGGCACCAGCCCCTTATGAACTAAACTGAATGTGGATTTCATTTTAAAACAGTCTTGTTTTGCATGTCATGCTCTTTCAGTCCCATCTTATCAATCAGTGGTTCCAGTAATTAGCTGCCTGCTCACTCCAAGCATTGCAATATGATTATACAACATTTATAAAATTTGGAACCCATCCTGTCCTCCACTCAAAGCAAGACTTCAGGATTTAAAGATGCCTTCTTGTGTATCATATCATCTTTGGTGTGTGCAATGGGCAGGTCCTTGTGTGGTTTCTATAAATTCACCTAAATGGGGGACTTTTCTAGAAGAGGTTCCTTCACGCTGCCTTCTGTGAAGAGTGATGGAAGAATACAGTTAATTTTGTGAGTACAAGAATCATAAAAATGTCACTGACATGAAATTGCCTTTTTGTTTACATTAAAAGGGACAAATATTCTTCCCTCTCTAGAAACTTAATTACAACATCTTCAAAGACCCTGAAAGAGACATAATTTCAGGAACTTTCAAGTAGTGAGTAATGGAGGTTTCCTTTATTTATTCCTTTGATTAATTCTACCCAAAGTGCATTCCCCCCCGCCAGAAGATATTTTCTTTGTTCTTTGTTCATTAGCAAATCTTTATTCATCGTGACTCGGAATCCAATCACTCCTCTTGCAGAGCTGTCTGTGTTCCCTCAGTTTCCTTGGCACAGTGGATGCACACATGTGTGTAACACTCATAGTGTCATTCTAGGAATGGCCTCTTACTCTATAAGTGGCAAGAAACAGAGTAAGGCTGTGTAGCCACGGAACCCACTTTATTTTATAGCCTTCAGCTTCCTGAAGAGAGTCCAGAAATGAGGCTGGGACTTCATTTGGAACACTAGGTAAGTAGAGTTCAAATGGTCCACTTATTTATATCAACAAATGCAATCCAGGCAT
Source organism: Capricornis sumatraensis (assembly GCF_032405125.1). Lineage (NCBI taxonomy): Eukaryota > Metazoa > Chordata > Mammalia > Artiodactyla > Bovidae > Capricornis > Capricornis sumatraensis. Next base: position 46,981,213 of record NC_091083.1, read on the forward strand.
CTCAAAAACATCTCCAAACAATAAATGCTTGAGAGGATGTGGAGAAGAGGGAGCCCTTCCCGCACTATTGGTGGGAATGTCAGTTGGCACGGTGACTATGGAGAACAGTGTGATGGTTCTTTAAGAGACTGAAAGCAGAGCTACTGTGTGACCCAGCAGTCCCACTCCTGGGTGTGAAAGTGAAAGTTGCTCAGTTGTGTCTGACTCTTTGTGACCCCATGGGCTGTACAGTCCATGGAATTCTTCCAGGCCAGAATACTGGAGTGGGTAGCCTTTCCCTTCTCCAAGGGGTCTTCCCAACCCAGGATCAAACCCAGGTCTCCCGCATTGCAGGCGGATTCTTTACCAGCTGAGCCACAAGGGAAGCCCAAGAATGCTGGAGTGGGTAGCCTATCCCTTCTTCAGCGGATCTTCCCGACCCAGGAATCAAACCAGGGTCACCTGCATTGCAGGTAGATTCTTTACCAACTGAGCTAGGAGGGAAGCCCTATACCTGGAGAAATCCATAATTAAAAAACTACCTGCACCCCAGTGTTCACTGAAGCACTATTTACAATAGCCTCTTTGGAGAAACGTGAAAATGTACCATTAAATGCTCACAACTTTACTTCCAGACAAGCATAGCTATTTTGGCATTTCTATTTACTGTAAATAGAGATCAGAAAACAATTTTGAAAGCTATTGGGAGCAACAGGGGGGAAAAAGCGCAGATATCCTTAAAACGGGAAAATTAATGCAGTCACCTGATAGGCAACCTCAGAAATACCAGCAGAGGGCGCAACAGCCTGTTTTATAATGAGGGAGAAGCATTGCTCCGAAAACAACCTAAAATGGCATTTTGTCTCCTTGTTTATTAGTTCCTAATACACTAAAAAATGTAATGACTTTATTGACAGCAACATTTGAAACTAAAATCCCAGAAGTTGTAATAATTGTATTTGAGTCGTGAGAGGATTATTGTACGTAATATCTGACTTTTGGAACTAAAAGGGACTCTAGATCTTTCTGGTCCAATTTCTCTGTTTAAGGCCAGGGAGACTGAGGTTCTTAATCTTGAAGTTAAGATTCAAGGCAAGAGTTTTGATGGGAATTCTGGTCGTATTCCAGGGTCCAAGACTGTGATTTGGCAACTCTGCTACTCAGCCACCTGTGGTTTTAGCCTAATAACTGCAGTTCACCTGGGTAGGGAACTGGATGGGTGGGTGGGATATGGGATCACTGGAGTCAAGAATATTTTTCAGCTGATGTTTATCTGTAGAATCTCCTTGGCTCTCTTGTAAGAACGTTTATATTTTCAGAGAAGTGGCATTTTCAGGGAGAACCTGCCATCCTCCTGTAACCGCTTCACCATTTTCTAAAGTATCTCTGTTTCCAGCTGTGACTGAGCAAAGTTGTCTTATCAAATGCTGTCTTTCCAGCCTCTGGTTATTTCTGCAGTAGTGGGGGAGGGATATTTCACACATTTGGTTTATACTAAGAAGATACTTCCTACAGCATCAACAAATATCCCGTAACAGGAATGAGCATGGAGACCAGGCTTCGGTTGCAGCAAGAATTCTCATGAAAGTTATGCTGCTATTCAGGAAGTGGAGGCTGACATAAAGCTACATTATTAACTCACAGAAGTAATGAAAGCTTGCATTCAAAAGCTTTGAATCATCTCCGAATCATCACTTGACCCCAAAACAAAAAAGAAAACTGACATGACAATTGGACATTAAAATATTGAAAATTTATTTCGTAATTTGCATTGTTTCTTCTTGCTAATATTGTGAAGTGGCTTGAAAACTGTCTAAAGGACCATAAATGGTTCACACTGGGAATCATAGATTAGAAATTTTTGTTGAGAAGGTGAGAAGAGAATTTCTGGGAACCTGGCTATACTACAAGATCTGTCCATATTTGTTTCCTTTTATCGCAAAGATTCGGACACGACTGAGCGACTGAACTGAACTGAACTGATCAGCAGGTCAGAGAAGGCGATGGCACCCCACTCCAGTACTCTTGCCTGGCAAATCCTTTGGATGGAAAAGCCTAGTGGGCTGCAGTCCATGGGGTCACGAAGAGTCGGACACGACTGAGCGACTTCCCTTTCACTTTTCGGTTTCCTGCACTGGAGAAGGAAATGGCAACCCACTCCAGTGTTCTTGCCTGGAGAATCCCAGGGACAGGGGAGTCTGATGGGCTACTGTCTATGGGGTCGCACAGAGTCGGACACGACTGAAGCGACTTAGCAGCAGCAGCAGCAGCAGCAGCAGGTACTACTTTCTATCAACCATTTAAAACGGGGATAATAGTTTAACAAAAAAGTGACTTTCAATGTGTTATAGACAATACAAGGTAAATAAAACTTCAATCAAATATCTGATTGGAAAACTTTACAGAAATTCTTCTAAACATGATTTAAAAATATGGTTTCCTTTTGAAAGTATCTGAAAATCAAATTACCCAGATCATTACACATTTAACTTTAAGTTTCAGTTTGACAACGTTTCTCTATTGGAATACATATTTTAGAAGTAAGATTAAATCAGTAAACAGATTAAATGAGTAAGCACTTTCCCCTTTGCCTGGCTCAGACAGCTTGTTACTATTATTTTAAAAATTTCCATTACACTGCAGCAAAATGACCATCCAGTTTTCAGTGTGTGCAACTTTTGAGCAGAAGGTTTTTTAGGTAAGAAGTGAATGTCCTTTTTCTTATAAAAAGTAAGTGGTTTAATCACATGTTCTTTTGGAGACATCCAAGGTTTAGCATTTCATGGTTTTACCATCTTTGTCCAAATAAAGGAAATAAGGAAACCTCTCTGGTTTCATTGTGAGAACTCTGTGTGAACAGCTATGTATAACAACATGACAACATTATTCGAAATTTCCGGAATTTTATTGTAATATCTATTTGAATTGGTGATGATCCCTGAGGACAGGACTCTCCCCATGCTTATTCATTAGAAACTTTTCTGGATTAAATGCTGGCAGAAGTCTTCTTGGGAGCAGGGTCTGCATTATTTAAAAGGTCTCGTGATCTATCCTCATGTCCAAATTTATACTGTTTTGCGAATCACATGCTTTCCTTTGGGTCAAGTTTAACTAGCCTTTTTTCTTTTTAAATGAATAGAAACCGAACAAGTAGAAAATCTGATGATGATTTTCATTGTATGAACCAAGAAAGTAATTTGAACCAAGTAGTATTAATAACTACAACAATTATTGCTCATTAATTATTATCTTTTTCCTTTTAGTGTCGACCTGTACTCAAAAGTTGCCAGATTTTCTAATTTATGGATTGAGATACATAAAAATGTGTCACAGCTAGTTGTGAGAAGCCCTCTGGGTCATAGTGTCCCCATTCAGGATAGGAGTTAGGCTGAATGAGAGGTGGGTTCTTTTACCAGGTTGGATGGGGTGGACTGTCTAGAATGGTTCTGCTGGAGCCCAAAGGGATAGTGAGCAAATCCAGGGCCCTAGCGTCCAGCAGGCAGGTTCCCAAGGCCGCACCCCAAACACACAGGGTCTGATGTGAATTTTGATCTGAATTCAAAATTCAGATTTGGGTTATCTTTTCGGATTTTAGAAAGGAAAAACATGGTGGATACAATGGATCATATGGTGTCCCGACCAGCTTCCTACAGTCAGGCACATTAAGGATTCTGGAGCTAACTAAGGACAGTATATAGTTTATCCTCCCCTCGGGCCACCTGATGAGACTAGAGGAATTATGAAGGGTTTTTTTTTTTTTTCCTGTTGTTATTGTTGTTTGTTTGTTTGGTTGGTTGGTTTTGGCTGCACAAAGTATAGGTGGATTCTTAGATCCCTGACCAGGATGGAATTCATGCCCCCTGCAGTGGAAGTTGGAATTCTGGAGTTGTTTTTAAATCTTTATTCAATTTTTCACAGTATTGCTTTATGTTTTGGTTTTTTCGCCCTGAGGCACATGGGATCTCAGCTCCTAGACCAAGGATCAAGCCTGCATCTCCTGCACTGGAAGGCAAAGTCTTAACCATTAGACTGCCAGTCTCTGTTTGTTTGTTTGTTTTTAATGCATTATGGATTTTGAATTATGGATAGAAGATCATGGACCTGGATCCATGTGAAGCCTACTGATTAAATACAAACACTGAGAAAGTAAAACTTGTGATAACTCTTCCTGCAGTGGAGGTGTGGGTATCAGGTAGGACCTGACAAGCACGCATCTCCACTCTGGGGAAGGTGTGTGCTTTGGGTGATGATGGGGCATTGCTGTCAGTAGTTATTTCCTTCAGTACAGTTGAGTTCAGTCACTCAGTCGTGTCCGACTCTTTGTGACCCCGTGAACCACAGCATGCCAGGCCTCCCTGTTCATCACCAACTCCTGGAGTCCACCCAAACTCATGTCCATTGAGTTGGTGATGCCATCCAACCATCTCATCCTCTGTTGTCCCCTTCTCCTCCTGCCCTCGATCTTTCCCAGCATCAGGGTCTTTTCCAATGAGTCAGCTCTTTGCGTCAGGTGGCCAAATTATTGGAGTTTCAGCTTCAACATCAGTCCTTGCAATGAACACCTGGGATTGATCTTTAAGATGGACTGGTTGGATCTCCTTGCAGTCCAAGGGACTCTCAAGAGTCTTCTCTAACACCACAGTTCAAAAGCATCAATTCTTTGGTGCTCAGCTTTCTTTATAGTCCAACTCTCACATCCATACATGACCACTGGAAAAATCCATAGCCTTGACGAGATGGACCTTTGTTGGCAAAGTAATGTCTCTGCTTTTTAATATGCTGTCTGAAAGTGAAAGTGAAGTCACTTAGTCATGTCTGACTTTTTGAGGATCCCGTGGACTGTAGCCCACCAGGTTCCTCGTCCATGGGATTCTCCAGGCAAGAATACTGGAGTGGGTTGACATTTCCTTCTCCAATATGCTGTCTAGGTGGGTCATAACTTTCTTTCCAAAGAGTAAGCGTCTTATGATTTCATGGCTGTGATCACCATCTGCAGTGATTTTGGAACCCATAAAAATAAAGTCAGCCACTGTTTCCCCATCTATTTGCCATGGTCCCATATAATTTTCACTATCTTTTTTGTGCCTTTTTTTTTTTTTTTTGGTGGTAATACAAACATACAACCTAACTGAAAAATAAAAAGATAACTTTTATTAACTTTGCAATTCAGTAACTGAAGGATTTTATTATGGAACCATTGACCTTTTACAGACTTTTTCTAATACATTACTTGGAAATATATGAAGACCATACGGATGGGAACAAGCAAAGGCTATTCATTCTGAGCTTCCTGGAGTGAAGGCAGGCAGCCACCCTCAGTTGCTTTTGTCAGGGAACTCATAGGCAGGCAGGGGAGCTGGGCAGCTTCCTTGTGGACAAAAAGGAAGGCTTCAGGGGACCCCAGATTGAGGCTGTCGGGGTGGTGAAAGCTACAGGCTGGCTAATATTACCATGGGGCCCCAAGGTGACTTTCTCTGGTCAGTTCTGTGTTAGGAATATGAGCAGGGGCCAACATCAGAGAAGCTGACAGTTATTGGCCCAGTCCTGGCCATTTGGGGCTGATGGTTATAGGGACTGTGGTTTAGCCTCCTGGGCTGGCTGCTGCAGAGGTTGTGGTCAGAGTTCTGCTGCCACAGTGGTGGTGGTGGCTTGGTCGCCAAGTTGTGTCTGACCCTTTGCAACCCCATGGACTGTAGCCTGCCAAGCTCCTCTGTCCATGGGATTTCCCAGGCAAGAATACTGGAGTGGGTAGCCATTTCCTCCTCCAGGAGATCTTCCTGACCCAGAGGTTGAACCCATGTCTACTATACTGCAAACTGATTCTTTACAGCCGAGCCACTGGGAAAGACTCAGTTTAGCTACTGTTGTCTTCTCCATTCGGTCTCTCAGTAGAAGAGAGATCCAGAGGAAGTCCCAGAGTTTCCCAAAAGGAGAGATTTACAGGGATAACTTGATGGATGGGGAGTCTAGAAGACTTGCAGCAGGCTTTCCTTCGATTATCTGCTTATTGGAGTGGCTTTGGAGTCAGGACATGCTGCATACAGAGGGGCTTCTCAAGTCCCCACCGCTTTCTGCAGCTTTGCAGCTGGGGGTGCCTCCCTGTTTTAGGCTCCTTTCATTTCATCAAGCACCTAAGATTCACTTTCTAACTGTGTTCTAATAGCGAGATTGCCTCTAGGAACAAGCGCAACGTTCAAATCTTAAAGCAAAACATTCCCTTTCTGTGCAAAATTCCCCTCTAATGCAGCACATTAAGCAAATAATCTGCTTAGCAGATCCCAGGGAACTCACTGAGAAAATGATGAATGGGAAGAAGAGTGAAAGAACAAAAAGAATGAAAAGAGAGATGGGCCCATGAACTTCTGAGTCCCTTGAACAAAATCGAATACTAACTATGAAAATTAACCATTAGTCAAACTAATTGACTTATAAGATGAATAGTCCTCTCAGAATCAAAATAATGATGTTAAATGGCAGAATAACTGCATTTGAGGTTATTGAAAGGGAAGACAATCTCTGGAGTGACTAAAGTTAATGGCCTGCTCTCGCCCTGCTGTCAACTTTCTCTCTTCAGAATATATATATTCTCTCTGTCTTCCTCCCATCCATGGATTACTAACATCCATATCACACATCACAATAAAACAAAATGATGATGTGAATATCACTCCCATATTTTGAATACTCCCTGAAGTGCTTTTTTTGGGGGTGATTAGGGTGATTTTTCATTTAGAACATGAAGATACTGATTTTTTAAATGAATCATTTCTGATACACATGGCACCTAAAGGCACAGTATCATTTTACATTTTTATATAGATGTTCATCTGAGGCGCCCAAAGCCCCTGGTTAACTTCAGTTTGTCTTATGTCGAGTTTTGTGAGTGGTCTGAAGATGCAAACACCATGTGGCTTCCTGTCCCAACTGCCGAGAGTGGTGAAGCATGTAGGATATCACCCAACTTGCAACCAGCAAGTTAGGCTGTCAGTTCCATGGATGGTCTCAGAAGATAGGAGGCTCCAGGTCAGAGACAAAGCAGAAATTTGATTCTGCCAACTGGGATACTAAAGTTTGCCCTTTGTGATCTTCTCTTAATAAAATATAAGTCGAGGGCTGCCCTGTGAAAATGTTTGTTCGTGGATCATCACGGCGAGCAGGACCTTGATCCCAGAGGAAGGTCTTCCTGCAGACACTCAGCCTTATACGGCTGTGAACGTGGTAGTGGTTTTCAGAGAGCAGTGCTGGCTGTAAATCTGCCACTCAGAGCAGGTCAGGCTACGCACCTCCAGCCTTTACTGCCGTGTTCGCTTGTCCTCTTTATCCAATTTTTCCACCCGCTTTCCAATATCACCTTGTTCTGGTGTGGGTTGTGCTTCAAGTCAGCATCAACCTACTAACAAATGAGGTGAAATCCACAATGCAAAATGTTACCTCTTGTAGGGAGGCAGAAGGAAGACATCAGAGAGAAGAACACAGGTAAATATGAATATAAATGCAAATATAAATATTGTTAATGATCCAGATTTGGGGCTGAGTGATTGCTTCATGAAAGTACATTTACTTTGCTTTATTTTAGTATTTATTTATTGGTTGCACTGGGTCTTCACTGCTGGGCTGGCTTTCTCTAGTTGCGACAAGTGGGGGCTACTCTTGGTTGTGGTGACTGAGGTGGCTTCTCTTACTGCGGAGCACAGGCTCTAGGGTGTGTGGGCTTCAGTAGTTTTGGCACTCAGGCTCAGTTGCCCCAAAGCATATGGAATCTTCCCAGACCAGGGATTGAACCCATGTCACTGCACTGGCAGGTAGGTTTCTGACCACTGGACCAACAGGGAAGTCCTTGTGCTCTATGTTTAAAAAGACACAGCACAAACATTCATTTATGTATATTTCATATGTAATATTTGGATATCAAATAACATTTAAAAATATGAAGGGGGGGGGAATAACCTGATAGACTTATTATGAAGCAAAGCTCAGATTCCTCCTTCCAGAGGTTTGATTCAGTAGATCCGAACAGGGTCTGTGAATCTGCATTTTAAAAAAATAGACTGAGGTGAGATCTGTATAAGAGGGAATCAGAATCCTGTTGAACAGAGAGTTTGCCTCAGGAGCAGCAAATCAGGTGTGCAACAGGAAAGAGCTCCAGACTGCACATTTCCAGTCACTGGCTGCAGCCTGGGGGCCAGCACCCTTCAACAAGTCAATCAACATTCACTTCTGCATTCCCTGCAGCAGCTTTGCAAGCTGTTTTCAAAAAATCATTGAACCACTCACAGTTTATCCACTCTGCAAAATAAACACAGCTTCTCATATCCACCACGGCTACTTCCCTCTTGGCTATATTCAGTTCTTTCAATAAGCAGCAAATATACACACCTTCCCAGGGAGATGACTCTTACCACAAAATTGCCTCATATTTAAATGTCAGTGAGACTCTCCAAAAAAGAGAGCAAGAGAGCTGAAGTGACGGTCTTCCCCTAACTTAAACAGATCTGTCTTGGCAATGGCCAACATTGCTTCACCCTTAGGCGTGAACTTCACCACCTCCAGCCCCAAGGAAATCACCAGCAAAAATGTTATCCTAAACTTTGGCCTCTATCAATATTCCAGTGCCTCAGATGCATATGGAGTCCCAAAGGGTAATCTGTGCTCCACTGTCAAATTCTTCCTCCTGCACTGTGACCATCATTCACACGCCTGTCAGGAGTATGGATTTTGACCGATCACTGCTGAGTCTGCCTCAAGCCGCCGTGTCTCCACTGGGGACATCTCTGGAGGGCTGGGGATGACCCCAGGTCCATCTAGAGGTCCATACATCAGCATTTTTGTTGTTTGTTTAGTTCTGGTATTCATGCTGCACTTGTATTTCAATTCTTTGGTGTGTATTATTATGTTGCTTGATTCATTCTGTATCAGTGAATAATCACAGTGAAAAGTCAATCTGGAGGAAAATTTTAGCCCCCAGAGTCTTAGGCAGTGGCAACCTACTCCAGTATTCTTGCCTGGAAAATCCCATGAACGGAGGAGCCTGGTAGGCTGCAGTCCACGGGGTCGCGAAGAGTCGGACACGACTGAGCTACTTCCCTTTCACTTTTCACTTTCATGCATTGGAAAAGGAAATGGCAACCCACTCCAGCATTCTTGCCTGGAGAGTCCCAGGGATGGCAGAGCCTGGTGGGCTGCCGTCTATGGGGTCATACAGAGTCAGACACGACTGAAGCGACTTAGCAGCGGCAGCAGCAGCAGAGTCTTATGGTCACAGAAATTTTTGCCCACATTTTTATTGAAGTGAAAAAAATATGATCAACAAAGCATTTTCTGAAATAAAAACATTTACACTAACATAAAATTTAATGGGAGAAAAGGAGTGAAATTTACTTTCAGGAAAGAAAAATCATGTAAAATAGCTGACGGTTATTTGAGCTTGTTTGTGTGTACTGTTCAATAGCTAATCCAATATATAAAATGATTACAATTTTTAGATTTCATTAGGTAAATTTAACAACAGTTCTCTAAGTTTTAGTTAACTTATTTTTAAAACTTCAGTATTTATTGATCTGGAAATTACACTCTTTACAACTATTTCAACTTATGATAAAAAAATTTTTTTTGTGGCCACTTAACATTGTGTGAAGGGGTATATAGTTTTTCAAAATTCTTCTGGCTGTTATGCAGGCAAAAATTTCCACCAAACTAGATGACTCACACTGTCATTTGACTATAAATTTAGTCATGCTTTCTTTTCTTGTTTTCTAGAGATAGTCAATCTAATCTAATCTTTTGGGGGTAATCACTCATCCACAGTGAAAAAAGAATTATTAACAATGGGAGAGGAAACATCATCAGAAAAACAAAAGCAAGAGATAATTTAAGATGGTATAAACTTTGCAAGAAGCATAGTGAGCTAAAAAAAAAAAAGTCAAAGAAGAAAGAAATCTGTGGGATTACAGATGATATTCTCTGCTCACAAACCACTTTCTCATCAGGACTTGCAATGCCCTCATTTCAAAGCCTTAGACTCACATCTCCTTGCTGTTGGTGTCTCTAAAGGAAAAGGAGAGAAGGATTTCTGCCTTCCTCCCTTGCCCTCTGATGACTACCGTGAAGGATGGAGAAGTGCTTTCCAGAAGAAGGAAGCTCCCTGTCCAGTGGATACATTCCAAGAGTCTGCATAACATGACCTTTCAGGTACCCAAGCATCCATGCGATGCTCATGCAAACAGACAAGCTGGCTTCCAGTGTCCTTGTAACTGACCTGCTTAGAAAAATGTACCTCTGTCACGGGTAAGATGTGCTGCTGCTTCAGGAATCTTACTGCTCTCTTCGTAGTTGACCTCATGCATTTGTGCTATGTGCTAAGTCACTTCAGTTCTGTCCGACTCTATGTGGCCCTGAGGACTGTACGTAGCCTTCCAGGCTCGTCTGTCCATGGGATTCTCCAGGCAAGAATATCTGGAGTGGGTTGCTGTTTACTCCTCCAGGGGCTCTTCCTGACCCAGGGACCAAACCCAGACATCGATCTTACGTCTACCTGCATTGGCAGGCATTCTTTACCACTAGAGCCACCTGTGCATTTGTGGTACCGATCTGTCCTCCTTAATCACACTACAATTATTATCAGAATAAAGATCCACTATTTTCATACAATTCTTTTTATATTTCTCTAAGATGAAACATTTCAATGGCATCTGACATTTTAGATGACATCTTTATAAGATAAATGTAAACTGCTTGATACATTCCCTGAATATATATTTCATGACTGAGAAAAAATAAATTTCTTCCCACAAAATGGAAAGTTACTAGAAGCAAAGATGAAATGGAGTTATAGTCAGGGATGAAGAAAGAGGCAGAGAGGAAAGGGGAGTAAAAAAAAATAATTCTGTTCCTCTGCAGGACAACTGGAATCAGCACTTCAGTTGGCTTCCCAGTCATTCTGTGGTCTGACTGGTAAAACGGCTTTCTTCCCTGGAAGGAACTATCCTGATGGATTGGAACTTATTCCTTTGCAAAGTGCTAGAAAACCCACTCACTGCTAGCAGAAGGGCAGTGACCTACTGACAAACTGACAGGATTGTAGAGTTCCATCGATTAACTGTTACATGAGGCACTAAACACTTGAAACATTATCACAAGACTATTTACAGACCCTTTCCTTTCACTTTTCACTTTCATGCACTGGAGACGGAAATGGCAACCCACTCCAGTGTTCTTGCCTGGAGAATCCCAGGGACAGGGGAATCTGGTGGGCTTCCGTCTATGGGGTCGCACAGAGTCGGACACAATTGAAGCGACTTAGCAGCAGCATTTACAGACCTATGCATTTCCTACACTTTTAAACGATAATGTTTCTTTCCACCTCAGCTCTGTAATTTTATAAGGCCAAATGTTAAAGACAAACAGACATTATGTTTTTCTTTCTTCTCTTGCTGGAATCATTGCAGGAGTTTTCCTCATATGCCAACACTTAAATCAGCAGCTTCATCTTGTCAAGACAGAAGCATAATAAGAATCACATCCAGAATAATAGGAAGAGCAATGACTCGTACTTAATTATTCTAATGACGTTCTTAAGAGCTAGTCAATATCCGCATGCACGAAAAGCTGAAAAGACAGGTGGGATCTGACAAGTGTGTAGAAGTACCTTCCATCTCTGGAAGAGACACGCCTTCCTTTCTATAGGAAAAGATGGAAGGTCTTCATCTTACTTAAGCCAGTCTAGACACAAACACAAGCATTTAGAACAAACCCATGGCAGAAAGAGGTAAATAAGACCAATACGAAATTGTTAATGAAAGAAGATAGCTGATCATCAAACCTCAGGGGAAGGTAATTAATGGTGATAAAAATAGTCTGGTCTCTTTACTCCTTAACTCTCTTCTTAACATAATTTTATTTGTTTATTTTTGGCTGTGCTGGGTCTTCATTGCTGGGCACGGGCTTTCTCTAGTGGCGGCGAGCAGGGGCTGTTTTCTAGTTGTGATGTGTGGGCTTCTCACTGCAGCGGCTTCTCTTGTGGCAGAGTATGGGCTCTAGGGTCCCTGGGCTCAGTAGCTGTGGCGCATGGGTTTAACTGCCCTGAGGCATGTGGAATTTTCCCAGACTAGAGATCAAATCCGTGTCTTCAGAATCAGCAGGCAGATTCTTAACCACTGGACCACCAAGGGAATCCTACTCCTTAACTCTCTTACCAAAATAAAAATGAATTCAGTTGTAAGTGATTCCAAAAATTCAGAAAGCAAGCTCTTATATTAAATGGGTGAAGATAATATATGCCAGTTGAAAATATGGTCTGGGCTCATGAGGGGCTTCCCTGGTGGCTCAAAGAACAAAGAATCTGCCTGAAATGCAGGAGACCCAGGTTCAGTCCCTGGTTAGGGATTCCCCAGAAAAGGGAGTGGTAACCCACTCCAGTATTCCTACCTGGAAAATTCCATGGACAGAGAAGCCAGGTGGCTATAGTTAATGGGGTCACAAAGGGTCAGACACAACTAAGCAACTAACACTTTCACTGGGTTCATCAAGGAGTTTCTATTTAGAATGGAAAGAATGAGAGCATTTACTAACACAAGCAAATTTTCCCTTAGGTAAGGCCAGATTTGAATGTGTTATTTTATCTGGAAAGGCTGCAAAACATGAAATTTCCTCACTTTCTGTTAGAAAGTGCATATCCAACCTTGCTTTGAAAGGAAGGCTGATGCCTTTAGCAAGGTCTTTAAAAAATAGTTGGAAGTTTGATAAGAGTTTTTCAAGATTACTAAAGATTCATCTCTATACAAGATTTTCCACTTTTCTAGCAAACATGAATTAGAGTTATAACATTTTCCAAAAATTAATTATATTAGTGGATATGGCTATAAATAACCCAAGGTCATAGGGTTGTGTATACATCACATAACAAGATTTTGTTGTTGTTCATTTTTCTTGTTATATCACTATAATTAGTGATAAATTATGAATGTACTAAATAATGAGTTAGAATGATTTTTCTAAAGTGGAATGTTCAGTCTGTTCAAGGTTTCAAAATAGCACATTGTGCAAGTAGAAAGCAAGCATCCTGGAAATACTTACTGTTATGCAATTATTTTTACCATGACTGACACGTCTTAAGCAAAGCATATTTCCATGAGAACTCATTCTTGCAAAGTGACTTAAAATGATCACATACAAAATACCACACTTTTGTTTTTCACATTTTTTTCCATGTCAAATATATAATATCAACATCCAAGCTGGTTGCTCATTGGCAATGCAAAAATAATAAGACTGACCCTGATGATAGAAAAATGAATTTGCCTCTGATCAGAGAAAGGCTTGGTTTGTCTTCTCGGCACACTTACATCCACCCTGTGGAGAATTCTGTAATCACTCTTGTTTAGGAAGGTCTCATTCTCAAGGTTCTTTCCCTGTACCATACAATGAACACTCTGTACACAGTGGCTAATCTAGCAATTATTTTTACCCAGTAATTTAACCCTTGATAATAAACTATTTTGTTCTCTAATTTTTCTTGAATATGTTATTTGTCCCACTCAATCATATTATAAAATTAAGTCCAGATTCCAAACTGCCTGAGATCCAATCTTGGGTCTTTCACCAAAAAGTGTTTGTAACTTTGAGAAAATCACTTAAATAATTTTTGTGCCTCAATTTTTTTCATGCAAAGTAGAAAAAATGATAAGCAGTACAGTTTATGGTAGTAAATAATAAACATTTAAAAAATGTAGAATAGTTTCTTTTTTTTTAACTTTGTTCAAGTACAGTTGATTTACAATGTTGTGTAAATTTCTGCTATATAGCAAAATGATTCCATTATACATGGGTAGACTTTCTTTTTCAGATTCTTTTCCATGATGGTTTATCACAGGATATTGAATATAATTCTTTGTGCTATACAGTAGGACCTTGTTGTTTATCAACTATGTATATAATACTCTGCATCTGCTAATCCCAAACTTCTAATCTTTCCCTCCCCTAACCTCCTCCTCCTTGACAACCACAGGTTTGTTCTTGGTGTCTGTGAGTCTGTTTAGTGGATAAGTTCATTTGTGTCATATTTTAGATTCCACATATAAGTGATACCCTATGGTGTCTTTCTCTTTCTGACCTACTTCACTTTGTATGATAATGGTAGGTCCAGCCATGTTGCTGCAAATGGCATTATTCCATTCTTTCTTATGGCTGAGTGGTATTTCATTGTGTATATGTGCCATGTCTTCTTTATCCATTCATCTATCAGTGGACATTTAGGTTGCTTCTATATGTAGGAAGGTTTCTGATATGTGTGTTATATAACATTCTCTATCATCACTACTATTTTATTGTTATTGGTACTCTCAATTCCAGGGACTTCATACCATACCTTTGGCATAATGCCTTGCACAAGACTGGTCATACAATGACTTCTCCATCAATTTTGATGACTAAATAGTAAGACTAGAGGGCAGAAGAAAATCCATAGACCAGCGTACAGTGTCTGCATATGCATGAGTCTGGGTGTAACTAATGATGAAACCATCACTGCTTTTGAATAACTGAGTAGGGCTATACAGCCATAAAGCATAACTGTGAGATGCTGATGAAACAGCAGCAGAGAGGTTCATTCATAACACGTCCATCAAAAAATGGTGTGGATTTTCATGTAAAGCTTTTTTGGAGTTCATGGTGATACCAAATAGAAGCAGATGTTTTGAAATAAGCTCATGGTAGCTCTAAGGACAACATAAATGTACCAGTGGGAAAAGTGTCTAATTTTCAGTTCCACTTATTCATCTTGATGAATTCAACATCATCTTCTTTGAAAACTGAAGGGCAGATTTTAATAATTGGAAAGGGTTAAATTAGATTTAGATAGAATATGACATAATCATTCAAATATGATTGTCGAAAATTGAATGTGAGGAAAATTGTTCATGTTGTTAAGAGAGAAAAGATCAGTGTAACTGAAGCTTGGAGGATGAGGATGAGAAAAAGGAATAGAAGGAGGGGAGGAGTTTGCTTTCCACACTGCTGAGTTTTAAGCTAAGACATTTCTCAATGAAGAGACAGTCTAGCCTTTTTACAGAGTGCAACCCAAGAGGGGGCTCCTTATTCCTGAGAAGGAAGAAGTAACAACACATGAGCAAAATGAATGTCACTTATAGAACAGGTCTTCTTTCTCTAAAAATAGAGTGGAAGGCTGGGATACTACACATAGCTTGGAAATATCATATATGTATTTCTTTGTTCAAAAAAGCAGATAAAAATGATTACTTGGAAATAAATTTAGGATGTAGGGAATCTTAGGATATTCAGGGCAGAAGGAAAGATAAAAGGAAAATAAAAATCTCTGTGTGTAAACACTTTAACACTTACTTTATTTTGTTTTATTCAAAATTAAAAAATATTTTTTTTTGCCATCTTAGTTCCCTAACCAAGGATTGAACCTGCACGCCTGGCATTGAGAGCGTGGAGTCTTAACCACTAGACTGCCAAGGAAGTCCCAGCTCAATTTTATTTTTAACTTAAATTTATTCTAATTTGAAATTCTACTAAAAAACAAGTAACTGTATAATCTGTATGTAGACCCAAAAGCTGATTTATTTCATTAAAAACAAACCTGTAACATAAGCCATACACATGCAGCTTCTCATTTCATCCACAGGAATTTTTTCTTAGAAAAACACAAAGTACTCTGGAATAACTTGTACATATTTGCACTGTTATGAGTCCTATTTTGAGTTATAAATGATAGTTAATAATTTTTATTTCATTAGTCATATTTAATCTTTTCTAATTAAACACTTTATTTGAAAGAGAGTCATGAGCTCCTTTTAAAATAAAGCGAGATCTTTAATCTGACTTGGCTACATACAAAGGCCTGGAAGGCTGCTGTTTCAAGATTCCTACTAGGAGACAGTTTAGGTTTTAATCTAGCGATATGTCCTGGCAAAAATGGAAACTCAAACTGGATTTAAGCAGTAAAAACTCCAGGAGTGTGTGGTCAGCAATGACTTTATCTTGGTTTTAATGTTATAGATTTCTTCATTCATATACCAGGGTGACAAATATGTGTACTATGTGGGTACAATTACAATTAATCATTATTATAGTCAGGTGGCATGAAACCATACTTATTGTAAGTATATATACTGATAATACACATGTATTTTCACTAATGCTTATAACAATCTTTCTACATAGAGATATTATTCTCTTCAGTTCACAGATTTAGGGCCTTATACCAGTTTGCTGACAATATAAGTGTCTTTGTGAACTGAATCAAAAGCTTAGGCACTGTGGCTCTTCTCAGTTTCCAAAAGAAAACATTTCATAGTGCCATTCCAAATCTTTATTATATATATGTGTGTGGCTCATACAAAATCGTCTTTATTTGGAGTGTTATTTTCTGAAGGAATGGAAATTTAGAGAATAATGCGATTTCTGAAATAAAGACTATATTTATGATTAATGAGTCAAGAAAGGAAGCAAAAGAAATCTTAAATCTGGCACTAATATTGTGAACAAAAGTACATTAGGTGAAAATCCATAATACAGTCATAATATTTATGACAGTGGCCAAAAAAAAATAAATAAATAAACCCAACCCAGAAATACAATAGCCTTTTAAAGTCCGTAGACAGAATATTATCTGAAAACAGTAACTTTCCATTATTTAGTAGTGAAGTGCCATTCAAAGATATCAAAAATATTGCAGACACAATGCAGTGTTTTTCCTGCTCTCTGAATATCATTGTCCTTACAACCTGGCATAATATGATACCACCCTCACAAAGAGTGATTGAAAAGTTGTCAATAGATCAAAACCTTGCAAAGGTCTAGGTAGAGTTGATGGAAGCAAACAGCAGACGTAGATGGAGGCGGAGGCTAAGAATTTCAGGGAGTTATCATTACCTTTGTACCTGCTGCTGCTGTCGTGTCTGACTCTGTGCTGCCCCCTAGATGGCAGCCCACCAGGCTTCCCCGCTCCTGGAATTCTCCAGGCAAGAACACTGGAGTGGGTTGCCATTTCCTTCTCCAATGCATGAAAGTGAAAAGTGAAAGTGAAGTCGCTTTTGTACCTAATGGGGCAAAAAAGAGAAAACTGGTTGCTGCAGCCCAGCAAAGGGCTCTTGTAGGCAAGGGTCGTTAGATGAGAGTTGTGCCCTCTCTGTCCTTTGGACTTCCAAGCCCGCTAAGCCCTGGATCGGAGGAATGGGACGCAATATTTTTCAAATGGTTTATGAAGTATAGCAACAAAAGGGTCCTTCCCCCACCTCCATCCTTCCCTTGGTTTCGAGACCTCGTGCTTTCAGGTTTGATGGGGGCGGCATCGAGCTCCACTTGCTTGTGTAAAAGGTGCACTGCGCCTTTGTGGGATGGCAACCTAAAGGGGCCTAAAGGAGAGCTCCACTGAGTTAGAGGGCTAGGGATGGGCTCGCTCCAAGCCCAGAGTTCACATTTCTCACTCTGCATGGGATTTTCTGGGCAGGCTGGAAACTCTGCTGGAGTGGGACGCGGTAATCACGGGTGGGCGGACTCTGTCATCCCTGCATGAGAGGGCTAGGAGCTGGCTGGTCTGCTGTGGGCTCAGCGAAGCCATCTGAGCCCTCCTGCGTCTGCGGCATCCTCCAGTGGCTGGTTCAGAACACTCTCTCGGCCCGCCTGGGCTCCAGGAAAGAGTGTGACAGCCACATGCCCTTTCCTCTTCCTACAGTACATTTGGAGCTGTCCGTCGACCAAAGTGAATCTATGGCCAAACCCAGAGTCTGTGGGAAGAAATTAACTGTGGGAATGGATACGGGGAGATAAGGGAAATTAACTGTCAGTGCAGTCGCCTGTAGGTATGTTGGCCTCAAAAAACAAACTCAGAATTGTTCCTTTTCAAATATTCTCTGGGTGAGTTTATTGAATAGTTACCATCTATTTCTTTCTTTAATTTTTTTAAAATTTATTTTTAGCTGAAGGCTAATTGCTCTACAATATTGTGCTGGTTTCTGCCATACATCAACAATTATCATCTATTTCTTAAAAGCTGGGAAGACTTCCTCAGTGAAGGTATTTAAATCTGGGGTTTTCATTTCTGGAATGTTTTGAATAGTATTTAATTAATAAGGAATCACTTCCTTTCATAGACAAAGAACAATTTTAAGTTTTTATTGCTGCTCAATTTCGATGAAGTTTTTGTTTTTAAATAAAAGTTGTCACATGCTTTTCAAGTATTTGTCATAAAGTTATCTTTTTAAATGTGTAGGATTTGTGGTGGTAAGCCCTGTATCCGTTTTACATGTTTCGTTTACATTTTTGGGTTGTTATTAACACTAGATCAATCTTGCTAAGATTTTATCAGTACATAAAATTCACTATCTTAACCAGTTTTTTAAAATTTATTTATTTTTAACTGAAGGATAATTGGTTTACAGTATAGTATTGGTTTCTGCCAAACATCAGTATGAATCAGCCATAGTATCTTAACCAGTTTTAAGTGCACTGTTTAATTGCATTAGCCTTTCCCTTCTCCAGGGCATCTTCCCAACCCAGGGATCGAACCCAGGTCTCCCGCATTGCTGGCAGATTCTTTACCAGCTGAGCCACAAGGGAAACCCAAGAATACTGGAGTGGGTAGCCTATCCCTTCTCCAGAGGATCTTCCTGACCCAGGAATCAAACTGGGGTCTCCTGGATTGCAGGGGATTCTTTACCAACTGAGCTATGAGGGGAGCCCAGTTGCATTAAGTACATTCATATTTTTGTGTAACCATTACAATCATCCACCTCCAGAAATTTTTTCATACTGAAAAACTGAAACTCAAACCATTAAACAATAACTTCCCATCTGCTCTCCCCACTGTCCCTGGCAACCACCATTCTACTTCTATCTCAATGAATTTCCCTACTCTAGGTAGCTCATGTAAGTGGAATCATACAATATTTTTTTGTGTGTGTGTGACTGGCTTGTTTCACTTAGCATTAGTCCTCAAGGTTCACTCATATAACAGAGTACAAAATGCTTATTGATAAGGTTTCTGATCCCACATTATAGTTTTTACATTGAAAGAAACTCCCACTTGTCCGATTTTGGTATGGCATCAAAAAATATAACAATGATCTGAAAAGGGTATTGCAATATTCCTCTTTTCCAGGTATATATTTTGTATGATGCTGAATTTTTTGCAATATACTTTATTTCAATACATATTTCAATACAGTTAATGTAAATGCAGACGTTCAGATATTCAGAATTCAGAAACTCTGACATCTCTAATATTTATATCTATTAGTTTAATATTACTAATAGTTTGATATTTACTAATTCAGATAATAACAAGATTTTCAAAAAGGTAACACAATGTCTCTCTTGTTGCTTTTTTTTTCTATTTTTTTTCTTTTTACCGTATAGTTACTCTTCTTAGAAAATAATGTAACAAGGTATGGGTTTATTATTGATAAATAACTGTTTCCAATATTCCTGTGGCCTGTGAGCTTTGTAATAGCATATAAAATGGAAACATCAAATCAGTACTTAAGAAAAATCCCAATATCTCTAAATCACCTAGAGAAGTACAAAACTGAGAAACAATGTCAGTTTGTTATGCCATTAGAAGCAATTTGAACAATCAGTGCATTTGAAGTAATTTCCTGGCATTACTGGCTAAACGACTCAATTATTCCTCTCATTCCTGTACAGATCTATTACTGGGATCAGTATTTATAAGCAAAGGGCAATGTGAAAAATACAGAAAGTGAGGAAGTAAGTCTATAATGCTGAGGACTGACGATGAGTCATGTCAAACTTGAACTGAATGATGATTGGAATGATGATTGTGATGTAGACCTGGGCTGCCCAGTAGAGTAGCCACTAACTCGCTGTGACTGTGGCTAATCCTATTGAGATATGCTTCAGATATAAGATACACGCCGGATCTCAAAAGCATAGTAGGAATAAAATAGTGTGCTATATTTCATTTATAATACTTATGTTGATCACACTTTGAAATGATATTTCCTGAATATATTGGTTTAAATAATATATAGTTAAGTTAATATGCCTGGAAAAGGGACAGCAACCCACTCCAGTATTCTTGCCTGGAGAATCCCATGGACAGAGGAATCTGATGGGCTACAATCCATGGGGTTGCAAAGAGTCAGGCACGACTGAGCAGCTAACACACACACACACAAGTTAATATGCAGTGTAGTTCTCAGTTACAGCCAATATTTTCGACCCCGAGGGCTGTAGCCTGCCGGCTTCCTCTGTCCATGGGATTCTCCAGGCGAGAATACTGGAGTGGGTGACCATTTCCTACTCTAGGGTATTTTCCTGACCCAGGGATTGAACCTGTGTCTCCTGTGTCTCTTGCATTGGGAGGTGGATTCTCTACCACTGTGCTACCTGGGAAACCCAAAGTTAATATAGCCTGTTTTCATTTGTTTAATGTGGCTCCTGGAAAATCTTAAATTGCCTGTGTGCCCTCATTTTATTTCTATTGGGCAGCAGGGAAACAGGCAACTGAAGAGTGCAATGTATGGTTTTAAAAAATCCACACATCCATATTAAAGGATTGCTTCTAAATTATGTCAGCAACATCCCTGGAATAAATTTTTTAAAATCCTATTAATGTGTTAGCCAACTAACCTAGATTTTTGTTCTATTCAACTGGATTAATTTCCAAATTAAAACAACTTAAAGTTTGCAATATCTATTATTCAGTAGGTAGATAATAGATTTATATTATTCCAATAAAAATTAAAGAGAAACATATATCTTCATTAATTTTATTTTGGCAGTCAAAATGATTATTCTTTGATAAATATTAGGAACCTTCCTTGATGGATGCTGACTTGAAAATATAAAGAAAATTTAAAGCATAACTTAAGACCACATGGGAACACACTGACAAATAAGTAGGCTGTATTTAAAATCTGCAAAATGTATAGGACATCAATAATGCTATTCTTGGTGCCAAGAATGATCATAAAGGTAATGAATATCAATACTTCGGGTAGATTGAAACATCATTTTTTTCTCTAAACTGATAATGGTTAGTTTCTTACTTGGAATTGGTCCCTGCCTCTTAAATATCTAGCTCTGCTTTTCCTCAGTATCAGGACCACTTTGCTGTACTGGTGACTGAAGGCGTTAAAGATGAAAGCCAAAAGATGAGTAAATTATATCCCAGGGCAACAGGAGGGAATTCTAGCCAGACTTTGGTGATGACTCAGTGATTGGGAAAGGAAGAAAATCAACCATAAAATGGAGAATGAAAAGAACTCTCTCTCTCTCCATCCCCTTCTCCCTCTGCTACAGGTTATGAACTCTCAGATTTTGGGCAATTTGCCTTTCATTGTCCTTCCAGATTGCTTTTTCTGGCCCCAGCAAAATCCCTTTGCAGTTCCAGCAACTATAAAATGGTCTGAGTTTCTCATTTATCTTGCTTCATACCTTTCCTTCTCTTTGGCCCATCTTATTTCTCTTTTAAACCTCATTTTCAACCTGAACCCTTGTGCAAATCCATAATGAATTCAGTGCTCTTGAAATGCTCCATTCAAAACCGCCTGCCCTAACAATGTTCTGTTCTGTGGATCTTCCTTGATTCCATCCCATAATAGCAACTCGTGCAACCTGAGCACAGCTGTGGAAAATGTCTCAGACAACCAATGTAAGGAAGTGGTTTGTATGAATGTAATAATAGATGCAGATGGCATTGTGGATTTTGCCTCCAGGTAACACAATTTAACAGTGACCTGCTCAGATATACTACTTTAATAACAATACAGAAGATTTATGACACAATATGGGTATGGAATATTTCGTGTAAGTCTGACCTCTTAGAATCTCTTTAATAAGTCATAATTAATCCATTCTGTTTTGTTTTTTCCTATATAAAATTTATAGTGCTATCATTTTTTCTGTCATTTTTAAGATTCCTTGTCATCCTTTGCATTATACAGGTCTTATTCAGTCCAGAAAAACAGAAGAGAGGCCTTAGTTAATGGTGATAAGTTTTGTTATTATTTAAATAATATTTTACAACTTAAAGTAAATTGTATTTATTTAAACATCATTTCTGTATATGTGCATGTTAGTCATATAAATATTTATATGTATAAATATAAATAAAACATTTTTTGTGCTATATATATATATATATTTGTGTATGCTATATATAAACAGATAGAAAAATGTCCCCAAGTTCATATAGACTAGAAAATAAAACAGAAAGACAATCCTAACTCAAGCTTCATGGGACTGTGTTACTGTTGTATTCTTAAACCCAGCCCTTAGAGCAAAACAAATAAATAAAAGAGAAATCAATAAAGCTCCCAAATTTATTTTGGTACCGAATCACTGAAAAATTGGCAGAGCTCCACCAGTGAGGTAGGGCATGTTTGGAATGATCTGTCTTAGAGTAAAAGCCATAGGACCAACAGAAGTTTTCACATTCCACTTTTAGTAATTATTGATGAAAATGTTCCCTTTCAAAATAGTCTTTCATATGAGGTAAAGTCCCTGATGCTGGGAAAGATTGAGGGCAGAAGAAGAAGAGGACATCAGAGGATGAGATGGCTGGATGGCATCACTGATGCAATGGACATGAACTTGGGCAAACTCCAGGAGATGGTGAGGGACAGGGAGAGAGGCCTGGCATGCTGCAGTCCATGGGGTCGCAAGGAGCTGGACATGACTCGGTGACTGAACAACAGCAACATGAGTAGAATACTGGACATTTTAAAGTACCTTAAAGACTCTCACTGCAGATGGTGATTGCAGCCATGAAATTAAAAGATGCTAACTCCTTGGAAGAAAAGTTATGACCAACCTAGATAGCATATTCAAAAGCAGAGACATTACTTTGCCAACAAAGGTCCGTCTAGTCAAGGCTATGGTTTTTCCAGTGGTGATGTATGGATGTGAGAGTTGGATTGTGAAGAAAGCTGAGCACTGAAGCATTGATGCGTTTGAACTGTGATGTTGGAGAAGACTCTTGAGAGTCCCTTGGACTGAAAAGAGATCCAACCAGTCCATCCTAAAGGAGATCAGTCCTGGGTGTTCACTGAAAGGACTGATGTTGAAGCTGAAACTCCAGTACTTTGGCCACCTCACGTGAAGAGTTGATTCATTGGAAAAGACTGTGATGCTGGGAGAGATTGGAGGCAGGAGCAGAAGGGGACAACTGAGGATGAGATGGCTGGATGGCATCACCGACTCGATGGACATGAGTTTGATTGAACTCCGGGAGTTGGTGATGGACAGGGAGGCCTGGCGTGAGCAATTCATGGGGTCACAAAGAGTCGGACATGGCTGAGTAACTGAACTGAACTGAAAGGCTCTCACAGAATGTTTTATTCCTCATTTTTATCACTTAGTTATACTTACTGCAATCTGCTTTATGCAACCACATTACTTCTTAGGAGTGAAACTGATTGTGACATACTGTTTGAAGACATACATGATGTTTCTATTTTTGTTGAATAGCTCAGAAAGAAGAGACATATTTGAATACCTACTCTAAGTATAAAAGTAATATTTTGAGCTGAAACCTCTACTTTTAAAATGCTAACACTTTCTGACTTACTTCAGTCAGAGAAAGACAAATACTGTATACTAACACATATATACGGGATTTAGAAAGATGGGACCAACAGTCCTACGTGTCGGGCAGCAAAGGAGACACAGATGTAAAGCAAAGACTTTCGGACTCAGTGGGAGAAGGTGAGGGTGGGATGATTTGAGAGAATAACACTGAAACATGTACATTAGCATGTGTAAAATAGATGACCCATGCAAATTTGATGCATGAAGCAGGGCACCCTAAGCCAGTGCTCTAGGATAACCCAGAGGGAGGGGGTCCGGGGGAGGTGGGAGGGGAGTTCAGAATGGGGGGTACGCGTGTATACCCATGGCAGATTCATGTCAGTGTATGACAAAAGCCATCACAATACTGTAAAGTAATTATCCTCCCATTAAAATAAATAAATTGATAAAAAATTAAATGCTAGCACTACATTTGCTCTTTAAATAAAATAAATCAATATCTTTTCAAATCAATGAAATATTTTAAATTGGAACAATTGTAATTTCTCCTCTCCTTGTACCACTATTGTTTCCTATATCTACTCCATATACTCTTTAATTCTTGTCTGTACAAGTCTTGTCTCACCCTGGTGTGTATTTCTTTTCTTTTTTTTTTCTTTTGGAAATTCAGTTACTATATTTGTGAAGTGTGTGAAGGTCAGATTTCAAATGCAAGTTCTTCATTAATTATTTTGCAAAAGTATTACTTTTCTGGTATCTCCTCTGAAAGGCAGTGTTTGTTCCTGAATTTACATGGATAGTGTGTCTCGCCACTGGCATTATAGCCTTCTAGCATCTGTTTTTTGGAATGTTCTAGGTCTATAGCCATTTTTGCTTCCTCTTCTATGAATTCAAGATAAAACCAAGTCTCCTACTGAATACAAATGTGAATGTCAGTAAACTCCCTACCTAACTGCAAGACATGTCCTCTCTGAAGTAGCTCCAGGGTTTTACCATTTCATCATTTCACTCCTAGTATTGTGTGGGCCACAGTATTTACTAGGAATACTTTTGAATGCCACAACAGGACACCATGGAAGAACGGATCTGTATGTGTCTGTGCTTAGTCACGTGATCCCATGGACTGTAGCAAGCCAGCTCCTCTGTCCATAAAATTTTCTGGGCAAGATTACTTGAATGGGTTGCCATTCCCTGCTCCAGGGGATCTTCCCAACCTAGTAATAGAACCCCCATCTCCTGCATTTCAAGCAGATTATTCTTTATCATCTGAGCCACAGGGAAGCCCTAACAAGGAATAATTCTTACTTGATACAAAACTTAGAGTTAATTTCAAAAAATATAATCACCCAAATATTATAAAACTCTTTTCTCAAAAACCTGTGTCCTTTCTCTCTCCATGTCTCTTTCATCTCTGTCTCCATCTCTCTCCACATACTCCAGGTTTCCTCTACGTCTTTATTTGAAATTGCCTTTTGCCTCCATGTTCCTCTCTAACTCATCATCTCCGACTACATGTTCTTATTCACTAATCCCCACCCTGGAAACCATCTCTGAATATTTTCTGATCCAAGCATCCAGTGGTTGTTAATGAATGCCTAATTTGTCTGCAATCCACATATATTTATAATTTGTATTCTGCCCATACTTTAGAAACTCTTCCAGAGATCCTAATGAAGAGTGGTTTGAAATTCAGCCTGGTTAAAATAATACCTTAAGAATGTAGGCATATTCACAATACACGTGCATGTGGTCTTTCCCTTACGTGCTATTTTTATTTACGATTTTACTATTACAGCTTTCTTGTCAAAGCTTTTTTTGTATCATAATTTTGATTGGCTGGGTAATATTTGTGTACTAGGTCACATTCCAATTTATGAAGCCTTTTCTTACTGTTCAGTTGCATTCATATGTGTTCTTCTCTAGCAAATGTTTACTTCTTTACTGTTTACTGTTCGTAAACAAAAGAACTAACATTTGAACCCACGAAGTCTGGCTCCAGAGTTCCTGCTCTTGATTACTGCACTTCACTTACTTTGGAGGTTATACTTCTCATCACTCAATTGTCAAGTCAAAGGATATGGCAATCAGTCTTTTTGTCCAGACTCATAGATTTATTAATAACATTAAAAGCCAAAAATATTATAAACTCTAGCCACTTACAGAAAAAATTTTTAATGAAAATATCTTTTACTGATTTATAGAAAATCATACCTTAAATTGTTTTAATTCACAATCTATTTTTCTTACAAAAATCAAAGATGTTTCATATATTTGTATTTATTAGCATTTTCACTCTGAGAATGATCTATATTCCTGAAAGATATGTTCCTTGGTGCCGTGATTGTTTTGTTTTGAAATCAAGATACATGTTAAAATGCATCTGGGATAACGCATGAAAATATATTTTCTAGCTTGTCTTCGTGTTTTTATTCTAACTTTGTCATTTGTTTCAGTGTTTAAATTTTTTAAGTATTTTAGCTGTAAATTTTAGTTTTTAATTTTTAAATCATTTAGCTTTGTCCTTTAAAACTATATTTTTATTTTATTTATTTATTTTTGGCCATGCTAGGTCTTCATTGTTGATCAGGCTTTCTCTATTTTCAGTGTGCAGGCTTCTCATTGCAGTTCAGTTTAGTTCAGTTCAGTTGCTCAGTCATGTCCGACTCCCTGTAACCCCATGAACTACAGCATGCCAGGCCTCCCTGTGCATCACCAACTCCTGGAGCTTGCTCAAACTCATGTCCATTGAGTTGGTGATGCCATCCAACCATCTCATCCTCTGTCGTCCCCTTCTCCCACCTTCAATCTTTCCCAGCTTCAGGGTCTTTTCAAATAAGGCAGTTCCTTGCATCAGGTGGCCAAAGTATTGGAGTTTCAGCTTTAGCATCAGTCTTTCCAATGAATATTCAGGACTGGTTTCCTTTAGGATGGACTGGTTGCATCTCCCTGCTGTCCAAAGGACTGTCAAGAGTCTTTTCCAACACCACAGTTCAAAAGCATCAATTCTTCGATGCTCAGCTTTCTTTATAGTCCAACTCTCACATCCATACATGACTACTGGAAAAACTATAGCTTTGACTGGATGGACCTTTGTTGGTAAAGTAATGTCTCTGCTTTTTAATATGCTCTCTAGGGTGATCCTAGCTTTTCTTCCAAGGAGCAAGCGTCTTTTAATGTCATGGGTGCAGACACCATCTGCAGTGATTTTGGAGCCTCATAAAATAAAGTCTGTCACTATCTTCATTGTTTCCCAATCTTTAGCCATGAAGCGATGGGACTGCATGTCACAATCTTAGCTTCTCTTATGCACAGCATGGGCTCTGGGCACCCAGGCTTCAGTAGATGTGGTGTGTGGGTTCAGTAGTTGCAACTCACAGGCTCTAGAGTAAGTGCTCAGTAGTTCTGGCACTCAGGCTCAGTTGCCCTGTGGCATGTGGGATCTTTCTGGACCAGGGATCAATGGTGTTCCCTGCATTGGCAGCAGATTCTTATCCACTATGCCACCAGAGAAGTCTTCATTTTAGTTTTCAAACATAGTCTTTGTTTCTGTTACACCAAAGATGGAGGCATCATTATTGCTCCTCATATCTATTTAATTTTCAGTTCAGTTCAGTTCAGTCACTCAGTCATGTCCGACTCTTTGTGACCCCATGGACTGCAGCACGCCAGGCTTCCTTGTCCATCACCAATTCCTGGAGTTTACTCAAATTCATGTCCATTGAGTTGGTGATGCCATCCAATGATCTCATTCTCTGTCATCCCGTTCTCCTCCCACCTTCAATCTTTCCCAGCATCAGGGTCTTTTCAAATGAGTCAGTTCTTCGCATTAGGTGGCCAAAGGATTGGAGTTTCAGCTTCAGCATCAGTCCTTCCAATGAATATTCAGGGCTGATTTCCTTTAGGATTGACTGGTTGGATTTTCTTGCTGTCCAAGGGACTCTCAAGAGTCTTCTCCAACACCACAGTTCAAAAGTATCAATTCTTCGGCACTCAGCTTTCTTTACAGTCCAACTCTCACATCCATACATGACTATTGGAAAAACCAAAGCCTTGACTAGACGGACCTTTGTTGGCAAAGCAATGTCTCTGCTTTTTAATATGCTGCGTATGTTGGTAGTAACTTTCTTTCCAAGGAGTAAGCGTCTCTTGATTTCATGGCTGCAGTCACCATCTGCAGTGATTTTGGAGCCCCCAGAAATAAAGTCTGCCACTGTTTCCCCATCTATTTGCCATGAAGTGATGGGACTGGATATCATAATCTTAGGTTTTTGAATGTTTTAAACCAACTTTTTCACTCTCCTCTTTCACTTTCATCAAGAAGCTCTTTAGTTCCTCTTCACTTTCTGCCATAATGGTGGTGTCATCTGCATATCTGAGGTTATTGATATTTCTCCCGGCAACCTTGATTCCAGCTTGTGCTTCATCCAGCCCAGTGTTTCTCATTATGTAATCTGCATATAAGTTAAATAAGCAGGGTGACAATATACAGCCTTGATTTAGTTTTAGCTTTTTGATATTCTACTCTTTAGCCTACTCAGAGTTTATTTTGATATATGGTATAAGTTTTGTTCCAACGTGTTGCTGTTTCAACAATAGCTATTCAAAGGCTATTTATTTTTTTCTTCCCTGATGAAATGCCATGAAACCCATCTTGTAGAATTAGTTGTGGTTCATGAAGTTTGCCCCCCTGCGTATCCAAGGCTCTGGACCCTGAGTGAAATCTTGTCATCCCATGTCATATTTCAGGTAATAGTTAAAGCTGATACTTATTAACTTAAAATAAAATGAAGTATGCCTGTTTTGGGGCCAACCTACCTGATCAATGTGATATTTACCTGCAGCCCAATGCCAATCAGTCTTTGTTAGGTTGTTTATAAGCACAGGATTCTGAGCCTGTTAGCAACTATTCTGTGTGTGGGGAGCAAGATAGCACTTCAGGAATGTGACTCCAGAAAACCCCTCCAAGGAGTGAGGGTCCAGGAAGGTACTGTAAGCATCAGCAGGAGGCAGGATGACCCCTCTCCTCGGCTTTTGTCTCCATGAAGGAACTCCTCCCAGAGCAGGACTCCTGGCCCCTCAGCATGCTGTTTTCCCTAGCTGGGAAGGAAGAGTGAATACCTGAGTGGTAGGTTTCAGAGAGAAGGAGCTGGGTGTGCAGGCTCCATCTTCTCTCTCCTTTCTGTCTCTGGTGCTTCCTGTTGATTCCTGGCTTCTGTGCACTTAGCAGGGGAGCCCAGCCTTGAGGGTGGAGGCCAGGAGATCTTAGAAATACATGTGGTTGGAAGGGTAAATCCACCTAGCTGTTGAGTTTATTGTTAAGAAGAAGCCTTTGTGCTATGCTCCTCAGCCACATCTTCCCACTTAGCATATATTTTGATTTCCAATTACCAAACTCCTGGATCTCTCTCTTAATTGGTTGCAAGCATGGATGGATATCAAAGTGTCATCTATTTTCTTCAAGCTCCACAGTAATCCAAGATGAAGAATTAACATATTGAAAAGAATTAAAGTAATTCGCTTCTTAATTGCATAAAGATTCATTTCATCGACCTCACTGGATATTAGTAAAAATAAAAGACACTTTGTGATTTTTCTTTTCTTGAGATTTCATGCATTGCAAACAAGAGTACTTAGGAAGTGACAACATACTTAACATTCATATATAATTATATGTATATATATATTTCAAATCTTAAAAGATGATGCTGTGAAAGTGCTGCACTCAATATGCCAGCAAATTTGGAATACTCAGCAGTGGCCACAGGACTGGAAAAGGACAGTTTTCACTCCAATTCCAACGAAAGGCAATGTCAAAGAATGTTCACACTACCACACAATTGCACTCATCTCACAGGCTAGCAAACCAGTGCTCAAAATTCTCCAGGCCAGGCTTCAACAGTATGTGAACCATGAAATTCCAGATGTTCAAGCTGGATTTAGAAAAGGCAGAAGAACCAGAGATCAAATTGCCAACATCCGTTGGATCATTGAAGATCAAGAGAGTTCCAGAAAAACATCTACTTCTGCTTTATTGACTACACCAAAGCCTTTGACTGTGTGGATCACAACACACAGTGGAAAATTCTGAAAGAGATGGGAATACCAGACCATCTGACCTGCCTCCTGAGAAATCTGTATGCCAGTCAGGAAGCAACAGTTAGAACTGGACATGGAACCACAGACTGGTTCCAAATGGGAAAAGGAGTATGTCAAGCCTGTATATTGTTATCTGCTTATTTAACTTCTATTCAGAGTACATCATGTGAAATGCTGGGGTGGATTAAGCACAAGCTGGAATCAAGATTGCTGGGAGAAATATCAATAACTTCAGATATGCAGATGCTCCCACCCTTATGGCAGAAAGAGAAGAAGAACTAAAAGTCCTCTTGATGAAAGTGAAAGAGGAGAGTGAAAAGGTTGGCTTAAAACTGAACATTCAGAAAACTAAGATCACGGCATCCTGTCCCATCACTTCATTGCAAATAGATGGGGAGACAATGGAAACAGTGAGAGGCTTTATTTTTTGTGGAGGGAGTGCTTTCAAATCACTGCAGATTGTGACTACAGCCATGAAATTAAAAGACACTTGCTCCTTGGAAGAAAAGCTATGACCACCTTAGATAGATATTAAAAAGCAGAGGCATTACTTTGCCAATAAAGATCTGTGTAGTCAAAGCCATAGTTTTTCCAGTAGTCATGTATGGATGTGAGAGTTGGACTATAAGGAAAGCTGAGCATCAAAGAATTGATGCTTTTGAACTGTGGTATTGGAGAAGACTCTTGAGAGTCCCTTGGATAGCAAGGAGATGCAACCAGTCCATCCTAAAGGAAATCAGTCCTGAATATTCATTGGGAGGACTGATGCTGAAGCTGAAACTCCAATCCTTTGACCACCTGATGGGAAGAATTGACTCATTTGAAAAGACCCTGAAGCTGGGAAAGATTGAGGGCAGGAGGAGAAGGAGATAACAGAGGATGAGATGGTTGGATGGCATCACAATTCAATGGACATGAGTTTGAGCAAGCTCTGAGAGTTGGTGATGGAAAAAGGAAGCCTGGTGTGCTGCAGTCCATGGGGTCTCAAAGAGTCAGACATGACTGAGTGACTGAACTGATACTGATAATATTCTAGATAGATTGGAGAAGGAAATGGTAGCCCACTCCAGTATTCTTACCCGAGAAATCCTATAGCCAGAGGTACCTGGTGGACTACAGTCCAAGGGGTCGCAGAGTTAGACACAACTGAGTGGCTGATGACATTTTAGATAGCTAGATAGATGTGATCGATGTATTGATGGCTGGTTGGATAGATAGATGGATATATAGAGAGCAATACTTCTGATCTTGAAGACATACACACACACACATAAGTCTTTAGATCTATATTCTCTATTTCTCTTCAATTTCCACAAAGCATGTTAAAACAACTCTTATACAGTGGAAGTGAGAAATAGATTTAAGGGTCTAGATCTGATAGATAGAGTGCCTGATGAACTATGGAATGAGGTTCATGACATTGTACAGGAGACAGGGATCAAGACCATCCCCATGGAAAAGAAATGCAAAAAAGCAAAATGGCTGTCTGGGGAGGTCTTACAAATACCTGTGAAAAGAAGAGAAGCAAAAAGCAAAGGAGAAAAGGAAAGATATAAGCATCTGAATGCAGAGTTCCAAAGAATAGCAGGGAGCGATAAGAAAGCCTTCATCAGCAATCAATGCAAAGAAATAGAGGAAAACATCAGAATGGCAAAGACTAGAGATCTCTTCAAGAAAATCAGAGATACCAAGGGAACATTTCATGCAAAGATGGGTTCAATAGAGGACAGAAATGGTGTGGACTTAACAGAAGCACAAGATATTAAGAAGAGGTGGCAAGAATACACAGAAGAACTGTACAAAAAAGATCTTCATGACCAAGGTAATCACGATGGTGTGATCACTCACCTATAGCCAGACATCCTGGAATGTGAAGTCAAGTGGGCCTTAGAAAGCATCACTATGAACAAAGCTAGTGAATGTGATGGAATTCCAGTTGAGCTGTTTCAAATCCTGAAAGATGATGCTGTGAAAGTGCTGCACTCAATATGCCAGCAAATGTGGAAAACTCAGCAGTGGCCACAGGACTGGAAAAGGTCAGTTTTCATTTCAATCCCAAAGAAAGCCAATGCCAAAGAATGCTCAAACTACTGCACAATTGCACTCATCTCACATGCTAGTAAAGTAATGCTCACAATTCTCCAAGCCAGGCTTCAGCAATACTTGAACCATGAACTCAAGCTGTTTTCAGAAAAGGCAGAGGAATCAGAGATCAAATTGCCAACATCCGTTGGATCATAGAAAGCAAGAGAGTTCCAGAAACAGTTCTATTTCTGTTTTATTGACTATGCCAAAGCCTTTGACTGTGTGGATCACAATAAAATGCAGAAAATTCTGAAAGAGATGGGAATACCAGACCACCTGACCTGCCTCTTGAGAAACCTATATGCAGGTCAGGAAGCAACAGTTAGAATTGGACATGGAACAACAGACTGGTTCCAAATAGGAAAAGGAGTACGTCAAGGCTGTATATTGTCACCCTGCTTATTTAACTTATATGCAGAGAACATCATGAGAAACGCTGAACTGGAGGAAACACAAGCTGGAATCAAGATTGCCGGGAGAAATATCAATAACCTCAGATATGCAGATGACACCACCATTACGGCAGAAAGTGAAGAGGAACTAAAAGGCCTCTTGATGAAAGTGAAAGAGGAGAGTGAAAAAGTTGGCTTAAAACTGAACATTCAAAAACCTAAGATTATGACATCCAGTCCCATCACTTCATGGGAAATAGATGGGGAAACAGTAGAAACAGTGTCAGACTTTATTTTTTTGGGCTCCAAAATCACTGTGGATGGTGACTGCAGCCATGAAATTAAAAGACGCTTACTCCTTGGAAGAAAAGTTATGACCAACCTAGATAGTATATTCAAAAGCAGAGACATTACTTTGCCGACTAAGGTCTGTCTAGTCAAGGCTATGGTTTTTCCTGTGGTCATGTATGGAAGTGAGAGTTGGACTGTGAAGAAGGCTGAGCGCCGAAGAATTGATGCTTTTGAACTGTGGTGTTGGAGAAGACTCTTGAGGGTCCCTTGGACTGCAAGGAGATCCAACCGGTCCATTCAGAAGGAGATCAACCCTGGGATTTCTTTGGAGGGAATGATGCTAAACCTGAAACTCTAGTACTTTGGACACCTCATGTGAAGAGTTGACTCACTGGAAAAGACTGTGATGCTGGGAGGGATTGGGGGCAGGAGGAGAAGGGGACGACCCAGGATGTTATGGCTAGATGGCATCACTGACTCGATGGACGTGAGTCTGAGTGAACTCCGGGAGATGGTGATGGACAGGGAGGCCTGGCGTGCTGCGATTCATGGGGTCGCAGAGAGTCGGACACAACTGAGCAACTGAACTGAACTGAACTGAACTGAACTGAATCTTATAAACAACAGTACTTGGTTTTCCCTTTATGTTTTGAAGACTCCAAACTTCCAAAGAGGCTGACGTCACCTGTGTGGTGTTACAGCCCTTGGACTGAAGGAGCATCTGTCATCGTTGGTTGCAGGGAGTTGTTTCAGTGGCTCTGGCTCTCTCAGGGCCTGTGAGCATTCACCTAACCTCATCTGATGGAAATATTTGACAGAACTTGTCAAATGCCTCTGGTTCTTTTCTGCAATAATAGTGAAGTGATGAATGGTCAAAGAGTAGATTCTAAAATAAGAATGTTCATGCCTGCTGAACTCATCTGGGGGATTATCCCCCTCCAACCAGACTATGAGGTGATGGAGGTAAAAGCATGCCTCATGGGACCTGGTATACAGCTGGCAATAGGTACTGCTTAAGAAAAAAAAAAAAAGTGATCAAACAACTCACTCATAGTAAACATGAGTCCCAATAAAATAATAGAGAAAATAAAGCCAGCAATTTGAAGGGCTCTCATCTTTATGCTTCCTTGCGGTTCTGTATGGTTAATAGTGTTTCTTGTAGTTTTGTGTCTTTAGACTTTATGATAAATGGTTAGGAGCCAGCATTTGTCATTAGAGTAAAATGACATTGCCTAAGTCCCATCGTCTTAACTGAGAAACACCAAAAGTCTTGCAAAAGGGCCCCACCTCATGTTTATTTTGTTGTCAAATGCAATGGACTACGGCACCTTATTCTGGAGAAAACAAAAGAAGGCAGGTTTTGAGAAGTCAAGAAATCACATAACAATGATTTCCAGGAAAGATCTTTATTCTATCTCCTTTCAATTTCCTCACATAACGTAGAATCAGCTCCACTCTTTCAGAGTCACCAGGTAGAGCTGCGGGAATCAGAAAAGAAAGCCAAGTCCTTCTTTCACATTTCAGAACTCTTTGGATAATCACTTTTGACCTTGGACAGATTTCACTGTATGGATCACCTTGAAGATGGCCTCCTGTAAAAGTCCACCCTGTCCTTTAAAGACTGGATTTAATGACACTTGTGAAGGCACACAGTGTTAGTCACTCAGTGGTGTCCGACTCTGTGACCCCATGGACTCTAGCCTTCCGTGCTCCACTGTCCATGGAATTCTCCAGGCAAGAATATTGGAGTTGGTTGCCATTCCCTTCTCCAGGGAATCTTTCTGACCCAGGAATTGAACCCAGCTCTCCCACATTGCTGAAGAATTCTTCTATTTTCCTCGGCAAGTGAGACAGTTCTAAGAAAACGATTTTTTTCTTCTTTACATGGGGTTTCTTTCTTCTGAACAAGCCTTGCATTTACAGGAATTGTATGCTACAGTATGAATAGTGAATCTGGAAAAGCATTTTTTCCAGGATAGATGTATGTTCAGTTCAGTCGCTCAGTCGTGTCCGACTCTTTGCGACCCCGCAAACCACAGCACACCAGGCCTCCCTGTCCATCACCAACTCCCAGAGTCCACCCAAACCCATGTCCATTGAGTCAGTGATGCCATCCAACCATCTCATCCTCTGTCGTCCCCTTCTCTTCCTGCCCTCAATCTTTCCCAGCATCAGGGTCTTTTCCAAAGAGTTAGCTCTTCGCATCAGGTGGCCAAATGATTGGAGTTTCAGCTTCAGCATCAGTCCTTCCAATGAACACCCAGGACTGATCTCCTTTCAGATAGACTGGTTGGATCTCCTTGTAGTCCAAGGGACTCTCAAGAGTCTTCTCCAACATCACAGTTCAAAAGCATCAATTCTTCAGCACTCAGCTTTCTTTATAGTCCAACTCTCACATCCATACGTGACCACTAGAAAAACCTTAGTCTTGACTAGACGGACGTTTGTACCAAAGTATTTTCTCCCTGCTATTCAATCGTGACTGTTCTCATTACACATACCTGTTCCTAGATAAGTGGAGCAACATAAAATTATGTCCAAGGAAAGCTAAAAATATTTTATTGGGTATTAGATGATTCTGAAACAAGTAATTTAAATTTTTTCTTTGTATTGACCAAGGCAGAGAAAGGTTATTCTAATTCCACTCATCAATTAATTTAATAAACATTACTGTGCATCTTTTACAGGCCATGTATAGTGTCTGTATCAGCTTATAGAAGAACAGCCACTGTGGAGACCCTGCCTTGGAGGCTGGGGGGCTGTGTGAGGGCATCTCTGCCTGATTCTGAAATCAGTACCAGGGAGCCCTCTCACCCCAAGATAAGCCACTTACCCCCATCAGCCTAATTAAAAGTGATAATCTGGTCTCTTGTGGGCTTTCTGGTTTGGTTTTGTTGAATTTCTTAGTGAGGTCAAGGACTGGGTGTGGGGGAAAAGTACAGACACCAGAAGGTGCTATCAGTCCAGCCCGCACAGACCCTTAATTAAGAATAGATTTGGCCCCTAGAACCTGCAACATTACTCATGTCAGTAAAGTGAACCCTGCGATGAACTGGGGACCTTAACTGCTTATGATGTATTAACGCAGTTAATCCTTGGCTTAAAAGATAAGTTGCCATTCTGTTGATAATGGCTGTGCATGTGAGGGGAGTAGGTATATGAGGAATTTATGAACCTTCCTGTCAATTTTGTTGTAATCCTAAAACTGCTTTAAAAAAAAAAAAAAACGGTCTTAAATAAAAATAACACTCAGGGCAGATGTGTTTGGTAAAACTTTTATTTCACTCTTATGTATACTAAATTGCTTCAGTTGTGTCCAACTCTTTGTGACCCTATGGACTGTAGCACGCCAGGCTCCTCTGTCAATGGGATTCTCCAGGCCAGAATACTGGAGTGGGTTTCCATTTCTTCCTCCAGGGGATCTTCCCGACTCAGGGATAGAGTCCCTGTCTCCTGTGTCTCCTGCACTGCAGGTTGATTCTTTACTGGCTAAGCCATCATATGCACACATACTGTATAAATGTGTGTGCTTGTTGGATTGTGATGTAAAACCTTTTTGGGGGGTCAAAAATGTTTGCAGGCCATTGTAGTTACCTTATACTTGCAAATAAAATCACAAATTAACCCCCAAAAGCAAAAGAAAACAAATAAAATAGAACAGGTTTGATTCTTGCTAAAGATACTTGGAGTCTAGTTTCTGCCCCCTCTGCCCTCTCCTCACCCCTGGGTCAGTGTGCCTTCTGTAGAGACAGAGTCATCCCATGTGGGGTTGGCCAGTGACCTCCCTTTACACTTCCACATTTTAAACTTGAAAGGAAGGGAACTTCTCAGTGAATCATTGAGAGAGCACGCTCCCTTTTACTGTGTCTCAATAATGAATGAGAAGCAGAGTCAGTAAGAGCACAGATCCACCCGGAGTGTAATTACAGGCGCTCATTCAGCTTCTGGCTCGTCCCCCACCTGCCACTCCTGTAGTCTGTGTTCTGCCGCCGTGGCTGGCCCGCCACTATCATACCTGCACCTTACAGCTTCTTGCTTCCATAGTTTGCTCTTATTATTCAATATGCCTTTGTTTACCTGGCTGGCTCTCTCTCCATGGTCCAAAACTAGGCTCAGAGACCATTTCCCTCTTCTGCCTGTCTTTGGTACCCTGTGGTCAGGGCACCAGGGCCATCCTTTCAATTATTGTAATGTATCACAAGTCTATTTATACATCTGTCTTTTCCTACCAGACTAAAAGCATGAAAGTATTTATTTTTAATTTGTTTGTAATTAGAGGATAATTGTTTTGCAATATTGTGTTGGCTCTTTTCATATGACAATGGGCATCAGCCATAGGTATTCATATGTCCTCTCCCTCTTGAATCCCCCCACCCCCACCTTATCCTACCCCTCCAGGTTGTCACACTTGAGCTCTACACTGAGCTCCCTGTGTTATACAGCAAGTTCTCATTAGCTATTTATTTTCCCTATGGTAATGTATATGTTTCAATGCTACTTTGTCAAATTGTCCCACCCTCTCCTTCACCCGATGTGTCCACGAGTCCATTTTCTGTGTCTGCGTCTCTATTTGCTGTTCTGTCACTCAGTCATGCCTGACTGTCTGCAACCCCATGGACTGTAGCCCACCAGGCTCCTGTGTCCACATGGGATTCTCCAGGCAAGATTACTGGCATGAGTTGCCATTCCTTCTCCAGGGGATCTTCCTGATCCAGGGACTGAACCTGAGTCTTTTACAACTGCTGCATTGGCAGATGGGTTCTTTATCATCTGAGCCACCAGGAAAGCCCTATTAGGTACCTAATAGGCATCTTTATTCTGCCCTGCAAATAAGTTCACCAGTACTATTTTTCTAGATTTCATGTATACGAGTTAATATACGATACTTGTTTTTCTGACTTACTTCACTCTCTACAACAGGCTCTAGTTTCATCCATTTCACTAGAACTGGCTCAAATGTGTTCATTTTTATGACTAATATTTCATCATATATATGTACCACAACTTTTTTATCCATTCATCTGTTGATGGACGTCAAGGTTGCTTTCATGTCCTAGATATTGTAAATAGTGCTATAATGAACACTGGGGTTCATGTGTCTTTTTCAATTATGGTTTTCTCAGGGTATATTGGAGAAGGAAATGGCAACCCACTCCAGTATTCTTGCCTGGAGAATTCTAGGGACAGAGGAGCCTAGTGGGCTGCCATCTATGGGGTTGCACAGTCTGACATGACTAAAGTGACTTAGAAGCAGCAGCAGGGTATATGCCCAGAAGTGGGATTGCTGGGTCATATGGCAATTTTATTACTAATTTTAAAAGGAATTGAGCTGCAGGAATTGCTTGTATATTTTTGAGATTAGTTGTTTGTCAGTTGCTTCATTTGCTATTATTTTCTCCCATTCTGAAGACTCTTTTCACCTTGCTTATAGTTTCCTTTGTTGTGCAGAAGCTTTTAAGTTTAATTAGGTCCCATTTGTTTATTTTTGCTTTTATTTCCAATATTCTGGGAGGTGGGTCATAGAGGATCCTGCTGTGATGTGTGTCAGAGAGTGTTTTGCCTATGTTCTCCTCTAGGAGTTTTATAGTTTCTGGTCTTAAATTTAGATCTTTAATACATTTTGAGTTTATTTTTGTGTATGGTGTTAGAAAGTGTTCTAGTTTCATTCTTTTACAAGTGGTTGACCAGTTTTCCCAGCACCACTTGTTAAAGAGATTGTCTTTAATCCATTGTATATTCTGGCCTCCTTGTCAAAGATAAGGTGTCCATAGGTGAGTGGATTTATCTCTGGGCTTTCTATTTTGTTCCATTGATCTATATTTCTGTCTTTGTGCCAGTACCATACTGTCTTGATGACTATGGCTTTGTAGTAGAGCCTGAAGTCAGGCAGGTTGTTTCCTCCAGTTCCATTCTTCTTTCTCAAGATTGCTTTGGCTATTTGAGGTTTTTTGTATTTCCATACAAATTGTGAAATTATTTGTTCTAGCTCTGGAAAAATACCATTGGTAGCTTGATAGGGATTGCATTGAATCTATAAATTGCTTTGGGTAGTATACTCATTCTCACTATATTGATTCTTCTGATCCATGAACAAAAATACACAAGCAACTCCTGCAGCTCAATTCCAGAAAAATAAACGACCCAATCAAAAAATGGGCCAAAGAACTAAATAGACATTTCTCCAAAGAAGACATACAGATGGCTAACAAACACATGAAAAGATGTTCAACATCACTCATTATCAGAGAAATGCAAATCAAAACCACAATGAGGTACCATTTCATGCCAGTCGGAATGATTGTGATCCAAAAGTCTACAAGCAATAAATGCTGGAGAGGGTGTGGAGAAAAGGGAACCCACTTACAGTGTGGGTGGGAATGCAAACTAGTACAGCCACTATGGAGAACAGTGTGGAGATTCCTTAAAAAACTGGAAATAGAACTGCCTTATGACCCAGCAATCCCACTGCTGGGCATACACACTAAGGAAACCAGAATTGAAAGAGACACGTGTACCCCAATGTTCATCGCAGCCCTGTTTATAATAGCCAGGACATGGAAGCAACCTAGATGTCCATCAGCAGATGAATGGATAAGAAAGCTGTGGTACATATACACAATGGAGTATTGCCCAGCCATTAAAAAGAATATCTTTGAATCAGTTCTAATGAGGTGGATGAAACGGGAGCCTATTATACAGAGTGAAGTAAGCCAGAAAGAAAAACACCAATATAGTATACTAACGCATATATATGGAATTTAGAAAGATGGTAATGGTAATCCTGTATGTGAGACAGCAAAAGAGACACAGATGTATAGAACAGTCTTTTGGACTCTGTGGGAGAGGGCGAGGGTGGGATGATTTGGGAGAATGGCATTGAAACATGTATAATATCATATATGAAATGAATAGCCAGTCTAGGCATGATACAGGATGCTTGGGGCTGGTGCACTGAGACGACCCAGAGGGATGGTATGGGGAGGGAGGAGGGAGGGGGGTTCAGGATGGGGAACATGTGTATACCTGTGGCAGATTCATGTTGATATATGGCAAAACCAATACAATATTTTAAAGTAATTAACCTCCAATTAAAATAAATTTATATTAAAAAATAAATGTTTGCCAAAAACAAAAACAACAACAAAAAAAAAATAAAAGGAATTTCTGTACTGTTCTCCATGGTGGTTATATCAATTTACATTCCCACCAACAGTGCAAGAGGCTTCTCTTTTCTCCACACCCTCTCTAGCATATACTGTTTGTAGATGTTTTGATGATGGTCATTCTGACTGATACGAGGTGATACCTCATTGTAGTTTTGATTTGCACTTCTTTAATAACGAGCAATGTTGAGCATCTTTTCATGGGTTTGTTGGCCATCTGTATGTCTTCTTTGGAGAAATGTCTGTTTAAGTCTTCTGCACAGTTTTTGATTGGGTTGTTTTTCCGGTATTGAGCTGCATGAGCTGCTTGTATATTTTGGAGATTAATCCTTTGTCAGTTCTTTTATTTGCAATTATTTTCTCCCATTCTGAGGGTTGTCTTTTCATCTTGCTTATAGTTTCCTTTGCTGCAAAATCTTATTTACATTTTAAGGCTCTGGCACAGAACTTGGCATAGAGTATTATCTCTATAAATAATTTTGTAAATGGAACAGAGGACATTTAAAAGTATATTTCCTTATGTTCTCATATTTGCTAAGGGGCTCAGAATAAAACTGGCAGCAATGTTTTAAAAATGGATATATGTTTGTTGATAAATGCTTTTTATGGAAAAAGGGAAAAAGACTGACCAGACACTAAACTTCCCCCAAACTCATAGCCCCCAAACTGCCTTTTAAACTACTTTCATCTTTCATTTTGCCTCTACGTTGACCTTCATGTGGTCCATTGAATTAGTTTTGAAGGCTTGCTTATCACATCAACTTCTAAGATTTTCATAAAGTCATTCTATGCCTGGGTTACTCTGTTTGTGAAATTAAAGATGATATTGACTTCTGCTTAGGCAAGGCTGATGAAATGATCCTTGATTGAAAAGTTTTATAACCAAATTCTGGCAAACCATGATTTCAGGCACATTTTCCCAAGGTTCCGATAATCATATTAGTGATCAAAGGGAGAAAAAATGTGTTTGCAATTTGACAGTTTTTTATTTTTCTCTCTCAAGTCAAACTCACTCAGTTAAATAACCCGGTCAATTTTGATTCATGTCTCTTGTTTCTAAATTATTCAGCTCTGTCATGGAAAATTGTAATTGCTTGATCTTATCATTAGATAATATGCTGACAGGCTTACAAGACAATGTGTTTTTGTTGGTGGTGGTGGTGTTATTTCAGTGCACCATATTTAAACCATCACTCTATTCCTTATCTATCCAGTAGGTGGTAATTTGGTTTACTGCTATAAATGTGAATTTTCTGTTTTCTGACCATTCAAAATTGCTGTTATCATCCATTTCACAAATAAAATACTATACCCAGAGATAGTGTAATATTAAAAAGAAATGTGTGAGGAACACAAATAATCCAGGGAAATGGTTAAAGCAAATTGGAGGCTAAGACTGCCTCCTGTTTGGACCTCTACCATGTCTTTTGAGGCTAAAAGGTGGTTCAGATGGTAAAGAATCCACTTGCAATATGGGAGACCCAGGTTCGATCCCTGGATTGGGAAGATCCCCTGGAGGAGGGCATGGCAACCTACTCCAGTATTCTTGCTTGGAGAATCTCCATGGACTGAGGAGCCTGGTGGGCTACAGTCAATGGGGTTGCAAAGAGTCCCACATGACTGAACAACTAAGCACTGCACAGCAGCATAGCTCCTGCAGAGAAACTGCCATGCTCAGAAATAAAAGTCATCATCTCCTTAAAACCCAGATCTTTCCTCACCATTACCAATGTATCCTCCATTGTCATGTATGTTCTCAGCTGTGCCCTTTATTATTTCAGCACACAACTGCCCAACAAAGGATTTTTACTCAAAATGATCATGTGGTCCTGCTTTCAATCACCCTTCGCTTTTCACCTGTCCATTCTTCTAACATCACTTTTATTGCAAAGTTTTCTGGCCAAATGTCCTCACTCACTGGGGTTGTCTCTCATTGTTGCTTTTAGTCACTCAGTCATGTTCTACTCTTTGCGACCCTCCACCATGCTCCTTTGTCATGAGATTTCCCAGAGAAGAATACTGCAGTGGGTTGCCAATTCCTCCTCCAGGAGATCTTCCTGACCCAGGGATCAAACCTTTAGCACTGAGTCACCAGGGAAGCCGGGGGTTGCCTCTACAATAATCAATTTGCCATCTTCATCTCTGGGGCACAGTGGCTCTGCTTTTGTGTCACCTGTCTTGGCAATGGGCACAAAGCAGGAAATATTGTCTAATTTCCTTACAATCCCAAGTATGGTTTCTTCACAACATACCAAAAAGTTTCTAGCCAGGCTCATATCCCATTGCAAAGCAAATGCAGAGCTGGAAGTGAGGTGACAATCAGATGAGTCAGGAATTTCATTTCCTGGTCTCCTGGCTATGGAAACACACCAAGTGCCAAGGAAGCCGTGCTCCTGAGTGTTCTTCTCCAAGATCCTGAGGGGCTGAGAGCACAGAGTGACCAGGAAGTCCAGACCTGCTGTAGAAGCGAGCTCTTAGCATACTCCCAGCCCCTGTCAGGGCTAGGGAGAGAGGCTTATTCTGCAGGGTCAGGGCATAGATGGCCGGTGTTCAGTGAGGCTTTCAAAAGTTCCGTTCAAGACACTTTGTTAAATGGGTTCACCACTGCTGATGAGATCGTGAGATCAACATAATAAGATTCAAGGCTATTTTAACTTTTAAAATGTGCTCAACTTTTTTGCAGATGGCCTTTCAGAGTGATTCCTGTTCATAAATATTGATCAGTCAATGAGAAGGAGATGCCTCTCTGAACTGTAGGACAGCATTTTATCGAGGAAGAATCCACTCCATAGTGGCTCTTACTATAATAAATATCCACTCACTCTATTATTATAGGCCAAATTCTAAGCCCCAAAGAAATAACTTTTTCAAGTTACAGGCATGATATCATTATTCAACTTGTAAAAATAATGGCCTCTGGCCAGAAAGGAATTTTTTTTAATTAATTGTCTCACTTGTAGTCCAAATTCCACTTGGGAATTGCTTTCAGAGCTTTTTCCTGAATCTGTGGGGCAAAGGTTGCAATTCAAGGAACAAGGTGAATTTTTATCAGTAACTAAGTCTGTGAAAGGCAATAAACACTTTCTTTTCCCAAGGCAATGTGATGAATCACACTTTCTATCCTTCCTCCCCCTCTGGAGTAAAGTTTGTTTGTTTGTTTATATGTATATGTATGTATGCATTTATTTATTTGTATCATTGCCTATATAGGCCTAAGTATATTGTTAGGTTGCAGCCCATAATTTAATTTATATGCTCTATGCTTATGAAGT
Organism: Capricornis sumatraensis; assembly: GCF_032405125.1. NCBI lineage: Eukaryota > Metazoa > Chordata > Mammalia > Artiodactyla > Bovidae > Capricornis > Capricornis sumatraensis. Next base: position 47,024,005 of record NC_091083.1, read on the forward strand.
ACTTTATAATTTTTCCAACTGAGTTCACTTAAATAAGCATTTTGATTGTCTTATTAGCACTTACAAGTGTTCAGAAATGATATAGTTATACCCACTTCATGCATGAGTTGACTGTGTCTTGGACATGGTAAATGAGTCACCATGAGTGCACATTCAGTCTCTCAGTTGCGTCTGACTCTTTAGCCTGCCAGACTCCTCTGTCCATGGAATTTTCCAGGCAAGAATACTGGAGTGAATTGCCATTTCCTCCTCCAGGGGACCTTTCTGCACTTGAGATCACACCCTCATCTCCTGCAAGGACAGGTGGATTCTTTACCAATGAGCCATCAGGGATGCTACCACCCATTAGTCTGAGTCAATGCTCTTTCTTCCATTCACCCCAATTTTATTCTTTTCACAGGCTGACTATTCAGGGAGCCCCTTGCTTTAGGATGCTGAAATTCCCTTTTATCTTCACTATAAGTAGGGACTGAAATTCTCCAGTCTCATTTAGGGAAGGAGGAGGAAATAAGAAGGTGGATAGATATCCAGCTTGTTTTCCAGAATCCAGGAGATCAAACTGTTAATCCCATTTCAATAATTTCTATTATTTCTATTGTATAGAAATATACAATGTTTTTGTGCTGGATGTAATTAGGAATGGTACCATGATGGAGGAGACTTAATGGGTTCCCTACCATGTTTCAGGAAGAACACTAGCTTTATACTTTCTTTGCAGTTTCTCCAACAATTTAACCTTCCAGACTGTTTATAAATAAGATATTGCTTGTTCCCAATTTCCTTTGGAGGAAATAGCCTTCAAAGATATTGAACCATTGATCCAAGTTTGCATATCAGTAAGTGGCAAGCAGATGGTGGCTCAAACCTCATTTACTCTAAGTTCATTCTTCCCAGGGCACAAGGTTGGACCAACCCTACTGCCAGTGACCTCCTCCCCAAGCCCATTATAGCCACCCCAGTGGAAAACCCTGCTCTCTACCACACAGGAAAAGACAACCAAAAAATTTAAAGCATTCCCTTTACTAGAGGAGATTGGAAAGAGAGGCATTCTTATTATCTTAAATCTCTCAGCTCTTTGAAAAAGGATTATCAAAAATATTGTCCTTAATTTATTATTTGGATTTTCTTTATGATGCCAAGTAGGGATAAGGAGAATGTTTATGTTTCCTTTCATGTAGATTTACAGTTTTTACCTTATGTGCCACCAGCCATACCTGTCTAGCATCCAAGTCAGCCTCAGAAATGTTATTGGATAAGAGATCTTTAAGGAAAGAGCAATCAAGGAAAACGGCTGCATCCAGTGGTGACAGGTTAGGTCCCTATGCTGACTCTGCCTCTGAAAAGAGCTAAAAATATGTTTAGCTAAAACATGAGAGTTGAAAGGGAGACATAGGAGAACAGATAAAAGAGGAGGAGGGAAGGTGAAATGAAAAAGCAACTAGCAAATATTTTGAGGCAAATAAGCTTTAAAACTATTAAATAATTAAATCTTCGTAATTAAATGTTTCTCCTCCCCCAAAAACAACACAAAGGAAATAAACATCTCCCTCTAATAACAAGCAATGTGAGCTTGGCTGTCCGTATTCCACCAAGTCCGTGTTACTGATCTTTATATAAGTTTCAAAAACAAAAAGATTTGTGAAACGAGTTCTAGAATTCTTCCCTTAAAAGTACTGATTTATTTAACATGTTTGTGTGGAAAATTTCAAAGATAATACAGGATATTATTATATCTATCCTCACATCATGTGTCATCCTGAATCTGTCACTCAGCTTCAGTGACAACAAGTTGCGGCCAATTTTGCTCCATTTGAATCCCCTGTTCTCTCTTCCCCAGATATTCTGAAGCAATTTCAGATGTCACAGCAACTGCAACCAATCCCTTCCTTTTAAGATAAGAAGTTTTGCATATTATAACCTCAACAGTCTTACTGTACCTAAAATCTTATAATTATTCCAAACATCATCAATTACATAGTTGGTAATCATCCCTGTAGTCTCAAAAGTTTTTTAAGCATTTCCTGTTTACACATGAGGGCCATAGGCTGATTTTTCAATCATTGGTTATGATATAAACAACATTCCTTTCGTTTCCAGGGCTTTTGATAACATGTCCACTGAGACACTTGAGCCATCTTTCCAAGATCTTTACTCCTTAATCAGCTTCACTTCGTGGTTCTTGGTGAAACTCACAGGAAATAGTTTGGTCAGCAGAGAGGGCCACATCCCCCAGGTGAGCTTTGAGAAGGAGGTTGGTAATCGTCAGAAGGCCATGCCAACTCAACCTCGCATTTTGCTATGGATCAATGTGGGTAACTGTGCATGAAGCCAGTTTCCTCCCCGTCTTATGCTTGCCAGCTGTATTAAAGACATTGAAAGTAAATATCATTAATCTATTTACATGTAGAATTTACATTTATTTCTCCTCTAAGGAGATATGCAAATATCTGTATCATTTCAGACTGTTTATGGCACTTTTGTACCAACAATAGATGGTCATTCCAAATGGAACGGAACTATGCAGAACTATTATGTCTGAACTTGAATCACAGGATATGATTCAACAGGGATAAGGAAATAACAAGAATTGTTTAGATGAGCGCCTGTAAAAACATTCAGCATTAGCTTTCTCTTTTTCTTTTTTTAAAAAATAATCTTAAAATTCTGAAATCCTAAAACCTTCTGATTTTACTAGAGATACCTGTGACAATGATGATGATATTAAAATTTGAAATTCAGGCTAACCTGGAAGTAAGCTTGTGGTAAGTCATGCTTCATAAACCATGGTCTCTGGAAATCTGTAACTGTTGGCTAAATGCTCCTGAAATTCAGAGAAACAAGACCACTGGCAAATATAAATCAAGGAAGTTACTGAAATAATTCAGGAGAAAGATAGAGAAAAATTCAAGGGAGCAGACAAATACTATTATCCTTAGCTCTGCGTGGGATTTGCCCACAAAATATCCATCTGTTACTCCTCAAACGTACTCAGTGATGTGAGAGGGGGAAGAATGTGCTTGTTTGAGAATTGGGCTGTGTCCATACTAATGAAGGAAAGGAAGCCTGTCTGCTTCCGTCCTCCCCCGACCTCATAAGCTGTTGGTGTAAACTTTTTGGTGGGCTCCGTTTCCATTTAAAGGCAGGAAGCACTTCATAGGCATTTGAGCAACAAGGCAACAATTTTCATTTTAAGCTATTATGGAAATAAAATATTAATACGAAGCCCATTAACGAAAGATGGAGTGGATTCTAGAGATCATTAAGAGCAGGCAATTAAAGTGACCTCCCTTGGAGGTGCTTCAAAAATCCATAACTAGTTACTTAGTCAACGTTTCAATTAAATGGGTTAGAATTCTAAACTTCTCCAAAAGTTTCAGATTCAGATTTTCCAAAATGGAAGCCTGAATATATAAAATTAAAATATTATACAATGTAGAAAGTACACACATTGGTCAGATTTTCCTGGCTGTGAACTTATTTAAATTTGTTTTTTGTTTTTTAAATATTATCTTTAATGAAACTTCCAAAATGGATGAATCCTTTTCCCCTGAGAAATCACTTGAAAGAGAATTGTGGCAAATGACATTTGAAAATTTTAAATTATATCACACTGAAAGTCAGAATTTTTTTCCTAAATTACTTTAGGTAAAAGACAGACTTGTGGGATTTTAAGTAACTTACATCATTTGAATGTCATTTAAATTTATAGACAGTGAAATCCACTCTTCTTTTGTGTATAGTTTCATACTGTCTGACAGATGTATAGAGTCGTGCAGTCATTATTGTAATTATGATACAAGAGTCCCCCTGGCCTCACTTAGATAAACCTCCTAGGAGTGACATTTGTAGTCAACCCTCTGCCCATGTGTCCCTATAACTGTATGTTTTCTAGAATGACACACAAGTAGAATCATGCAGAATGAAGCCTTTGGATATTTGGGGGGCGGGGTGTCACAATTTTCTTCAAGTTAATATCTTACTCCACAAAGTCAAACACAGAAGACTTAAAGTTAAAGAGAATTGTTTAGACACCCTTTGATATTATAGTTTCTATGTGTATTACATCTCTATCTATTGGACTCTCCCCAGACAAGGCTAGAATTTTTACTTTCCAAAGTCATACGTATTTTAAAGATTTAAGCAGTGGAAAATACTCCTTTACTCTAACACAGATATTTACTATGTCTGTTGCTTTTCCTTCATTTCAAAATCATGAAGATTCCTCCTGAAGCTGTTTGCCTTCAGCCGATTTTCAGATTTTTTTAAAGAGCTCTTCTGCAGGAGATAAGCAGTGTTAGATATGTTTTACCTGAAACTGCATTCTGCTCAGGGGTCACCTGCATCGCATGCGTCACCTTTCCTATGTCTCACGCCACAGCAGGCTTTTCCCTTTGCATTCTCTTATGACAACATATCCAAACTTCCTCCTTGAGAGTCCTGTTCCATGGCTTTCTTTCCCTCATCTAAGTTCTAGTATCACACACATCAGTAATTCCTTTTGTTTTAACAATATATGTCTCTCAACCATAACTGTTCTTTTTCCTTCTAAATGACACTGCAAAATAAAAAAATCTAGAGGGTGTCTCTGCTTCCATTCTTGTGCCCTCTCAAATCTCTTAAACACACTAGCACCCCTATAATATTTCTTAATTTGAATTTTACCCAAGCCTTCTCATTCTTAAAAACTTTCAAAGGCTCTGTCCTGACTACAGGATAAAATACAAAGCCTTAGTGTGTATTTTATCACATCTTATAAATATAACATCATTCCATTGCCTTCACTAGGCAATAGGTTTCTTGAAGTCATGGCTTGTATTCCATTTTACTTTTTGGGAATATCCTTCATCTAGTGGGCTTCCCAGATGGTGCAGTGGTAAACAATCTGCCTGCAAATGCAGAAGACACAGGAGATGTGAGTTTGATGCCTGGATCGGGAAGATCCCCTGGAGTAGGTAGTGGCAATCCACTCTGGTATTCTTGCTTAGAAAATCCCGTGGACAGAGGAGCAGGGCAAGGTATAGTCCATGGGGTCCCAAAGAGTTGGCCATGAATGAGGGACTGAACTCTGTACTGCATACTAACATCTAGCATAACGTAGATATTAGTATTTTCTGAGCTGAAAATCTTGTCTTTTTCCTAAGTTTTACCAATAATACATCTCCTTACCACAATCAATGCATCTTATTTTTCAACCCCACTGTTTTTGTCCACTTACATGTTTATATACCTTAATAAGCTCTAAGCTGTCTTAATACAGAAAGTTCCCCTATATTTCACTGCACTTTGCCTAGTAGTTAGGGTCTTCCCTTGTAACTAATTGATAACCAGTACATATCCTGTAATTGTATGATGAAATAAAAGGAAATATTCAATGGTAAATTTCTTTGGATATTATAAAGTTTCCTTCCTTATTTCATTCATGCTTATATTATTATATGAGATATTTTTACATGGAAAGTGTTTTCCTTGGTAGCATAATATGAGTGATTATCTGTTTCTTTTAAAATCACAATTAAAAAGGCCGCAATGGGACATATGTGACATATTTCAGACATATTCTCCAATCTGTTGGTTTTTCAAAGTCAAAAATCTATATCTTTTAGATAACAAAGTGAAAAATTTTAAACTATACCTGTTGAAACATAACTAAGCAATCTCCAAGGCTATACATTCAACAGCTAACATCACAATCTTTAAATAAATAAATATGCCTTAACAGACATTCCCAGATTCTTTCTAATTATATTTTCTAAACATAAAGTGATCTGAAAGTATATTTTTTGAAATATTATTAAATAAAGAAAAAGTCTGTAAGAACTTTAATTGTGCTTTGATTGAAGATTAATTTTCCTTTTTGATCATTGATGTCTCTACTCATCGCGACACTCACTTTGTGTCAACATGTGGTTCGCCTCTGCCCAGGGACACAGTGCTTCCTGCCCTGAGGTCTTTCCTGGGTGCTCTGATTGCTGATGGAGCCTGGAGGGGAAGCAGAAGAAACAGAAAGCAAACAAGCACTTTGAGTAGGTGGACCTCTGAGTGATCAAAGTACTCTCAGTTCTCATTAGGCTCAAAGGAGGAGTTCAGCATCAGCCCAGTTTTGGCCAACAACTTAAAGATAAAATAAAAGGGTGTGGCAGGAAGGGTTGACATTTCCAGGGGCCAGAGCAGGTGATTTACTATGAGAACCAAACATGAAAAAGCCAAGAGAACAAGAACTTCATTGAGCCAGAAATTTTTCTTTCCTTTTGTCCTTAATTTTCCCCAGATGTGTTGACTTGTCTTCTTTTTTCTCCTTTTGCGTCACGCTCTTACACTCACACACACACACACACACACACACACACACACACACACACACACTAAACACATTCATTTATTATCTTATTCTTGGTTGTGTTATTAGCGACAGCCCTGGAAGTATGTATTGGGTTGTCCAAAAAGTTTGTTCGGCAGTGAATACATAGCTCAGTAATGTACTTGGTGAAAATGAAAAATATGTCTTTTATTTAAAATTGAATGAACTTCTTGGATAACCCAATGTATTAATTTTCTTCAACCCAAGGAAACAAAATTAGATATTTTAGTAAAGTCATAAGCCAAAAAAACAGAATTGAGAAGTAGATATCCCAGCTCTTGTAAAGGATTTGAGTGTGTTATGCTATTTATTGTAGATATGAAATTATATAATCCCAGAGCTTCCTAAAGCTGCAGCTGTTATAATTTCACACCTCCCGATGGTACTCACTTCAGGGTCCCAGGGTGCTTCTTCAGAGAGGTGTCCCCAGAACTGACTCAAACAAAAGAGCTGGAAGGAGAGCAGCTTGACACTCACCAAATGAGCTGGCAAACTGAGTCAATTAGCAGCCTCATTTAGGATCAGGTTTTCCACACTCCGTACAATGAGGAGCTCAGTTTTACAGGGCAGTCTGTGCGAACCATGGAATCAGTAGTCTGCTGATTTTATTGCACTCGTCCTGGGAAGCCAGAGGATAGCCAGAGGATAGTGGACCTTGAACAGAGTCGGGGTGGCTCACATCCAGCTGGTACCGCTAATTGTGCTGACTGCCGAGGGACAGTGCCCTATCCTGTGTCAAGGGCCCCCAACCTCCAGGATCTAATGCCTGATGATCTGAGGTGGAGTTAATGTGATAATAACAGACATAAAGTGAACAATCAATGTACTGTTCTTGAATCGTCTCCAAACTGTCCCCCATCACACTCTCCATGCATGGAAAAACTGTCTTCCACAATACCTGTCCCTGGTGCCAAAAAAGTTGGGGGCTGCTGCTGTATGTTCATCTTAACACCTTGGAATATTTATATTAAAATCTCCCTTCCACACTCTAACAACTTCAAGTATAAGCATATCCTTTCATTCTTTGGCTCTTTGTACTCTCACTTTCACACTCCTTCCATTTTTAAGTTCTATTATAGAATGATGTTAAGAGAATTTTTGAAAAAATGATCGTATTATGATCAGAAAGAAGTACATTTATTTAAAGATACTGATGTCCCAGGCATTATGCGAACCCTGTGTATAATTTGGGACATTGTGTGAAGTGGGTGTTACTATTACCTGCATTTTAATAATGAGGAAATAGAGACGTAAAATTATTCACTGGTCCAAGTTTTAAAAAACACAAAAGAGATAAACTGTTAACCAGGTCCTTTGTGATCTATCTCTGCTAAACTCTTCAGCCTTGTCTGGAATGGTCTCCCACCTACATTTTAACAATATGACCTGCCATGATGCATAAACAAATATACACTATGCAGGAAGGTCACTGAGATTATTCCATCAAGAGATGTCTAGGGGATATTAACTGTATGTCGTTTAAAATGGGTCAAGGGACTGCCCTGGTGGTCCAATGGTTAGGACTCCATGCTTCCAATGCCAGGAAGGAACTAAGATCCCTGGTCAAGGAACTAAGATCCTCCATGTCAGGCAGCTAGAAAGCTTAAAAAATAAATAAATAAAATAAAAATTGGATCTTTAAAAAAATTTTAAAAATTAAATGGGCCAAGTGTCTTGGATATACTCTGATTTAGTCAATTATTTTATATTGATAAATGTAAGAGTATCACAAGAACTTTTGGTCTGTCACATGAGACCTTGGTCTTTTTGAGTCTCATTTTTATTTAAAGTCTCAAGCTCGGTAACTATCCACTATCTTGTGTGTGTGTGTGTGTACATGTGTGCTCAGTCGTGTCTGACTCTTTGTGACCCCATGGACTGTAGCCTGCCAGGCTCCACTGTCCATGGAGTTCTCTAGGCAAGGATACTGGAGTGGGTTGCCCTGCCTTTCTCCAGGGAAACTTCCTGACCCAGGGATTGAACCCGTGTCCCTTATGTCTCCTGCATTGGCCGGTGGGTTCTTTATCACTAGCATCACCTGGGAAGCACTTACCAGGATTTTATTTGTTTTCCTGAGACTAATATCACTGTCTATATGAACAACTATGCTCAGTATCTTTGCCTCCACTTTCCAATCCCACACCCTATTCATTAAATGTTCACTTCAGATTCCAATTAGATTTCTGTCTTTTTTTTTTCAACAAATCTCTTTCACCACTAGAAAACACACAAGTGTAAAAGCACATAACAAATTCAAAACAAAATAGAACAAAAGGAGTAGAATTGGAATTTGGACTACTGTTATAGGATGTCAGATATCAAACTCACAATTCATAAACCATATAGCTAATTTTAAACCATATGGATTTGAAATAATTAAACTGCTAAAATGCCAGCAAGAAATAAGACTGTAGGCCTATGTTCAAGCCTCTATTAACAAAAGATCTAATTATTTAATGAATGCATGGAAATAAATAAGATAATAAATGAGATATTTTTCAGGATAATTAATGGACAAGTAATGACACATACATTATGTCCCCAAATTATGTAAAAAAATTTAAATGTGAAATATATGTTTTGTCTGCTTTAGACATTAATATATAGATAGCTTCAGGACATACATCTTCAGGTCTTTCTGAACAGTGTAAAGCTACCTCCCGTGATAGAACAAAGTTGCTATTATGCATGTATATTTTAAACACACATGCAACAAAATGTATAAATATGTATATTCAAAGCTGCTTGCTTTCTCTGGAGGATGCAGCAAAAGGCAACAAAGTCACGATGCCCTCCTGATTCTGAATTTCCCATCATTCCACAGTGCATCTGTCCATCTGACAATGAGCCAGCATTCCTGCTTCAGTGGCCAGGTGGGGCAGGGTTACCCGCAAAATTAGAGTACTAAACGGAAGGAAGTGACAGTCAGCATGATAGTAACTCAGATCCTTCTTAAGAGCATGAGGTTTCTCTCATCTTTGTTTCCTGTTAAATATGTGGTTTGGACATTTTGAGGAAGAGATCTAATTTCAAAGTTGTCTAAATATGTTTAGTGACAAATATTGTGTTGTTTGAAAGCTCATCACTCTGAGTGACATATGTCTTGTGCACTACTTACTGGTAAGCCCAGAGCTTTATTCTCTAACAGTTTTCTTTCTGCAGGAAATATTTTGCTGTTTCTGAATAACTAAATAGCAAAGTTATATACTATGGAAGCTATGTACTAGAGAAATGGCATGTTCTAGAAACTATATCACAAGTTTTGGCTCTGAGAATTTATGCAAAGTTAATGACTGACATAAAACAGATAAGTAATAAGGATTAAAAAAATTTTTTTTTTAATTTGTTTACTTAGTTTTGGTTCTGCTGTGTCTTGGAGAAGGCAATGGCAACCCACTCCAGTACTCTTGCCTGGAAAATTCCATGTGCGGAGGAGCCTGGTAGGCTGCAGTCCATGGGGTTGTGAAGAGTCGGACACGACTGAGTGACTTCGCTTTCACTTTCATGTATTGGAGAAGGAAATGGCAACCCACTCCAGTGTTCTTGCATGGAGAATCCCAGGGCCGGGGGAGCCTGGTAGCCTGCCATCTATGGGGTCGCACAGAGTCAGACATGACTGAAGTGACGCAGCAGCAGCAGCAGCTGCTGTGTCTTTGTTGTTGCAGATTCTCTCTAGCTGTAGCAAGTGGAGGCTACTCTCTAGTTGTGGTGCATGGGCTTCTCCTTGAGGTGGCTTCTCTTGTTGTGGAGCACGGGCTATGTGGGCTTCAGTAGATGCAGTATATGAGCTCAGTAGTTGCGGCTCGTGGGCTCTAAAATGTAGGCTCAGTAGCTGAGGCATAAGGGCTTAGTTGCCCCTGGGGAATGTGGAATTTTCCCGGACCAGGGATTGAACCCGTGTCCCCTACATTGGCAGGTAGATTCTTAACCACTGGACTGCCAGGGAAGCCCAGTAACAAGGATTTACAGTGTAGCACAGGAAACTATATTCAATATCGTGTAATAACCTATAATGAAAAATAATCTGAAAAAAGTATATCTAGTGAACTTCTATTGCCTTCTCCGAGTGAACCACTACATATAAGTAAATTATTTTCATGAATTTTGTAAGCATTTATAACCAAATCGGAGAAAGAATGGCAACCCACTCCAGTACTCTTGCCTGGAAAATCCCATGGACAGAGGAGCCTGATGGGCTGCAGTCCATGGGGTCGCATAGAGTCAGACATGACTGAGTGACTTCACTTTCACTTTTCACTTTCCTGCATTGGAGAAGGAAATGGCAACCCACTCCATTGTTCTTGCCTGGAGAATCCCAGGGACAGGGGAGCCTGGTGGGCTGCTGTCTATGGAGTTGCACAGAGTTGGACACGACTGAAGCGACTTAGCAATAGCAGCAGCGTAACCAAATTATTGAATGTGAGAAAGGGGCTGTGGGGACCCACGGTTTGTAGCCAACTCAGAAGTGTGGGTACCTGGAGACCAGCATCTAAAGTGGGGACAACTTTATGGGCCCTTAACCAGTGAGGTCTGCACTGACTCTGGGTGGTCGGTGTCAGAAATGAATTAAAATGTAGGGACACACCACTGGTGTCTGCAGAGAATGGGAGCACTAGTTGAAGTGGAGAAGCCACACAATTGGTGACAGAAGTGTTGCAAGTAGAGAAAATTTTTCGTTATCAGGAAAGTGAATTTTCTAACCTTCGGTTGATACAGAGCTGCCCAGCAAGGCTGGTTAGACTCCTTAAGAGGAGCCGTTGTGGGACTTGACCCGGCAGCCTCACTGTGGCTCACAGGGGTCCCTACCTGGGCCTAGACTCTCTCTGCACCCCTAACTCAGCATCCTTCACACCCCACTGCCTTCTCTGCATGCCATCTAGACTGCCTGGACTCTCTGCTTTTCTTCCAAACCTACAGCCTCGGAGCCTCTGCCTGGAGTGCCCTCTGCCTGGAATTCTCCTCCCCTGGCCATGTCAGTGCTCATTCTATTGCTTCCTTCAGGGTTGGTGGAAACTCCACCTCCGTAGAGAACACTTGACCTTCATGGAGAACACTCTCCCTCCCTCTCGAACAGCTCCTCAGACGCCCCTTTCAATTGTTGTCATCTTTCCCACTTCATTTTCCTCCACTGGACTTATGGAAAGCTGAATGCACATTTTGTGTCTATTGTTTGCATAATTATTCCTCCTCTACCCCCTCAACTTGCTACATGCATGATGCCTTGGAGGTCAGACATTCTGGGTTTGCAATGCTCTTTCTGTAGATCTCCTGCACAAAGCCTGCCACCTTCTGGGCTCTCAAAACTATGTGTTAAAGGAGTAAACTGCAGGCAAGTAGAAAACTCAAAACACATCCATTGTGTGGTGTGTATTTTCCTAAAATATTTAAATGATCAACATCAGAAAACTTGGCAAACAGTGCTTCTGTCATTGCTTTTCTCATGGTGAGATGCTTATTTGAAGTCTGTGATAAGTACAGCAAGTCAACCCTTTGAGAACATCAGGTGGTTTATTCTGGGTGTCTGTTGTTCTCAGTGATACTACGTTAAATTCAACCATGAATCTGAAAGAACATTAAGTCGTAGTCTATAACAGAGCATTCTGTTGTTGTTATATCTATTAAGATGATTTTTAAATTGAATCAGTCTATTATTGTTGTTCAGTAGCTAAGTCATGTCTGACTCTTTGCAACCCCATGGACTTCAGCACGCCAGGCTTCCCTGTTCTTCAGTATCTCCTGGAGTTTACTCAAACTCATGTCCACTGAGTTGGTGGTGCTTTCCAACCATCTCATCTTCTGCTGCCTCCTTCTTCTTTTGCCTTCAATCTTCCCAAGCACCAGGGTCTTTTCCAGTGAGTCAACTCTTCGCATCAGATGGCCAAAGTATTGCAGTTTCAGCTTCAGCATCAGTTCTTCCAATGAATATTCAAGGTTTATTTCCTTTAGGATGGACTGGTTTGATCTCCTTGCAGCCCAAGTGACTCTAAAAAGAGTCTTCTCCCACACCACAATTCAAAAGCATCAATTCTTTGGTGCTTAGCCTTCCTTATTAGTATCAAAAATAACTTTTAATTCTTCCCCTGCTCTTCAAGACTGATTTTCCCTGTAATTTCAAAGTCTCTCAACCTGCTGTGTCATTTTTAGTCCTTCCCTCTAGTTGTCTTAACCATCAGAGGTTATTCTTCAATGGAAAACAATCACTTGATAGAGATTTCTGTGAACTGTTTTTCAGCACACTATAAATAGTCACAGCTGACTGATTCTTTTGTTTTCCTACATTTTTTATGGAACTGTAAAAAAATTCTAACACACCTAGAGATGTTATTGCTTACATGAAAAGGATATAAAATGTCTTTATGGAATCCCAGGAAATCCTGAAACTAAAATTATACTATTGTATTCATTCATTTACTCAACAAATGTTTATTGTGTCTCTGACATGAGTCATGCACTGTGGTAAGTGATGATGCTTAAAGGTAGATGAGATGCAATCCAATCTATTACAAAGCAAACCATTGTCTTAATGTGGGTGGTGCTCTGTCCTAATTTTCCTTTTTTCCTGTAATGATGCAGGCAGAACAGGTTCAGAGACACAAGCCGACATTAAGTCTGCCCTTTCCTCTTTTTGAGAATCCCTCAAACAAGAGCTTACATCTCTCATATGGCCTTGCTGTAACTTTGGATTTTTTTCTCTTTTTTCCCCCTGCTCATTACTGATATACACGTTTTCAAAGCCCCCCAAGCCCTCATTTCAGCCATGTGTACTGAGTTGCACAAAGAAATCCAGTAACTCTTTCATGAGGTATTGGCCAGAGATGATTGTGTTGGATGGCTTTGACCATTAGGATAGACTTGCTACAGTACTGTGCTGAGCTCCAAGTGGTCCATTTTCATACTGGAAAATTGGAGGCTTCTAGAAGACTATCAAATAAAATAATTTCATATGAGAAGAGCGAGCCCCATCTTAAACACAGTTTGTCCCTCAGCTCCATAGTTGTAATCTTTCTTTATGAACCAAAGAATTATATTCTCATTGAAAACCTGAGATAAATAGAAGGTATCATGTTCCAAATAGTTATTCTTAAAGATACTGTCTAACAACCAACCTTCCCCCTACCCCGTATCATATCCAAAATAGTGTCTTATCCTCTCTTCAAGTGAAAGTGAAGCCACTCAGTCATGTCTGACTCTTTGCGACCCCATGGACAGTAGCCTACCAGGCTCCTCCCTCCATGGGATTTTCCAGGCAAGAATACTGGAGTGGGTTGCCATTTCCTTCTCCAGGAGATCTTTCCTGACCCAGGGATTGAACCCTGGTGTTCCCTGGTGGCTCAGATGGCAAAGAGTCTGCCTGCAATGCAGGAGACCCGGGTTTGATCCCTGGATCAGGAAGATATCCTGGAGAAGGAAATGGAAACCCACTCCAGTATTCTTGCTTGAAAAACCCATGGGTGGAGGAGCCTGGTAGGCTATAGTCCATGGGGTCGCAAAGAGTTGGACACAACTGAGCAACTTCACTAATGTCTTGTCTTCTCTTCAGAGCATCATATAAAGTCTCTTTTCAGTTTCCAAAAGGGAGAAAGGTTATGAGACTGAAGTGCAATAATAATAATAAGCAAAAACACAAAAGTACATAAGCAGTTTCCCATGCTAAGGCCAAATCCACATGGGGTAAATAAGAGATTAGAGCTTTCGGAAAGAATATTCATGGTTTCTTATTTTCAAAAGAAAGGTTGAATAGAAAGCTTAGTCTATAGGTGAGTGTATAGCTAGACTCTTAGAATAAGAGGGATGATCAGTCAAGGGCTGGGGTGGGTGGGGACACTAGAAAGCCCCACTGTGTTTCATCTTTACCATGTCCTCTGGTTGAGACGAAAATGTTTTTCTATACCCCAGGAAGGCACGATGATGTAAGTACCCTTCATGCTTCAGTGTGAATTAAAGAGCTGATTAAAATTTTAACAAAGGAAGATTAGGTATAAGGACACAAGTTATTGTAGTCTAGCATATTCCTCATAAGAAAGGATTAAGACTATAACGATAAAGAAGGTCCAAGAAAAAACACTCTGGAAAGTTGCTTCAGATTCCTCTAGCATGTTTGAACAACAACTCAATGAATATATTAAACGATGCATGATGCAATTCTAATGCCTTACTCAAACGGAAGCTAAGATGACCCACATTTATATTCTCATATTGCATTATCAAAGCCAAAGAAATATTCTCCTTGTGTTGTCAAGATTTTAGTCCTTACGCTCAAAATGGGCTAATGCACAATGATTACTACCTTAACAGAGATGATATACATTTTAGCATACATTATTCAGCTACAATGATTTTTAATCCTCAGGCACTCTGATGACTGTCTGATAAAAGTTTAATGGTACATTAGAGTAGATAGGTTAGATTTATTCCTGCAAATATCAAAGCAAGCCTTGGTTGAACCTGTCTGTCCATTATCTTTAGGGGACTTGTAAAGTTTTCCATTATTTATCCTATTATTTTTGTGGTGATCAGAGAAAAACAGTTTCTATTGGAATTTATTATTTTTGTTGTTGGCTTTAAAATGTTTTATTTATTCAATAGGGTGTTGATGTTTAGTTGCTAAGTCTTGTCCAACTCTTCATGCCCCCATGGTCTGTAGCCTGCCCAGCTCCTCGGTCCATGGAGTTCTCCAGACAAGAATAGTGGAGTGCATTGCTATTTCCTTCTCCAGGGGATCTTCCTGACCCAGGGACTGAACCCATGTCTCCTGCATTGCACGCAGATTATTTACCGCTGAGCCACCAGGAAAGCCTTCACGTAGGGGACAGACAGATAAATGTTTGGCTGTTGAACTGTAATTGCTCACCAATTGTTCTAATAAAGGTTGACTGCTTGTATAAAAATGTCATTTCACTCACCATTGTTTAAATGAATGTAAAACGAACAATACTTTATACTCAGACCTTTTCTTTCAGAAATCAGTCCAAAGCTGTATCTTTCTCAATACCTCATTATCCCCTTGACTGTTTTTACATCTTTCCTTTCCTAAAACAAATAATTTTAAATGTTTCTTAAAACAAATATTCTCAGATCTTCATTACAACGATGATCTAAATAACTGAAATAATGAAATTATCCCCTAAACACCGTCTGACACTGAACAAGTCTAACTCACAGCAGCTATTACTTTATGACCTGCCCTGTGCTGACTTGGGAATTCCAACAATGTCAACATGGCCTGGCAGTGGGAGAAACTGCAGTCCATCTGGCAATTATGTTGGTTTTTTTTAGTTGGGGTGGTTTCTGTGGATACACATGACAACAGATTTTTTGAATCTTGAGTTTTTAAAAACCTTAATTCAAATAACCTATAAACCTTTCAACAGAGAGAATTAAATTTCTAAAGGAAAACCATACAAAAACCTAAGGGTTTTGAAATAGTTAGCAGCATATATTCACTTCACTTTAAAAAATCCAACTTGGAAACAAAATAAGGAACTCCTAAATGTTTTAGGTGGACATTTTAGGGGAGAGATAGGTTCATAAATTAAGTGAAAATTCACATAGTATTTTTGATGCCTTCATGTCCTCATAAAAAACACGCGGGAGAACCGATGTAGCTTAAGATATTTCTTCTTTTTCAAAGGTACAATGTTTTCTACAGGTAAATGTAAAACCCTTGGATCTGATTTTTACTTACACCTCTAGCATGTCCTCAAGACGCAATGAGTGATATGCTTTGACTTAAGAAGCAGCGGTAGTAACGGAGTGGGTGTGGGACTAAGGGGTGTTAGGAAGGAGGAGAGGGTGGGGGGTATTTAATACATAATGAAGGCACATTTTCTCACAGTCCTTGTCATAAGTGCCAAGCATGTACTAGCTAATTTAATCTTCTCTACAGTTGTGGGAGACAGGTATTTTTATTCCCAGTTCACAGATGAGGACACAATTTCATCAGGTCTTCTGCCTCGTTCACTGTGACCCAACCGGAACTCCAGTCTCTTAAAGGCTTTGTTTTCTTCTCTCTCTTTCTTAGCTGATTGTTATATTGAAAAGATAAGGCAAATAATTTACCCTGAGGTAAATAACTGATGGTGCTAGTGGTAAAGAATCCACCTGCCAATGCAGGAGACACCAGAGATGTGGGTTTGATCCCTGGGTCAGGAAGATCCCCTGGAGGAGGAAATGGCTACCCACTCCAGTATTCTTGCCTGGAGTATCCCATGGACAGCGGAACCAAGTGGGCTCTAGTCCATGGGATTGCAAAGAGTCAGACACATCTGAGTGGCTAAGCACACACACACAAACTATCTAAATCAGGTATGAGTTAAATTTGCTATGCCTCATTCTGGGTCAAATTTCTTTTCATCCCCAAAACTATGAAACTAGAAAACAAATTATCTGTTTCCACAATACAATAATGGAACAGGCACAAGACTGACATTCCTATTTCTAAAGGGATAAAATAGAGTTAATAAAGGGGTTACTGGTCTAGAGTAGGTTCTCAGGTCATCAGTACAAGTTCCATTAGGTTATAATACTAATTCCCTGTGGCTTGATGCTCTGTCCTCTGAGTTCACCAGGATAGTAGCTCTGCCTTCTCCGGACTTTGGGTCCACAGTTCTGTCTTTGGAGTGGTTTCATTCTTTATTTCATCTCATTTCTGTCCCTCTCAGTCCAGGCTGGCTGTGTTTCTGCTCTTATAAAGTTCTCAAAAACATTGTGAGTTTCCCATGGAAGTCAAAGGGATCTTACAACTAGGAACAAGGGCATTCTATACCAATTGTCCCTGGATCACTGATCTCTATTCCTGATGTCTGCTGAGAAGGTTGTTTGAATCCATGAGTCATGCATCTCATCTCTTTAGCAAATGGTTTTCCAGTCACACCCTTGGCCCTAGTTCCAGAGCACATTATCTGCAAAGACCGAGAATTTTCCAGATCATCAAATGCTGGTTCCTTTCTGCCTAACAGTTCATCGCTCAGTTGATGTCATTCTTCTAGCATTTTACTACAAGCAGCAAGGAGAAACAAGTTCACATCTTCCAGCCTCACTTGGAAATCTCAGCTAAATATCCAAGTATATTCATTACAAGTTCTTCTTTCTCATCCATTGGTAGAAAACAATATGGCCAAGTTTTCTGCCACTTTTAAACAAGGTAGCCTTTCTTCCAGGGTCCAGTAATATATTCTCCATTTCCTCTGGAGACCTTTGTTTGCATCTCTTGTTTCTATTTCCTCTTCCGTGGGGTGATTTGTTCCTATGCCGAACTTTTTTAAAATTCATCTTCAGTTACTCTTGTTGTTCAATACATCCTGTGTTGTGGAATATCCAAACAGTTTGAATTTTTAATTCTCATATCTGTTTAGTGCTTTATTTTATTATATTCCTCATTTTGCTTTTTTGCTGATTGTATACAATAGTATAATTGATGTAGTATCTTTTTAAATGGAATTTTGAGTTTTAGTCATTGATTAGTAGATTCCCTAGAATACTTTGTGTAAACATTCATGTCATTTTCCCCACTGTCCTTCATTCCTCTCTGATGATTTAAATACCTCCCTTTTGTATCATTTTTCTTCAACCTGAGGAATTTACTTTAGCATTTTGTAAGTGCATGTCACTAATGAACATTGTCCTTATTTTCTTTTATCTGAGATTGTCTTTATTTCAGCTTTATTTTTGACAAATATATTTGTTGGATGTAGAATTGTGGTTTGACAGTTTTTTTTTCTTTATCACTTTGTTATTTTGTTCTATTTTCTTCTGACTTTCAAATTTTCTGATAAAAAATCAGAAGATATTTGAATCACTTTTGGCATATAGATAATGTGTCATATTCTCTGGTTTTAAAAAGATTTTTTTCCCTTTGGTTTTTAGCAGTATGACTATGGTATGCTTACTCATTTTATGCACACCCACACTTGGGATTCACTGAGTCTTTTGATTCTGTAATTTATATCTTTCAGCAAATTGAGAATTTATTATTCATTCTTTCATGTCTAGTTTTCTCTTTTCTCTGCTTCTGGGACCCCAGCTGTATATATGCTGGAAATTTAGTTTTTAAATTTTTTCTTGTTCTATTGATCTGTCTCCTTATTTAATGATTCCTTCCTTTGTCAATTCCATTCTGCTGTTAAGTGCATATGTGTTTCATATACTGAATATTTCCTTCTTGAGTTACCATTTGAGACTTTTCATAGTTTGTGTTTTTAGATGAAAATTTTCATATATTTATTTATTGAGAGCATATTTTTCTTTATGGCATTGAAAATAGTAAATATAGTGAAAATAAAATCCTGTCTGCTTATTCCTATATACATTCATTTAGGAATTGGTTTCCATTGATTGATTTTTTTCTTAAGAATGTATTAAATTATCATCTTTATTACCTGTTGGGTGACTTTGTATTGTTTCCTGAATATTCTGAAGGTACAGAGACTCTAAATTCTATTGTATTCCTAAATAAAATGGTGATTTTCTAAATTTGGCAAGCAATTATCTTGGACTCAAAAAGATTGTCTCTCTGGCACAATTCAAAGTTTGCTTTGAAATTTTGAGTTTGCCCTGTTTGTGCATGGCTCAAAATCAGCCAGTAAGTTGGCAAGTTCTTTACATAGGGATTCAAATCTGTACCTCTCTATCACTCTTTCTGAAATATATATGTATACATACACATATATATTTCATGCACAAGTCTTGATTAAGTGTGTAAAAACATTAAATTACACACACAATGATTTTTTTCTGTAAAGCTTAAATAGAATCTTTAAAAAAATCACTTTACAAGGGACTGGAAAACAAGCTTTCAATAAAATATGGTGGCAATATTTACTCCATACAATGTCCTCTGGTTTTTTAGGTCAGAAAAATAATGAATTTTCCACCAATATTTTACTTACAGTGCTGATTTCAGCCTGTTCTTAGGCTTAAGTCATTAAAAAATAGGAAAATCACCATGTACCATTTTGACTTCCAAATAGATTCTCTGCTATAATCTTCCTTCTTTTGTTCACTCTGTGCTAATTCCAGGCAGTTAAAGAAAATCATTCAAGTTTATGACTTTTTTTGTGTGTGTGGGAAAATTGGTTTAGCAGGAGCTTCCCTGGCCACACCTAAAGTGGAACACATTCAAAGTGATTTTGCATTTTTCTTTTTTCCTTTTTTGCTGGAGCCACCAATAATTCGTCTTTCCCAAATATATTTTATCTTAATTTATCAGCATGGAATTTTCACAATGCTTTGATAATGTTAGTTTGGTCTCTATAATTGTGAAGTTCAAACTAGGATTTAATTTCTCACAAAAAGTATTTTTACTGTAAGTAAATGAGAGTCCCAAGCAGATGGCTTAGTTCCCTTGTAGTATTTCTGGTCATTTGGGGGGCATGTTTCTAGCACTCTTATTATGAATAGTATTCTTTAAAGAGTCCCAACATTTGCAAGTATTTATTTGAAGTTTGCTTAAAATAAGACATTGACTATATTATCCTCTCCTCATATGGATGCTAAAATACCAACCACAATATACACTTTTGTTTTCATATCAAATAAACTATCTTACATACACTAGACATTCCCAATCTTTAAAAACTGAAAGTACTAGAAAACTGTTAATATAGTTATCCAGTTACCTTACGCAAGAGACGTCTTGATAACAAACAGAAAAAGATGGCCCCTGCCTGATGAAACCACTTAGAAAGTGATACAATGACCTATTTTCTGAGTATATCAGAACACACACATTTCTGGATCCACTACAAAGACAAGCCTCAGTCACACAGAGTTTACGGATCTTACAAAAATAGCAGGTCACGTACACTGTCAGAGTCACTACCCTGTGTACAAGTCACTTTCTGAGATAAGAGAAAGGGCCAGCCAGAATCATGGGAAAGTGATAATGTTACTTGTTACTTATTTTGATGTTGTTTAAACAGAACTTAGATATAATTTTTGTGTAAGAATGTAAAACATCAGTTGATATGAATTTGTTTGAAAAATCAAAATCCCTATAAGAAAGCACTGCAACATTAAGAAGAAAGTTATCCTAGGACAATGACTCATTTGAGTGCCATGTGCTTAAATGCTGAGAGCATTCCAAAGAAATCTTAGTGGTTTGGAACATTAGTTTTATTACAGGTTTAGCGATATTTTTGAAAATCCAAATATGTAATTAAAATGGCTAAAAGAAATATATTAAAATAAGCAGTTTGGGCCTTTGTTAGGAACAGGGTATATTTTGATAACAATGCCTAACAGTCTATTATCTGCCTACAAACTCTAGGCAATATTAACATTCATTTGTGATTCATATTTTCTTGATAATAATGCATTCTTTTTTTTTATTTTTATTTTTTAATTTTAAAATCTTTAATTCTTACAAATAATGCATTCTTTATTGAGCTATACTCTGTGACCTGCAGAACAAAGATTTTACTCCTGGTTGTTATCTAAAAAATCAAGTAGGAAAATAAAATCTGTATACTCTAACTTGGAAAAATCCCTTAAACTATTTTAAATTTCATGGAAGTTCAAAAGATCAGATGACGTATTTATCATTAAAGTTATTTTCAAAACCAAAGCCTAATAAAAAGAAAAGTGAACTTTTTTTTTTTTTTTTGACTGCACTGAGAGGCTTGTGGAGTTTTAGTTCCCCAACTAAGAACTGAAGCCACGCCCTTGTTAGTGAAAGCATGGAGTCTTAACCACCTGGACCACCAGAGAATTCCCAACAGATTTTTTTTTTTTTGAAGCCTGATTCTATTATTCGATAATTGTGTAACACTGGACATCTTGTTTAAGGTCTTCATTTTGTAATTTGTAAAATAAGATTTTTTTTCTATTCTTTGAAAGATTGTTGGAAGTAACAAATTACATGACATGTGAAAATTAATGCTAGGCACCATATCTAGAACATGGTAGTAGATGCTCTAGAGATGCTAGCTTTTTTTTTTTTTACCCTTTTCTTTTATATTCATACTTTACAAATTTAAATTTCATTGTGCTTTCCAAAGTAGACCATAGAATTTTGTAATACATCTGATTCTGCTTTAAATGGATTTTAACCACAAGGTTGTTTGAACTATGCAGTTTCTTCAGATCAATAATCGTAATGAAGGATAACAAAATATGAGTTTGAAATATCATAGTAAAATGCACTAGCTAGGAATTCAAAGATACAAGGAGAATTTTACTGTGAGAAGTAACAAATTCAGCTCATTTGGTTTAAGCGATATCTGGAAGAAGAAGAGAATAGACTATACTTAGTTGCTCAGATTTATTCTGGAGGATAAATTATATGTTTACAATGAAACCAGGAGTGCTTTGCTCTGCCTGTAATCAATATAGAGATGACTACCAAACATGTAGCTTTCCCAAGGTTAAGAATGGAGCTTCTTGTTTTATTTCCAGAATAATGCATATGCTACTTAGTCAAATTAAGTATTTGCTACTTATATGCTACTAAGTCAATTAAGTATTTTCTCTAGGATCTGATGAACTCAAGTAAGGGAATTATTTATTAATTTGAAAATGTATGGCCACAGGATGTCAGGAGGAATGACAGAGTAAGAACTTCTGAAAATTCTCTATGTTATAAAATCAATGAGAATGTTAGCAGAAACGATCAGAATAGACTTTCTCAGATCTCAGGAAATTAATCAAAGACAACAACCCAGGGTGTGTTAATTCAAGAAAAGCTATCTCATCTTGGGAAGAACAGCAAGTCTGTGGAGTCTTAATAGAACTTCTCTCATCTCTCTTCCTCCCCTCCCAGCTCCATGGTAACCTTGGAAACAACATACATCTAGGGCAAAACCAGCAGCCTGGCAGCCACTGATGGTCCAAGCCTAATTCCCAGGGAACTGTCATTATTTTCATTGTCTATGGGCCCCCTTCTCAGCTTTGTCTTTATTTGACCTGACGCAGAGTCCCTCAGAACAGCAGCCTTTTGGCAGGGTATTTGCTGAAAACAATCTGTAGCAATATTTTAATAATTCAGTGATGAGGAACAGGAGGGAAAACAACAGGCAAACCAAAAATGTGAAAAGGAGAAGTTGGGGGAAAAGATGCTTTGAGGGAGATTTATAAAGCTATGACATATCTGAGAGTCATGGAGCTGTGCAATGCCCAGGGCTGTGCTCATGCATAGAGGTAAGCCCTAAGCTATAAGCCATAAGCTCTCACTTCTGGCTGACCTTGAAACTCTGCTCAAATGAAAGTAAGGGATAAGGCAGCATTTCCAAATGCCAGCTGAGTCTTGAAGGAACACCTGCATACCAACACAGAACCCAATAATCAAGACGGGAACTCACTGCTTCCAGGCATTTAAGGAAATTTCTTTTGAATAACTAACTAACCAGTGAGCTAACAAAGAAGAGTCTTCAGTGCCATACATGACAAGGAAAGACCTCTAGTCTCATGGACTGGAAGACTCAATATTGATAACAAGATGCTTGGCTACCCAAATTGTTCTACATATTCAATACAATCTCTATCAATATGGCTTTCATTGCAAAAACTGACATGCCAATACCAAAGTTCTGATGGACATGTAAGGAAGGACGATAGCCAAAACAATCTTAAAAGGGAGAACAAACTGCTTATCCTCAGTTTTAAAACTTTCCAAGCTATAATAATCAAGAATGTGTGGTACAGGCATAAGAGTAGACATATAAATTAATAACAGAATTGGGGCTTTAGAAATAAACTTTGACGCACACACACACACACACATATATATATAATGCCTAATACCTAGACAGCATATTAAAAAGCAGAGACATCACTTCACTGAAAAAGGTCTGTGCAATCATATATGTATATATGAAGTGACAGTGAAAGCCACTCAGTTGTGTCCCCCTCTCTGTGACCCCATGGAATTCTCCAGGCCAGAATACTGGAGTGGGTAGTCTTTCCCTTCTCCAGGGGATCCTCCCAACCCAGGGATTGAACCAAGGTGTCCTGCTTTGCAGGCTGATTCTTTACCAGCTGAGCCACCAAAAGCATGAGTAGTAAAAGAAAAATTAGATAAATTGGAATTTATCACAGTCAAAAATGATTGTGCACCAAAAGATACTGTCAAGAGAGTAAAAGGACAGTCTACAGAATATGAGAAAATATTTGGAATGTCCTAAAACATGGATGCACCTTGAAAACATTGTGCTAAGAAAAAGAAGCCAGAAATGTTAATATAAAATATTCAGAAAAGGAAAAGCCATAGAGATAAAAACTATATTAGTGTTTGCCAGGGACTGAGGGGAAGGGGGAAGGAAAGTTAGGGCTAATGGGTATGCAATTTTTTTGGTTTGAAAATATTTGGGAAATACATAGTGGTGATTGTGTATATGCTTAAAACTCCTAGAGTATACACTTTAAAAATGTGAATTTCATGATATATTTTAATCTCATTTTAAAAAATGTATAAGAGAAAACATAGCCATGACAGGGCATCTGGTCCCATCACTTCATGGAAAATAGATGGAGAAAAAGTGGAAAAACAGTGACAGATTTTATTTTCTTGGGCTCCAAAATCACTGCTGACATTGACCAAAGTCGTTAAATTAAAAGACACTTGCTCCTTGGAAGGAAAGATATGACAAACCTAGATAGCATATTAAAAAGCAGACATCACTTTGCCAACAAAGGTCTGTACGGTCAAAGCTATAATTTTCCTGGTAGTCATGTATGGATGTGAGAGTTGAACCATAGGGAAGGCTGAGCACTGCAGAATCAATACTTTCAAACTGTGGTGCTGGAGAAGACTCTTGATTGTCCCTTGGACTGCAAGGAGATCAAACTAATCAATCCTAAAGGAAATCAACCTTGAATATTCATTATAAGGACTGATGCTGAAACTCCAATATTTTGGCCAGCTGATGCAAAGAGCCCACTCACTGGAAAAGACCCTGGTGCTGGGAAAGATTGAAGGTAAGAGGAGAAGAGGGCAGCAGAGAACAGATGGTTAGAGAGCATCACTGACTCAATGGACATGAGTTTGAGCAAACTCCAGGAGACAGTGAAGTACAGGGAAACCTGGCATGCTGCTGTCCATGGGGTTACATAGAGTCGGACACAACTTAGTGACTGAACAAGAGCAACAATACAAACAGTGTTTATGGCTGGAAATGAACATATCTGGACATAGACTTTTTTTTTTAATATACAGAAACACTACAAATACTCATTTCCTGTATTGCAAGCAACCTTAATTTTGTTACAAAACTCACAGTGACATTTATTATATAATCATTTAAAAGATACTGATTTAAATGAAGTCACTGTGTCTTTAACACCCATTTATTTATGTGTTAGTCATGAAATCTCACCACAAAACTCTAAGCCTTAATCATAACAGGACTTGACATATTTGGGCATTTGTTAATATATGTTTCATATCACTTCATTTCAAACTTTTGGCAACCTTTTCATGTGGATTCAGGCTCTTTTGTTCTCCTCTTACATATAAGGAACTCAAAAGAACAGAGCAGTTACAGGGTGTATTCAAGAATAAATAAATCATGGAGGCAGCACCAGTTTTCTGATTCCCATTCTTAAATTATTTCCAAAACACGTGGAAAGGAGAACTCACCCACAGAAAAGTCTCCACTAATTTAAACATTTGGTGAGAACATTTTTCCTACAGACTTTAAAAACAAAACAAAACTAAACAAGCCACTATATAGTTTCATCATTGTGAATGAGATATTCCTGCAGCTTTATTTTTAAAGCCATTCTTTTTTGAATGGCTTGAAGAACCTTTAGTAGTTATCAGTTCTACACCATGAAACAGAGTGTTCATAGCATCCTGTTACTCTTTAAAAAGACATTTCGAGTCTGGAGGGTTCACAGATTGAAATACGTTAACATGCAGGACATGAATCTGTGTACACAAAATACTAGGGCAGATGGTGAAGTCATTGTGAATAAAAATAGGTCTATTTCTCACACAAATTCCTTCGCAGAGGCATTCAGATATCAACAAGGAAACTGAAAACACCCGGTGAAACCTGGCCCGGCACAGTGACACCCTGCCCTGCGGTGACACACAGGATAGTGACAGGCAAATCTGTTTCAGCCTGCAGCTCTATCTGCCGAGGACTCGCAATAATTTCTGTTATCTGTCATTTTTCTGTGCCACCTAGTTACTTGGCTGTGTTGTTGGAATCTCTGAGTGGAGACTGAATGAAAGCAGCGTTTGCTTGCTGTGATTGGATCAGCTGTGATTGGATCAGTTACTCAGGGAGCCGAGCTATGCGAAGGGCCCGAAACCCACTCCACCCTGAGTCAGAGGTGGAGCATCCCTGGAGACCTGTTCTCATGACTCACCAGCTGCTATCTGCAAACAGCCTCTGGGGGAAATGCCAAGTAAGTGTTTACTCTCCACGGTTACTTCACCCTGCCACTCTTGCCTTGTTTTGGTTTGAACTGAAGAAACAACCACTAAAGTGAGAACAAAATGTGGTCAAGAATTTGTGCTTTCTCCTGATTATGAGGCTCTTTGGAGAGTCACATGTGACTTCCCTGGGCTGGTCTGGGGATTTGCCTTTAGAGGGAATATGACAATCCAGGAAACAAAGATAGAAGTCATCAGTGTGAGGGAAGAGCTGGTTGGGATGGTGTGTGGGGTGGCTGATATACTTGTAGTATAAATCACGTTTATTGGTGCCATTCTTAAATAGAAGGCATTATAAATGAAGTCACATGATTTTATCTGTTTTTTTTAAAATACTGCTTTTAGGTTAACTTTTCCTTTAAAGATTTTTTTTTTTTCAGAGTAGTTTTAGATTTGCAGAAAAATTGAGAGGAAGGTATAGAGATTTCCCATATTCCCTCTGTACTCCCCAAAGCCTCCCCATCAATATCCCTACCAGATGGTCCCTGTGTTACAGCTAATGAACCTACATGGACGAGTCATCATCACCCGGAGCCTATAGCTGACATGGGTCACTCTTGGTGCTGTACGTTCTGTGGGTTTGGATAAAAATATAATGACATGTATCTACCATTACAGTGTTAAAAAGAGTAGTTTTACTTCCCTAAATATACTCTGTCTTCTTCCTTGTCCCCCCTTCCCCGCTGTCTAGCAATCCCTGTTACTTTATATTCTCTACCTAGTTCTGCCTTTTCCAGAATAGCATAGGGTTGGAATCGCATGTTTGTATAGTTTCACTCTACACACTCTTAGAGGGATGGACAGGTTAAATACCAGGCAAGTGTTAAATGAAAAACAAAAATGCTTATGCTTGGAAATGACAAGTTCTTATTTATAAGTGTCACAAAACTTCATCCTATGTATTTCTGAATCATATGTTCTACACATATACGGATTCATTTTAAAGCAATTATCCCAGGTTTTTAAAGCAGATTTAAGAATATGATATGGTATACAAAAGTCTAGACTAAGTTTTAATATTTGATGATGAAATCTCATAAAATAACACAACAACCGTTGAGGTTATTAACGCTTGATTTTCATGCCTCATGGTTCAGAATCTGCCATCAGGAAATACTGTATAAGCCTGTTTGCTTTCAAATTAAATTTTTCCCCTTGTTTTCTTTTCAGTCTATTTGGTTCCCTAACTACCACTGTTGAGGCAGATATTTTAATTTGGTTATGGCCAAGGCAAGGCTGTGTTTATCACATTGCCCACATTTTTCCTTCAGACCAGCACATGTAACTGAATTCTATGGTTGCTATTGAAAGCATGTCTAAGAAAGGCATTGGGCCTCAGTGTCTTTTACTGACTGTAAATAAATTGGTTGTGAGACTGGAGATCTGAAGGCTTTATTATATCAAAGCTGGCTCTGAGAAAATGCTGAATTTCATAAATAATAACAGCCAAAAGAAACTCAGATGTGTCAACTTCTGAAGCAAATTGGGACTTCGAATAACTTCCAAAGGAAGAAATGCTTTTACCAGCTGTAGAATTAAAATGCAGATGTTAGTCACACTTTGTGCTCTTCATTAAAATAAAACACTGACAAATGCAAAATCATTTGTAAAAGTATGTGTATGTGTGAGTGATGTGTCTATTCTACATGAGTGCTGTGTCTATTCTGCATGTCCAGCTCTTTGTGACTGAATGGACTGTAGCCCACCAGGCTCCTCTGTCCATGGGGCTCTCCAGGCAAGAACAGTGAAGTGGGTAGCCATTCCCTTCTCCAGGGGATTTTGCCAACCTAGGGATTGAACCCCCCATCTCCTGCAGCTCCTGTATTGGCAGGTGGATTCTTTACAGTCTGAGCCACCACATACACACACACATATATATATATATACATACTGTGTACTCTTCATATAGAAAACTACATGTATATAAATATATTCACAAACATAGACATGCATTTAAAAAGCATAGTACTAGGAAAAATAAGATATATACAAGTATAGTAAAGTACATATGCAATATAAAAGTACACATGTAACATTAATATTATTAATACATATAGTGTTTTAACACATACAATGTAACATTGTTAATATTAATAGTGTATACTCAGTATATAGACTAATATTTTAAAATATATTCTATATTAATGTATAATCTTCCAATGCACATTGTACTATATACTAGTATGTTTTTAAAAAACCGAAAGAAGCTTAGGTTCTCTGTGTGTCCCTACATGTGACATCCATATTTTTCCTGGTTTATCTATCTGTGGTCACGATATTCTTCATCTGAGAACACATTTCTCAGTGCAGTCTGAAGGTCCCCAGGCTGGGGATCTCTGAGGAGAGGAAGGACCACAGGATTTTGTGATTTTGTAAATAGCAATCTCCTTGGAGATTCCTACTAAGAGCGGATGAAGGATCACCAGGTACTTACTGAAGGTGAACAGTAGGGGGCAGAGGTGTCCACAATTCTCTTTTGCCGGCTCTGCTTCTCTGAGGCCAGGAACTTTGACTTCAGACTACTTACCACACAGAGTTTTTAGGCGAAGATTTCTTGTCTGTTCTCTTTCCAGCCTTGAAACAAATAACTTTTTATCTTGGTGAAGGTAATACAAGTTCTCCGAACAAAATTTGAAAAATATCTAAGGTACAAAAATAGAAACAAAACCAAAAATGACCACTGAAATTTCCATCATCAAAGAATAAATATTCTGATAATATTGTATTAGTTGCCTGTATACTTGTGTGTGTGTGTATGTGCACATATGCAAAATTATAGTATGTACATAATGAAGTGAAAGAAAGTGAAATGAAAGTGTTAGTTGCTCAGTTGTTTCCAACTCTTTGCAACCCTGTGGACTGTATACCACCAGGCTCCTCTGTCCATGGAATTCTCCAGGCAAGAATACTGGAGTGGGTTGCCATTTCCTTCTCCAGGGAATCTTCCTGACCCAGGGATCGAACCTGGGTCTCCTTCATTGCAGGCAGATTCTTTACCGTCTAAGTCACTAGGGAAGCTTATGTACATAATACATACAATAACATATCAAATTACATTTTATATACCCTATTTATATCATATTGTATATATCGTATTCATTCACACACATACAGTTTTCAAAAATACAGATTGCTTTGAAATATTCAATTACATTTTGTTTCCTTTCTCATCTAATCTGTGTCTGGGTGGCCAACAGATAAAATTCCTTACAAAATATACCAGGCTAAGCACTCAACAAAAGGAGTTCAATACTGTAGTGACTTCAGGTTACATGAAGGAAAAAGAAGATGTATTTCCCTTTTATTTTTTTCAGCACGTCTGGGTCACAGAGACCCAGGCACCAGTTCATTACAAACTCACGTTCTATTATATTTGTTGCAAAAAGCCTCAAGTTGCTTGAGAATGTCAAAATCTTAGCACGCTCTATTGTCTACGAGCTCTGGTGTGATGTTCACTACTCTTGTATGAATTTTGTGCCTTAGAAATGTCTGTCTTGGATATTCTACCCTCTTGAAGACATGTTTCCTTCAGGTTTTACTTGAAATATTTTTTATTCTTTTTTGCTCCCTATTGGGTAACTAGGAAAGCTTGACTAATATAATTGTTTAGACTGCCAAGAGTCAACAGTCAGAAATTAGATCAGCTAAACTGACTCTTTCCCTTAATAAATATTTAGTGAAATCCTACTACCATCTGATTCGTGGACGAATGTTAAACAAGGTGGACTCTGCCAATGTTCTAGCCTCTGCCTGAAATGCCAGTCATGGCAACAAAGTGGTGTTTTTCTCCATAACTTTTATGTACGCTAAGAAAAACCTTATTCTGAGTGTTACTGACTCAGGGACACAAGCCTTTGAGAATCTGCAGGTCTACAAGGAGGCTGAGAGTGTAGTTAGTCCCAGGGTTATACCTCAGAGTACCTGCCTTGTGCTCCTGGGGCCCACTGAAGTGTTGCAAGGCCTTCCCATAAACACTGAGCCAATTAATTTAATCAAATTAACTTAATTCAGATAACATCAGATTCTGTGAGAGAATTTGTCAGATATTCTTGTGGATTAAAAAAAGATCTTCTCATTCAAGACATGTTACTGGAAATCAGATATCCATGTGCAAAAAGTAAACAACATTAGGAAATAAATCTTACTTTATGTGGAACTGCATGTAAAAAAGCAAAACTTTAAAAATGTAGAAGAAAAATATACAAGTCTCTTTATGTCCAGAAGGGAAAAAACAATTACTTAAACCAACTGTAAAGGAAAAAAAATGAATGCAGTCAATTTATCAATAAACAAAAATTAGTATATTAAATGGGCTTCCCTTGTGGCTCAGATGGTAAAGAACCCACCTGCCAATGCAGGAGATGGAAGAGATGCGGGTTCAATCCCTGGGTCAGGAAGATCCCCTGGAGAAGGAAATGGCAACCCACTCCAGTATTCTTGCCTGGGAAGTCCCATATGGATAGAGGAGTCTGGCAGGCTACAGTCCACAGGGTCACAAAGAGTCGGACACGACCGAGCGACTGAACAACAACAGCAATATATTAAATATTTGATTAAAAGTCCCCAAATAACAAGCCACAAATGGGAAGAATCAATAGATTGACAGTGCATGTAATCTCTAAATAAAACTAGCAGTCAAACTACTTGAAGTTCTCTAACACAGTTCTTAGAAAAAGAACAGGAAAGGGGGGAAAAAGCAAAGAATAAGAAGAGCAGTTCACAGAAGAAGAATTTTTATCACTCAATAAAGTGATGCAGAAGTGTTAAAATAGTGAAAAAAATGGAAATAAACTGAGTGTTGATTAGCAGAATAGATGAGTATAGTTTTGTATTTGTAAACTATATTATTCCCTGAATTTTTGTGTTCCTGAAATTGTTTATTAAAATAGTCTTTCTTGGTCGCCATGAAATTTTTTCATCTTGTTTTATGTCCCTGGATATGTTCTAGTGTTTTTGAGTTTATAGTCTATGGGAACTTGAATAGAATTTGTATCCTACTGTGTCTGAAAATTGTATAAATCTCGATTATGTTGAATCGGTTCATAGTGCTTTTCAGGTCTACTATATCCTTCTTTTCTGTATATTCATTCTAATAATTTTTGAGAGTTTGATATAGAAACTTCAACTAAAAATCTTAATTTATCTACTTAAAAAATAATTGTAGTAGAATTGAGTGGAACTATTTGTAACCTTGTTCTGTATTTTCCAAGTCTCCTGTAAATGTGTTATCATACTTTCATAATTTGAAAAATAAAGAAAATATAAAAAAACTAGTCTTTGTCCTTCTTCCAACAACTTATAAACAGAGCCGCTGAAAGGGTCTGGTGCTAGCCACTTAGGTTAAAATGTATGTGCCAATGGAGAGAAGTGGATTTAGTATCTTTGTTTACAGTTTCTCAGGGAATATGATTTTAAGAACAAAAGAACTGAACTAAACGAACTAAATTTATACAAAAGAAAATGTGTGCTTTTGATCAACAGCCTGATGCCCCTGAAATCTTAGGTATTTTCTGCCCAAGGAGGAGAGATCTAAATGGAAAGTTGCTTTCTAATCATGCATTTGTGTTTGAGTGAACTCTAATCTCAGGGAAGAGTGGTGAGTTCATGGAATATTAAGATCTGAAGAAAGGTAATTCCCAGGACAAAAATATGAGCCAGAAGGAAGGGACCAGATGATATTAATGTACCTGTTTGGAAGACAGGCAAGGTGGTCAAGTTTAAGGGCTGTGAGGAAGGTGATTAGGGAAAAAAGTCCAGACCACTGAGTGCCGAAGGAAAAAAAAAAAAATCCGGTCACCATCTTCCAAAAATACGGATCTGATCTTACTTGCCTTCAACAGCTTTGCCCAGTTGCTTATATTTTTGGTTTCATGCTCTTTCCAGAGCAAGTTTGGTAAGACTGAAAAGCTATTACTGTGATTCCAAAGCTTTGGCATAGATCATTTGTATGACTCTGTCCCTTGCCTCCTCTCTGGATATTTCTTGTGCTCTTCTAGCATTCACTGAATATAGTGGGCAAAAAGATGATGTTGCTAATGGCTCTGAGATTCCATCTAAATTTAAAATAGCTCCTTGCAATTAACTCATAGGTAAATCTTTTTAATACCTTAAAATTCATAGAGGAGGTTCCAGTCCTGGATCCTGTGTATGACTCAGTGTTGTGCAGAGCCTAAAACCTCAGGGTGGGACCCAGGACATGCCAGACCAGTGACGACAGATGGAATTTCCTCATCTTTTAATTACTGCTTGTGAAGCAGATCAGTGGCCAAAGGGAACTGCATGTGATTTCACAATGCCATTGTGTCCTCGGGCTGCCATCATGGCTGCACAGAATTTCAGGTGGTGGTAGTGATATTGCTGAGATTGCTTTTCAAGATTATTTTATTAAATTTATCTAGTCATTAGATTAAATAACATTGACTTCACAAAATGATTATTTGGTGCCATTTAGCAATAGGCTGTGTTGCATTGAAATGTTTTTATATTACAGGCAAAACAATGTAAAAATGGGACATCTTATCAATCTATGAACTTGTATTGAGTGAGATACAACCTTAACACTTTACAAAATTCAGGAGCAAAACCTATCGAATCTGTTTGAAAACATATATGAATGTTTAAGCAAGATGTGAGTTTATTTCTCCACTATGTAGCTGCAAATTTCTTTTTCATTTTCTTTGTTTAATTTTTATTAATGAAGAACCCTTCACTTTAAATTTTAACTCCACATTTTTACATAGTTCCTAAGAGAAAATTAGTAAATAAAAACTGATGAGAGCAATAGGTGTTTTTCTCCCCAGCAACCTCCGATACATGGAGGATAGTCAGCCTCCCTTATGTCACAAAAACTGAGCTGAGAGCTTCATGCTTTACTGGCTTGAGAGATCCTCAGTCTGTCAAGCCCCATAGACTGCTTTGTTTCCTAATTTGCATCATTATGGAAACAGAAGACTGTAGGATGAAAGTTTGGAGGATAGATTCTGGCTGTATAAGGTAGTGAAAGCTGGCTGACTATGGAGAGCAGTATGGAGTTTCTCTGAAAACTAACAATAGAACTTTCATATGACCTGGTGATTCCACTCCTGCTGCGGCTGCTGCTGCTGCTAAGTCACTTCAGTCACGTTCAACTCTGTGCGACCCCATAGACGGCAGCCCACCAGGCTCCCCCATCCCTAGGATTCTCCAGGCAAGAACACTGGAGTGGGTTGCCATTTCCTTCTCCAATGCATGAAAGTGAAAAGTGAAAGTGAAGTCGCTCAGTCGTGTCCAACTTTTAGAGACCCCATGGACTGCAGCCTACCAGGCTCCTCCATCCATGGGATTTTCCAGGCAAGAGTGGGGTGCCATTGCCTTTTCCATCCACCCCTGAGTATATATCAAAACAAACAACCAAAACTGCCAACTTGAAAAGATACATGCACCCTAATGTTCATTGCAAAACTATTTACAACAGCAAAGATGTGGAATCAACCAAAGTGTCCATCAACAGAGGAACGGATAAAGAAGGTGTGGTACACACGCACAATGGCATACTACTCAGCCAGAAAAGCATGAAGTAATACCATTTGCATCAGCATGGATGGACCCAGAGATTGTCAGGCTATTGCTGGGGTCCTAAAGGACTGGAACCTAGTGGTCCAGAGTTGACCGATAAGAAAGTAAAGGAGAGAAAAAGAGGCTGATATTCCTTGGTTTATGCAGAAAGCCAATAAAGCCCCTGGCACGGGGCTTGCTCTGTTCACAGAGGCCTCAGGCGCCCTCTTGATGGGGTGAAGGCACAGAGCGCCTTCTCGAGAGGATCTTAGAAGCCCGGGCAGGAAAGTGAACACAGAGAGGCTCTGCACTCCAAGGGATCAGCCTGAAAAAGAGAGAGTGGGAGAGAGAGACAAAGAGACAAAGAAAGTAAGACACGGTGACCAAAGCTCTGATGGAGCAGAGGTGTTTAACTCAACGTTGTGCAGGTGTTTATACTGCCTTACAAGATAGCTATTTTCAGCAGAGATATTACCATATGGTTCATAAAAAGGAAGAGGGTACTTATCACCAGATAGAAAAACTAATGAAGGAAATGCCTGGATTCCTCAGCCCCCGGGAGAGGCTTGCCTCTCCTCTTAATTCCTTATATTCAGGAATTAATAAGGAACAGAGAATTCTTGACAGATCCAAAACAGCACATAGGAAGCCTCCTGTTAAATGCTTCCTAACACTAAGTCAAGTAAGTCAGATAGAGAAAGACAAATATATGATATCACTTACCTGTGGAATCTAAAAAAAAAAAAAAAATGGTTTAAATGAGCTTATATACAAATCAGAAATAAACTCACAGACATGGAAAGCAAACTTAGGGTAACCAAAAAGGAAGAGAGAGGAGGGATAAATTAGATGTTTGGAATGGACAGATACATACTACTATGTATAAAGTAGATAACCTGCAAGGACCTACTGTAGAGCACAGGGAACTATATTCAATATCTTGTAGTAAACTATAATGGAAAAGAATCTGAAAAAGAAATATTTGTATAACTGAATCATTTTGCTGTTCACATGAAATTAACATGAAAATTATACTGCGATTAAAGGAAGAAAAAAAAACCTCTCAGTCTAGAGGAAGCAGGTAAACACGGGAATATACAGCTGAGGTGCACATCCCCGTGGCCTGGACGATGTCAGACAGTCAGATGCTGGGTGTAGGGAACACTAGCGACTTCACTTTCAATTTCACTTTCATGTGTTGGAGAAGGAAATGGCAACCCACTCCAGTGTTCTTGTCTGGAGAATCCCAGGGACGGGGGAGCCTAGTGGGCTGCCGTCTATGGGGTCACACAGAGTCGGACACAACTGAAGCGACTTAGCAGCAGCAGCAGCAGCAGCAGCAATCATGCCCAAGTTTTGCTCAGCTGGAAATACCTTCCTGCTCATAAAGAAGCCCCGCCTTCCTGAAGAAGGAGGAGGTCCTGGGAAATCAGAGAGGGGAAAATAAAATGAAAACATAAGCTGAAATGGAGCTTTTGGATGGCATAGTATATTGAGAACATGAGAAAGCAGAAGAGAATGGTGATCCAGGGAGCTGCTTACCCACGAAATGAATATTTATTGAGCAGGTTAATCGTCCCCTGTCTATTGAGGCAGAATCCGGATTAGTCATACACTTCAGGTGACAGCCTTGCCAAAATACCCTCTAGATTAGCCAAGGGGGTGCACAGCCTTGCAAAGCAAATTCAAATATTACAGCGAACATCTTTCCAGAATGCACTGTCTTTCCCCTGACAAACCTTCTGCCTTCTGTTTTCACCTAGAGCATTATGCTTGAGATGGAAAGCGACAGTGTGTGTGCAGCCCTATTACTTTCACGTCAGGGGACTGATTACAGTGACAGACAGGTTTATAATGTGTCATGCTTCCCAACATAAAAGTCACATTTCTCCTAAAATCATTTAATATTTCATTCCTAGAATACTCAGTGATGTCAACAATCTGAGCCCTTTTACTTTGTGCTGTATAAAAAAGAAAAAGAAAACATCAATATCCATCTAAATCCCACAGCTGTCACTTAAAATCAAGTAGCAGATAATAGCGCCTGGCAGCCACCAGAATGCTCAGTATTTTTATGATTCAGAAAACATCACAATAAGGTTAAACAAATAGTGTTTTTTTATTAAATGTCACTCAATCCTAGGGCTTCTTATTCATCTATTCATCTGTGTTTCACTCAAGTGACTCAAAGATGGTAGTTGCAATCAAAAGGCATCTTGAGCAGATACCTGCGAATTCTGTCTGTCACTTTTACTTGGGAAGTAAAAGAATAATAATAAAAAAACCCAGGGGCAGGTGCAGAAAAATGGCCTGATGAGATAGAAGGTGAAAACTTTGAGTCATGCATTGAAGTAAAGCAAATACTTTTAAAAGGTTAAAATTAGTTGGCAAAGAAACTTAGGAGTCCTACATGGCTCTTTCCTTTCTGAATCCATGCATTTTCTAACTATTATATATAGAATAAATAAACAACAAGGTCTTACTGTATAGCATGGGGAACTGTATTCAATATTTTGTGAAAAACCATAATGCACAAGGATATGAATATATATATATGTATTTATAACTGAATCACTTTGCTGTACAGCAGAAATTAGTGCAATATTGTAAATCAACTCTGCATCAATAATATTTAAAAAAAGAATCCATGCATTTTCTGCATAAAGAAGAACACAGGCAGTGTTCCTTTGACTGTGCTTTGCAGATATTGCCTTTTTTTTTTTCCACAAATTGAGGGTTGGTGACAACTCTGCATCCAGCAAGTAATCGGCACCATTTTCCCAAGAGCATCTGTTCCCTTAGTGTCTCTGTTGCATTTGTGAGAGTCATTCAGTCATGTCCGACTCTCTGCGACCACATGGACTCTACAGTCCATGGAATTCTCCAGGCCAGAATACTGGAGTGGTAGCTGTTCCCTTCTCCAGTGGCTCTTCCCTACCCAGGAATCAAACCAGGGTCTCCTGCATTGCAGGCAGATTCTTTACCAACTGAGCTACCAGCGAAGCCTGGTATTTTGTAATTCCAGATATACTTCACACTTTTTCATCTTTACCATATTTGCTATGATGACCTATGATCACTGATCTTTGCTCTTTTATGATTGTTTGAGGGGCCATGAAGTGAAGTGAAAGTCACTTGGTCGTGTCTGACTCTTTGTGACCCCATGGACTATACAGTCCATGGAATTCTCCGGGCCAGAATACTGGAGTGGGTAGCCTATCCTTTCTCCAGGGGATCTTCCCAACCCAAGAATCGAACTGGGGTCTCCTGCATTGCAGGCAGATTCTTTACCAACTGAGCTATCAGGGAAGCCCAAGGGGCCGTGAACCCACCCTTAAATGATGGTTAACTTGCTGAATTGCTGAAATGATCACAAGTGACTTAGATTACCACATAAACTTTGTTGATGAAGCAGCAGTCCTCTGACAGTCCTTGAGTAAACTGTACCTTTCCAATCTGGTGATCTACATTTTAAGCTTAGACATGATGCCCTTTGTGAAATCTTCCTTGATTCACAGACATGCCTCCTCCATCAACCATCAGGATCCAGTATTATAAGGATCAATTTGCTGATTTCCGCTGCTAGGCTTCCCAGGTGGCTCAGTTGTAAAGAATCCGTCCCTGGGTCAGGAAGATCTGCTGGAGGAGAAGATGGCAACCTATTCCAGTACTCTTGGGGAAATCCCACAGACAGAGGACCCTGGCAGGCTACAATCTGTGGGGTCACAAAAGAGTCAGATACAACTTAGTGGCTAAACAACAACAACAACAGCAATAACAACAACTCTTAGACTGCACTCCTGGTTTGGGATTCAATCGCGTCTGATAATTATCCTTTCAGTGAGTGAATATGTCTACATGGTGCCTTGAAAGGAATTTGATTTTGTTGTCTTTAACCCTGAGGGCATAGTTGATACAGTTAAAACTACAGACAGCACCCTGTAAACCACAACTCATATGAGTCAGCATCACCATTCTTAAACATCCATTTGTGTTCCTAATTCCAAATTAGATAAAGACCAGACTCTGGGGAAACCCCATTCCTTAAAACAATGGCACAAGGACACATGTACATATCCATGTAAAGCTAGAGACTTCCAGGAGTAGAAATAAGTTGTGTATGTTTGGTTAAGAAATCTGGGAAAAAGTCTGTGTACTAGGGTCTGAACTATAGTTTGAAAGTGTTTGATGGCAATCCACTCCAGTGTTCTTGCCTGAAAAATTCCATGGGCAGAGGAGCCCCCAGTCCGTGGAGTGATGAAGAGTGGGACACGACAGAGCACAGCACGGCACAGCAGAGCATTTACGGTTGGGATAGGTATCTTTAATTTGAATTTCTTTATTTGAAACACATGCAGTACCTCCACCACATTTCTTGTAAAGCATCCAGATTTGGAAAGTTCGTTATAAATTTTAAATGGTTGTCGAGAGTTTCCAGATCCTCCGTAGAGCTGGCTTCTAGCTGACCCAGGGAGGGGCTGACTTTCTTAGGGCTCAGAGAGGAGGCAGGATGCTGGCATCACTTAGAATCCCAACCACCATCTGTCCACTCACGTTCTGGCTTCCAGAACAGCAGCTGTGGTCAGTTCTTTAGACTAAGATATATTGGAATTGGAATGTTTGAAAATGGGCAGAAAATAATTATTCTACCAAATCTTAAGTGGTCATGACCCTAACCCTGAAGAAATTCCAGGAAACCAACTTTGGCTGAAACAAAATACCACAAGGTGTGTGATGAGAGTTGTGTGTTGGCATGCTGTTCCATTTTCAAATGTTCTCACTTTCAAGCAGCTCTTCAACTCTGCTGTGCTGCTTTCAAACGTGTCGGCCAGTTCTTTGATCATCTTTCCATCAGGAGTTGGGATCTGATTCCCTTTTTCTTGAATATGATCTGGGCTTTGGATGAAAAGGATGAGGCTGGGATGGTGTTGAGTTATTTCTGACACCAGCTCCTAGTTTTCCTCCAGCAAACAGGGGGTGCAGCTGGGGAGCTCCCAGATGGTGGAGTTCCCACCTGTCTTGGTTCTTGAAAAGAAAGAAGCCAACACATGTTCAAGACCTTGACTCTGTAATCCTTAATTATTAGGCTTTCTAAAGGAAATGCAAGAAAAGGCAGAGGAATGTATGAAATAAGAAATGCAATCAGAATAAAAGTCTAGAGATTTTCTTCCTGCTGGAGTCATCTGGCCACTCCCTTCTTCTTCTCAGAGACAACAATCTTGTATGTTTGCTGGAAAAAAAATGCTGGCACCAAAAGCCATCGAAGAAATTGATTTTTCTTCATGAGCAAATTTTTCTTTTTATATCTTATTTTCATTTTTAAGCCTCTACAGAAGATCCATTCTATGTTAGACAGGTTTTCCATCTTTTGGTTCATCTAAGCGGAGGATAAAAAAATTGAAGAACTGGAATGACTTTCCATTGCCAGAAATGGAATGCATTAACATTTAAAATTCGCTAATTCCATTGATCCGCTGTTGGGGGACATTGTTTAAATTGTTCTGATTCTATCTCAGACTTGTGGGCAAGCGGGAAGCAAACCAGACCTGCAGGGGAATGAAACACTCTCTATGTTTAAGATGGAAGGAAAGGGCAGTGGGGAGAGCCAGTGTTGCCTTATTCCTTTCAAGTTCTTCTTTTCCTTTGTTCTTGCCTTTTTGTCTTTGCTAAGGAAGGGGTTATTCTGAATTCACCCTTGGCCCATCTTGCCTGTAGCGTAGATCAGCGGCAGAGACGGTTCGTTTGCCCTAAACTACGTTCCTGCCAGGAGAATCCAGACAGGCTTTGCATTGCTTCTCATTTCTATGGGGACTCGCTTTTTAGCTCCAGGAAGACTGATGACAAAGGAACTATTTTTGGCACCTCTAGGAAAGAAACACGCCGCAGCCTGTTATTTTCTGTAATCCTGCTGTTTGGAGAGAAAAGTGCCCACAAAGCCACACTTTATCAGATAGCACTAAATTCTCTCTGCGGGTTTCTATCCACTTGGCCGCAGTGCATCATGTCAGGGTGAACCAGTCCCACTGGTCCTCTGGCCCAACAGAGGAACCCAGGGTGCGCTGCTCCTTTTGTCACACCCCAGATTATGCATCCTTCAGAAATTAATAAAAGGTTTTCAAGCGTTGAACAAGGATGTCTTTTTTCCTTTTTCTTTTTGTAGTTTTAAAACTACATTTAAACTTTTAAAAATACTTTATTTAGGGCTTCCCAGGTGGTGCAGTGGTAAAGAATTCTCTTGCCAATGCAGGAGACACAAGAGACGCGGATTCGATCCCTGAGTCAGGAAGATCCCCTGCAGAAGGAAATGGCAACCCACGGCAGTCTTCTTGCCTGGAAATTTCCATGAACAGAGGAGCCTGGTGGGCTAGTCTGTGAGGTTGCAGTCGGACACAACTGAGTGACTGAGCACACAGACACAATATTTTATTTACATTTTAATATATCCCACATTTCCATGTGAATTCAATTTCTTTTTCTTAAACTATGTTTAAATTTATTTTTCAGTTGGAGGAATTATCCTCCAACTTTATAGTATTGTGTTGGTTTCTGTCACGTAACCACCCGAATCAGGCATGGCTCAGTTCAGTTCAGTTCAGTCACTCAGTCTTGTCTGACTCTTTGCGACTCCATGAACTGCAGCACGCCAGGCCTCCCTGTCCATCACCAACTCCCGGAGTTCACCCAAACTCAGGTCCATCGAGTCAGTGATGCCATCCAGCCGTCTCATCCTCTGTCATCCCCTTCTCCTGCCCCCAATCCCTCCCAGCATCAGAGTCAGGCTATAACCACCCAAATCAGTCATGGCTGTATATATATATATACACCCCCTCCCTCCTTAGCCTCACTCCCACCCAACCTCCTGCCATCCCACCCTGCTAGGTCATCACAGAGCACCGGGCTGGGCCCCCTGTGTTATGCAGCAGCTTCCCACTAGCTATCTGCTTTATACATGGTAGTGCACACATGTCGATGCCGCCTTCTCAGTTCATCCCACCCTCTCCTTCCCCTGCTGTGTCCACAAGTTTATTCTCTACACCTGCCTTTCCATTCCTTCCTTGCAAATAGGTTCATCAGCACCTTTTTTCTAGATCCCACATATATGTGTTACTATACAGTATTTGTTTTTCTCTTTGGATGTCATTTTTGTATTTCATCATGGGAAGTCATTTGGGAATGTTATCCCTGTAGTCTTTTCAACCTCTGCTCCCACAAATATAACACACCCTTGCATAGTCAAATTCAGCTTCGGCTAACGTCACCAAGTGGAGAAATCCCCCTGTGATTCCGGAGTAGTTCAGTTCTCATAATCTCTCCCTGCATGGCCATAATTCAGCCATGTATACCTGATAATAGTCGTGGGCACCACTCGTGTCAGCTATTAATGAAGAGTATTCAGGAAAGAGGATGCTTCTGCATAGTAACCTGCCAAGAAAAAATAAACTTGATGAGAACAGCCAGTGAGAACAGAGTGGATTTACATGAAATCTCAAGCCCTGTACTACAGGATGGGAGCATGAGAGGCACGTGGGGACATAATTAATATAGTTTGGAGAATAATTTATGTCCATGCTGAGAACAGAAATTAAAATAATTGCAAGGCTTTAAACTTAGATGACTAATAGAATGTGGTGCCTTCAAATAAAAAGAAAGACTAATGAAAAGAGATTTAGAAAGGTACAGTATATGTAAAGAAAACTGGGATGTGTTAGATTCAGTTCAGTTCAGTCTCTCAATCGTGTCTGACTCTTTGCAACCCCATGGATTTTAGCAAGCCAAGCCTCCCTGTCCATCACCAACTCCCGCAGCCTACTCAAATTCACGTCTATCAGGTTGGTTATGCCATCCAACCATCTCATCCTCTGTCATCCCCTTCTCCTCCCACCTTCAATCTTTCCCAGCATCGGGGTCTTTTCCAATGAGTCAGTTCTTTTTCTTAAGAAGAAAAAACTGGTGATAAGGGATAATTAGCTTTCAAAATATTTAACACTGTAATGGAAGAGAAGGCTTCCCTGGTGGCTTAGTGGTAAAGAATCCACCTGTCAATGCAGGAGACATGGGTTGGATCCCTGGGTTGGAAAGATCCTCTGGAGAAGGAAATGGCAACTCACTCTGGTATTTTTGCCTGGAAAATACCCAGGACAGAGGAGACTGGAAGGCTACATATAGTCCATAAAGTTGCGAAAATCAGACATGACTGAGCACACACGCACACAAAGGAGGAGAGGGTGAAAGCAGATATTTCTGTGTATGTTTCTATAGGAGAATGGCTTAAGAAGAATCGTAACAATGAAAGACAATGGATCAAAAAATTTAAGGAACATATCCGTTCTAGCCCAACAATGAATTAGGAAGCCTCAGTGAGTAGTGAGCACTTGTGATTTTCAGGTTTGAGGCTTAAGGTCCCTGAAGGTATGGGGAGAATTCTTGCCTAGGGTGGGAAGCTTGTGTCATTCTCAAATCCTCCCAGCCCCTCCTTCCTGCCACTTGT
Organism: Capricornis sumatraensis; assembly: GCF_032405125.1. Classification (NCBI taxonomy): domain Eukaryota; kingdom Metazoa; phylum Chordata; class Mammalia; order Artiodactyla; family Bovidae; genus Capricornis; species Capricornis sumatraensis. Next base: position 47,065,759 of record NC_091083.1, read on the forward strand.
TGCCCACATCCAATCTATGACTATTTACCATTGATTCTACATGGTTGTCTATTAAGCTGGTATTTGTGATGTGCTGCATACAAAGTTAAGATACTTGGATGAGGCTGGTGAAAAGCACAGAGATGCTTCCTGTTCATAGGGGCTTATGCTCGAGTGGTAATGAGGAAGTGACTTTTTGGTCAATATTAGATGTTACAGTCCTGGGCAAAACTTTGTTTATTTGTCCCTCCAGAAATTAGTTTTCAGATTAACTTAATAATTATGACAGCTTGTGTACTTATTTGTTCTATCCACACTTTGAAAGCAGGATTGTATGTTATTTGCTCCTGAACACCCAAAGGTTAACTGCTAAGTTACTTCAGTCGTGTCCGACTCTGTGCGACCCCATAGACGGCAGCCACAAGGTTCCCCCGTCCTTGGGATTCTCCAGGCAATAATACAGGAGTGGGTTGCCATTTCCTTCTCCAATGCATGAAAGTGAAAAGTGAAAGTGAAGTCGCTCAGTTGTGTCCGACTCTTAGCGACCCCATGGACTGCAGCCTACCAGGCTCCTCCGTCCATGGGATTTTCCAGGCAAGAGTACTGGAGTGGGCTGCCATTACCTTCCCCAAAAGGTTAACTAGGTTTCCCCAAACGATAGGTTCTCCTTTCTAATTCTGAGCCAATGTTTATTAAAATTAAAACACACTGATAAATTCTAAGTTTAATGTCATGTGTGTGAGTTTCTGTGGAGTTCTACTTAAATTGAATTTATTTGTGTTAGCTAAATAATTTCTCTTGCTTTAATGAAGATTCAATTTGTCAATTTTGTCAAGGGGGCTCTGTCACAAACTGGGAAGCTCCTTCTGTAACAATATTCTGTTTGTCATTTAAGTAAGGCTTCCTTAATATCATATAATTAATTGCATTCCTCCAATATGGGTCTGGTCAGACTGTCTCACTCACTGTAAGAGAATCAGATTACATGTGATGGGAAAAAAAAAAAAATTGGCGTAACGTTTTGAGTATTAGTTTTACAGAGCATGCAAAGTGTCTATTTTTGTAGGTTAAAAAAATTATTGAGCCAAATTTGATCTCAGAAATGTAAATGATACTAACAGCAATGTCCATAAACTTTAGGTAAATTTGAGTTTCACTGCATTACCAATTCTACTCTCATAACCATTTCAGCAACGATTGGTAGAAATGTCTAGAAATAGACTATACAAAAAATGAAAGCAAATTCATTTTTGTCATGTGGTGAACTCATAATCCAAAGTTCCTATCTATAATTTCATGTGCTGTTTGCACATTGATCTCAACAGGATTATTGTCAGTGAAACGATAGCAATGTAAAAAATAGAATTTCTCACTGAGACAAAGAAATATCATTGAATAACTGAAAGGTGATATCTACTCTGAAGTTTATTGTAAATATGTATGTCAGTTGGATTTTTTTCTCCCTTGCTCTGTGGCCCTGCTTTTCATGGGGTCATATATGTGAAGCCTGTAGGCTTTCAGTATTACCAGCACAGGTTCAAGTGCAGTAGAAACTTGGAAACTGCCACAGTATGTGCACACAGCAGGGACTTAACAAATAGGTACACACACATCCCAATCTATATTTACACTCACATTGTTCCTTTGTGTCCCAATTGAATGATTTCATTCCTTTATAAACTGGTTTACCCAAGAAGAATCTGTGTTTGTTCTTTCAATTATTCTCTCCTTATGTTTATTTAAAAAAATACTTCAGCTTTTTCTACAGCAGTCTTAGACTCACAGTAAGAATTAAGAGGAAGGTATGGAGACTTCTCACTTACCCCATCCCCATCACAACATGCACATCCTCCCCCATTATCAACATCCCCACCAGGTGGTTCATTTGTTACAACTGATGACCTTATACAGACATGTCATCATCACCTAAAGTCCACAGCTTATATCAGAGGTCACTCTTGGTGTTGTAGAGTCTATGAAGTGAAGTGAAGTGAAGTGAAAGTCGCTTGGTCATGTCCCTCTCTTTGCGACGCCATGGACTGTCATGGAATTCTTCAGGCCAGAATATTGGAGTGGGTAGACTTTCCCTTCTCCAGGGGATCTTCCCAACCCAGGAATCGAACCTAGGTCTCCTGCATTGCAGGCAGATTCTTGACCAGCTGAGCAACAAGGGAAGCCCATACATTCTATGGGTTGGACAAAAGTATAATGACATATAGTCATCACAACGGTATTTTCTTTCATTTTTAAATGATTTTTTTAATGTGGACCATTTTTAAAGTCTCTATTAAATTTGTTGTGATATAGCTTCTGTTTTATGTTTTGATTTTTTGGCCACAAGACATGTGGGATAGCTCCTAAACAGGGATCGAATCCATATCCCCTGCATTTGGAAGGTAAAGTCTTATCCTCTGGATAGCCAGGGAAGTTCCTATGGTATTTTCAGAGTATTTTCATTGTCCTGAAAATCCTCTGTGCTCTGCCTGGACATCCTTTACTACCTTAACCTTTGGCAACCACTAATCTTTTTGCTGTCTCCATAGTTTTGCCTTTTCCAAAATGGCATAGAATTGGAATCATGCAGAATGCAGTATGACTTTCCAAATTGGCTTCTTTCACTTAGTAACACGCATTTAAGTTTCCTCCATGTCTTTTCATGGCTTGATGGCTCATTTCTTTTTAGCATAAAGTAATTACCCATTGTCTGGATGGACCATGGTTTATTTACGCATTACCTACTAAAAGACATCTTGGTTGCTTTTAAGTTTTGGACATTTTGAATAAAACTGCTATAAATATTTGTGTGCAGATTGTTGTGTGGACATTAGTGCTCAAGGCCCTTGAGTCTAACAGTTGAAGAGCTGTCCCCCTTCCTTTCTGAAGTCAGTTTTGACTTTCTCATTTATTTAAGATACACCAAGTGCTTGCAAAACATTCCATGTTTTCTTGCTAGCCAAGTTTCTTCTTGTTTCCTGCCAGCAGAGAACTCTAATAGGACAGGCCCTATAGTTGGGTCAGAGCCAATCAGCGTGATTTATAGAGAGTTTTGTAAACAAACTGATTTCAGTTGTGCAGTTCTAAGCTCAGAGCTTCGCTTGGACCGCATGCAGTATCAGCCTGGAGGCTGAGCATGAAAAGTCAGCTCTTACCTGCTTGTACATTATCAACTCTGTGCGCTATCTTTACTCCTGGTGCCATTCTCACGTTGTGTGACTGTATATCAATGACTGTCAGCTGGCCTTGGTATTGTGCTCCCTGGCATGTGCCATGCTACACACTTACATGAAGAACCAATGGCCTTAGACTTTATATATATATATATATATATCATCATGTATAGATCTGAAGGGAGAAAGTTGATTTTCCATAAGATGCCATGTGTTATTTGTTTACTCAGACATGGTCATTATGGTACACGCATAACTGTGTAATTTCTGGTGGTGATTTGGGGGTTTGGAAGCTTGAACCTCTGTTCTTAGGTAAGTACTGGTTATTCTACCTGCTGTTGCTGCCAGCTGCTGACTTCTGTATGATTTCCGTAGCTGGGTTTTAGTCAGTCTGGGCCAACTGTAACTTATCAATCCAGTAGTTGAGAATTCATAAACTTGATGTTTATGTTGCTGTTCAGTCACTAAGTTGTGTCTGACTCTTTGTGACTCCGTGGACTGCAGCACATCAGGCCTCCCTGTCCTTCCCTATCTCCCAGACTTTGTTCAAACTCATGTCCATTGAGTCAATGATGTCATCCAAACATCTCATCCTCTGTCACCCAGTGTAATTCTAATTAATCTTCTCATAATTTTGTTATGCAATATTTCCTATATTTGAACATAATTGTCTTGGAACAAGTAATCCAAGTGTTTAAATGTGAAAAATGTGAAAAAGAAAATGCTCTTCCCATGTTTGCTATTATTGTTAATTTGATTATTTTTGTTTTCTAATAGAGCTGGTTTCCTAGAAGAACTGAATTCTAAATATAGCCTTTCCCATGACCTAGTGGCCCTTAATATTCAGACTCAGATAGTTATTGTTTAAATAGATACCAAAGAAAATTTGTTGTGTTAACTTTATGAGTTGTTTTAGAAATTGAATGATACAGAACCTATGACTTCTGTGCATAGAGGCAAATTTAGACTAGCAGAGTTCAAATCTTTTCACTATATAGATGTAAAATGGAGGTCCAGAGAGTGTGAATAAATTACCAGGATTGTGTGCGTGCTAGGTTGCTTCAGTCGTGTCTGACTCTTTGTGATCCTATGGACTGTAGCCTGCCAAGGTCTTCTGTCCATGGAATTCTTCAGGCAAGAATACTGGAGTAGGGTGCCATGCCTTCCTCTAGGAGGTCTTCCTGATCCAGGAATCAAAACTGGGTCTCCTGCATTACACGCAGATTCTTCACCGTCTGAGCCACAGTAGCCCTAATGGAAAACCTAACTAAAAACCTTGCAAACAATGTAACATATTTTCTAAATGTAATGTGCAAAATGAGCAAGCAAAAAAACTCCCTAGAAACTGTTATGTGATATAAAAAGGAGGATAATATTTTTATTTCCTGGAACTGTTTGTTCCCAATATGATGTACAGAGCAATTGAAGACTGAAGGTAAAATGGAAGATCATCTCTGTTTGAGGTAAGATGACCCAACTGTGAATCCACTCTGACAGAGCTATACAAATGGGAAGAAAATCTTTCTGAATGCTGTTTATATCTGCCACCATTTATTTTTTCTTCTTCTCTATAAAATAATACAATCTTCTGAAGTCAAAATAGTGATAAAGAAAAAGGGACTTCTTGGTAAACTCTAGAGTTTTTGCATTTGTTTTTATCTTCATTCGCTCCCAGGAGGGAAAATATAAAATAGATAGATTGTCTAATGTGTTTGACCTTATTAAGGGGTGTTTTGCATTTATATTGAAGAGTTTGAAAAGAGTTAGAGATCAATGCTTAGAAAAGTAAGGACATTTATTCATATTTTAGTTCTTCCCTTCAGCAGATATTGATCAAGCTTATGCCCAGGGCACTGTTCTTGATGCTGGAAATACAGTAGTGACCAAAGGACAAAGGTGAAGTGGGGACAAGCATGTGGCTGGTGTTCTGGGGAACAGCAAGGAAGCCAGAGAAGGCAGAAGGCCCAGAGGGGAAGCATGCAGGATGAGGTGGAAAGGAGGTCAGGTGGGTAACAGACGGGCAGGTGGGACTCAGACTTCAGTCATTGAAGGGCTTGGTGTTTATGCTACTGGAGAAGGGAAGACTTTTTAAGGCTTTGGGCAGACACTTGTATGCCAACAGACTCCACTGGGGTTGTTCTGAGAATGGACTCTAGGGGATAAGAACAGATGCAGTGTGATTGCTTAGGAGGATTATTTGTGAAGTGCAGGCATGGACTATCGTGTCTTGAGTAAGGTGGGAGCATGGGGTGGAGTGAGATGAACCTGCAGGGGCCACATCTTGGTGTTGCACCTGGTAGGTTTTGAACTTGGCTTGGGTAATGGATAAAGGGTGAGTTGAAGGAGAATCCAAAGGTTTGGACCTGAGCAACAGAAAGGATGGAGTTCCCATTTATAAATACGGATAATTTTGTGCAAGGAAGCATTTTAGGGCTTGAGCTGGGTCTATGGAAGTGGTGTGTTGATATACCCCCATTCTAAGTAAAGGATTCTAAGTATTATTTCTTAAATTGCTGATAATTAACTATGTTTAAAAATGAATCATTAAACATCTAACAATTTACCTAAATTAAGTTTATTTTTAGAGTGAGTTTTCTGGAATAGAAGGGGCAAGTGCTTTTCACTTTTGCTTTACAAAACAAGCACCGCTTACAATCATGTTTGTGGAACTGTTACATTCTGTTTGCTTACATTTTATTTAAGATTATTTCCCATCAATATTCACAAGTGAATTATCATGAGATTTCCTTCAATACAATTTTTGTGAAGTTTTCGGATCAGTGTTTAACTTGATTTATAAAACAATTTGGGCATTTTCTTTCTTTTTCCATGATCTGGCATAGGTCCGCATTGGAGACGTTAACTAAGTCCAAAAATACAATGTGACTTTTAGGGGTCTGGGACTCAAACCATTGGGCAGGTCAATGTCAACTCCTTTTTCCTTCATCTTCCAGTTTAGAAGCCATAACCCCCAAAGTTGCTGTGGCCCACTTACAGATCCCACGTACAGTGGAACATGGCTGCAGGTGAAAAATAAGACTTAAGACTTATTAGTACTTACAGCAGACTGTCCCTCCTGGGGGAGTTGGAGGGGGTGGCCCTGGTCTTTGGAGATGACAGTGGGCAATGTGAGGATGACAAATCCTTTTGTAGGAACTGCCTCCAGTGATGGGACTTGAGATTTGCTCTTTCAGTTGGTGATCACATTATCATACTGTTTACTCATATGAATAATTCTCATGAAATTGCTTCCATTATTAATAAAAATATTTGCAACTCCACCCCCCCAAAAAAGACCAAACAGGTGGCACAGTGGTAAAGAATCCACCTGCTATAGCAGGAGTTGCAGGAGACACAGGTTCAATCTGGGTCAAGAAGACCCCCTGGAGGAGGGCATGACAATCCACTCCAGTATACTTGCCTGAAAAATACCATTTGGGGGATCTCTCTTTAACAGGGATCCTTCAAAAATCTCTGTAGCCCACCAGACGAGCCTGGTGGGCTATAGTCCATGGGGTCACAGAGTAGGGTTACAACGGAACAGAGCAGACACACGCACCTCAAAACATTAAAATGTAAAACAATTTATATTCTTTACCTCAACTTCATTTAAGTCAAGGCATATTTGAGGTGGGTTGGGAGGTGAAAGAGGAACAAAAATAACAGGTTTAACAATAAACCATGATGGTGACTTAGCATGAAGCATATTGTCTGTGAGCACATTTGTGTTGTCACAATTATACAAAACACATTTTCACTGTCTAGGTTTATTAGACATTCCTGGATACCTACAGTGTCACTATGCGGCAAGTGAAATCTTAAATTCTATTTACTTATAAACCACATTTTTTTCTACATTTGTAAATGCAATTTGCGTAACAATAGAAACTTGTTAACTGAGCCTCTGTCTGTAGTCACTGGGAAGTAAACTGTGCATGGGAGGGGGTGGTTTAAATAATGAAGACAGAGTGGACTTCCATTTTTCTACTAATTTACATTTTCACAAGGAAGATTAGACACAGCACAAATTATAGGCAAATGTTTGCCTAGACAGTAACTTTAGGTTTATAATTAGCATGTAATTGAAGTTTTCAGAAAACATGTTCTCTATGGCTTAAGGCTAGATTTTTTTTTTTTTTTTTAGTTACAGAGTTAAGAAATTGTAAAAGAGACATGAATAAGAACTAAAAATTTAATTTATCAGATATACTAAGAATTTGTTTATTCATCTGATAAAGCCCTTGAATCATGGGGGTCAATCCTTGTATTGCTTTTCATGTGAAATGGTGTTAAAACAACTCGATACCACAGCGTTCAAAAGGCCTTAACCAGGCATTCAGCATTAGAGTGGAACTGTTCATAAACTCAAAACCACTGAAGAAGAGGAAGCTGTCTGTTGAATATAAACTGCCCTAAAGTCACAGTATCCAGGAAACATGATCGCAGAATGAGGAGTGTCGCACTGTAAGACTGTCCTCTGACAGTGAGGCACCACCGCCAGGCTCAGGGCCAGCACTGAGCCTCCCGCAGCCCACGCCTCACTCCCAGCAGGTGAACATCTTTAACAAATGTGCAGGAAGCTCCTCCTTTACAGTGACCTCAGACATGGGCTGTTGGAAACAGTGTGATGCTTTGGACAGATCCCTAATCAGAGTTTAAAACTGTCCAGTTGTCTTCGTGCTAAGATGGCCTGCTGCCGGTTCATAGAGTAACCTCACTGACTTAAAGCTAAAGGTCCAATTGCCAAATGCCAGGCTTGATGCTAGGTGCACAGTCGTGCATTTATCCATCTAGGAATGGCGATCACAGGAACTTTATATTTTACTGACATTATCTACATTTTACTGACATTATCTACATTTTACAGATAGGAAAGCTGAGGCTCAGAGAGGTTACAAACAGAAATGTGGAGATCTCAGCTAGGAAGTGAGGGAACTGGCCAGCAGAGTCTTTTCAGTACATCTGCTGGTTTCATGAAAACTGTGTATTACCAACACGGGAATTTCAACAATTTGCTCCATTGGATAAGGAATCTGTAAAAATCTTTAACTGTCTCTTTGCTACCATGTTCCCAAACACACATAGCACTCTCCTCTGAGCTAGCCACATCCTCTAAGAGACCTGGAACCAACATTAGTTCTCAAAACCACGTGTGTTTCCACTATCTCCTTCTATCCATCTTTTTCAAAGCCCTGTGTGGTACTCCTCCTCCATATATATCAGCAGGCAGACCAGAATCACATTCAGCAGGAGCTCAGCTTGGATTACAGATGTGCTGACTCAATCAAAACTCTCAAACTCAACAGCTTCCTTTTAAAAGAAAGTGTATAACTCTTCAAGGGAAGTGCAATTTCAGCCATCGCTTCATCTAGTACAATATGAAGCTGTAGTAATGTCCAGTTGGATTAAGAAAAGGGAATACTCTGTTTAATTTTCCAAGCAAGTGACCTGTGATCCTGCTTTAAATTAAATTTTCTAGGAGGTATTTTCTTGTTTATCAGTGCTTAAGACTCACTTTTTTTTCCCCCTGGGAAATCTTCTACCAAATATAATTACTAACATTGTATGCTAGACTGAAATGATGAAATAAAAATCAATTATGCAATTCAAAATGAATGTTCTGCTACTTTTACAAGAGGAATTTTTTTTGTAGCAATGTTCCCTATTCAGTGAGGAGGAGAGAGAGAACAAATAAAAACCCATCCTTCAATTTACCAATTAGAAGGCACAGTCGTGACTATTTCCAACAGTAAAGCCCATTGCCTAGAAAACTATACTGTGCAAATAAGAGGAGCTAAGAAGGTCAATGGGAGGTACCTCTAAAACTTATTTCAGTTCAGTCCAGTTCAGTTGCTCAGTCGTGTCCAACTCTTTGCAACCCCATGAATCACAGCACGCCAGGCCTTCCTGTCCATCACCAACTCCCGGAGTTCACTCAAACTCACGTCCATCGAGTCAGTGATGCCATCCAGCCATCTCATCCTCTGTCATCCCCTTCTCCTCCTGCCCCCAATCCCTCCCAGCATCAGAGTCTTTCCAATGAGTCAACTCTTTGCATGAGGTGGGTAAAATATGGAGTTTCAGCTTTAGCATCAGTCCTCCCAATGAACATCCAGGACTGATCTTCTTTAGAATGGATCGGTTGGATTGCCTTGCAGTCCAAGGGACTCTCAAGAGTCTTCTCCAGCACCACAGTTCAAAAGCATCAATTCTTTGGCACTCAGCTTTCTTCACAGTCTAACTCTCACATCCATACAAGACCACTGGAAAAACTATAGCTTTGACTAGACAGACCTTTTTTAACAAAGTAATGTCTCTGCTTTTTAACATGCTCTCTAGGTTGGTCATAACTTTCCTTTCAAGGAGTAAGCATCATTTAATTTCATGGCTGCAGTCACCATCTACAGTGATTTTGGAGCCCAAAAGAATAAAGTCTGACTCTGTTTCCCCTGTTTCCCCATCTATTTACCATGAAGTGATGGGACCGGATGCCATGATCTTCGTTTTCTGAATGTTGAGCTTTAAGCCAACTTTTTCACTCTCCTCTTTCACTTTCGTTAAGAGGCTTTTTAGTTCTGCTTCACTTTCTGCCACAAGGGTGGTGTCATCTGCGTATCAGAGGTTATTGATACTTCTCCCAGCAATCTTGATTCCAGCTTGTGCTTCTTCCAGCCCAGCATTTCTCATGATGTACTCTGCATAGAAGTTAAATAAGCAGGGGAACAATACAGCCCTGATGTACTCCTTTTCGTATTTGGAACCAGTCTGTTGTTCCGTGTCCAGTTCTAACTCTTGCTTCCTGACCTGCATATAGGTTTCTCAAGAGGCAGGTCAGGTGGTCTGGTATTCCCATCTCTTTCAGAATTTTCCACAGTTTATTGTGATCTACACAGTCAAAGCCTTTGGCATAGTCAATAAAGCAGAAATAGATGTTTTTCTGGAACTCTCTTGCTTTTTCCATGAACCAGCGGATGTTGGCAATTTGATCTCTGGTTCCTGTGCCGTTTCTAAAACCAGCTTGAACATCTGGAAGTTCACGGTTCACGTATTGCTGAAGCCTGGCTTGGAGAATTTTGAGCATTACTTTACTAGCATGTGAGAAAGCTTATTTAGAATATGCTATTGTTATTTTTGGGTTTCCCTAGTGGGTCAGTGGTAAAGAATTTGCCTGCAGTGCAGGATATGAGGGTTTGATCCCTGGGTTGGGAAGATCCCCTGGAAAAGGAAATGGCAACTCACTCCAGTATTCTTGCCGGGGGAATCCCATGGTCAGAGGAGCCTGGCATGCTACATTCCATGGGATTGCAAAAGAGTTGGACATAACTTAGTGACTAAACAACAACAACACTGTTATTTTTACTACTCTACTGCCACCACTATCCCTAGTGAAACCTAAGGACAACTGTTACAATAATTGTTTTGCTTTGCTTCAGTATCTTCTGTATAAAAACCTTCCCCCAAATCTTTCCTATGGAGTTCTCCTAAACACCTTTGGTTTGGTGCTGCACAATTTGAACTGATGCAAGCTCAAACTCTTGAAAAAAATTGTAATATGCCTTATTTCTTAATGCTATTAATCGACCACTTTCCAAAACAGTGATTTCACGCTTTATGAATGGCAGCCCACTGAGAAGGAGCAAAACTTTCCATATTGCAAAATCCAGATTCTCTAATTTTCCCTAGAAAAAGACATCAGTGAAGCAAAAGAAAATATCAAGTCAAAGACATTTTAGATAGATAATGCTAAAATGGTTTTTTATAACAAGATAAGGAGGATGAATAATTTTTGCCTTACATATGCACGTTAATGGGGCAGTTAATTAAAACTGATAAAACATGATGAAAATATGCAAGATGACACTCCACAATACGCATTAACCAAGTCACAACAATTAACTTGCAAATGATGAATGTACATTATTTAGCATAAAAAGAGAGCCGTCATTTCAAACTCTTACTCAAGATATTATTGATACAAACACAGCCACAGTGTATTTTCTCTTGATATTCTGCAGATGTATCTGTAGGTATTCCTCCATGCTCTTGAGAAAGAAACACTGAATTCTCTCCCAGTTGGTGAAGTAGCCAGATTTTCCAGTAGACCAGTTCATTGAAATCCTCTAAAATTCCAGAAATGTGCTAATTTTGGTTCAATAATAATACATTTTAACAAACTTTAATAACTTGGTGATTAAGTTCTGAATGAATAGACCTCATTCTATTCATTTAGAATAGGAACAGCCTTTAGAAGGATCATGAGTCGAATTAGGTTATTTGCTGACAATCATACAAGATGGGAGTGTTTGGCACAGCTATTTCACCATATGTTTTATAATTCTTAAAATGTCATCCAAGGAGGAAAGAAATTGTGTAGACTGCCATGAGATGATAATTGCCTTTTTGGAGGAGAATGCATAGTCAAGAACCAGATCCATATCAAAAAATGAAACATGCTTTATATTATCCCCCTACATTGATCACATCTACCAAATTATTTTGTGAAGTCACAATCAGGAAATAAGTTTTTAATACAAAAGTCTTAGCCATTCAATTGCTTTAAAAAAATGTGTTTTTTTTTTTTTTTTTTTTTTTCTGAACAGAGGAAGGAAATGGGTGACAGGCTTTCCCTTGCTTCTGCAGTACCTACTGGGACCCCTGGTGACTGGGCTTTTCTCTTGTCTTAGATATTGTCTGCTTGTTCAAAGGCCTTGGAAAAGTTTGATTTACAGGAAGAGCTGTGCATCAATCAGAAAAGAAGACAAAATAACTTATGTCTCAGTGTTAGAGTAAGCCAGTCAAAGGCACAGGAAGAAAAGCGTAGGAGATTGGGAGTTGGAGAAGGTGTTTGCTCCCAGAACAGTTACAGAATAGCAACCTCCAGGAGCACACAAAGAAATGTTGACTCAGGCCAGTCAGTCCCTAGGATTTCAGTAGCTTAGTGCCCAGGTTATAGGAAATGGAAAAGAAAAGGACACAGAATTGATAGAATAGTCCCAATGATCACAAGTAGCATTGTCTTTTTTCGGTGCAAAAATTTCCAGCACAGATGTGCCCATGAGAAAATTCATCTAAGTAAGAAAATTAGACAGTTCCCAGACACCAGTGAGATAAGGTGTTACTTGTCAGAGCAGGAGCCCTTTGTGAGTGGTGTGGGGGCAGGAGTGTCAAAAAAGAACAAGAAAACATAAGCATTTTTAAAGCAAAGAAACCAGAAGTAGGGGGAGAAAATTTAACAGCTGCTGTTAAATTTCACACTTAAGTGTGAAACGTGGGGGAGAGTGAGAGATGTCTGAAGAATAATTTTAGAAATTTTGGATGTGTGAATGACTATGTCACCCCCTGATTCACCACTTCAGGAAGATCTACAGTAAATAGATGATTTTTCAAGGATGTTGGTCTTAGAATATGATTTCTTTTGAATGTGATGTTGGGCTGAGGCTGATTTTGTCTGGGTTACATATATGTTTATTGGGAAAGTGTCTGTAAAGAAACATTTCCATGTATGGTAATGACCACAGTCCCCTAAACATAAACTCATCAAATCCTTTCCCCAGGTCAACCAATCATTTCATGTGCCCTTATTTTGTTAATGGTGACACTAATTTCCCAGCAACAGAACAATGTCAATAGTTTATTAGTATTATTATGAGCAGTGAATGGAGAGAGAACTGCTGATGGTTTAGCATTGAATAAGTATATATAATAAGTTCTATTATAACCAACATTAGCTGTTCAGCAATGATGTGTAGTATGCAAGTTCTTCCAGTAACTGCTTTCGTGGAATATTACTATGGCATCATTTTCATACCCCTAGTATATAGCAGTATCAGTGAATTTAATTCACATCAAAGATCACTTATTACTTATGATATAATAAGTGAAATGTTAAATAAATGCTTCAAACCTTTTATGCCAAGGCTAAACAGATTGGTTCAAAATTGGGAAAGGAGTACGTCAAGGCTGTATATTGTCACCCTGTTTAGAAATATGCTGTTAGATATTTCTAGAATGCACGGTTCCTAATCAATCAATTACTGCTTCATAATCTTGGTTATTGGTTCCTATTGGAACCTACCTAATGTAGAAGTAGAGAAGCCAGAAGTGATACAGGAGCTTCAGAGGAAATTAACTCAATTTATATTTGGCAAATTGGTCACAAACATAGTTTTCAGACATAAAAGCAATATATATAAAACATGAAAAAAAGAAGAAAGGTTAAAATCAATGGGTAGATAAGAGATAGACGCTTTCCTACATGAGGATAAATAAAACTGTTTTAGTTAGAAAAGTTCATGATTGTAATAAAAGTGATGTAAATTGGTAGCCATTTCCTTCTCCATGGGATCTTCCTGACCCAGGGATTGAGTCTGGGTCTCCCAGATTGCAGGCAAATTCTTTACAGACTGAGTCACCAGAGAAGCCAACTTTTATTAAAAAATATACAAGCAAGAAAATCAGTTGGTCTTCATATAAATAAGGAGCCAAAGACTTGCGTTTTTAAAAGACTAGTTTGATCCTAAAGCACGTGTATGTGTGTGTGTGTGTTGTTAGTTGCTCAGTTGTGTCTGACTCTTTGTGACCTCATGGACTGTAGCCCACCAGGCTCCTCTGTCCATGGAATCCTCCAGCCAAGAATAGTAAAGTAGGTTGCCATTTCTTTCTCCAGGGGATCTTACCGACCAGGGATCAAACTTGGTTCTCTCACATTGCAGAGAGATTCTTTACTATCTGAGCCACCAAAATATCCTAAAGCATATTCTACTTCAAAGCATATTTGCTTTTTTTTCCAACCTATAAACTCACTGATCCAATGTAATCATTCTTACAGAATAGTGATGTGAAAATAGTTTTTATAAAAGAACAGGTATAAAATTATCAGGAATGGCAATTTCTTTTGAGGGATTAATACATTGATTTCGTAATGGCATGCTATGGAGAAAGAAAGAGGGAAAGATAGAGATAGATAGGTTGAAGAATAGATAGACAAAGAGAGACCAACAGAAAGATGCGTGGTGGAGAGAGAGAGAAAAAAAAAAAGAGAGAGAGACAGAGGCAGAGTCTTAATGGTTCTCATTAAATCAGAAATCAGAACAAAGACTGAAAAATTGACAATAATGCACGTTGGTTGGTTTCTGCTCTGAAATTAGCAGAACTGGCAGCTGACATGTCATCTATTTCAAAGTCATTGCAGGCAGAGAGGTTCCTAACTTCAGTGAAGGTAAGGCTTTTAGCAAATCTCTTGCATATGATCAATGATTGTTTAAGAATTACAGGCTGAAGATAATCACCCTGTACGATCCATTAGAGTTGGGGCCTTTTTTCCCTAAATGCTTTTAGAAATAGGAAGGGCATCATATTAATTCTGCTTGATATTTCATTAGTTTCATGTCACTTGTTTCATTAGTTATATGCTATTTCACATTGGTGTCAATGACACAATGCTAATTTCTTGACATGTACTTTTTTATGGTCTTCATGAATTGTGCTCATTATGGAAAATGGGCTGAATTTTTTATTGGTTTATCCTGAATGAATGATTACAGTGAAATAATTCACTTTGGAATTGTTGCCAAGAAGATACTTTGCAAAAGCGTGTATATTGCTGCAGAAATTGTTTGTTGAGTACAAAAATTTACAGTATTTGAGAGACAATAAATACTAATGACATAGTTACCATCTTCACTGAAATTCACTTCCCTGACTACTGTCTTAGAAAATAAAGGCAATTTTTACAATCTGATCTAATTCAAAAGACTCTTACTTTAAAAAATTGCTAACATCAGTGACATTTTAGAAAGTGGAAGAAAGGCTTTGAAGAATTTAGTATGATAACTTTGCTTATAAAATATATGAACAAAATTTGGCATCAGTATTTAGAAGGATATAAAATTGTTGCAGTGCATTAAAACCTTGGAATAGTAACTATACTGGAAAACATTTTGGCTGTTTAATAAAATATTAAAGAGTTGTTTTATGACTTAATCCATAGAATTGAAACTGTAAGCCCACACAATAGCTAACACATGCATGTCAATTGCAGCATTATTCTTAATCACCAAAGAGTAAAAACAACACTAGTAGTTATCAGTGAGTAAATGGAAAATCAGAAAATGGTGTGTCAATATGATGAAATATTATGTAGCTATAAAAAGGAATGAAGTACTCATACATGGGACAACATGGATGGACCTTGAAAATGTTATGCTAAGTGAATACAGTCAAACACGGATAGCTATGCATTGTTTGATTCCATTTTTAGGAAATATCCAAAGCAGGCAAATCTATGAAGGTAGAAAGTATATTGGTGATTCCCAACTACTGGGAAGGGAGGTGAACAGGGCTTGACTAACTGCCAGTAGGCGTGTAGTTTCTGTTTGGGCGATAAAAATAATCTTACATTTAACAGTGGTGTTGACTGCAAAATCCACCTAATTTTATGCCTAAAAGGGTGAATTTTACAGTATATAAATTTGGCCTTAAAAGTATATGAACAAGTAAAAATGACTGGAGATTGATTAATATAAAATAGCTAGAGATAGGATTCCACTAATATCTTGGTCTTGCATGTTTTCCATTAGATAGTGTTAAAACAAAACTAAGATTGGGATAGGAGGGGGATTTTTTTTTAGGTCCATAATTGGGTGTGGCTCTGTCCTTCTGGGTTTGTAGAAGTCTGGGAGACATAGAACGTGCAGAAACAGAGGGAGTGAAAATGAAGCAGAACTAGATATTTGGCAGAATGAAATAGATTTTGTTCTTTAATGCTTGAAAAACACCCCAGATTCCTATTTCTATTTTCCTTTTCTAGACTTCATACGTTTCTGGTAATTAATTAGAAAAGATGCATTTCTCCATTTGAAAGAACATACCCCCAAATCCCAGAGTCATTTCTATATTAAGGGTAAGTAAATAGATTGTCAAAGAATAGCCATTATATTGTTATGAGTTGCCAACTGAACTTAAAAGCTATTGGGTTTTGCATTTTGTTTGTGCTTGGCAGAAGCCAGCTTCTTTCTTCAAAGGAAAAAAAAAACACAAACATCTATAAGGGGTTTATGAGGTTGTCTGAACATCAAACAGCTCTCATAAAAATATCCTTGGATGATTTAAATATAAACAAATAAAAAAGATTTTAGTTTTCTTCTAATTACTCATGAATTTAACATTTCAAAAGCTAAGGTTGGTGGAGAGGGTAAAGTGGAAAACTACTACATGAGGATTTATTTAGAATATTTTGCAAACCTTTGATGGGATAATGAAGAAAAACAATTTTCTTTAAAAGATAAGCATTGCAATGATCAATATGGCTACAATTTCTTTAAAGATAAGGGCCCCTGGAAAGATAATTTACAATTTGACAGCTGAATAAATTTCAACATATTGAATTTGAGTTTGAGTACTTGCTTTCTTGTTTTTATTTGGAACAGGCATACTTAAACTTGAATCCACACAGTGGTCAAAGTTTTCATGCATGAGACAAAAATATGATACATCACTTTCCTCATCCTAAATTTTCCTAATAGTTTAGGTAGGAAAATGTGATTTTTTTCTGAATACATTTGGAAAGCTCTATATGGAATTAGAGTTTTGTAAACAATACAGTGAACTTTAGTTTGCAATATTGTTGTTGTATAGTCACTAAGTCATGCCTGACTCTTTTGTGACTCCATGGAATGTAGTTCTCCAGGCTCCTCTGTCCCTGGGATTTCCCAGGCAAGAATACTGGAGTGGGTTGCCATTTCCTTCACCAGGGGATCTTCCTGACCCAGGGACCAAACCCTGGTCTCTTGCATTGGTAAGTGGATTCTTTACCATTGAGCCACCAGGGAAGCTCAGTTTGTAATATTATGCTACACCAAAAGGACACTCTTATTAGATAAACCATATGTTTGATTCAATTACATGCTACTCAATATGACTTTTTTAAAAATTAAGTGTGAAAGTAGGGAAAAGAATATATTAGTCCATTTAGAAAGAGAAAAACAAATACCATATATTAATGAATATATATGGAATCTTGGGAAAGGGGACCGATAAGCCTGTTTACAGGGCAGGAATAGAGACACAGAAGCAGAGAACAAACTTGTGGACACAGCGGGGACAGGAGACGGTGGGACAAGCTGAGAGAGTAGCACTCATCTATGTACACTGCCATGTGTAACGCAGAAGGCCAGCGGGAAGTACCTTATAGCACAGGGAACTCAGCTTGGTGCCCTGTGACCGCCTAGAAGGCTGGGATCGGGGGGTGGGAGGGAGGTTCAAGGGGAAGGGGATATATGTATACTTATAGCTGATTCATGTTGTCATACAGCAGAAACTAACACAACCTTGTAAAAGCAATTGTCCTCCAATTAAAAATGAAAATAAAATAAAAAGAAATGCATCAGTTAGTTTAATGTATCAGCACATTATGCAAATTCTACATGTCGGCCTCAGAGGTCCTTCTACTTCTGAACCACCAGCTATCTGGCACAGTCTGTGTCTGCTGAATGCATCAAGCAAATAACTGATACATAATTAGTCATTAAAAGTGTGCTTGCATCAGATTGTAATTGCATTTGTTTTGAGTCAAATGTGCTAAGTGAGAAAATGTATGTGGAAAATTCACTGAAAATTCCTGACAAGGTAGCAGGAATCTAAGTTGTCTACCATTTGGATAATTCATGGATACAAGCAGGATCAAAACCAATAGCAAAAATGTATTTTTGTTGAATACTGGTAAAAAACAAAGATTAGATGCAAAATCGCTAGAGTGCACTCTCTTTGTAATCTGAGGGTCTGTGATTAGCCTTGTGTATTTGCTGAGGGTCCTGCAGAACATTTAATGTATACAATGCATTCTTGCCTCAACCAGAAAGCACGTGTGTCAGACTTTGTTCCTCCTCAATCTTCCCAAATCTTCTCCTGCACCGAATCAATGAGAGTAACAGAATTCTGCAATACATGTGAAGGAATGCACGTGTCCAGGCTATTTTTGTTGACTTTACAGGACAGTACAATACTTCCTTAGAATTATTTTTGCTCAGGTTTTCATTCTGACCAAATTCATAGGGAAAGAACATGTGGTTGATTAGAATATGTCCCTTAACATATACACATCACTATATATAAAATAAATAACCAACAAGTACCTGCTGTATAGCGCAGGGAACTGCTCTACTCAATATTTTGTAATAACCCACCATGGAAAGTAATCTGAAAAAGAATATATATATATATATCTGAATCACTTTGCTGTACACTTGAAACAGCAACATTGTAAATCAGCTAAACTTGAATCAGAATTTTAAAAAAATATGCCTTTTGCCTCCACCTCCTCCAGCATCTTTGTCAAGATTCTGGGGATTTAGAACAATGGGAAACTAATTGCAATTGTCGAGAACATATAAAATATGTCTTTTGATATGAAGTGCAATTATATTTTTTATTTGTTTTTGGCTGTGTCTTAGTTGCCCCACACCCTGTGGGATTTTAGCTCCCAAACCAGAGATCAAACCTGTGTTCCCTGCATTTAAGGCAGAGTCTTAACCACTGGACCACCAGGGAAGTCCCAGGAATTGCATTTTTATGAAGAAAGGGAACATTGTGACTTTAAAATTGTATTTTTGTAATGACTACCTAAGTACATTTTTAACTTAGTGGACATAAATCCCAAATTATCAGTTCTCAAGAAAAGAAAAAAAATATATGTATATGTATGTGTGTTTAATTTCCTTAATAATAAATAAAAGTGGTACAAAGAATTTTAAGCCAGATAGAAATAAAGGGTGATTTTGCAACTGGGGAGCTTATGACCTTAATATGTCACTGTTAATTAACCAAAAAAAGTCTTATAAGTTTTAGTTAAGTGGTTTCTGCTTATTCTTTTCAAATTTTATCATGGAGCTAACAGTGTCATTAATCATGTAATTTTAAGTGAGCATAAACTCAGAAACTTTGAGAATGAAAAATGAAGAGAAAATACCCCCAAATCCAATGGCAACAATGACTTCTACAAAAAAAAGTACTAGAAAGGAAGCCTTTACACATGCATATTAAAATTGACAATATGAGGCAATTTAGAGAGCTAAATTAAATCAACTTCATCAGTCTGCGAGAGTGAACCAACCGCTTTCTTTGACAAATCCAGCTATTATTAAACCAGGCAGTGTACTCAGCCAGCTACCAGCTCAACTCTCAGAATGCTGATGACATGAAGATAGAGAGAAAATGTATTCTGTGAGCATCAGAAATTCAAATTTAAATTCTTATGTATAATCGGGTAGCAACTCAAATATTCTAGTTACTTGATTATCAGAGGTGAAGGCAGTTCAAATGCCTTTTGGTATGTTTTATCAATTCACATAAATCTAGTACCTGCTTCCATCAATAAAAAAGGTGAAATCTCGAACCTAAACTATTGTCTTATCCTTCCTGTTACTGTCACTAAAGGCATCAATTCAATAATGGGGAAAAACAGTAGGCTTGGACTTTGGTTAAATGTAAATTTTGGGGATCTTTTGACTTATTCATTGTATTTGTTTCATTCAAAGGGGAAAAAGTTGAAGATGGTAAATCTTAATTTCATGAGCTAATGCCAAATTACATTATCCTAACAATGGTAATAGAGGCAACTGATACAAAGATGTCTTTTTGGCTGTGACTAAAAGGAACATTTCAATTCTAATTGTAGACAAATTAGATATACCAGGGATTTGGCATGTGACATTTCAGCCTGAAGAAGAAACAAAGTATGTATAATTTTCTCTTGGCAGACTAATTCTGAAGAGGAGTGTGTGTGCGTGCGTGTGTGTATGTGTGTGTATGTCTGTTAAACAGGAGCTAAATGCCTTTAGAACATGAGATAAACATATAGCACAAAACTTTCCACTAAAAAAAAAAAGTGAACTGCAAAGGAAAGCCACATATTTAACCTTAGATTTTCTATTAGCCACATGAATGAAAGGGAAAAGGATAAATGGGTGATATGAATTTTAATGATAACATTTATTTAACCCAATATATCCAAAATAGGACATTTCAACAAACAACCAAAAAACCTTATGAGAAAACCCAGTGTGTGTTTTATACTTATTATTCAGTTTGGTCCAGCCCATGTTTCTAGAGTTCATCAGGTAGTGGATGCCTGATTAGACGGCACAGGGACACAGGTGAGCAACTCTAGGTTTATTTGTGGCCTTGAAACCGTCTCATCCTAAACTCATCCCTGAACAAATCACCCAAATATTATCCCTTCTTTATTCCACCTGTCAAAAGCAGGATTACATTTCCAACTATATAAAGCTGATTATGACCTAGAGCAATAGTAACAATAAACCTTTGCAAGGTTTTCAAACCTGACCTATGATTATAATAGTTCTCCTAAGACCTAAGGATCATTACTCATTACCAAATGTCTTTAATATTGTGATTAAAGTTTGTTTTATAAGGCTGTGGGATATAAATGTTTTTTAAACGCTGTGGGATATAACTTTGTCAGGAATAAACCCAATTAGCTTTTAGTTTTTGTTTTCTTTGTGACTATGCCATGTAGCATGTGGGATCTTAGGATCAAACTAGTGATCCCTGGAGTCTCAACCACTGGACCGCAAGGGAGTCCCACCAATTAGCTTTTAGAAAAATGTCAGATATTTGTTATTTACCTCCAATTCATTTCTGCATTGTTCTTTGCTGACAGAACACTGCTTGAGAATCTGTCTGCTGTGAAAGTGACTTTATCTCCTTCTTAGGGGTAAATCCTGTGATCCCCTGTGAGACTGGGGTCCCCAGTGAAGAGGCTGAGAGGGGGAGCCCTGTCTCTGCAGGATTTATTGGGAAGGTCACTCTTGGTGAACCTCTCTCAGGCACTGATAAAGCAGGTGTGAGTCCCACAGGTGTAATTTGCCGAATGAGAGAGACAGATAGACAGACAGAAACACACACAGGACAGAAGGTAAACAAACTAGGGTATATAGTACTGATAGCATGTTCCGCAGCCCTGAAAATATCTAATTACAATGTGTTTTCAAAAGTGCCAGGTCTGTAAGAGACTAAAAAGGGATGAACAGTCAGGTGCTGGTGTAGCAAAGGCTTTTATTGTCATTTCCTTTGTTCTTATTAAAGTTGAACAATAGTCTTTAGCAGCATACCTGTAAGGCTGAGAATTTTAATCCCCTTTCAAGATGAGAAGAATGAATGAGAGGGAAATAGTTCAATCCTTTCAACAGATTAGTAGAGTAGATTAGAGAGCAGGTAAGTGAAGTGGCTAGAATTACCTTGTAAGTCAGCGGCAGGACTTGAACTGTAGAGCCTGAGAGGGTATTTTTATCACTTGGGTACCAACCTCTGGGCTGGGAGCATCTACATTAATTGACAGAGACTAGCACCGGGATCAGAACAGGCCTTGGGAATCAAACACATCATATTTGTTTCCCCGCTATTCCAAAAAGTTTAACTTTTATATTTCAGGAAGGGATAAATGGGGAAATAAGGTAAAATGTTGTAAACCTTTGTTTTTGTTTGTTTGTTTGTTTTAAAGGTAAATATGTGCTTTGTTTTGTTGCCATGATGCTGGTCTTGGGTTTAACTTCTACTTGTTTCAGCAAAGATGGATTCTCCTCACCAGGTTTATTACTTAAATAGTTATTCACTTGAATAGCTGTGTTTCTGAAGCAATTTTGGTCATGTCACTGGACACGGTTCAAGTCAGACAGGCTGACGGGGGCCTTTCCATGTTCCTTACTTGGGTAATTGCTATTTCTACAAATGTCAAAAAGCACCATGTTTTCACAGAGATTTGAACACTGTTGTCAATTCAAGGGTGGAAAATGTGCAAACTATTTCAATGCTTTATAAGTATTGATTTAGGAATAAACAATAGGAATCCATAGTTAATACTCAGGCCTTTCACTTATAAATCCAGTGGCTATAAGCTGTAGACATCCATTAATCAGAAGGATCTAGAAAATGGCTAGGAGAGCATTGCCACCCTTCTTCCAGAGAAGAGTCATGATTTCTTTTAAGCGTTCATTATCAAGCCTGCCAAATCGTAAGCAAACAAGAAAATATCCTAAACAGAAGCCATATTTCTAGTGGGCTCCTGTGTTACCATTTTTTGCTCATAATGTGCTACTGTAATAAAGAAAGATTGAGTGGCAGTTATGTCCGCAAGAGAATTATAATACAGGCTAGAAGCTGAGACTCAGTGGCTGTTGGTGGAGACGTGTATTTCTTTCTGTGGTTTAAGGCTCCAACCAGCCACTATTCAACCAGCAAAGACTTAAAGCAAAATACTGTTATGTCCTCACAAGGAATAGATTTCATTTCCCCTACTACTCAGGGGAAGATAAGAAACCCATCTTCCAGGCTAGAAGGGGAGGTGACCATTTCTGTGCACAGGCGTGGGGGGAGCTGGCTTGGAAGTTTTCACTCCTGGAAGGCAGTGCCAGGCAGGCTCCATCATGGACCACACTGGTTCCTGCTTCCTGAAGGCAGGCACTGCGGCCTCTGCGATCTCCGAGGACCACTGATAACACCTGGAGCAAGGGGATGCTGCCCAGGTCAGGGCCAAGCCTGCCCAAGGCCTCATATCACAGAGGGAAACACGTCATGGCTCAAAACAGAACACTTCGAATTACAGTAAGCAGACCTTTTGGTCTGGAGGTGACCTCTGCCCAGACCTCCCCATTTAGGGGGATCAAAGCCAGGCTCCACCTTCCCTGAGCCTGCAGGTTCCTCCTGTGAGGCTCATAACTTGGGATGTGCATCCTGAGGAGGTAGAAAAGCCCTGGAGAGCTGAATCCATTACCTCAGACTCTGATGGGTGTGTGTGCTTTGTGCCTCTCCTGGTTTTGACAACTGAAGTGCAAACAAAATGATACAGAACCTGGATCATTATTTTCATCAATCATAAAACCTATACTGGATTCCATCGCCTGGTCTGGTTCAGACTTTGCATTAAAAATGAAGTAGGAGGAAATGAACTCTGCAGGAGAATCCACAAACCCCACTGTGTCTCTGGCTGTGGGAGGGAATGATTGAAAAAACAAAAAAGGTAGATAAAACTTCCTACTTTCTTCTATTGCTTGAAAGTCTTTGCTGTCTTGCCCTATTGTTTCAGGCATAATGTACAGTTGAAATTTCATGATTTCCTGTAAAAGTAAATTTTACAGATTTTTTGTGACATCTTGATCATGTCCATGACCCATTTTTCTACTGGTTTAATCTTCTGCTTCTTTATTAATTTTAAATAAGAGCATTAGCTCTTCACCTAAAAAATATATTGCATTTATTACAATTTTTATTTCTCTTATGACTTTGTGATATTTTAAAGTTAAAATGTTTTTATAATTTAAGTTATATATTTTGTCTATGGCATGTGTATTTAAGTCAAGCTGAGAAAGTGCTTCACTCCATCTTTTTATTTAGAGATAAATGATACTACATTTTCTTCTAAAACCTTTGTGGTTTTCTTTTTTAAAACTGTGCTACTTAATTTTCCTGAAATCTATTTTCATATAAAAAATGAACTAGAAATCCAATTATATGTTTTTTTAAAGAAAAGGTGAGACTGTTTCTCAACCACGTTTATTGAATATGGGATTCAATATAGGATAAATATGCACCTAAATAAATCCAATTGCTTGCACTAAACACAACAAAAACATACTGTCAAGTGAAACCATGGAATGGGGAAGGAGGAAAAATGATATAATTATGGGAACTTAAAGTTTTGCACTCAGAGAATATTATCATTACTATTATATATTATTAATTAGTATTGAATGTTAATTTTTAAATGGGGAGCTGATAAATAGGAAGAGGATGAAGAGGTCATGGACTTTTTTTGAAGAGGTCAAAACAAGAGGTGAGAAGTTAGCCTTAAACCTCTAACAATAATTTGGGGTTAAAAGCTGTATGTAAAAAATCCATCAAATCTATTGAATAAAAATATATAGGATCCTAGGGCTTCCCAGGTGACACTAGTGGTAAAGAACCCACCTGCTAATGCAGGGCATGTAAGAGCATGGGTTAGATCCCTGGGTCAGGAAGATCTTCTGGAAAAGGGAATGGCAACCCACTCCACTATTCCTGCAGGGACAATCCCATGGACAGAGGAGCCTGATGGCCTAGAGTCCATAGAGGCACAAAGGGTCAGACACGACTGAAGCAACTCAGCACACATGTATACAGGATCTTAATAGTTTCGGGGTAGAAAAGAATGAAAATAATTTATTTCAAAAGAGTGAAAATAGAAAACTCAAATAGTTTTTAGAAATTAAAACAACAGATAAGAAGATACATTGTATATCAGAGGAAAGTTCATTATCTATTGGAAATATGCTGAGTTTTTAGTGCAATGCCTGACTTGGATAAGTGCGCAAGAGGTAATTGACATTGTCATGGTTGCTGTTGTTACTGTGCAAAGTGTACACTTTTTAGCTTTATTTTTTAACTAAAATATTCACATTTGATTTATTAATTTATCACTTGACAAACACTTTAATTGTACTATTTTGCTGTAATGAATAATGCTGTTTTGAATATTCATGTACAAATTTTCTCGTAGACGTTTTCAGTTCTGTTGGGTATGTACCTAGGGGTGGAACTACTGGGCCATATGGTGACTCTATGTTTAACTATCTGAAGAACTGAAAAGCTGTCTTTCCAAAATGACAGGACCATTTTACATTCCCATCAGCAATGTATGAAGTTTCAATTTCTTCATGTCCCTGCTAACATTTGTTACTATCTTTTTAACTTATTATCTACTGATTGTGAAGCTTCCCTGGTGGCTCAGTGATAAAGAATATGCCTGACAACGCAGGAAATGCGGGTTCAATACCCGGATTGGGAAGATCCTCTGGAGAAGGTCATGGCAGCCCACTCCAGTATTCTTGCTGGAAAATCCCATGGTCAGAGGAGCCTTGTAGGTTACAGACCACAGGGTTGCAAAGAGTCAGACATGACTGAGCAACTAAACACAGTGAGTGTGAAGTAATAGTTCACTGTGGTCTTGGTTTTCATTTCTCCAACAAATAATAATACTAAGTATGTTTTTTTCAGATGTTTATTGGTCATTTATATATTGACTTTTAAAAATGTTTTTTCAAATCCTTTGTCCATTTAAAAAATTGGGTTATTTGTCTTTTTTACTGGTAAATTATAATAGTTCCAAATTCTAAGATTTATTAGTATTTCATCCCATTCTGTGAGCTGTCTTTTTGCTTTCTTGATAGTATTTTGGATGCACGAGCATTGTTAATTATTATGAAATCTAATTAATCTATTTTCCTTTTGTTGCTTGTACTGTTGGTGTTGTATCTAAGAAACCCTTGATTAATTCAAAGTCACAAAAATTTACATCTGTGCTTCCTTTGAAGAATTTTATAGTTTCAGCTCTTACATTTATGTCCTTGATTCATTTCAGGATATTTTTTTAATATGGTGTGAGGCAAGGGTCCAATTTCATTATTTTACATGTGGATATCCATTTATTCCAGCACTGTTTGCTGGAGAGGCTCTTGTTTCCCTATTGAATTGTCTTGGCTCCCTTTTTGAAATTAACCATGAATGTAAAGATTTATTCATAGACTTGTGAGTCCATTCCATTCATGTGTATGCATATCCTTTGGCCAGCTCCAACCTTCTTAATTGCTATAGTTTGTTTGAAATCAAGAAATGAGTTCTTCAGCTTAGTTCTCCTTTTCCACCATGGTTTTGGTTATGTGGTGTTCCTTGTGTTTTCTTCACTTCATATTAATAAATGTTTTATTTGGATTATCTTTACCACCAAAGAAATACATGTTCTCCAGCCAGAGGGATGTATGTAAGTATCTCACATTGTTTGAGACAATCTGAACTGATGCTTGTTATCTCAAGAAAATTAGAGATACCAAGGGAACATTTCATGCAAAGACGTGTACAATAAAGGACAGAAATGGTATGGACCTAACAGAAGCAGAAGATATAGAGAAGAGGTGGCAAGAATACACAGGAAAACTACACAAAAAAGATCACGACCCAGATACACACGATGGTGTGATCACTCACCTAGAGCCAGACATCCTGGAATGTGAAGTCAAGTGGGCCTTAGGAAGAATTACTACAAACAAAGCTAGTGGAGGTGATGGAATTTCAGTTGAGCTATTTCAAATCCTAAGAGATGATGCTGTGAAAGTGCTGCACTCAATATGCCAGCAAATTGAAAACTCAGCAGTGGCCATAGGACTGGAAAAGGTCAGTTTTCATTCCAATCCCAAAGAAAGGCAATGCCAAAGAATGCTCAAACTACTGCACAATTTCACTCATCTCACAAGCTAGTAAAGTAATGCTCAAAATTCTCAAAGCCAGGCTTCAGCAAAACGTGAACCATGAACTTACAGATGTTCAAGCTGGATTTAGAAAAAGTAGAGGAACCAGAGATCAAATTGCTAACATCCACTGGAACATCAAAAAAGCAAAAATGTTCCAGAAAAATATCTACATCTGCTTTACTGATTATGCCAAAGCCTTTGACTGTGTGAATCACAATAAACTGTGGAAAATTCTGAAGTGAAGTGAAGTCGCTCAGTCATGTCCGACTCTTTGAGACCCCATGGACTGTAGCCTACCAGGCTCCTTAGTCCACGGAATTTTCCAGGCGAGAGTACTGGAATGGGTTTCCATTTCCTTCTCCAGGGAATCTTCCCAACCCAGGGATCGAACCTGGGTCTCCCACACTGCAGGCAGACGCTTTACCATCTGAGCCACCAGGGTGCAGGAGATGGGAATACCAGACCACCTGACCTGCCTCTTGAGAAATCTGTATGCAGATCAGGAAGCAACAGTTAGAACTGGACATGGAACAACAGACTGGTTCCAAATAGGAAAAGGAGTACGTCAAGGCTGTATATCGTCACTCTGGTTATTTAACTTATATGCAAAGTACATCATGTGAAATGCTGGGATGGATGAGGCACAAGCTGAAATCAAGACTGCCAGGAGAAATATCAATAACCTCAGATATGCAGATGACACCACCCTTATGGCAGAAAGTGAAGAGGAACAAAGAGAAGAAGAAATAAACAGCCTCTTGATGAAAGTGAAAGAGAAGAGTGAAAAAGTTGGCTTAAAATTCAACACTCAGAAAACTAAGATCATGGCATCTGGTCCCATCACTTCATGGTAAATAGATAGGGAAACAGTGACAGACTTTAGTTTTTTGGGCTCCCAAATCACTGTATATGGTGACTGCAGCCATGAAATTAAAAGACACTTGCTCCTTGGAAGAAAAGTTATGACTAACCTAGACAGCATATTAAAAAGCAGAGACATTACTTTGCCAACAAAGATCAGTCTAGTCAAAGCTATGGTTTTTCCAGTAGTCATGTATGGATGTGAGAGTTGGACTATAAAGAAAGCTGAGCACCAAAGAATTGATGCTTTTGAACTGTGGGGTGTTGGAGAAGACTCTTGAGAGTCCCTTGGACTGCAAGGAGATCCAACCAGTCCATCCTAAAGGAGATCAGTCCTGGGTGTTCATTGGAAGAACTGATTCTGAAGCTGAAACTCTGATACTTTGACCACCTGATGTGAATAACTGACTCATCGGAAAAGACCCTGATGCTGAGAAAGATTGAAGGCAGGAGGAAAAGGGGATGACAGAGGATGAGATGGTTGGATGGCATCACCGACTCAATGGACATGAGTTTGAGTAATCTCTGGGAGTTGGTGATGAATAAGGAGGCCTGGCATACCACAGTCCATGGGGTCACAAAGATTTGGACATGACTGAGCAACTGAATGGACTGACTGACTGATCTCACATTGTCTAAGACAATCTGCACTGATGCTCAGTATCTTAGTATAATTAAGTGTCTTCCTTTTTATCCCCAAGGAGTTCTAGTTGGAAAAGCAAATACTTGGGCAACGTCATTTTAGGTCACATCGGAGCTACGGTTCTTCAATATCCAAGTAGGGAATTGAGTACACTAGAGAAGTAGGCACAATCCATTATCCACTCCAATTCCATGGCTTTGGAACCTATCTTTACTTCAGCTTTTTGAGATAAACATCAATCATTTATAATGTCAAGTCATCTCTCATAGGATATCCTCTGAGTTAAAGTAAAAATCGATCTTTTCACTGAGTCTCTCCTTTAGGACAAAGCATGGAGAAAATGTTTATTTAATTTCTCATTTTTATCTCCCTAAGATTATTACATTTGGAAATGCTTTCAAATGTGTGTTAGTTACTTAGTCGTGTCCAACTCTTTGCAACCCCATAGACTGCAGCCCACCAGGCCTCTCTGTCCATGGCATTCTCCAGGCAAGAACACTCAAGTGGGTTGCCATTTCCTCCTCCAAAAGGAACTATAAAAAGAAAGAAAGTGAAGTCACTCAGTCGTGTCTGACTCTTTGTGACCCCATGGACTGCAGCCCACCAGGCTCCTCCATCCATGGAATTTTCCAGGCGAGAGTACTGGAGTGGGTTGCCATTTCCTTCCCCATGCTTTAGAATAGTATTCATATTTAAATATTTTCTTATTATGGCCATAAGAATTTACATAAAATATTTACACTTAGCAAATAAGCTTTTTAAAATCATACTCAACAATGTGCTATGCTGTGCTTGGTTGCTTGGTCGTGTCTGAGTCTTTGCTACCCCATGGACTGTAGCCCGCCAGGCGCTGCCTCCAGGGGATTCTCCAGGCAAGAATATTGGAATGGGATTTCATGCCCTCCTCCAGGGGATCTTCCCAACCCAGGGATCAGACCTAGGTTTCCCACATTGCAGGTGGATTCTTTACTGACTGAGGCACCGGGGAGGCCCATACTCAACAATACCCAGCAATAAATAACACTCAGTTAAATTTTAGCATTGCATTCATCAAGTATGATACAGTAACATAGTCAATAAAGATAAATTTGGCAAAGACTTTAACCATGTAATCGACCTTTTAAAGTGAGTAAAGAGTGGAAAACACCCAAGGCAAAGTATAAGAAGAGCAGTTTAATACTCTAGAGCAAATAAGATGAGGAATTTATAGCTACAGGAATTTGTGTAGAGGTTGTTTGGTTTTACTTTTTACTTGGAAAATTAAAAATTATGGAGGCCTGGAAAAATATATGAATACATAGTTTTCTAGTCCAATAACTGTGAGAAGAATGTTCATGAAATTGAAATCAAGGAAGAAATATTTGAAATTTTTATTAAATATTTTAATTGTATTGGATTTTGGTTTTCTATCTGTCTTTGGACATTGACTTAGAGAAACATCCTTCAACATAAAAAAAAAAATAGCTAAATAAGAAGACATTATACAGCAACTTACCAGGGGCACTGGCATGTCCTGTGATATGAAGAAATAAAAAAGTAAAAGTGAAAATTGCTCAGTTGTGTTGGATTCTTTGCAACCCCATGGACTATATAGTTTTACGAACTGAGCTATGAGGGAAGCTCTTAGGTTAAATAATATTGAACCTGTTTTCTTGGGTGTGGGGGGAGAAAATTTATGAAATAAACAACCATCAATGCTGAGTACCCGAGGCACATTCAGCAAGATTTTGGATGACTGTATTATTTTAAAACTCTAAAACTTATTTGCTTATTACAAAAGTCTTGTTTTATTTAAGGTGACAAGTGTTTTTATATGAAAGAGAAAAGATGAAGAAGGAGAAGAGAGAATGAGGATGCATGACTATTTTGTGTCTTTTCTTTTCTGTTGGGATTATTTTGCTTCTGTATTTCAGACAATTCACCAATGGATTCTCAACAAGGTCAAGAATGAAAGGAACATAGGTGCCCACTGTTAGAGAAACCTGGAAGAAGCCTCAGGATCAAGTCATGAATTTGGTAAACACTTACATTTGCTTTTGAAGACTGTGTTAGTGAAAGTGTGAATTGAATATGTATTGAGTTACACAGTGTTTCAAGTTAAAGGTCACTTCTAAAGCAAGAGATTTCTCCCTGACTCTTCCCGCTCTACACACATTCTCCCTCTCCCTCCTGTAAGGTGACACTTGTAGATAGACAAAAAGATTTAGTTTCCAGAATTTATGTCATGTACTGAATGTCTTAAAGAAATGCATTGCAGGTCATCTAATTTCACATCAGTGATGATATTAGGAAGAAATGGCAAAGACTGATAAGGATTGAAGGATGCTGTATAAATATCCTGACCTGAATTACCAAAGAGATATTATGAGGTCATTTATACAGTAGAATAAAAACTAGTGTAGTATACTGGGTTAGATAGAGTGTCTTGCTCACAAAGAAATAAAATTCACTTTATTACCATATGTATTTTGAGAAGTATGGCATTTCTCTTAAGTAAAATCTACCTCGCTCTAAAATATATCATTGGCAAATTATTATTATATAGCTATATATTTAGAATAAATGCCTATCTTGATCAAACTATAGAAACAACTCAACTAAAACAAAAATATTCTATTCAAGCAACCAAATGATCATTTATCCTATGTAAGCCAATGCATAGAGACACAGTCATGTTAAAAGTGTAGCCCTTATCCACCTGCAATTAGCTTTGTGGTAAAAATGACACCCTACTCAGTTATTCATTCATGATGGAAAATGCAGACAAAGAAATTTGGGAGCTAGAGATAGCTATTTCTTTTTATTACAGCACTTGAGTCTACTGTTTAATTGTTAGATATAATACCATTCACTGCCCCTGGAAACAATGACAACTTTCTTTTCCACCTCTGCAATTGCCTCATGAATCAAAGAGCTCTGGTAGGCTGCAAAAGTAATAATAATAAAAATGCACCATAAATCTCTCTAAGCAATTATCATATTTCATGCCTTATTATTAAATGGAACTTTGAATTTTTCAACTTAGGTAGAATGATGATTTTATGTTGCGTAAAATGTCTTTCATGCAAATGTATTGCAATATGATATTTGGGGGGAGAGCACAGGAATTCATTAGGGGACTCACCTCATTTGTGATAAAGAAGGCTGAAGGCAGGTGTGTATACTGGTCCTTCAGTATACATTCCACCTACATTCCACCATGCCTGGGCAAGCAGTATTATCCCAAATGAGGCCAGTCCTTGACTTCCCCATTAACTCGTCTAAACCATTGTCTTGGAGAAATGGATTCAGGATTGTTTTAGTTTTCTGCATCAAGACTGAAAACAATATGAAAATATACTGCTCATTTCCTTTTATTTTTAGCAACCCTAAGGTGATCCTTAAGAATCACAACTTGTAGAGAGGGAAAAATTACCCTTTTATGAAGCAAAATAAAACTTTTGACTGTTGATTTTGAAACACATCTTTCTTCTGGGAAATTAGAGTAGGGACATTGTGAGAGACAATAGACAGTGCTCTTAATAACATCATGAAGCAGCAGCAAGATGGGCATCTACAGTAATAGATTGGTTCTTGCATTTTGAATAATTTCCCCTTGTATATATAATGCTTGCCAAAGTCTGAAAAGCACTGCAACAGATGTTAATAAATGCTTTTGGGTTGACTAAATTTTAAAAATTTTTGCATGATTATTCACACATGACAAATTAGAAACTGTATGAGATAACACTATATATATGGTCCCTTTTCTCTTAAGCATTCAAATCTAAGACCAAATTCTGAAAACAAAATAACCAGCGGATGTCATATTTCAGTCTAGAGTAGATATATTTGAAGAATTCTAGACAAAGCTTTATAGAAATTAAGATTCATAGTGTGTGAATCATGGTGTCTGCCAATATGTTACTTCATATTGACGACCAAAGTAATATCACAAAGGCTTTGGAATATCTTGAAGGGTGTTGTGGGTATTACTGCCCACTGAAATTGTGTGTGTGCTTGTGTGTGTGAGAGAGACAGACAGAATTAGAGACAGAGAGATGGAGACAAAGAGAGAGACCTCCACCCTTAATAAACATATGCAGTCATCGTTATTTAGTTTATGGAAATCCATTCTTCTACTAGCATGGGAGAACTGAGACTCAAATTTTGCATGAGGATAATTCTCATTATATTTAATGGGCAATTTTAAAGATTGGAAAGTATCATTTAATGTTATAAAATTCCAATTAAATGACTTCAAAAGAGTTGTTATTCTTGTAAAATTGCTTGAAGGATATTGTGCTATAACAGCTTTACATGAATGTGATTGTATTTAATTCCTACCACTGCTTTGTAATATATGCACAATTATCCTTACATAAGGAAATTAAGAGGTAATGAATTCTAATACCTATTACTTGCCAAAGAAAACACTGTCTAATTTTGTAAAGGTACACAATTTTCTTAAAAACATCAATAATATTTTGAATAGGCAACTTACATATTATATCTGTATATGTGACTTATAAATATATATGAAGTATTCAAATCACCCATAAATGCATGTTTGTTATTATTAGTCTCCTCTTTTATGTTCTTAATGACATATCACGAAATTCAGTACCAAAGCAGAATAATACAAACTGTGACACACAGGAATACAGTTCTTTATCAGATTCTCGATGCCAGGAGGTTAATTTGGAGGGCACTGAAACTTTTAAAAGAACTAGACTGAACCGTTCCCTTATGAAGTGACTGCATACTGGTTTGTCATTTGTGCAGATGCTGTTTGTCTCTGAGTCTCTGCCTGGCCAGTGGAAGCTATTGGTCAAATTAATGATCCAGGCTTCCCTGTTGACTCAGATGGTAAAGAATCTGCCTGCTATGCAGGACACCTGGGTTTGATCCCTTGGTTGGGAAGATCCCCTGGAGAAGGGAATGGCACCCCACTCTGGCATTCTTGCCTGGAGAATCCCATGGACAGAGGAGCCTTGTGGGCTACAGTCCAGGAGGTTGCAAAGAGTTGGACACGACTGAGCTACTAACACACAATTAATGAATCACTCCTGCAGGCTAGCAAAGCACCTTCTGTGTTTATTTTATATAGTGCTCGTCACTAGAGGGAAACTATTCACTCACTCCAATTAGACTTTAGCTACAGGTATTGGTCTTCTTAAACATCTTCCCTAATAAGGAGTTATTGCAAGATGAATACTATAGAAATTAAAATAATTGTTATGCTTGAGACAGACTCCCTAAGCCTGCAAAATTCTTACTACACTAACCCACTTCTTGAAAGAAATTTGTGTGCAAGTTCTACTCAGTTATTAAGAGAATGTATGTTTTTTATGAAATGCTAAACATGTGAGGAGAAAGGAAAGCAAACTGTCATTTCCCCACCCAGAGATAACATTAATAGAATGAACACCTATGTACAGACTTTAAAACTAGGATTCTACATTCCATTCTGTTATTACTTGAACATTTGTCCTTGCTAATACATGTTGTATAGTCCTCTAAATTCTCATTTTTCTGACTTTATCATCATTCATATGACAGTTTTCTGCTGTTAGACATTTAGGTTCTAGTTTATTTTCCACTCATATTATAAAATGTGATAAACATATTTTGCTGTAAATCATTACATTTATTTCTTATGTCTTTAGGGCATACTCCTAATGGTATTGCTGGGTCCAAAGATATAAATTTTTACTGTTTCGATCTATATTGACAATTGCCTTCCATAATGTTTGCAACACTTTGCAGCTTTGTCATCAGTATAAAGATGCCCATTTTCCAACATTCTTACTAACAAGGAATATTGCCCTTTTCAATCACATTGGTTTGGAAGCAAAACTCATGTTTTGCTGCTTTTTAAATTAGAATCTTTCATTGTTAAAATGATGCACTATTTTCATGTGTTTGCTTGCTGTTTGCTTTTCCTTGTATGTATCTGTTCATACTTTGCCCCTTTTTCTATTGTAGTGTTGACACTTTTCTCATTGACTTTTATGGAAGTTAAATAAAGGAAGAATAAGGACAATGGCATTGTGTGCATTTTAGACTTTGTATTGCGAGCATTCACTCAGGGGCAAGTTACACACACTAAGGATCAGCAAATAGCCAATTGGTAGAGTCTGTGCACAAGTAACTGGAATAAAAATTTAGATTCTTTCATTTAGGAAAAAAATCCCTATCCTTGAAATACACTTGAAAAGTGAAGGCACGGCCTGTTTTTAACCATCTTGTCCAGGGTATTTTAAAGGACAAAATAGTTTCATAATAATAAAGATAATGTTAATAACAGCTAACATTTACTCTGAGTGTATGTGTGAGGTACTTACCAAGTTCTTCACATTTTCAGAACCATCTAATAAGCAGGTAGTCTTTCTATTTAAATTTTATAAACAAAAAAGCTGACCCTTATAAGGTTACATGAATCTTGCATTAAATTTAACTCATGTACTTTACGATTTTTATGCTATTCTAAGTCTCACTTTTAAAAAATCCCTATATCTGCATTCATTTTTCCACATTTTTGCTGCTATAGTACAGAAACTCAATTGCTTTGTGTTTTGATCAAGCATCATACTATTATGATTTATTAGTTCTAATAGCCATTTCATTGGAAAAGACTCTGATGCTGGGAGGGATTGTGGGCAGGAGGAGAAGGGGACGACAGAGGATGAGATGGCTGGATGGCATCACTGTCTCGATGGATGTGAGTCTGAGTGAACTCCGGGAGTTGGTGATGAACAGGGAGGCCTGGCGTGCTGCGATTCATGGGGTCGCAAAGAGTCGGACACGGCTGAGCGACTGAACTGAACTGAACTGAACTGAATAGCCATTTCGTAGGTTTCTAAGGATTGTGCTTGTTAATATAAAGGGTAATGATTACCGAGAATAAGCCCAGTTGTACCTCCATGTCTGGAGCCCATTTCTCCCATGTGGCCTGTGGATGAGTTCTGAGGTATCGGTCAGGTCTGCGTGCTGATTCGTTCAGTCTGACTGGGAAGAAAAGCATTTTGCCCAGCTCTCTATCTAGGACAGAAGTTGGGGTTAGTCCTCTACCCCAGCAAGGTATTACTAAGCACTGCAGATTTTATGGGAGTTTTAGACTCTCTAAGGACATGCCTGAAATTCTCAGGTGACGGACATTTGCGGTGAGGTTGGTTGAGGTGTTTGGGGGTGTTAACCCACCCAAGTAAGGTTTTCTTGGGTTCAGATTTTCTGTTTTGGGCAACTCCATCAAACACACAAGGGTAGTACACTGTTGACTGTGCAAGTTTTCCATAAAGGAACCGTTAATTAAGAATAACAAAATGAAAAAGTAACAGACTGTCTCACTTCTGGTTTTTTTTTTTTTTTCTTGTTTCTTTTTCTGTTTTGGAAACAGTACTCCAAAACTCTCTCAGCAGTTGAGTTAAACAAGGGCAGAATTGCACTAGAAGTGAAGCTTGCCTAAATTGGCCTTCTGGAAGCCTCCCAGGAACAGAGTAAAGCATGCTTGGCATTTCAGGTCCATTAAGGGGTGAAATGTGACCAGCTCCAAATGTTTTCTGCTCTTTCAACACCAGGTCTCTCTATGAAGTGGCAGTTGACCATAAAATAGGCTTTAGCCTGAAATGGAATCTTACTATTTCTCCACCTCTTTTCATGCAAATACTGTTTTAAAAATACCATCAGTGGATGAATATAATTCTTCAACTATTTTACCTTGACTAGTATACATTTTATGGTAAAATTGTAAGTTATGCAATACAATTCATTCTGTCATATAGAATTTTTTCTGTTATTTGAAAGCAGAATAATAACAAAGACCTATGAAAAGATGGAAATACATTAATCTCATTTTCTTCATGTTGTAGAATTAATTAGTTTTGAATTTATTATATTTCTTTCCAGTTTGGGTAAGTATTATTTTTCAATCTATGTGCCTATGTGTGGATATACATATAGGTACTTATATTTATTTTACATCTAAACATAAATATTTACATCTTTAGGTTTTTGGTGGCTCAGAGGTTAAAGCCTCTGCCTAAAATGCGGGAGACCTGGGTTCAATCCCTGGGTCAGGAAGATCCCCTGGAGAAGAAAATGACAACCCACTCCAGTATTCTTGCCTGGAGAATCCTATGGACGAAGGAGCCTGGTGGGCTACAGTCCACGGGGTCGCAAAGAGTTGGACACGACTGAATGACTTCACTTCACTTCACTTAGGTTTTACATATTTTACTTTTTATGCTACATATTTTAGATTTTAATATTTATATATATATGAGCATAAATATTTATATGCTTATTTTTATGTTACATCTAAGCATAAATATTTATATGCCTATATCTGTGAATATCTGGATTAAAAAATAAGAATCACCTACTGTGTTTATATTTGCTCATCTAGGGCTTTTATGCATCCCAGATATAATAAATGTTTACTGAGCATATACTGTATCAAATCACTCCTCTAGATTTTGGGGATCTTTCAGTGAAAATTTAGACCAAATTCTTCCCTCAAGAATTTTATGTTCTGTTAGTTGCAGCATTCCTGACTTACGATTTAGGGTAAAGAGAGTGCATTTGTGGTTTTATGCAGTATCAAAAATATTATTGTATAGGAAGAAGAAATAATTGAGACTATTTTTCCTGAGTTCTTGCTTCATTTGTTCTTGCATAAATTACTAAGTGTAAGATATTGTATCCTGATCAACTCCATTTTAGTACATTATATAAGTGCAATCTTTATTAAGAAGTACCTGATGGCATTTTGTATTCTTGTTTTAGATTTTAATAAATATTATGCAGCACAAAAAATAACAACATAAAACTGAAATAAATATGCAATTATTTATTTTCTACATTAATTTACTGACAAATAAAGTAGCATGGAGATTTTTGTGTTGTGTATTCCAAGTTCAAGATCCAAAGCTGAGTTTCTTCTTAAGCATAATTTTCTCTGTTCAAATTGATCATGCAGTGTCATTTATTTGATTATGAAAATTATGTAAGAGCTTATAAAAATGTATGGACTTCCCTGATGGCTTAGCTGGTAAAGAATCTGCCTGCAATGCGAGAGACGCGGGTTCAATCCCTGGGTTGAGAAGATCCCCTGGAGAAGGGCACGTCTACTCATTCCATTATTCTGGCCTGGAGAATTACAAGAGGGGTTGCAAAGAGTCCTGTGATTGAGAGACTTTCACATCGTAAGAATGTATAAACTACGGCAAGATAGCATGTGACAACTGATGATAAAATTGCAGATTTGACACTGGATTTTTAAACCCTGCTGAATTGAGGTTTTCTTTTGCTTTTAATGTCATTTATTATTTTCTTTCTAATTTTACAAGCAATGCATGTTCATTGTAGATAGGTAAAAATACATGAAAGCACAAAGTAAAATTTAATAATAATCACCCAGAATCCTCACCCCACCCCCAAAAAATCAGTATTAGCATTTAAATGCATTTCCTCCCAGTATCTACTTAAAAAAAAAAAAAAAAGGATGTAATTGGTCTACATCACTGTATCAGTTCTGATGGTACAACACAGTAAACTCACTACAGTTCTTACTGGTGACACCACATTTGTGTCATTGTTATTATTCAATATATTTTCTCAGTTAATTTATATATACTTTGTACAATATTCTGTATAAAATAGAAGCAAAAGAAAATTTAGAAAAAATTCAGGCCTGTGGCAATGTATTGCACTAGAATTTACAGCAGTATTACTTCTAGCTTATTTCTAGTGGACATTGGTTAGATAGAGACTTATTTCTCACTGCATTGACTCATCTGTATTAAACAAAAGGACTTCCTTCATTAAATTAACAAGGGAAGCAACCTAAATAAGTAATTAGGTAGGAAAGAATGGTAAAATTAATCCCAATAAATGGTAAGAGAAGGGTTTATTTTAGTAAGACTTGGACGTTTTGCAATAGTGAGCATAATGTTTTGTAAGTATCATTAATCTTGGTAAAGGGCTAATACCAGTAGCAATGGAAAACAGTGAAACACCAAACCCTGATCTATGTTTTAGCTGTAGTCTTAGAATTAGGGTTTGTGAATCTAAAGAGGAACTTTCTAGTTTTTTCTTCATCTTTTGATGTGTCAGAGAAAAGATTCCCATCAAAACTGATCAAAAAGCAAGCATTCTTTGGAAGCATGAAATGCTTAATGTTAAAATCACACACATACATGCACAAAATACAGATTGTAAAAGTTTAATATTGTGACCTTCAAAAGAGCTTATTATACAAAACAGAAATCAACATCCTTTTTCAACGATGGCCAGGGGATCAATTATCAGTGGCATTAAGCCTGAAGGCAGGTCATTGATCATTTCTATTGCCATGGCTATGATGGCTGTTGCTGCAGTTAGTGAATGCTATTGCACCTGCAACTCAACCCTAATCATGAGCAGTAGCTACCCTCTTCTCCCCAGTTCCCAATATTTCAGGAGAACAGGGTTAGAAACCCAGGCTTGAAAGGTCACCAAACCCTCACGGGTTTTTTTTAATGTAATGTTTATCGTAAAAGATACTGGGAAACAGTTCAATAAATATCTTCATGTTTATTAAGGTGCCTCAAATTCTAGGCTAAACATTATTTTTATTTCACGTATAGCAAAAGTCTGCTGCAAAATCCTGTTGGTCCATCCTAAAAATTTTGGACAATCAGAGATGGCCACTGCCTATTTACGTAGTCAGCTTTTTTAGTCTCTTGAGAGAAATGGTGAGCTGAACTCTTGGTCCTGCTACTAAGGACTGACAGTATCAGTACTGACATTTTCAGGAGGAAGAGACAAGCCTGCTCTCCTCTCTAAGGTGAAGACATAAGTTGTGAGGGACAATTCCTGAAAATTGAAAAGTAGAAAAAAACAAATAAATAAAAAAATCCAATTTTGGGGGGGCTATCATATTTAATTCACTTTTACATTAAGTAATATAGAATGGTTTTATGTGTGAGAGTGTCTAGGGACTCTAATAAGCTTGAGCCCACTTTTGCATGAGGGGTCAGAAGAATTGAAAGATCCAGACTATTGGCAACCTGATGAGGAACTATATGCATAACAATAAAACAAAAACCAGCACAGGGCAAGGAGCAGCACCAAGAAACACATAAGTCATGAGTAAAGACAGATAGAGAAAGCAAGAGGGACCTATGTGATGGCAAAAAATCTGACTTAGGACCTTACTACCCTAACAAAAATGAAGCCCAGGGAAAATGGTATGGAAATTTTAAAAATCAATTAAAATGTGTTCTGTTCCTTTTTCAGGAAAGATAAGGGGGTCTGGAGATACTTGATGCTCCAGGTTGTTGATGTTTAGGCCTCAGATTTCAAAAGAACTCCCTGGCTATCAGCTCTCATGGCCCTGGTCCTTCCTTGGTGTGTTTTCTGGCTCATCTGATGGAGAATTGTATCATATAGGATATGATCAAGCATCAGCTGTAGCTGTGGTGTCACCTGAGGCTGGTGGGGGAAGATCCGCTTCCATACTTGGCCTTTGTTGTCACATTCAGTTCCTTGAAGGTGTCAGGGTGAGGCCCTCCCTTACTCTCGCACCTCTGCCATGACTGAAGACCATGGACACAGACACCCCCCTACCCCAAAGCCTGCCAACTGCCCAACACATATATAGTGAGCCCAGCTAAGAAAACAGGTCTGCCAAAGCCAGTATAAACCAAAAAGCCACAAAGCCTTGAGCTAAATAAAAGCTTATATGTTCAGCCACTGGTTTTGAGGTGACAATGCAACATCATTCTGTAGCAGTTAACTGATGCACTTACTAATAATCTATCTCAAAATTTTACCTCAAAGGAATTCTCATTTATTTTGAGAATTTATTAGTGTTATCAAAGGCTGTGTGTATGTGTGTGTTTCCTGGGTTGCAAAGCTTAGTAATTCATCTTATCAGTTTTAATTTTTTTCTTTTGGTAGCTCAGCGGTTAATTTTTCTAGTAATAAAGTCAGTGCTGCTTTAAGATCCCAAATGTCAGATGTGACTTGCAGAGGATATTATATATAAATGGTTGGATCCCAGGAAAATTTCCTAGATGTTAGTATGATTTTTTTCCCTCGAAATTTCAGATTTTAAAAATTAAGCTGTCTCTAACTTGTACTTCTTATTTAACTTATATTGAGTGTACATCATGAGAAACCCTGGGCTGGAAGATTGCCAGGAGAAATATCAATAACCTCAGATATGCAGATGATACCACCCTTATGGCAGAAAGTAAAGAGGAACTAAAAAGCCTCTTGATGAAAGTGAAAGAGGAGAGTGAAAAAGTTGGCTTAAAGCTCAACATTCAGAAAACTAAGATCATGGCATCCGGTCCCATCACTTCATGGGAAATAGATGGGGAAACAGTGGAAACAGTGTGAGACTTTATTTTGGGGGGCTCCAAAATTACTGCATATGGTGATTGCAGCCGCTTATTCCTTGGAAGGAAAGTTATGACCAACCTAGATAGTATATTGAAAAGCAAAGATATTACTTTGCCAACAAAGGACCGTCTAGTCAAGGCTATGGTTTTTCCAGTAGTCATGTATGGAAGTGAGAGTTGGACTGTGAAGAAAGCTGAGAGCCGAAGAATTGATGCTTTTGAACTGTGGTGTTGGAGAAGACTCTTGAGAGTCCCTTGGACTGCAAGGAGATCCAACCAGTCCATTCTAAAGGAAATCAATCCTGGGTGTTCACTGGGAGGACTGATGCTGAAGCTGAAACTTCAATACTTTGGACACTTCATGTGAAGAGTTGACTCATTGGAAAAGACCCTGATGCTGGGAGGGATTAGGGGCAGGAGGAGAAGGGGACGACAGAGGATGAGATGGCTGGATGGTATCACCGATTCAATGGACGTGAGTTTGAGTGAACTCCGGGAGTTGGTGATAGACAGGGAGGCCTGGTGTGCTGCGATTCATGGGGTCGCAAAGAGTCGGACACGACTGAGCGACTGAACTGAACTGAACTGAACTTGTGCAAATAAATGGTATTGGCCCTACAGAAGAGTTTTAATGAGATGGCACTTGACACTTGCCTTCATCAGGGTCAAGACATTTGTTTTGAAATATGGAATCGATCTACCTGTTGCCTCTCAAGTTTTTTTGAAAAAAAAAAAAAGACTCTAAGAGTTAATTTCCGCTTTTTCTGTTCATGTTCAACAAATGTTACCATACTTAAAAAATATAGGTTTCTTCTTTCACTTTCGTATCAATAGATTCAACCAGTATCTTTCAGGTGTAAATCATCTTTGGCCCTTAGACAAGGCTCTTAACACACAAGTAAAGAACAGTGCCAAATATTAAATTGCAATCAATTAATTTCTAGTTGTGTGTGTGTTCAGTTACTCAGTCATGTCTGCTTTGTGACCCCATGGACTGTAGCCCGCCAAGCTCCTCTGTCCATGGGATTTCCCAGGCAAGAATACTGAAGTGGGTTGCCATATCCTGCTGCAGGGGATCTTCCCAACCCAGGGATGGAACCCATATCTCTTGTGTCTCCTGCATTGGCAGACTGCTTCTTTACCATTGCACCATCTGGGAAGAATCTATTCTTTCTGAAATTTTTTTAACTGAAAATGTGCCTATTTTAAAATGTTTCCTTCAGCATTTGTTTTTAAAGCCTGCTAGTGACATTCCAAATGATATTTTTCTAACCAGATACGTTTATTACAGAAAGTGTGATAGGAATTTTGAGAAAATACATGACCTCTCTGAGCAGCCATTGACCTTGCTAGATAACATGAATGGTACTACATAATGGGAAAGAATTCCATAAGTAACCCCAAGGAATGTGTGGCACTCAGCGATAATCTTATACTTGAGCTAATTTCATGATCTGAGCTTTGTTCAAATATTGAAAATAAAGCCGTGGGCTAAAACTATAATTTGCTTCAGTGGATTAAATTGTACATGAATTTAAATTTTTTTTTTTTTTTTTTGTACTATGTGTGTGTGCCGTCTGTCCCCTCTGGAGAGCTGATCTCAGGCTACGACCCTCATGGCAGATGTCAACAATCCAACATCTCAGGAAGACATGTTTAGCAGCTGGGAGCCTACTCACAGTTTGGTGGAAGATACCTTCTCTGGGGCTGAGATTGCAGCAGTCCCTTGCCTTCTGGTTCTGGCTGTTGCTAGCCTGCCTCTGCCTCCAGGTGGGAGGGGCTGGTGTGCAGCCGGCTAGCTCTCCTTCTAAAAACTGAACTGACTGAACTGGTGTGTGTGTGTGTGTGCTCAGTCGTGGCAAACACTTTGTGACCCTATGGACTGTAGCCCGCCAGGCTTCTCTGTCCATGGGATTCTCCAGGCAAGAATACTGGAGTGGGTTGCCATTTCCTCCTCCAGGGGATCTTTGTGACCCAGGGATCAAACTCACATCTCCTGCCTTGCAGATAGATTCTTTACCACATGAGCCACCTAGGAAGCCCTTTTTTCTTCTATATTGATATATTATTATTTTGCAGTAAGCCACACATATTTAAATTCCACAATTTGAAGAATTTTGACCCACGTAGGCGCTGTGAAACCATCATCATAATCAAGATATCAAACATTTTCATCTCAAAACTTTTTTTCATGCCCCTGGCCTATTCTACCTCCCACCCCCACTTCCATCCCAGCTGATCTGTTCTTGGATTAGATTGCATTTCCGAGAATCTCATATGAATGGAATTGTAGAGCAGCCATGAGATTTTGTCTGTCTTCTTGTGCCCAGTGTAATTATTCTGAGGTCCACCCAAGCTATTACATGTATTAGAAGGTTGTTGCTTTTTATTGCTGAGCAGTTTTCAGTGGAACAGATATACTATGCTTTATTTACCTATCATCTGGTTTGGGATGTCTTTAGTGCTTGGCTGTTACAAATAAGGCTGCTGAGAGCACTCATGTATAAGTCTTTTTTTCTGGACATGTATTAATATTTCCTTCTCTTTTGTGTAAATATTAGTAGAAGGGCTGCTTCCTGTGGTTACTGTGTGTTTAATGTGTTTAAAAACATGTCAATCTGTTTTCAAGGCAAACCCACCTGCCAATGCAAGAGACGTGGGTTTGATAGTCTGGGAAATCCCTTAGACAGAGGAGCCTGGTGGGCTACAGTCCATGGGGGTCTCCAGGAGCTGGACACGACTGAGCATGTGCACACCTATATCATTCTCACTTGCAGGCTATGAGACGCCTAGAGATTTTCTACCCTCAGGCAAATCTTTTCAACCGCTCAGGAATTTAACACAACATTAAAAATCAACTTTGATTCAAAGAGTCCGCATTGCAGGTGGGACTCTTTATGAGCTGAGCCACCAGGGAAGCCTTTGATTCAGTAAAACATGTTAAAAATTAAAAATGCAATAAAATCACAGTTTTGTTTGAACAAGAAGAGTTTGAGTTGCATGGGATAGACGTGCAGGCGTTTGGATGGGCATCCATGGCTCAGCACTGAGACTGGCAGGGAATGAGGATTAGGGTTACTTGATTTGGAAGCCAGAATACACCAGAGTTGAGT
Source organism: Capricornis sumatraensis (assembly GCF_032405125.1). NCBI lineage: Eukaryota > Metazoa > Chordata > Mammalia > Artiodactyla > Bovidae > Capricornis > Capricornis sumatraensis. The sequence goes on from NC_091083.1 coordinate 47,109,184, forward strand.
GGTAAGAAGAGAAGGACACAGAAGAGCCCTGAAAATTAGAAGGTCAGGGGAGGAAGAAACTGCGAAAGAGATTGTGATGTGACTTTCAGACAAATACAGCAGGTGGCCCATGCAGGAAGCCAAAACAGACCACAGTTATAGGACACACTATAGGTGGACCACTTTGGTCCTTTCAGTTTCGATGGACTGGTGAGGATAGGAGTTGTGTATAAAACCAAACAAAGCCAAGGGAGTGTAGCCAGGTCTCTGGTCTTTGATCCAAACAGAAATGCATTCTGTGGAGGCAAAACCACCAGCTTCCAGTGAAGCAGACTTCCTCCCTAAGTGGTACATTGCCCTTAGTCAGCATAGTTGGAGAGAAAAGCTAAAGGGCTTTCCTCAGAGAGGAACAGGACCATCAACATCTGGCTGCTTGGAGATGAAGTCCTTGTCTCTTAATCATCATGCTTTGATTCTTTAAAGTTTTGCCAAAGCCTCATAGTGCCTTGAAACAAGGGTAAGTTCTTTGATATCTCAAATAAGATGAAATAAATCCATGATGCCTGTATTCATCAACAAATAAATAAATCAGAAAAAAACCCACAAAATTTCTTTCAAAGAGAATAAGTTTAGTTGTGTTGATGGAAATAATCAATTAAAATAATCTATAATAGGAATAGAAAAGGATTTTACTCTTGCCAAGCTGAGGAAGATAACCCAGGAGACACAGATTCAACAAGCACATGAACTGTGTTCCCCAGATGACAAAATAGGCGAGTCTTATAAAGGCAAAAACCACAGAGTTGCCTAAATTGTTTTTCGAGAGTCATATTGGGGCTAGCAAGAAGTAAGTGTGCTTCTCAAGCCAGGATTGGTTGGGGTCTAAAATGGTTGCACACTTACAGGGAGAGTCTGTGAGGGTACAGCTGGCAGCTGCTCACAAGACAGCTGGTAATGTCCATCAGTTTGACACAGTTCAGGAAACTCAAGTGCTCAGGCAGGCAGGGACATGTCTGATGCCACGTCCACAATGGCCACCCAGCTCTATCCTGTGCGTCCAAACCACAGTTACTCCACTTTGATTTTAAAACGCATTCTTTTCTTTAATGGTGAAAGCAGATGCACAATGCATGTTTGGCAAGCCATAAGACAGGCTGTTCCGGTTAGCATAAAGTAAGCGTGAGTCACTCAATCGTGTCCGACTCTGCAACCCTATAGACTGTAGCCCATCAGGCTCCTCTGTCCATGGAATTCTCAGTGCAAGAATACTGGAGTGGGTAGCCATTCCCTTCTGTAGGGGATCTTCCTGACCCAGGGATTGAGCCCGGGTCACCTGCATTGCAGCAGACTGTTACTGTCTGAGCCACCATGGAAGTCTGGTTAGCATAAAGTTCAAGTCCAATAGTGTATAAGCCAGGATAACTTTCCCATACCTCAATATGTGATAATTTCTTCCATCAAGCAATAATAATGTTGAATTATCACATTAAATAACAAAGAAATGGTAATTTACTGATCACAATCTAAGGAACTAATACTGAGCAACTGTTGAAATACATAGCTTAAAATTGCCCACATTGTGGACACAGGAGGGGGAGTTTGAGGGGTTGGGAAGAATTGAGAGAGCAGCATTGATATATATGCCCTACCATGTGTAAACTACGTAGCTAGTGGGAGCATAGCACAGGGAGGTCTGCTCAGTGCTCTGTGATGACCTAGAGAGGTGGGATGGGGATGGGAGGGAGGCTGGAGAGGGAGAGGATATATGTATGCATATGGTTAATTCATGTTGTTGTGCAGAAGAAACTAACACAATGTTGTAAAGCAATTATCCTCCCTCAAAAAAAAATTAAAATTGCTCACTGATCACTTTATCAGGAATGTTTCAATAATTTTTAGATACTCCTTTCATTTACATTGACTTTTATTTCTTTACTTGAATTATCTGGGTTCATTAAAATAATGTTTATGATCTATATAATAGCATCCCCTTAATTCTGAAAGGATTCTATGGGATTTTTACAGAATGTTTTATAAAATAAATGGCAAGATAATTGTTTGATTAACACATGGATGGTAATGATGGGAAAATGAAGTTGACATTAGCAAACATTAAAATATGTTTGGCAGTGGGATCTAGAAAACAAGTTATAACAGCAAAAGAATAGTATCTAACTAACCCTAAAAACAGGAGAAAGACTGGCTTTTCCCCCAGACTATAAACTAAAAAATGACTTGCTTTTAAAACCATCAGAAAGCTCTTCCCTCCCCAACTTGATAATAAGCTGCTGTCTATCCCAAATCTTGGTACTTACAAGGCTTTTACAGCAAATGAGAAAATAGTAAAGTTAATGCCCCTTAACAGAAATTTCATTTGCACCAGTTTCATTCTGAGTATGACAAATCCATTCAATACACCCGATCTTTACACAAAAATGATTTAAAATGGACGATTACATGGGTATAATAATTGAACTTTCCCCCTTGGCTATAAGAAAATCATGTCTTGAGTAATAAAGACTCCTTGAAACAACTGAATTTCAATACAAAGAATGACCTCAGAGGCTGGGGTTAATTTCTCACTTAATTTCTCCATTTTCTCCTGCTTGTTCCTCTCTTTTGGAGTTTCTTTCATTTCTTTCCTAATGGCTCTAAACTGTTCCACTTTCCCACTGGAAGATGGGCTGTCCTTTCTGCCCTAAAGGACACATTACTCCACTTCTAAATGGGTTAACTTTGCCACATACATTTTTTTCAGTTAGTGTGTACCATATGCGCTTGATTCTAAAATATCCAAAGTGTGGGGTTCCTGACTTCACTCTTTGATCTTTATAAAGCCATATGGTTTTTCTGACCTTGGGTAATGTAATTGAGGGTGTGCCAAGGCTGTTGGATATCCATCAGAGGTAACAGAAGGCTCTAACAGAGGATGTAACACCACCTTCACCACCGGAAGCATCCTCATCTTTGTTCTTTTCGAAGGATCAGACAAGAGACTTGAATTGTTACCAACATAGTTGAATATCAAATTCCATGCTTATGAGACTAAAATATTCTTCCCATTGTTAGAATTTTCCCCTGGAAGATTATCCAATGTATATGTCAAATGTACAACCAAACCAGTATAATTGAGCAAGTCTGGCATTCTAAAACCTCCTTCTCTGACTAGGCAAATAGGATTCAGTTCAGTACTTTGACATTTCTCTGTCTAATTAAAATGTTAAGGTACTTGATTTCAAGGAGGCTGGGAAACCCAATCCAAGCTTTTGAGTTTTTATCTAATTCTAAATTCTATTTTACTTTAGTCACAGCTTCGGTAATATCTAGTGCAGGGAACTGCAAAGAAAAATTTTAACACTGTGAGAAAGTAAGTAGCTTTACTAAAATATCAAGTATGGAAAAATCAGTTTGTATAAGTTGCCTGAGAAAAGTGAAAGTGTTAGTTGCTCAGTCACTATGTATTAATAATTTGACAAAAGATGCTGGCAGGCATCCAAGTTTGAGTATATTATGCTTTGTTTTTTCTATTTTCTGGATGGATAACAACTCTATCTTTTCCAGTCAGTGAAATTGAGATAGTCACATGAAAAATTATAGCATATTCCATGCATTTTATTCTGTCCATGTTTATGCCTTAATACATCCCAATAGCTAGGCTGTTTGACAACAAATCATAGTGGATTCTTTTGGGTAAAATTCAATTCAATTCAGTTGCTCAGTCGTGTCTAACTCTTTGTGACCCTGTGGACTGCAGCACACCAGGCTTCCCTGTCCATCACCAACTTCCGGGGCTTGCTCAAACTCATGTCCGTTGAGTTGGTGATGCCATCCAACCATCTCATCCTCTGAGTTCCCTTCTCTTCTTGCCTTCAATCTTTCCCAGCATCAGGGTCTTTTCCAATGAGTCAGTTCTTCACATCAGGTGGCCAAAGTATTGGAGTTTCAGCTTTAGCATCAGTCCTTCCAATGAATATTCAGGGCTGATTTCCTTCAGGATGGACTGGCTTGATAGCCTTGCAGACCAAGGGACTCTCAAGAGTTTTCTCCAACACCACAGTTCAAAAGCATCAGTTCTTCAGTGCTCAGCTTACTTTGTAGTCCAACTCTCATATCCATACATGACTACTGGAAAAGCCATAGCTTTGATCAGATGGACCTTTGTTGGCAAAGTAATGTCTCTGCTTTTTAATATGCTGTCTAGGTTGGTCATAGCTTTTCTTCCAAGGAGCAAGCATCTTTTAATTTCATGGCTCCAGTCACCATCTGCAGTGATTTTGGAGCCCAAGAAATATAAAGTCTCTTACTGTTTCCATTCCTTCCCCATTTGTTTGTCATGCAGTGACAGGACCAGATACCATGATCTTAATTAGTTTTCTGAATGTTGAGTTTTAAGCCAACTTTTTCACTCTCCTCTTTTACTTTCATCAGGAGGCTCTTTAGTTCTTTGTTTTCTGCCATAAAATTACATAAAATGTAAAATTACATAAAATGTTATATGAATTAAATTTACATAAATGTTATCTGAATTTGAGAGTCATTTCACTTGTAGAAATATAAGAAATTTCTTAATTTCCAGGGTATACAATAAGCTTATTAGATAGAGAAAATTATTAAAGATGTGCTTTTCTCTTCATTTACAATTGATTCTCAGAGGGGCAAAGACAGGTGGAAGGGCCACAACCCCACATTCATATATTCATTGAGGGACAGTTTTTCAGAGCACAATAAATAAAATATTTTGAGAATGTGATTCTATCCGTGAACTGTAAGTCTCAGGTCAAAAATAAATGCCATGCAATTTTACTAAAGCTTGCTATGTAATCATTCATCAATAATATAACCTTAATTTTTCCTCCAGTAGTCATGTATGAATGTGAGAGTTGGACCATAAACAAGGTTGAGACCAAAAAAATTGAGCTTTTGAACTGTGGTGCTGGAGAAGACTCTTGAGAGTCCCTTGGACTGCAAGGAGATCCAACCAGTCAATCCTAAAGGAAATCAATCCTGAATATTCATTGGAAGGACTAATGCTGAAGCTGAAGCTCCAGTACTTTGGCCACCTGATGCGAAGAACTGACTCATTGGAAAAGTCCCTGATGTTGGGAAAGATTGAGGGCTGGAGGAGGGAGGGGGACAGAGGATGAGATAGTTGGATAGCATCACTGACTCAATAGACATAAATTGGAGCAAACTCTAGGAGATAGTGAAGGACAGGGAGGCCTGGCAAACTGAAGTCCATGTGGTGGCAAAGAGTTGGGCATGACTTAGCAACTGAACAATCTTTCCTCTATGCCTTCATGACATTTGAGAATGAATACGTTGTTGATATGAATTTTAAGGCTCACACTGGTATCATGAATGCCTTGTAGTGATCACATAAATTGTGATTTTGTGTGTTTTTTTTTCCATCACACAATAACCAACAATTACCATTTGGTAATTGGTAACCAAACTTCCATTTTGATAAATAAAGGAGCCAGTGGGTTGAAAGCATTTTGCCTTTAGAAGATAGCTATGTAACTTTAAGAAATTGTTTTTAATATTATTGTGACATATTAGTTCTAAATAATGTAGAAGCAATTTGGATTTTAAGCATGTGGTCTAGGAAGGCTCAAGGGACAGTGTACTTTAAAGAACTCAATATGCTAAACTAACATCAGTAACCAGTTTAGGGAATATCTGCTCTAAGGGCTCTAAGGCTTTGTGTGTATTTTTCAAGGGAATACCTATGGGAACATGCACATCGATGGCTAAATAAATCCATGGCTTCTGACTTTGGTTAGAGTGAAAATACCCCACTGTCATGTCTTTGGTTCTGTTAGACAGAGGCTACTGGCCCATTTCAGCAGAGAATGGCTCAGCAGTAAACCTCTCTCCATGGGCTAACACACCTGTGAAGAAAGCTGTTTCAGGAAGTGACAGCAGGAAGCTGAGTGGAAAGAACCAGAAACTCCAGAAACAATCAGGTAGATACAACAATTCCTGCCCCAACTACACCCACTGGGAGGCTTTAAACCCTGCAGGGGAGGTGGTCAGAAAGATGGTAGAATTTTCCATCACTGTGGAATCTGCTGGGAATTCAATCTGACTTTTAAGATTTCTAGGTCTCATCGCCAGATCAGATTTAAAAACTGTTATCCCAACCACCAGAATCCTCCTACTGAAAAAAAAGTCATAATATGGATACCCTCAACCAACTGATTTGTGATTTTGCCAGTTCAGCAAAAGAAGTGTGTTTGATTTTATCAAATTGCAAGAATCCTCTGAAGCCCTAATTTTTAAATCCTTTCCACATCTTTAATTTCTTTATACTCAAAAGAATGTTCTTATCAATAGATTAAATTAGGAAGTTGCATCTTAATATCCCAGCTACTCTGTACAATAAAGTTAATATATGATGTTCATTTTTTTTCTTTCCCCACTGGAAAAACAATGGCCAACAATTTGCCTTGAACCGCAAATCTGTTCTTTTGGCCAAGTGAGGCTATTTCTGGAAATTTCATTGTAAAAAAATGAGCAAGTCAAGGATGGAAGATACAATTTTCTAGTAAGTCACTGCTTCCAATCCATGAGTTACTTATTCTCATGAATAATCCTCCAAACCAGTATGACACAGTTGTTTGTAGTCTGTGTTAACTATGGCATAGGAAAAAAAGTTTTTAATCAACAGCCATAGATTCTGTTCCTCCAGTAACAGAATTGACAAGAAATTTCTAACATTTACTTAGGCAAATCTTTTCCTTGTACCACATACATAAAGTAGAAGACATCATTGTAATATGCTTCATACTGATATGAAGACTGACTAGTCAAACACCTTTTGTTTTCATTGGAATATCAGCATGTTATAATGTCACTTTTAAAAAAATTCAAATCAGGATAAATTGGTATTGAGCCTTGTCTTGAGTAAATTATTCCAAGGTCTGTATACCTCTCTCACACAGGTTTTCTGTAAAAAGAAAGAAAGAAATTAAAAACCTGTAACATCTCTTTGTTAGGAGATTCTATAAGTTTCTATTCTATGTTTTTATCAGAAAACATTGAAAAATCTCTTGGTGCCTCATTTAGTTAAGAGAGTTTTAGTTGGGTGTCTCCTTTGCTCTTTCCTCAAATTAACTAAAAGGGTTGTGAACGAAGAATTGTTAATAATCAGTGTGATTAGCAGGGTCCCCTGGCCCTTTCCCAGCACCCATCTTTTATGAGCAATTGTCTGGTCTTCTTCATAAAACTGAGTTGTGGGTTGTGGATAATGCCTTGGCCCACCTGTTTGACAGATGGACAGGCTAGTTTTGTGGTGGGGCCAAGGGGCTCACTCGTGAGCTGGGGAGAGAACAAAGTGGGAATAACACCTAAAAGTCCCTAAAATTGCCTTGTAAAGGCACCATCGATCATACCATTGAAGTGCATGTCCATTTTTTGGTGTCTTGAAATGTCCTTCTCAAAGAAACTCTCTTTTAATTGGTGAGGAAGAACCCTCATTTTGCTAAATCCTGAAAGAGTAGACCTATGGATCCCTTTAAAGTCTTATTACTAGTAAAGGCTTAAGCAATTTATCTTATTATAATGAATGACTAATTGACTAAGTAGATAAAGAACATTCTAATGTGATGTCAAGAATACCTCCTAAGTAGGTATGTAGGTAGGTAGGTAGATAAAGCAAATACTGCTTTATCATCACCTCCTTTCCTATTTCTTTTGCTTTTATCTCATTAAATAGATTTTATTTCCTTTTAAGGAAATCAAACACCAAATATCATTATCATCTTTGAGTTCACATATTATTAAAAGGGCAAAAATACTGATACTGGGGATAATTAAGGAGATATGGCTTATTCAGAAAGAATGATTTGAGATATGAATTGCCTTCTAAAGTCTACATTTATAAACAATTGGTAATCATATTTCTAGCTAATTTCACCCAGGAAACTGGAGTCACTCATATTACCATCTGGGACTCGTAAAGTGAGTGGGTTCATTTTATTTCTATCAATAATCACTATGGACGCATTTATTCATCATGAAATTCATTCTAATTGGATTCACTAGTTTATGTAGGATGTTCTCAACTCTTCAGGTAAGAACTTAGCAACCATTTCATTTCCTACTTTTAAAAATGAAATATTCTTGCAGTTAATAACATAGAACAATATCTGAAAGAGATGTGAGATTTTTTGTTTCTTTGAAAGATAGAAAATCACTTTTAAAGAATGGGTTAGTGCATGGGGAAAAAAAACAAAATACTCATCCAGTTTTAAATTCTACTCGAAATCCACAAAGCCTGGAGCTACAACATGAGATAATGATTTTGTTACTTTCCTTAAATAATTTTTCCCCTTTCTCCGATGATTTTTTTTAAATTCACTGATTCATAGAATACAACTCCAGATCTGTAAGCCTTAGGTGATCATCTTAAAACTAGTTGAAGGGAGAACTTGAATCACTCATCTTTTTCACTTGATTTTGCTCTTTGAGAAACAAAGGTAGTACAGGGATGTTTGAGGTGGTCCAGTCCTATGACTTTGGAAGTGAGCACATCTGTGCCCTGAGAGATGAAGCCAGTCACCCAGAACACACCAGACACTTCACAAAGTCCAGTGGACAGTCAGGCCTCGAGTCTGGAGGACAGAGGGCCTGCATCTGACACTGACCTTATCTTTTCCCAAATGTAATGTGGTAACTTATAATCGGGTGTCCCTGGTGGCTCAGTGGTAAGAATCTGCCTGCAATGCAGGAGACACAGTTTCGACCCCTGGGTCAAGCAGATCCCCTGGAAGAGGGCATGGTAACCCACTCCAGTATTCTTACCTGGAGAATCTCATGAACAGAGTGAGGCAGGCTATAGTCCATGGGATCGCAGAGAGTTGGACATGATTTAGTGACTGAACAACAACTTATCCTTATGCTTCTTTATTTTTTTTAATTTATTTTAATTGGAGGCTAATTACTTTACAATATTGTGGTGGTTTTTGCCATCCATTCACGTGAATCAGCCATGGGTGTACATGTGTTCCCCATCCTGACCCTCCCTCCTACCTCCCTCCCCATCCCATTCCTCAGGGTCATCCCAGTGCACCAGTCCTGAGCACCCTGTCTCATGCATTGAGCCTGGACTGGCAATCTATTTCACATATGATAATATACATGTTTCAGTGCTTTTCTCTCAAATCATTCCACCTTTGCTTTCTCCCACAGAGTCCAAAAGTCTGTTCTTTACATCCGTGTCTCTTCTGCTGTCTTGCATATAGGGTCATCATTACCATCTTCCTAAATTCCATATATATGCATTAATACACTGTATTGGTGTTTTTCTTTCTGACTTACTTTGCTCTGTATAATAGGCTCCAGTTTCATCCACCTCACTAGAACTAATTCAAATGCATTGTTTTTAATAGCTGAGTAATATTCCATTGTGTATATATACCACAGCTTTCTTATCCATTTGTCTGCCAATGGACATCTAGGTTGCTTCCATGTCCTGGCTATTGTAAACAGTGCTGCAATGAACATTGGCGTACATGTGTCTCTTTCAATTCTGGCTTCCTCAGCGTGTATGTCCAGCACTGGGGTTGCTGGGTAGTATGGGAGTTCTAATTTCCAGTTTTTTAAGGAATCTCCACACTGTCCTCCATAGTGGCTGTACTAGTTTGCATTCCCACCAACAATGTAAGAGGGTTTCTTTTTCTCTACACCTTCCCCAGCATTTATTGTTTGTAGACTTTTTGATAACAGCCATTCTGACTGGCATGAGATGGTAACTTATTGTGGTTTTGATTTGCATTTCTCTGATAATGAGTGATGCTGAGGATCTTATCATGTGTTTGTTAGCCATCTGTATGTCTTATTTGGAAAAATGTCTGTTTAGTTCTTTGGCTCATTTTTTGATTGGGTCGCTTATTTTTCTGGAATTGAGCTGCAGAAGTTGCTTGTATATTTTTAAGATTAATTCTTTGTCAGTTGCTTCATTTACTATTATTTTCTCCCATTCTTATTGCTGTCTTTTCACCTTGCTTATAGTTTCCTTGATTGTGCAAAAGCTTTTAATTTTAATTAGGTCCCATTTGTTTATTTTTGCTTTTATTTCCATTACTCTGGGAGGTGGGTCATAGAGGATCCTACTATGATTTACATCAGAGAGTGTTTTGCCTATGTTTTCCTCTAGGAGTTTTATAGTTTCTGGTCTTAAATTTAGATCTTTAATCCATTTTGAGTTTATTTTTGTTATTGTGTTAGAAAGTGTTCTAGTTTCATTCTTTTACAAGTTGTTGACCAGTTTTCCCAGCACCACTTGTTAAAGAGATTTGTCTTTTCTCCATTGTATATTCTTGCCTTCTTTGTAAAAGAAAAGCTGTCCATAGGTGTGTGGATTTATCTCTGGCTTTCTATTTTGTTCCATTGATCTATGTTTCTGTCTTTGTGCCAGTACCATGCTGTCTTGATGACTATGGCTTTGTAGTATAGCCTGAAGTCAGGTAGGTTGATTCCTCCAGTTTCATTCTTCTTTCTCAAGATTGCTTTGGCTATTCGAGGTTTTTTGTATTTCCACACAAATTGTGAAATTATTTGTTCTAGTTCTCTGGAAAATACTGTTGGTAGCTTGATAGGGATTGCATTGAGTCTGTAGATTGCTTTGTGTAGTATTCTCATTTTCACTATATTGATTCTTCTGATCCATGAACATGGTATATTTCTCCATCTATTTGTGTTATCTTTGATTTCTTTCATTAGTGTTTTATAGTTTTCTATATATAGGTCTTTTGTTTCTTTAGGTAGATTTATTCCCAAGTATTTTATTCTTTTCATTGCAATGGTGAATGAAATTGTTTCCTTAATTTGTCTTTCTGTTTTCTCATTGTTAGTGTATAGGAATGCAAGGGACTTCTGTGTGTTAATTTTATATCTTGCAACTTTAGTATATTCATTGATTAGCTCTAGTAATTTTCTGGTGGAGTCCTTAGGGTTTTCTATGTAGAGGATCATGTCATCTGCAAACAGTGAGAGTTTTACTTCTTCTTTTCTGATCTGGATTCCTTTTGTTTCTTTTTCTTCTCTGATTCCTGTTACTAAAACTTCCAAAACTATTTTGAATAGTAGTGGTGAGAGTGGGCATACTTGTCTTGTTCCTCATTTTAGGGGAAATCCTTTCAATTTTTCACCATTGAGGATAATGTTTGCTGTGGCTTTATCATATATGGCTTTTATTATGTTGAGGTATGTTCCTTCTATGCCTGCTTTCTGGAGGGTTTTTACCATAAATGGATGTTTAATTGTGTCAAAGACTTTCTCTGCATTTATTGGTTAACCATATGTATAATCATATGGTTTTTATCTTTCAATTTGTTATTGTGGTGTATCACATTGATTGATTTGCAAACATTGAAGAATCCTTGCACCTCTGGGATAAAGCCCACTTGGTCATGATGTTATGATCTTTTTAATATGTTGTTGATTCTGTTTGCTAGAATTTTGTTAAGGATTTTTGCAACTATATTAATCAGTGACATTGGCCTGTAGTTTTCTTTTTTTTTTTTTTTTTGCATCTTTGTCTGGCTTTGGTATTACAGCGATGGTGGCCTCATAGAATGAGTTTGGAAGTTTACCTTCCTTGGCAATTTTCTGGAAGAGTTTGAGTAGGGTAGGTGTTAGCTCTTCTCTAAAATTTTGCTAGAATTCAGCTGTGAAGCCATCTGGTCCTGGGCTTATGTTTGTTGGAAGATTTCTGATTACAGTTTTGATTACAGTGCTTGTGATGGATCTGCTAAGATTTTCTATTTCTTCTGGGTTCAGTTTTGGAATGTTATACTTTTCTAAGAATTTGTCCATTTCTTCCAAGTTGTCCATTTTATTGGCATATAGTTGCTGATAGTAGTCTCTTATGATCCTTTGTATTTCTGTGTTATCTGTTGTGATTTTTTTCCATTTTCATTTCTAATTTTGTTTTGATTCTTCTCCCTTTTTTCCTTGATGAGTCTGACTAGTGGTTTGTCTATCTTATCTATCTTCTCAAAGAACCAGCTTTCAGCTTTGTTGATTTTGGCTATGGTCTTCTTTGATTCTTTTGCATTTATTTCTGCCCTAATTTATATGATTTCTTTCCTTCTATTAGCCCTGGGATTTCTTTGGAAGGAATGATGCTAAAGCTGAAACTCCAGTACTTTGGCCCCCTCATATGAAGACTTGACTCATTGGAAAAGACTCTGATGCTGGGAGGGTTTGGGGTCAGGAGGAGAGGGGATGACAGAGGATGAGATGGCTGGATGGCATCACTGATTCGATGGATGTGAGTCTGAGTAAACTCTGGGAGTTGGTGATGGACAGGGAGGCCTGACGTGCTGCAATTCATGGAGTCACAAAGAGTCAGACACGACTGAGCAACTGACTGAACTGAACTGAACTGATTAACTCTGGGGTGCTTCATTTCTTCTTTTTCTAGTTGCTTTAGGTGTAGAGTTATGTTATTTATTTGATTTCTGTCCTGTTTCTTGAGGTGGGCTTGTGTTGTTATGAACCTTCCCCTTAGCACTGCTTTTACTGAATCCCATAGGTTTTGGGTTGTTGTGTTTTCATTTTCATTTGTTTCTATGCATATTTTGATTTCTTCTGTGATTTGTTGGTTATTCAGAAGTGTGGTGTTTAGCCTCCATACGTTTGCATTTTTGATAGTTTTTTTTTCTCTGTTCAGTTCAATTCAGTTGCTCAGTTTTGTCTGACTCTTTGCGACCCCATGAATCACAGCACACCAGGCCTTCCTGTCCATCACCAACTCCCGGAGTTCACTCAAACTCAGGTCCATTGAGTCGGTGATGCCATCCAGCCATCTCATCCTCTGTCATTCCCTTCTCCTTCTGCCCTCAATCCCTCCCAGTATCAGAGTCTTTTCCAATGAGTCAACCCTTTGCATGAGGTGGCCAAAGTACTGGAGTTTCGGCTTTAGCATCATTCCTCCCAAAGAACACTCAGGACTGATCTCCTTCAGAATAGACTGGTTGGATCTCCTTGCAGTCCAAGGGACTCTCAAGAGTCTTCTCCAGCACCACAGTTCAAAAGCATCAATTCTTCGGTGCTCAGCTTTCTTCACAGTCCAACTCTCACATCCATACATGACCACTGGAAAAACCATAGCCTTGACTAGACGGACCTTTGTTGGCAAAGTAAATCTTACTGCATTGTGATCAGAAGAGATGCTTGACATGATTTAATTTTTTTGAATTTACCAAGGCTAGATTTATGATATCTAGATATATATTGTATCTAGATATATATCATATCTAGATATATAGATAGATGTGTTCTATCCTGGAGAAGATTCCATGTGCACTTGAGAAAAAGGAGAAATTCGTTGTTTTAGGGTGAAATGTCCTATAGATATTAATTAGGTCTAACTGGTCCATTATATCATTTAAAGTTTGTGTTCCCTTGCTAATTTTCTATTTAGTTGATCTATCCATAGGTGTGAGTGGGGTACTAAAGTCTCTCACTATTATTGTGTTACTGTTAATTTCCCCTTTCATACTTCTTAGTATTTGCCTTACATATTGCAGTGCTCCTGTGTTGGGTGCATCAGCTCAGTTTAGTCGCTCAGCCGTGTCTGACTTCTTGCGACCCCATGAATCACAGCATGCCAGGCCTCCCTGTCCATCACCATCTCCCAGAGTTCACTCAGACTCACGCCCATTGAGTCCGTGATGCCATCCAGCCATCTCATCCTGGGTCGTCCCCTTCTCCTGCCCTCAATCTCTCCCGGCATCAGAGTCTTTTCCAATGAGTCAACTCTTCGCATGAGGTGGCCAAAGTACTGGAGCTTCAGCATTAGCATCATTCCCTCCAAAGAAATCCCAGGGTTGATCTTCAGAATGGACTGGTTGGATCTCCTTGCAGTCCAAGGGACCCTCAAGAGTCTTCTCCAACACTACAGTTCAAACGCATCAATTCTTTGGTGCTCAGCTTTCTTCACAGTCCAACTCTCACATCCATACATGACCACAGGAAAAGCCATAGCCTTGACTAGACGGACCTTAGTCGGCAAAGTAATGTCTCTGCTTTTGAATATACTATCTAGGTTGGTCATAACTCTTCTTCCAAGAGTAAGTGTCTTAATTTCATGGCTGCAGTCACCATCTGCAGTGATTTTGGAGCCCCCCAAAATAGTCTAACACTGTTTCTACTGTTTCCCCATCTATTTCCCATGAAGTGATGGGACCAGATGCCATGATCTTCATTTTCTGAATGTTGAGCTTTAAGCCAACTTTTTCACTCTCCACTTTCACTTTCATGAAGAGGCTTTTTAGTTCCTCTTCACTTTCTGCCATAAGGGTGGTGTCATCTGTATATCTGAGGTGATCGATATTTCTCCCTGTAATCTTGATTCCAGCTTGTGTTTCTTCCAGTCCAGCGTTTCTCATGATGTACTCTGCATATAAGTTAAATGAGCAGGGTGACAATATACAGCTTTGGCGTACTCTTTTCCTATTTGGAACCAGTCTTGTTCCATGTCCAGTTCTAACTGTTGCTTCCTGACCTGCATACAGATTTCTCAAGAGGCAGGTTAGGTGTTGGGTGCATATATATTTATAATTGTTATATCTTCTTTTTGGATTGATCCGTTGATCGTTATGTAGTGCCCTTCTTTGTCTCCTTTCACGGCCTTTATTTCAAAGTCTATTTTAAATGATATTAGTATTGCTACTCCTGCTTTCTTTTGGTCTCCATTTGCATGAAATATATTTTTCCAGCCTTATATAGGGGTCTTGTTTTTGTATCTATTCAGCCAGTTTCTGTCTTTTCAATCCATTTACATTTAAGGTAATTATTGATAAGTATGATTCTGTTGCCATTTACTTTGTTGTTTTGAGTTTGAGTTTATAAACCTTTTCTGTGTTTCCTGTCTAGTTAAGATCCTTTAGCATATGTTGAAGAGATGGTTTGGTGGTGCTGAATTCTCTGAGCTTTTGCTTGTCTGTAAAGCTTTTGATTTCTCCTTCATATTTGAATGAGCTCCTTGCTGGGTACAGTAATCTGGGCTGTAGGTTTTTCTCTTTCATCACTTTAAGTATGTCCTGCCATTCCCTTCTGGCTTGAAGAGTTTCTGTTGAAAGATCAGCTGTTATCCTTCGGTGGATCCCCTTGTGAGTTATTTTTTGTTTTTCCCTTGCTGCCTTTAATATTTGTTCTTTGTGTTTGATCTTCATTAATTTGATTAATATGTGTCTTGGAGTGTTTTGCCTTGGGTTTATCTGCTTTGGGACTCTCTGGGTTTCTTGGACTTGGGTGGCTATTTCCTTCCCCATTTTAGGGAATTTTTCAACTATTATCTACCCAAGTATTTTCTCATAGCCTTTCTTTTTGTCTTCTTCTTTTGAGACTCCTATGATTCAAATGTTGGGGCGTTTAACATTGTCCCAGAGGTCTCTGAGATTGTCTTCATTTCTTTCAATTCTTTTTTTCTTTTTCCCTCTCTGCTTCATTTATTTCCACAATTCTTTCACCTCACTTATCCTATCTTCTGCCTCAGTTATTCTACTATTAGTTCCCTCCAGAGTGCTTTTGATCTCAGTTATTGCATTATTCATTATTGACTGACTCTTTTTTTATTTCTTCTATGTCCTTGATAAACTTTTCTTGCATCTTCTCAATCCTGCCTTAGGTTAGAGCTTTTCGTGGGGAAGTTCTCTCTCTCTCTCCTTCCTCTTTTTTTTCTCTCTCTCTCTCTCTGGCTATCCCATGGTTTGTTTTGCTATCTCACATTAGCTCCCTCAGATTGCCCTCAGGGCATTCAGGCTGGGTCCTTAGCCTAAGCAATGCAGTCTGTGCCTCACTGTTCAGCCCCTGCTGGTGGTGGAGGCAAGCATCTGGGCTACTTCTCCACTGGGAGTTGCAGTTAGGCATGTAATCTGTGGGTTTTATTTATTTATTTTTCCCTTCTGGTTATGTTGCCCTCTGAGATTCCAAAACCCCCCAAAGACCCGGTGAGAGGGTTTCTTGGTGTTTGGAAACTTCTCTTTTACAACTCCCTCCCCGGAATGGGTCTCCATCCCTAACTCTTTGTCTCTCTTTTTATCTTTTATATTTTGTCCTACCTCCTTTCGAAGATAATAGGCTGCCTTTCTGGGTGCCTGGTGTCCTCTGCCAGCGTTCAGAAGTTGTTTTGTGGTATTTGCTCAGCATTCAAATGATATTTTGATGAATCTGTGGGGGAGAAAATGGTCTCCCCGTTCTATTTCTCCACCGTCTTAGGACTGCCCACCTACCCTTATTCTTCTTTAATCTGAAAACAAACAACCTTGCAGGGTTTTTTTCTCTATGTAAAAGAAAATTTTAAAAAATCAAATTTCTCTGTTAATAAAGCACCTTTATTTGTCTCTAAAATCTCTGAGTTAGAAAATTTAGCAAACAGGTAGAATTTGCATTTGTCAGGCCTGGGGTCCCTGGTCTGGTTGCTGACCCTTCCGAGTAGCACTTATTTCGACATGCTGAAATTCGAGGACGATCGCTCAGAAGGTTGGAGGTAAGCTGTATACTTTTCAAGGGCTGCAGGGTTCTGAAGATGGAGCCTCCTGAAGGAATGCCTCTATATGATGGGACATCAGATGGTCATGTGTATAATTTTAGATGAAGATTCTGCCTGTAGCTTCTTCCATCAAGCCACATCTATTTATGCAAGCATTTATTTATATCCCATCTTGTTTCCTGAGGGATGTGTGGCCACACCACACTCCACACAAGGCCAGCGTTTCTGCCCAAGTTTAGACACGCCTTCTGCAGTATTTAGAGACTCTAAGTGCATCATTAATTCTAAGGCATCTAGATATTTTTAGTCATTAAGTACTACCCCAACCTGCAGGGCAATCCCTAAGGCATAAATGCAGAGAAAAAAATGAATAAGTTATGAAAGTCATAAGCAAAAAAAATATAGTTTAAAAAAATACAAAAGCAGAAAATAAGAAAAGTGGCTAAATATCCAAATAGCCATATTTTTTTAAAAAAGCAATATTTCACTTATACAAAAATCAATCCAAATCCATGTCATCAAGTCTAATAATCTCCTTTATACTAATAAGTATCAATATCTTGTCTCTCTTAGCAAAATGTTAATGCAATGCAAATGGTATTTCTCCATCTTAAATAAATGTACTCCACTTGACTATAAATTAATATAAATAGATCCAATTATAAGACTTTAAAATATTCCCTCTTTTAAAACCAACTTCTTAATTATATAATGTAGAAATGTAGAAAGAAGACAGAATACATCATTGGGTCAATATCTGCTGTAAACATCTCAAATTAATTATTAACTTCCTGCAATCAACTAATTTATTTTGGTCTGCTAAGACATAAAGGATGCCACATGAATTGTTGTTAATTACATCAATAGCATCTGTAATGCTGTATATTTTCCAGTGAGCTTTCATTAGCTCTATTTATACATGTACTATTATAAACATAGTATGTATTGGCTTTTTCTGTAGTCAGCAAGGAAAGAATTATCAGAAGTGAAGAAGTAGGGTAAGAATGGTATAGTTCAACAGAGGGTTAGTGATGACATAGGAAATAGTTGTTTGGAAGTCAGTTCACCTTTCCTTTGGCCAGTGTTTCCTCGCAGTCTTGGGCTCTCTTGTTCTCAGGAATTGCCTGCAACATCGTGTCTCAGATGTTAATACACATAGAAAATACCTGAGGATCTTGCTAGAATGAAGATTTGGATTCTGAAGGTCTTTCATGGGACTCTTGAATCTGAATTTTTGACAATCTCCTAGATGATGATGATGCCAAGAAACCAACTGTTTGTACACCAGTGTTGTAGGGTGATAAATCTTAAATGCGGTCTCTTATCCACCTGCTACAGATTCATTAGATGGCTTAGTTTTAAAAAACTGCAGAATTCTAGAGATGACCCCCAGACCCAGTGAATCTAAATTCCAAGGCTAGGACAGAATTCAGGAAGCCCTCCACATGGCAGTCTCTGCCCTGCAAAGCTTGGGGAATTGGGGAATTCTCAGGTCTGTGCATTTAACCCTAAATGTGTGACCTAAGAGTCAAAGGTAACTTTTCAGAAAATAATTAGATGAGTACAGGCTGCTAAGAAGAGAGAATTGGTGCTGGTAATTACTACCTGAAAAGTGAAATTCCAGATCATTAATTTTTAAAGATAACTGTCATCTTTCTTGTTTGAAGCTTTTACTCCTAGAGCAGGAGTCCTCTGGAAGTAAAACTCACCCAGTGATTAAGTAGGTCTGGGCTGGAAGGTCCAAGAATTTGTGTTTCTAAGTTCCTGAAGGATGCCGATGCTGCTGGTCTGGGGACCACACGTGGTCCTGCACGAATACATGATCTTGATAACTCACAAAACATAGAATGTTGCTGTCCTGTTGGATTTATTTATTCAATCCAAGTATCATTTAAAGATGAATACAAACTGAGACTGTCCATTGGGCTAAAGAAAGAATTATGAAATAGAATCTCTGCAATTAAAAGAGATAGGTTATAGCTAACATATAACATCATTTGATGATACCTCAAGGCAGCACACAACAAACTGCTAAAATGAATGTTATGCCCACTTTAGGAATTCTGAGAATTCAGTGTGGCCTAGATTAGCTTGTATTGTTTTAATTAACAATATGGTACTGTAATGTTTGCATTGATCTCTGAGGAAGGCTTTCTTATTTCTTCTTGCTATTCTTTGGAATTCTGCATTCAGATGCTTATATCTTTCATTTTCTCCTTTGCTTTTCACTTCTCTTCTTTTCACAGCTATTTGTAAGGCCTCCCCAGACAGCCATTTTGCTTTTTTGCATTTCTTTTCCATGGGGATGGTCTTGATCCCTGTCTCCTGTACAATATCATGAATCTCAGTCCATAGTTCATCAGGCACTCTATCTATCAGATCTAGGCCCTTAAATCTATTTCTCACTTTCACTGTATAATCATAAGGGATTTGATAGGTCATACCTGAATGGTCTAGTGGTTTTCCCTACTTTCTTCAATTTAAGTCTGAATTTGGCAATAAGGAGCTCATGATCTGAGCCACAGTCAGCTCCCGGTTTTGTTTTTGCTGACTGTATAGGGCTTCTCCATCTTTGGCTGCAAAGAATATAATCAATCTGATTTCAGTGTTGACCATCTGGTGATGTCAATGTGTAGAGTCTTCTCTTGTGTTGTTGGAAGATGATGTTTGCTATGACCAGTGCATTCTCTTGATCTCCATTCTAAAGAAGATCAGCCCTGGGTGTTCTTTGGAAGGAATGATGCTAAAGCTGAAACTCCAGTACTCTGGCCACCTCATGTGAAGAGTTGACTCATTGGAAAAGACTCTGATGCTGGGAGGGATTGGAGGCAGGAGGAAAAGGGGACGTTAGAGGATGAGATGGCTGGATGACATCACCGACTTGATGGACATGAGTTTGAGTGAACTCTGGGAGTTGGTGATGGACAGGGAGCTCTGGTGTGCTGAGATTCATGGGGTTGCAAAGAGTTGGACACAACTGAGCGACTGAACTGAACTGCAATGTTCCTGTTCGCAGTGATAGCAGATTGAAAGAAATTTTGTTCAATATTTGCTGACTTTTGGTCTTCCTCTGTGGAGGAAGTTTTAGCTTACAAATACATGATGACTTTGTTCCTTTATTTCCAATTCTTTAATTTTTAATGCATTTCATTTTGTTTCTGATGTGATTTTTAAAAAATGATGTAACGTATCACATGATTCTAAAAGAGGCTGCTGTAGTGCTTGATCTGAGTGTGCCCTTTCATATCCATTCATGGGGAGGTTTAGGGAATGCCCTTCTCTCAGGTCTTATGCACTTAGCCTGTGATATGAAGGGTGTTGAAATTATGTAATGAGCAACCTTTTTCAAAAATGAATACACAGACTTACTTCTATCATGGCTTTTATGTTTCTGTTTAAAGATGCACTGGAAAAAGTTTTATGACTAATCTGTCCCCTAGCCATCTGATTTTCACTTTCAATCCCCACAAGATTTAACCCCTGACCTTTGTATATTTCCAGAAATTTTATTTGCTTATTAAAACAGATATGAGTAATATATAATGCTATTTTAGATCTTTTCTCATAAAATAATTTCATAAAATGTATATTTCCTATACCTTTATTTTATTCACCTCACACATATATGTGTGTATATATATATATATCTCAGAGGGTAAAGAATATGCCTACAATGCAGAGTTCAAACCCTGGGTGGGGAAGATCCCCTGAAGAAGGGAATGATGGCTATTCACTCCAGTATTCTTGCCTGGAGAATTCCATGACAGAGGAGCTTGGTGGGCTATAGCCCATGGGGTCCCAAAGAGTCAAACATGACTGAGTGACTAACACACACACATATATACATATATAATATATATATATGTAGATAGATATAGATATTAGAGATTTTCCATACAATATTCAGCTATTTAATTCTTTCAAATTTGTACTCTGTAGATTCATACCTCTGCACAGATTCAGCATAATTTATTTGACCAGTTTCCTGTTAGTGGACATTAAGGCTGTGTGCTCTCATAAGCCAGACTTTAACAAATGACCTAGACCATATGTCACTTTTACTGTTGTTCAGTTGCTAAGTCATGTCAAACTCTTTGAGATCCCATGGACTGCAGTAAGCCAGGCTCCTCTGTCTTCCATTATCTCCTGGAGTTTGTTCAGATACATGTCCATTTAGTCAGTGATACTATCTAACCATCTCATCCTTCTCCTTTTGCCTTCAATCTTTTCCAGCATCAGGGTCTTTTCCAGTGAGTCCGTTTTTCACATCAGGTGACTACAGTATTGGAGATTCAGCTTCAGCATCCATCATTCCAATGAATATTCAGGGTTGATTTTCTTTGGGATTGACTGGCTTGATCTCCTTCTAGTCCAAAGGGACTTGCAAGAGTCTTCTCCAGCACCATAATTTGAAAGCATCAGTTCTTCACTGCTAAGCCTTCTTCATGGGCTTTGTGCTGAGTAAAAACTGTCAGTCTGAAAGGTCATATATCATATGTTTCCATTTACACAACATTCTCAAAATGGCAAAATTATATAGATGGAGAGCAAATTAGTATTTGCTGGGGTTGAGGAAGGTAGGACTGGGTGGGAGGGTGTGACTATAAAAGCACAGCACAAGGAGGCATTTGGGATGATGGCACAGTGTGTAATTTGATTGCAGTCATGGTTATACAAACTACACTTGTTATAAAATGTCACAGAACTACACTAGATGTTGTGCCCAGAAAACATCCACATTTTGCTATTACACTATAATTGTGTGCACTGTAACCTCAGAGGGGGACTGGGTGAAACCACAGGGACCCCTTCTGTCTCATCTCTGTGACTCTCTGTGAATCTGTAATTATCTAACAATGGAAAGTCTGTTAATTAAATCAAAAGCCAAGATAATTTTTACTGCTAATGACTGCACCACAACCCAAATCCAGCATTATAACATATAATTAACATACTGAATAAACAGCTTTTATTTATATAAACACCCAATAATAATGGGAAAATATTCCTTTTCCAGTAACATCAGGAAGACAAACCACATAAGATTAGCATTAGAAAAGTGACAATATCTGTATGAAGAAAACTTTTAAAACTTTTGAACAATGGAAAATTATGAAGATGTCAATTAACAAGATCTAATATCACAGAGATGCTTTGCTTTCATTTAATATGTAAATTTAAGATTATCCCCCACCAATACCAACATATTTTTAGCAAGGATTAGTTAACCTTGTTCTAAAGTTCATGGGAAGAAAACCACCAACACATGAAAACTGGGGTACTGAATACTAATTTAAAAATCATTGGATGGTGAAGAGGAGTCATTCTAACAAATATTAGAACATTTAAAAGTGTCAATAAGTAAAACAGTTGGTTACGGCCATGTGTATAGGCAGAAAAAAATTATAGAACAGAAAGGAAAATCTAAAAATTGAGTTAAACTTATGCAATATTTTATATGCACTTTTAAAAAGTCAAATCAGTAGAGAAGTGAGTTCTACATATGCTGATGGTGGGTTCATATATTAAACACTTCTAATGATGAGGACAATAAAAGTTAGGGAAAAAATGTTAAAAATCACATTGGTTTTATCAGTTATCAGAGATCTAACAACACAATGAAAAATTATGATGCCAAGATATGAGATAAAAGGAAACACTGGAGGTGAGCTGGAAGCTCAGGCAGCTTTACAGCTAGAAGTATCTTCAGGTAAGCAGGTATTGTGTCCTAGAGGCTGAGAGCATGACAGCAGACACCACAGAACAGTAGGGCTAGGCCATGGGGTTCAGGGGAAAAGCACGTTCAGAAATGCGGACACGGTTGTCATTCTAAGGGAGGCAGTTTTCTTTGGTGACCTTGATCACTGTTCCTTCCTAGTCCACCTAATCACACTCTTCTAATGAGCTGTGGACAGCTGGTACCTGCTGGGCGCTAGCACTCTCACACACTGCATCCCTGGGCATGAATGATGGACATTCCTCCTTTCAGTCATTGTTATACTTTGGAAAGAGATGCAAAGGCTGAATGTTGCTGCTTTCAAGGCTAATAATGAGATTCCCAAGTCCCAGCACTTAAGCATGAGATAAAAATTGAATGAGAGTGAGAAGTTTTAGAGTCTGCTCACATACCCCATCTATCTGACAGCAACTGCAATTAAATACTGGAAATCCCAACACCAAAAGAAGAAAATGAAAAAAAAAAAAGAGTGAAATGAGAGAGGGAGAGAGGGACAGAGCAAGAATCAGGATGAGGGAGAAAGGATGCTGAATGCTGTCTCTCAAGGGCAGCAGAGTCCAGGGGCCCCAAGAACAATGGAAGATGATCTGCAAAAATGCTGTCACCACACTGGACACCTGGAACTAATGTAATATTGTAAATCAACTATACTTCAACAAAAACAAAATCAAATCCATTAAACTAGAAAAGAGTCTGTGCTCCTTTTTATAGCTCAGCAGCATTCCATGGAACAAATGGGCCAGTATTTTTTTGGCTAAAATTCATGTATTAAAAGGCACTTTTAGTTTTTTCCAGTTTCCTGTTATTTCAAAAGGAGCTGCTGTGAAGATCTATGTACAGGTTTCTGTGCGAACAAATGTTTTCATTTCTCTGGCTTCAGTGCCCAGAGGTGTGATGAGTGGGTAGCATGCAAAGTATATGTTCAGTTTGGGAAAAAAAAAAATTCCACAACTATTTTCCAGAGTGGCTGAATCAGTTAGAAGGGAGGGTCCAAAATATGCTTTCACCCTCTCTGGTTTATAATATAATCGTCTCCAGTATTTCCTCTACATACATGGAAAGGCGTATCAGAATGTCATTAATTTGTGCTTCACCTGTCAAACAGGACTGAAAACACCACGGGAGAAGGAAAGGTTATTGTGTTCAACCATATTTATGCTTACTGTGTGCTTTCTTTCTTCCTGATAGTCTAAGGCCCCTTCTTTCACCATTTCTCTTCTTTTGAGGGAATTTCCTTTGAGTGTAGGTATGACACATCCTTTTAGTTTTTTTCACTTAGGAAAAGATGTCTTCCTTTGTCTTTAGTTTTTAGAAGTTTAAATATGATGTATCCTGTTTGGGTTGATGGGTCTTTGGCTGAACCTGGGAAATTTCCAGCCATTCTTTCTTTGAATACTTTTCAGTCCCACATTCTTCCTCTTCTGGTGTTCAGTGAGGCAAATGTTAAACCTTTTGTCCAAGTTCCACTTGTCCCAGAGGCTAAGCTCATTTTTTTTTTTCAGTCTATTTTCTTTCTTTCTGTTGTTCTTTCTTCAAGTGTACTAAGTCTTCCCTCTGCTCTCTCTGATCTATTGTTGAGTTCATTCATTGAATTTTTTCTTTGTTACTATACTTTTCAGGGTTAAAATCTGTTTCTTCTTTATATCTTCTGTTTCAATGTTGAGACAGTCTACTTTCTCATTGGTTTCAAGTGTGCTTCATTGAAGAAGTTTTCTGTTGGCCAGTGGAGCATCTTTTTCAGAGAATTCTACCATCTGTGTTGTCTTAGTTTTGGCCTCTGCTGATCATCTTTCCTCATTCACATTCAGATTTTCCTGGTTCTTGATGAGACTGACTTTTGGGTGAATCTTGAGGCTCTGGGTGTGGTGTCATGAGGCCATGGCTCTTAAATATTCTATCAGCAATGATCCCACAGTCTTGGGTAAGGGTGTGCCCAACTTGTTACTTCTAGTGAACGGGGTGTCTCAGTTTCCTGCTTGGCCAGGGTGAAGGGGTCCTTGTTACTGCAGGGGCAGGGGGTGAGGTTCCCTAGGACTGACCCCACCCTGGCTGACAAGCAAAGGTGCCCCATTCCTCCCCCTCCTCCACCGTGTGACTTCAAGGGTAGTATATGAGGAGGGGCCCTGTGTACAAGGGACAGCGATAGGAGTCCCTGGGATGGGAGGCAGGGGGCACAAGGCAATATGAATAAATCTGTCTGCCCTGTGATGGCTGATTTTCTTTTCTTTTCTTTTAATTTCAGTGTTTCATTCTTAAGTTGTTTTCAGTATTTAAGCAATTGTGTTTGTTTCAGTGCCAGTATCTATGTACCTGAAAGAGGCTTACTGTCTTTTACTGGTTACAAGCTCCTTAAGTTCATCTGAATTCTATTACCATTTTAAAGTATTTGTTTTATTTCTGCATAAGCCCCAATGTTTATTAAACTCTGTAGCTACTGGCTAATATAGTCAGATAATGGGTTGTACATAATTAAGCTGATTTTTACATCATCACCAGAAGCAGGCACAACTCCAGAAACAGGCACTCAGAATGTACATGGGGAAGACTCTGTACGATAATTTAAGGGCCCCATATATTTTGCACTCAGCTCATCCAAGTGTGCAGCTTCTGTCATGCCCTTGGTTCATTGATAAAAAAAGTTGGGGAATGACATTCATAATCTTTTTGGAAACTGCTTTGTTTGTTGTAGCTCCAGGAGTGAACCATTCATATATTTTGCATTCTAAGACTTGGGTTAGACAAATCAAATAGAACTGAAAATAATTTTATAAGAGACAGCTGTGACTATCTAAAAGCATGGCTATTAAAATCCTTTCAGTCCTTTCATTCCACATGAATGTAATCATGCTTTATTTATGCGGCGGAATTGATTAACAGTCTATTGAAGGTACAATCACAGAGTTCCTTTAATTCAGAAAATAATCACCAGACAAACCTAAGTTCCTCCAATCTTCTCAGCTTATAAAATGTAATGAAATTATCCATTTTTTCCCCAAGAAATAATCTATTGAGGGGAATGGATAAAATTAATTAAATTATAACACATGTAAATGCTTATCTCAAAGTGGCATTCTTTTCCCCACAGCCTCCACGAAGTTTCCATTTTCAAAAATTTTTTAGAATTTATTTTTAATTGGAGGATAATTGCTTATAGTGTTGTGTTGGTTTCTACTGCATAAAATGTGAGTTAACCATTAGTATACATATATCCCCTCCCTCTCATCCTGCCTCCCACCCACCCCCACATCCCAGAGCACCTGGCTGAGTTCCCTGTGCTACACAGTAGCTTCCCACTCTGTGTGTGTGTGTGTGTGTGTGTGTGTGTGTGCACGCGCGCACGCACACGCATGTGTAATAGTTGCTCAGTCATGTACGATTCTCATAGGCTTCCATATTTTCTCTAAGACTCTTACTCCAGGACAAAAGTTTCCTCTGGCATTCTATTTGCTGCAAGGATAAACTCAGATTTCTCCTGACATTCAGAAGCCCAGCAAGCCCATCACACAGAATTCTACTTTGCCCCAAGGTCAATTTCCTGTTCCAGCCCACGTGATCCAGTCATGAGAGGAAAATCTGATTCATTTATTTTCTTTTTTGAGTAAGGCTGCGTTTTATGGATATATAGTTTACTTATGTATTAACCCATCAATGGCCATTTGGGTTGTTTACAATTTGTCTGTCACAAATAAAGCTGCTATGAACATCCCTGGATCTAAATGTAAGAGCTAAAGGAATGAAAACTCTAAAATAAAATATATTTTCTTTGGTTTTGCAAATATTTTTTAATTATGAAGTGAAAAGCAAGGACTACAAGATAAAACAAATCATTGATGTATACTTACTGAAATTAAGACCCTCTTCAGATGACACGGTTAAGAAAATGAAAAGATGGGCTACACACTGGAAGAAAATACGTGTGAAATGTATGCTCAAGAAAAAGTCTGTTTTTAAAATATATGAAGATCTCTTACAACTGACTAACCACAGGATAAAATAATTTGAAGAAATAAACAAAGATTTGAATAGATTCTTCACCAAAGATGGTATATGGATAACTACCACATGAAAAACATGTTCAACATATTTCTTCATTATGGAAATAGAATTAAAACTGCAATAAGATACCCCTACATGTCCACTTGGATGGCTAAGATCAAGAGTGAACACAGCACCTGTGTGAGCATTTGGAGCTTGGATGTGAGCAATTGGAGCTTGCTTTTGCTTCTGGGCACATGTAAGAGGGTACATCTTGCATCTGCCTTGGAAAATACTTGGCAGTTTCTTAGAAGTTAGACATAAAGCTACCCCATGACCCGTGCACTCTGTTCTTAGACATTTACCCATGTCTATACGAAGATTTCTAGATTTCCTTTCTTGGTGAAAGAAAATATACCAAGCTTGATGTATAGAAACCATCATCTCAAAGAGTGATTGCAGCTTTATAATATAGACTAGTCCCGTAAAGTTCAATTAAAGTCTGCAAGGAGAGAACACCAGGTGCTCTTCATTTTCATTGGTTATTTCCTACAATGTGGTGGAAGTCAAGGGCAGGAAAAATTACAGTGCAAGGGGAAGAAGTGATACATAAATACAGAGAGGGAAAAAGACACTATCTACCACTAAGAAATAAATTTGAGGAAGCTATATGATAAAAATACATCTCAACAAATAAAATAATTTTAAGACAAATATATTAAACACATAGAATGATTCCACTCTGTAGTCCTAAAATATTCAAGGTTAGTTCTCAGATACATTTCATGGGGACAATGTGCAATGGCAGAGTAAGAATTAGACAGCAAATATAGGCCCAGGTTCATCACCTGACCTCCCTGGAGTTCAGTTTGATGTTAGGTTTATACGAGCCCTGGATAGTCTTCTAATCTAAAGGGTCAATTTTCCAAAGAACTGCTGCTGCTGCTGCTAAGTCACTTCAGTCATGTCCGACTCTGTGTGACCCCATAGACGGCAGCCCACCAGGCTCCCTCATCCCTGGGATTCTCCAGGCAAGAAACTGGAGTGGTTTGCCATTTCCTTCTCCAGTGCATGAAACTGAAAAGTGAAAGTGAAGTTGCTCAGTCCTGTCCAACTCTTAGTGACCCCATGGACTGCAGCCTACCAGGCTCCTCCGCCCATGGGATTTTCCAGGCAAGAATACTAGAGCGGGCTGCCATTGCTAACTAGCTCTCTCATTTGTAAAAACCTACCATTTTGGATATTATGTTTCTAGGGAATGAAATGTTTTTGTCGGTGTTATTTCTATATCATTATAACATCTCTACTCCTACCAAACTGAGGAAAACAAGAGTGGACACTGATGTATGAAATGACCATTTAAAAGACAAACCCCTTGAAGACAGTCTTAAGTACATAAATGCTTTATCAAGTAGCCCTGCACGACAAACAAAGATAAACAGTCTCTAATGTAATATACAGGGCTTCCCAGGTGGCTCAGTGGTAAAGAATCTGCCTGCCAAGCAGGAGACCTGGGTTTGGTTCCTGGGTCTGGAAGATGCCCTGGAGAAGGAAATGGCAACCCACTCCAGTATTCTTGCCTGGAGAATTTCTTGGCAGAGGAACCTGTTGGGCTACAGTCCATGGGGTCTCAAGAGAGTCCGACACAACTGAAAGGACTAAACAAAAACAGCAACATTATATATTCTTTAAGACATTAGATAATGCATGTTAATTCACATCAACAGTGAATATTATGTGAAATAAACAAATTCAGCAAAACCCTGGATTTTCCTGGTAGCTTAGCTGGTAAAGAATCTGCTTGCAATGCAGGAGACTAGGGTTTGATTGCTGGGTTGGGAAGATCCCCCGGAGGAGGGCATGGCAACCCACTGGATGTTCTTGCCTGGAGAATCCCCATGAACAGAGGAGCCAGATGGGCTACAGTCCATGGAGTTGCAAAGAGTCAGACGTGACTGAGCAACTAAGCACAGGACAACACAGTCAATCCCTCTTCTTACTTCAGTTTCTCATGTACTAAATTAAGCTGTCTAATTCACACCCAATTGACAGCTACAAAATAAACCCTTCCAGAAATATGAAATCTTTGTCTAATAATTCTCCTCATGTTTCTGGTAAATAAATGATTGAGGTTTAAGAGAAATGCTATCTCTGCTCTCGTTTTGAAAGAACAAAGACCAAGCGTCCTTTTTGAGTTTTTTAAAAATTCTTCACAACATAGATCGTCACTTCTATTTGAAGGAAGCGAACATTAATATTTCCTTTTTATCCTAGTATGCTTATAAAGTAGTTCAAACGATTTCCACACATCTGCTTCTTAGATGGTGATGTATCATGTCCTCAAAAGATGTAATTTTAACATTTTCACACTTTAAAGATTCTCCAAAGGACTGTCAGCCTTTTGGCCTAAATTGTCAGGCTAACCAGCTGATGACCTCAGCTCAAGTCAAGGTAAAGAAAAGTAAAAAACAAGACTTTGCTCTTTACTAACCAGTAGAGTAGAAATGACACTTCCTATCATGTTCTCAGTCATAACTTTAAGAATTTGCCTAAGCAGTCAGAGATGTAGACAAAGAATCTCAAGTAGAGTTTCTCTTTATTAAAAAAAAAAAAATGTGTCTGGACACCTGACAAGGAATCTCAAGTAAACCGAGGTAAATCAGTAAGGTAGGTAGATTTTCTTTCTTTTTGTAGAAAAGATATTTTGTACTTCTTCAGTTTTAAAATAATTTTATTTATTTATTTATCTTTATTTTCACCTGAGCTCAGTCAGTAAAGAATCTACCTGCAATGCAGGAGACCTGGGTTTGATTCCTGCGTCAGGAAGATCTCCTGGAGAAGGAAATGGCAACCCACTCCAGTATTCTTGCCTTTAATCCCATGGACAGAGGAGCCTGGCGGGCTGCAGTCCATGGGGTCTCAAGAGTCAGACACGACTGAGCGACTAAACCACCACCGTTTGTACCTGTGCTGGGTCTTCACTGCTGCGTAGACTTTTCTCTAATTGTGGTGCAGGGGCTCCTCACCGCGCTGCCTTCTCTTGTTGCAGAGCGTGGGCTCTGGGCACACAGGTTTCAGTAGCTGTGGCTCCCAGGCTTAGTTGCTCCAGGGGATGTGGGATCTTCCCAGATCAGGGATAGAACCTGTGTTTCCTGCATTGGCAGGTGGATTCTTTACCACTGAGCCTCCAGGGAAGCATAAGGTAGGTAAACATTCTATCCCTCTCTGTCATAACTTATTTTTTAACCCCTTCTTTCACTTTCCTGCCTTGGAGAAGGAAAGGGCAACCCATTCCAGTGTTCTTGCCTGGAGAATCCCATGGACAGAGGAGCCTGGTGGGCTACAGTCCACAGGGTCTGCAAAAAGTCAGACACGACTGAGCGACTTCACTTTCACTTTTCACTTTCATGCATTGGAGAAGGAAATGGCAACCCACTCCAGTGTTCTTGCCTGGAGAATCCCAGGGATGGGGGAACCTGGTGGGCTGCCATCTATGGGGTCGCACAGAGTCGGACACGACTGAAGCGATTTAGCAGTAGCAGAAAGCAGCAGCAGCAACCCCCTATTTGTATCCAGCAACTCAATTATATCCTAAACTGTTCTCCCTGATAGGAAAACAATAAAACAAAACCCAAACATGCATTTATCTGTTTCAGATCTGCTGATATAAAAAGGAAAATTAAGCATATATTAAATACACATAGGTATATAGAGAAGAATTTTCTTCACCTACAAGGAATATATGCTTGAATCACATGAGCTAGCCTGGCAAGCATCATAAGCATTTGTTCTGTTTCTTTAAAGGAGGAGCAAACCTCTGTGTTCTCTCCAGATACCTCTCTGAGCACCATTTGTCAGCATTTAGTAGTTCTTATTTGGCAGTAATAATCTTTCTAAGTTTGACAGATTTACGTAATTTCAAATTGTTTTCAAGGCTCACTTTCAATTCATGTTTTAAATTGCGGTATATGAAGCATGTAAAACACTTGTTTCAATGAGAACATGATGCTTGCACTTAGTATTTACACAATATGAAATAAATCATGTCAGAATTAATAAGGTCTAATTCTATTAATGTCAGAAAAGATTAACGTAGGTTCTCTCTCCTAAGCAGACTTACTCGATACTCTTTGAATTATTCTTGACAGTGTTAAAATTAGACTAAGCCTGCAAATAAAATAGGCCAGCAAATAAATTGAAGTAATAAATTAAGACACTGTGTAAACAAAGGTATCTGTGCTAGAAGAAGCTGATTTGATTGAAAACCCTTAGCAGATTTGTCATCAACAACACACTTATTAGTATATCTATCTTGATGGTTCTAGTTGCCTCGGAATGGAATTTGTCTCCTTTACGTGTTTGTTATGAAATTTGAGTTTCTTACTTGGGATATAAAGAAAGTTAATGATAATTAAGAGAGGCCATATCAAAGCAAGTACACATGATTTAAAGATATAACAGAAGAGGTTTTGTCTGTCAGTTTGATTAGCTTGATCAGAGGCAGCTAGAATTTGTATCAAAACCTCACAAGGTTGCACAGTTAGAGGAAATGTAAGTGAGTGGCTTCATTTGATTATCTCTTTTAGTTCTACATTTATTTCCATTTTTTTCTCTTGTGCAAGTTAGTCCTCATGGGGATGTATTTTTCCAAGACGTGGGCAAAATGTCTTTAATTTAACCTTTCACTCAACTTCTTCTATCCAGCCAGAGAAAAACATTGCTTTCATTAAAAATTATTTTTATTTTAAAATATGGTTAGAATTCCCACTGTCAGTAAATGATATTATTCCTCTATTTCATTAAGAGAAATATAGATCAGATTGGGGCTGCTAGAAAAGAAAGAGAAGCAGTAAAGTTACCTAAAACAACGTACAACAATGTAGGAACAGTATGCATCACCGTTTTCTTAACGGGCAAATACTTGACCAAGGGTATTGTGGGCATGTACATATCTTTTTTTTTAATCGTGCATTTATATTATTAAGGATATAGGCTATTTGAAGCTTAGTGTGTATGGTATTTATTTGGCTCTTTAAAGTATTTTGTGTAAAGTTTATCATAATTCAAAGAACAGAACTTAGTCAACTCAAAGAAGAAAAATTTACTGTGAAATAAGCTATGCTTTTATTTCCCCCTAAAGAATGTGGTTTGGAGACCATGGCTTAATATTTACATGGCTTCACATATTCAGTTGAAAAGAATAAAATGGTAGATCATCATTGCCACTGGGAGAGGCATTGGAGGTGCTATGCATGGAGGTTTCCGGGACCTTGCCCCACGCCTTTCTCCCTGGGCTGATTGTAACCTCTCTCCTGTAATAAACCAGGACTGTGGGCACTACAGCTTTCACTGTGAGTTCTATGGGTTCCAACAAATTATAAAACCTTACAGTGGCCACAAGAATCCTGAACTCGCAGCTTGTGTCAGAAGTGAGGATTGTCTCAGAGACTCCCTACCTCTGCAGAAATCACTGATCACGTATGGAGTATTCTCGCCCCAAATACATTAAACTTGACTGTTCATGAGACAACTCCAGAATGTAGAACAGTTAATAAATTGAACTCTCTAAGTATGTCAATAATAGGAAATCAGATAAACAAAAAATGTGGACAGGTTTCTCCTTACCACAGAATAGAAGTCTTTTGTTCAGACATTTTAGGCCAAAGCAAGTCCTGCGCCTGAACCACTAGGTTGTGTCAAGGGTTTGCTGTGCTTCGTCTGGTGTAAGCCTGGGGCTGGGAACCAGGCTTGCCAGGTCTCATGAAGTTGCTAAGCCTTAGCTGGTTTGCTCAGCCTACTCAGACACCACCCCCAAAACTGAGGATGGAGCCCGGCTTCCTAATCACTTATATTATATGTGGGGGGGAATTAAGTAACAACGTGTCCATTACACACACATAATTTGTCCAGATTTGGGGTTCAAACAACCCAAGAAATAAAGGTCTGCCTTCTTCTGAAACTCGTCTTGTATTACAAGCATGGAGATGTGGACAGCACAAATGCAATACAAGATTTGGATTCCAACCACAGAGACCTATTCTTTAAAACATATTTTTGTGTTTAATTTTTAAAAGAAAAATTATTTTATATTAGAGTATATAGTTCATTTACAATGCTGTGTTAGTTTCAAGTGTACAAGCTACATGATTCAGTTATACATACACATATATTTATTAATTTTCAATTTTTTTCACATATAGGTTATTACAGAGTGTTGAGTTCCAGGTGCTATATAGTAGGTCCTTATTAGTTATCTATTTTACATATAGTTAGTGTGTATATGTTAATCCCAAACTCCTAATTTATCCTTCCTACCCACCTCTTCCCTTGGGTAAACATAAGCTTGTTTTCTAAGTCTATGAATCTGTTTCTATATTTTAAATAAGTTTATGGTATCTTTTTTTAGGGGGGAGCGGGACTTCTCAGGTGACTCAGTGGTAAATTATCCACCTGCCAATGCAGGAGACCTGGGTTCAATCCCTGAGTCAGGAAGATCCCCTGGAGGAGGAAATGGCAACCCATCCCAGTATTTTTGCCTGGGAAATCTCATGGACAGAGGAACCTGGCAGGCTACTCTCCAGGGGCTCACAAAGAGTAAGACACAACTTAGTGACTAAACAACAACAGGACACCACTGATACTGATGACAAATACCTGTAGCTACTGCTACCATATCTTTACATGAAGGATGAACCCCCATCCGACTGTATTCTTCCCTCTAACATGGCCAGGTGAGAGCAGGAGTCATATGGCCTTGAAGCTTAAAATCCCATGATTCTAAAAATAATAGAGGAAAATAGAAGTGATTCCAAAGAGGAGAAGTTAAAAAAATGAGTGTGTTAATAAATTAGATGTCTTTACTAAATTACATTGGACCTAGAAATTAAAAACACATCTGAAACAAAGATAACATTAAAAACAAAAGCAAAACTGGGAAATAAAGAAATGCACAACTAAAAACAACCCAGGGATGTCTCAATGTAAATGAGCTGACTAGATGATGAAACAACCACCACAGAAGAATCTGCAGATGATAGCAAATAAACATAAAGCTTCAAATTACATGAATCTAGGACTCTAGTTAAGAGTGCTGTGAGCCACATAGAGTGAGATACTGGAATCAGAAACAGTAGGTTTGTTGTCAGCACAGACAAGTTGAAGTAGTTTTTTTAAAAAGCTATGATATTTGCTTAGTAACATAAAATTAAAATTAAATGGCCATTATTTTGAAACATTTTGTAAGGAAAGAAATTCTAATCAGTCATAGCAGTTTGGGTGATTATGTTTCTGATTAGTCTAGAAGAAAACACACATAACAAACTGGTTTTATTTTTAAGTATAGAAAATAAGCCTATTTTTCTTCATTATGATTAAGAAAAAATTACAATTATCAGCCTTTAAATGGTGTCTGAAATTCAAATATGAAGACTAAACACACGGACTAAAATCATAAAAGTGACTCATTTTCTTTCATTGGGAGATTATGCATTCTCTATAAATCCTCAAAATACAAGTAAATACTAATTTGTAATAGTTTGTAGCTACCAAATGGAAAACTGGTTATAAAGAGAATGAAGCATACGTGGCATTTCCATGGGGACTCTTGGGTAGTCCAATGAATAATGTGGGCAAAATCCATTCTGGGAAAGGTTTTTTAACCTGATTATCTCCGTAAACATAGAACATTGACTTCTGCCTCTGACAATCCCCCATATCAATGGATTAAGTGCACGATGGACTGCCAATCATTTTCCTGCTAACATGACACACAATACAAAATATGAGAGCTGTTTCAATCTTGATGGGAAAAAATCAATTTTATTTTTTAACCTGTTCAATCCTGTCACTCATGTCCAATAACAATTTACCCTTTAAATGCTACTTAATTTAGCCTTAATTTATTTTCTGGCAAATGACTCGAGGTGAAATTGAATTCAATAAGGACTTATTTTCCCTTTTTAACCTTCATCCTTTCAAAAATGCTGAGGCACAAATCCCTGTAGCATTTTCAACTTTATTTTTCATGTAATTTATTTAAAGAAGACTACAAGAAAATTAAACAAAAAATCGGCATTGTCCATTTGTTTAGACCACATCAGGCTTCTGCTTACAAGTGAAGAGTGAAGTGATCATGTGAACAATTACTAAATTATTCAATTAAAATATATTTGAAGATATTGGAAAGCACCCAAAATCAAAGAGAAATAGAGGGAGAGATGAAACTCCTAAAATGAAATTAGAAGAACTTTAAGTTGTGACTTCTCAGGTCAGCGACTGCATCAATCAATCTTGGCTAAAACAACAAAAGAAAAACTACAAAAAGCAGGAAACACTGCAGCCTCATTAGTTAAAGGTGCCAGATACCAGCGTTCAGGACTGCAAACCAAATTGGAAAATGGGAAGGGAAAATCCAGGGCAGCCTGATGATATCTGGGAGTAATGTACCCCCAGGAGATGGAGAGGAAAGACGGCCTTCACCAAATAAAGACAGGAGAGAAGAGAGAGGGGAAATCATGATACATAGAAGATGCCCTGGGAACTTAACTTAGAATAAGGAAGCAAGGTTGACGCTCCAAATCGAGGGTGAGATGGGCAAGGTGGGAAAATTTCTCTGAATTAGTATAAAAATAAAGAGAAGAAAAATAGTTTATATATATATATATATATATGCATGTATATGTTTTATATAATAAAATAAGAATGGTGGTGGTCGTGGTTTAGTCAGTAAGTCCTGACTCTGTGAGATCCTGCAGACTGTAACCCACCAGGCTCCTCTATCCATGGGGTTTCCCAGGCAAGAATACTGAAGTGGGTTGCCATTTCCTTCTCCAGGGGATCTTCCTGACCTAGGGATTGAACCTGCGTCTCCTCCATTGCAGGTGGATTCTTTACTGCTGAGCCACCAGGGAAGCCTAAAACAAGAATATCAAACAATTATGTTCACAGTCCTACTTATATCTGTTTGTGTGTGTGTGTGTGTGTGTGTGTGTGTGTGTAAAATGATAGAAACAAATGTATTAAGAAAATCATAGAGGAAACATTTACAATAGAAGATCTCAAAACTGCCTTATTGAAGCTGCACCCTGTACCCCAAGAATGAATGAGACTATCTGAATAAAGCCATGTTTTGTGAAGTCTGAAAATCCTAAGGATGAAGAAAAAATTATAATACCTTACAGAAATAAAAAATGAGTTTCCTATGGAGCCACAGAAATCAAAACAAATTCATACTTCCCCATGGCTTCACAATGGAAGAGAAACTAAAATCGAGTGGTCTCATGCATCCCAGACATCAGAAGCCAGGAGGACAATGGAATGTGCCCTTCAAGTTCTGAAAGAAAATAATTTTCCTCCTAGAAGTTATGCTCATCAGATGTATCCAGTGAGCAGAGAACAGACAGGCAGTGGCTGGAAGTGCTCACCCCTTGGGGGCCATTTCTGTCAAAGTTGTTTAGGTTTTCACGGTTGGCCATCTTCTTCCTGACTGTCTGCCTTATTCACTTCTCCATATTAATCTCCACAATGTATTTCTTCTCAGCATCTCTGTCTCCCCTCCCCCACCCCTTCCTCTCTGTGGGCACCGTTTCCATGTCTACCTCTTCCCCACAGGACACTCTAATTCGTCCCTCACATAGACCTCACCTCTTTCTGAAATATATTCATCTCACTAGATGAGCTTCTCACAGACCTTGGGATAGAGTTTCATTACGTTAGTGTGGCCATGATGCTCTGGTCCTGCAGCTGGAATATTCAGAAGGGGAACTGAGTTCCCAAAGCCACTCGAATCAGTTACACCATGGTTCCAACACTATGTTTTTAAGGATGACGTTTTCTGGATCTCCCTCTTTATTTGCAGGATCTTATCCCACATTCTTCAATCTGCCTGAGTGATTCTCTCCCAACTCTCATCCTGTCTAACTCTTACTCATTCTCATTCCCTATCTTTCACTTCTCTGGACTTTTAGTTAATGCAAGGACCATGTTAATTTTTGACATCAACATACACTATCAAAATGCAAGTAAAATGCACCATCATAGTAGTTAATGAGAACTTTAGGTTAAATTAGCTGAGTATAGGGTCATTCCAACATTACAGGGTCTGAAATTAAAGTGTTATAATAAAATATTATTAGAAGTTTTGTATTCCAACTCCCAAGCAGTGCAGATTTAATAATGACAATCTTCTCTTCTTTTTCATTTCCAGGAATACTTTCTTCCAGGGAGAGAGTGGCAACAGTAGCGTGGCACAGAGGGAACAGAAATAATCCAGATGATACTACTGTGCATTGTAGTATGGATAGAAACTTTCAATGTTCATGATAATCATGAAAATATTGTTATATTTTTTACTGAAGAAATTACAAACCTAGATAGTAATTGCAAAAATTGTACAGTACACAACCATGTACCCTTCATCCAGACTCACTCATTGTTAATTCCTCCCTCTCTCTGAGGGTATGTATGTGTGGTCGTCATCCTCTCCCTCCTCCTGCCCCTTCATGACATCATTCTGGTTATTACTATGGCTGACTCACAAAGAGCACATTGCAGCTACGCCAGTCCTTCCATCCTAAATACATCCTTATCTATCTCCTAAGAGCAAAGAGGTCACCTGACACATCTACTGTGTAATCAGCAAATTCAGAAAATGTCTCGTGGCACAACAGCAGTCTGCCTTATAGACAATACTCACATTTCACTAATCATTCTGTTACAGTTCTTTTTCAGCGCTGCTTTTTCAAGTCAGCATGCACTCTGATGTCAGTTGCTTTGCTTAGCCACCTCATTTCCCTCTGAAACAGCTCCTCAGTCTTGTAATTTATGACATTCACTTTTTTGAGGAATGTTTTCAAACTGGCCCTTTGTTTATGGGTTTCTGACAGCTTCCTGTGTGAGACTCAGGGGGCTGTGGCTGGTTTGTTGGCAGAGATGCACCCTGAGTTGTGTGGAAGCCTCAGCTCACCACACTGGGAGACGCAGAACTGTCCCCACTAGTGGGCGTGGACTCTAGGCACGGTGCTGCGATGGCTCCATCAGCTTTCTCCACTGCCAAGTGACCTTTTCCCGTTGTCACGAATAAGTTACCTTTGGGGAGACACTTTGAGGCTGTTCAAACATCTTGATCCCTACAAACTTTTGCTTCATGATTTTAACATTTATTGATGGCTCTTGCCAGGAACAGTTATTACTGTTGCAATTGCTAACTGGTGATTTTAGTACCTCCATCATTTATTAGTTGGCATTCCACCATAAATTAGGCTTTCATTCCTCCACCTCCACTTTGTAAAGCTAGAAGGGGACGACAGAGGATGAAATGGCTGGATGGCATCACTGACTCGATGGACGTTGAGTCTGAGTGAACTCCGGGAGATGGTGATGGACAGGGAGGCCTGGCGTGCTGCAATTCACGGGGTCACGAAAAGTCGGACACGACTGAGCGACTGAACTGAACTGAACTGAACTTAATCATGTTCACTGAAATGAGCCTTATAAATGTTAAGCTATAGCTAAAACAGCACAGAGGTGTACCTTTGATATGTAGTATTTCAGTGGACCACTGCATGGACAACTCAATCTGAATTCAGTCCTGATGTTACTGATAACGTGCATGGTTGTTAGGAAAATCACTTCACATCTCTAAGTTTTAGTATTTGCATCTATCCAGGGAGGGTTTTCACTACTTTGTATCAACATTTTCTTTCAGTTTTGATAGTCTACAACTCAAAATGTCTCAGTTGGTGTTTGTGTGACCCTAAAGGTTTGTAAGAGAGGAAATTCCCCCTTCTCTGTCTCAAAGCCAGCTTGATTAATTGCAATTGGCCAAAAACTGGCAATGAATCCCTAACACCATCAACTTATTTTGGTTCTCATTAAAATTTTAAATTCACTTACTTTCCCTTGACCTTGTCTATTCCAAGCTTATTCTCAGCATTTTTTCTTTGGCAACCATATTTGGAAAACGCACAGATTGAGCACCAGTGTGGGAGGAATTCATACAGCTAAAAAACATTCCCTGAAATGATCACGGGTATTTCAGTTTGTTTCAGGATTAATTATAGTCCTGCAGTTCCCACACTGAGGCCGTCTGTGGGTTAGATACCTGGACTGAGAGAGTTGTCATCCCAATCATGACCTTCAAGGGGAGTGATTGACTTAAAACAAAATCTGTACCAATTTTGCCATAAACTTTTAAAAAAGCCATATAATGGTTTAAAAAATGACCATAGATGTGTTCAGAGCAAATTCTACCTTATAAATTCTAAAACTATGAGAAAATCTGCTTGAAAGCTAAAGATTGACAAAATATATAACTCCAGGAGCCATTAGAAAAAAACACAGTGTAGAAATGATAATTTTAACATCATTACTAATACTTCATATGAATCTAGAGTGCAGAATGAAAAATCATCCTGAATATAATATATGGAATGTAAAATAGTTGAGCATATATTAAAGGTTTAAAGTTTCCATTCCATAAGCATCAATATATTTGCTTGCTTCTCTTGACATTGTTCAGAGAATAAATTGTATGTATATGAAACAATTTGTTACTTTCAGGCCTGTCACTTTAAAATTGTAAATTTTAAGTTGAAAAGTATTAAGGAAGGTTTAGAATTCCACTGTGATTTTTCTAGAAATAAAATATTTAAAAAAATGCATGATTAAGGGTCACTCTATCTATATCTATCATCTGTGTTTGATATGTATATGCATATCTGTGCATAAATATATCTCTCTAAATATATGATCATAATAGATCATTTTTATTGAGAACTTCTTTAGAAAGAGATGCTAAGCACTTCATCTGAATTATGACTTTATATATATTATGTCATTCAGTCTCCTTAATAACCCTATGAGATAACTACTACCGCTGTCCCATTTAGCAGTCAAGGAAATCAAGTCAAAAGCAATTAAGTGAATTGTGTATAGCCAGATTATTAATAAATGGTTGAACCCATTGGGGAAACACACAGCTAAGCACTAAGTCTTTTGCTCTTAAAACTTATTTAAACTAATAATCTATGTATGGATGCATTTCTTTATTTTTTCTAAAACATATTTATAATATAACATCTATAATATATAATACATATAATATAAGATATATTTGTCTGTGTGTATGTGTGTGAAGTTGCTTCAGTTGTGTCTAAGTCTCTGTGATCCCATGGACTGCACCTGCCAGGCTCCTCTGTCTACGAGATTTCCCAGGCAAGAATACTGGAGTTGGTTGGCATGTCCTGCTCCGGGGGATCTTCCCAACCCAGGGATAGAACTTGAATCTCCTGTGCCTATTGCTCTGCAGGCAGATTCTTTACTGCTGAGCCACTAGGGAAGCCCATATTTTATATATATATAAATATATATATATGTATGTATGTATGTATATGTATGTATATGCATATATATGTATATATACATGTATATATACATGTGTATATATATATATACATACACTTATAGCTCTTTTGCATACTACTTTGCATCTGATTTAATATTTACATAGGAGAAGGCAATGGCACCCCACTCCAGTACTCTACATATACACATATGTATTATATGATCACAAAAACATTATGTACATGGAAAATTCCCATCCGTTTTTCAACAGATGAGTCCAGAATGCCATGTAGGCTGTCCTGGTTGCAATTTGACTGAATTGTACCTGTGTTCTCTTGGTCAGCGTTAACTTTTAAACTTTGTAAGACCCCACATTGTGGGAATGGAAAGCAAACACATTCTATAGAAGTATACAGTGAGGGATCTGCTCTTACCCTGGTCCCTTGCTTCTTGGTTCTTAACTATGGTGTCCAAACACAATGCCTTGGCTGTGGATTTAAGAGTCAAACAATATTTTAGGACCACAACCCAAACTCGAAGGGTGCTACCCCCTGGCCGAGACTTCAACAGTTCGGTCTACATTCTGTCACCTGCTTAAGGATGAGAGGCACCTGGCAGTGCCAGTTGGTGTCTTGGGTGAGAGCCCTCTGTCTTGTTCCTTTGCTGTAAAATGAGGTGTTTGTTGGTCATGATTAACAGGTTTTCAGAAAGTCCACAAATGGTGATTCTGGCAGAAGGTCTGCAGCAAGTGAAGGAAAATCATATATCAATATTTTTAAAAAAAAGAGTTCCCCTCTTCATTATAAACTCTAGTGCAATCAGCCTGCTGTTGGGTAGAGTATGAGTACTTTCTGGAAGAGTGCAATCCAAGGATGTTTAGAATTGGTCTCTCCTATAGAACAGGAAGCAAACAACCCATCAGTCTTGGTGAGTGGAACTGAATAAATTGATGGTCAATAATGATTTTAGAAAAGTATGTTGTTGCTGGTCAGTTGCTAAGTTGTGTCTGACTCCTTGCAACTCCATGGACTGCAGCGCACCAGGCTTCCCTGTCCTTCACCATCTCCTGGAGCTTGCTCAAACTCATGTCTATTGAGTCAGTGATGTCATCCAACCATCTCATCCTCTGTCACTCCCTTCTCCTCCTGCCCTCAATCTTTCCCAGCATCAGGGTCTTTTCCAATGAGTCAGCTCTTTGCATCAGGTGGTCAAAGTATTGGAGCTTCAGCTTCAGCATCTGTCCTTCCAGTGAATATTCAGGTTTGATTTCCTTTATGATTGACTGGTTTGATCTCCTTGCAGCCCAAGGGACTCTCTAGAGTCTTCTCCAGCACCACAATTTGAAAAGCAGAGATACCATTTTTCCAACAAAGGTCCATATATGCAAAGCTATGGACTTTCTGGTAGTATGTACGGATGTGAGAGTGGGACCATAAAGAAGGCTGAGCAACAAAGGGACTTTCAAGAGTCTTTTCCAGCCACACAGTTCAAAAGCATCAGTGCTTTGGTGTTCAGCATGCTTTGTTGGCAAGTGTCTCTGCTTTCTAATATGCTGTCAGGTTTGTCATAGCTTTTCTTCCAAGGAAGAAATTAATTAATTTAATTAATTTTAATTTCTGGATGTAGTTACCATCTGCAGTGATTTTGGAGCTCAAGAAAATAAGTCTGTCACTTGCCGGGGTCCAGCCCCGGTGGATCCAGGGAATTCGAAGGGTGGACGGCGTTGGCGTGGAAAGACTTGTTTATTTATTAATATAAGATTAGATTAAGAAACTATAGTGTAGTAAGAAGATTAAGTGAA
This sequence comes from Capricornis sumatraensis, assembly GCF_032405125.1. NCBI lineage: Eukaryota > Metazoa > Chordata > Mammalia > Artiodactyla > Bovidae > Capricornis > Capricornis sumatraensis. The sequence goes on from NC_091083.1 coordinate 47,150,521, forward strand.
GAAAGAGGGCTGAATAGCTTGGTTTACATGGAAGACCAATAAAATTCCAGACAAGGAATTTGCACCATCTACGTTGGGCCACTGGCGCCCGCTTGAATATCTAAGGGTGCCTCACCTTAAGCTCCCTTTCGCGCGGGTCTTAACAACCAGGGCAAATAAGTAGACCTGGCGAGCCTCCGCGCCCCAGATGGAAATTCAGCCTGAAATTAAAGTAAAGAGCAGAGGGAGGGAAAGGGAGAAAAAGAGAGAGAGAGAGAGAGAGACACGGGGGGAGCCAGATTCCCCAGAAACCAGGCCGAGAGACTAGTTCGAGAAACTGGTCCGAGAAACTGGTCCCATCCTTTATTGTTCGAAAGGCCTTTTATACTTTTGATAAAACATGGAGGTCAATGGGTAACACAAAATTATGTAGCGTTCGCAGCCCAGACTCTTTCTATACATCATTTTGTATACAAAAGGTCTCAGGTGATTTACATTATCTTCTGGCCAAGAGGCTTGTTAACACTTTTTGGCTCTCTTCCTTAATGAATGTTAATTTTGTTTCCCCTGAAGTGTTTTTCTTTAATCTACATCTCCTTAAAGCGCTAAAGTTACATCTCTATAGAACAAAGGCGCAGTGGGTTATAACAAAGAAGGTACTTAACTCAAAGATCTAATGTTGCTAATACCAGGTCTACTACTTGTTTTTCTATATACCAACTATACCTAAAAATAAAAGATATGAAAATTTGGCAGCAAGCATCGACTCAACAAATGAAAACTTTTAATCAGTCCTATTCTAAAGATTTTGACTCTTCGGAAGCCCCTACATTCCTAGGATGTTTTAGGCTTCCTGTGCCTCCTGCGGTCAGGAGGCCTCAAACAGTCACATGCGCAGCTGTACGAGTCCCGCAGGCAGGCTAGAAAGCCATCAGAGGGGTTTTTTGGATTGAAACACTCTTTCAAATGCAGAAGACTAAAGCCCTAAATTGACTTTTTCCAGAAAATGTCAGAAGCAGAGCACAAAAACCGGCAGATTTTTGTTGGGGTACATGCTTAGGAATTTCCAGAGGGGTCCCTGAAGTCTGAGCACGCCTTGCATATGTCAGCTTCCTTCCTCATGACCTTGTCACGGGCGGGATTCCTCACACTGGCTCCCAGCAGTCACTGTCTCTGTTTTTTCCCCATCTATTTGCCATGAAGTGATTGGACTGGATGCCACGGTCTTAGTTTTTGAATGTTGAGTTTTAAGCCAGCTTTTGCACTCTCCTTTCCACCTTCATCAAGAGGCTCTTTAGTTCCTCTTCATTTTCTGCTACTAGGGTGGTATCATCTACATATCTGATGTTTTGATATTTCTCCCAACAATCTTGATTCCAGTTTGTGCTTCATCCAGCCTGGCATTTCCCATGATGTACTCTGCATTTAAGTTAAATTAGCAGAGTGACAATATACAGCCTTGACATACTCCTTTCCTAATTTGGAGCCAGTCTGTTGTTCTATGTCCAGTTGCTTCCTGACCACCATACAGATTTCTTCAGGAGGCAGGTAAGGTGGTCTGGTATTCCCATCTCTTTAAGAATTTTCCACAGTGTGTTGTGATCCACACAGTCAAAAGCTTTAACCTAGTCAATGAAACAGAAGTAGATACTTCTCTGGAATTCTCTTGCTTTCTCTTGATCCAACAAATGGTGGCAATTTGATCTCTGGTTTGAACCTTTACCTAACATTCCAGGTTCCCAAGCAATATTTTTCTTTATAGCACAGGACTTTTACCACCAGACATATCCATAGCTGAGCAACTTTTCTTTCTGGAGCTATTAGTAATTACCCTCTGATCTCCCCAGTAGCATACTGGACACCTTCTGACTTGGGGGCTTATCTTCCAGTGTCATGACTTTTTCCATTTCATACTGCTCATGGGGTTCTTATGGCAAGAATTCTGGAGTGGTTTGCCATTCCCTCCTCCAGTGGGCCACGTTTGGTCAGAACTCTTCACTATGACCTGACCATCTTGGGTGGCCCTGCACGGCGTGGCTCATAGCTTTGTTCAGTTACACAAGCCCCTTCGCCATGACAAGGCTTGATCCACAAAGGTGTAGACATGTATATGAGTAACTGAACTGCTTCTCTGTTTTGTATGCTTTCCAGCACCTCCCCCACCCTGCTATCTCTCGCTCATTCAGTTGTTAAGGCACATCTCTGGAACCTGTCTAACCTTGTATTGGCCAAATTGAAGAGCCAGGAAAGTTTCCATCACAAGTTAAGGTTTAGTAGGAAAATCAAGGCTCCTGGATTGCTGATTCCAGTGATAGTGGCACCAGCCTTTCCTTAGTCCAGCATGCTCCCAGGAGTTAAGACCTGTTTCAAGGTTAGGAGGAAAAAATTCAGGAAGAAAGGTTTGAGGACTACCAAGATGGGTGATCTTTTCCCATGTCTTAAATGGCTTTTGTTCACCAGAGGCTGCATTTTATGTGACAATTCTAAAACTTGAAAAGCACCTCATTAAGCAAGCATGCAAAAATGAAAGCAGTGTGGAGCCAATTGGGTGCAGTTAATTTTTAATTATTCTCTTTCTCCACTCTGACTTTGCTTATTGCTAAGCAGCTAGAAGGCTAGAACCCCCCCTAGGGAAAGTCACCAGTTCTGTCTGAATGGGAATGTCATTACAGTCCCCAGTTCAAAAATAGGTTATGAGTGAGACTGACACTTTTCAGAACAGCTTGTTTTTTCCTCTTTAAATGTCATCGTGACATAGCCTAGTCTCCACAAAGCCAAGGTGCACAGAAATGTACGAAAGAGGTTGTGCTTACAGTCCCCTGGCTCCCGCTCAAGGGAAAGTCCTGTCCCAACTACAAGGAAAGCACCGGGGCCTGAATTAAGAAGGAAATATTAACATCAATTAGAAAAACACACTGATCTTTTCACAGTCAGTGGAATAACCGGCCTTTATCATTTGGAGATTTAAACAATAAAAGGAAAATTTGGGCTACTATGAAAGATTAGATTGGTTTTAAATCATCCACATATTCAAAGTTTCACTGCTTTTCACCAAAACATCCTAATCTTTCCCTGGAACCATACCAGTCTGTGACAGCTGACAAAATCCACCAGGCTGGCTACATCCCTTCTGAAATGATGAGAAAAAACCCAGAGTTTATCAAAAGTGCTGTCATGCAATTGGGGTGCCTATGTCAGAAGATGCGGAGTGAGAAGTGGGACATAATATTACGGGTCGCACGACTTATTTAACTTTTTTCCAGATACTGTAAAAATTGCACACTAAAATCAAGAGAATGATAGTTATTGTCACTCTAAATCTTCTGATAGAACAGATTTTAAGGTAAACCTTTTGGGAGTGCATGCATTCTCAGGAATGAGAACAATTAAAGTCAGCTCCCAGTAACAAATAAATCCAAGTGTGAACTTCTTGTTGATGGATTGATAAGTGTTGATGTTTAAATACAACAGTGTTGTAAGTTGTTACTGTATGTGTATCATGTCACATCCTACTTATCAAGTGTAAATCAATTTCAGTTTCTCTAAGATAAACATGAAAGTCTGATAGCTGTTTCTAATATAAAAGGTATCTTAGTCTATCTCACCTTGGAGATAACCCTAAACTGAAGTGCCCATATTAAAAGTAAGATTTCTTAATATTTTTGAGTTGTTCTGTTTTTCCCTTTTTGCAATGGTTTTGCTGCTTGAAAGAACTGCCACAATGGAATGTTTTATCTGGAATTGTACTGACTTGAGTTTACAAAAATCAGTAATATGAGTACTAAGTATTTTAATTGGGCTTCCCAGGTGGTGCAGTAGTAAAGAATCTGCCTGCCATTGCAGGAGATGCGGGAGACACGGGTTGAATCCCTGGGTTGGGAAGATCCCCTGGAGCAGGAAATAGCAACCCATTCCAGTATCCTTGCCTGGGAAATTCCATGGACAGAGGAGCCTTGTGGGCTGCAGTCCGTGGGGTCACAAAGGGTCAGACATGACTGAGTAGCTGAGCATATGCAAGTATTTTAATTGGTGGACACAAGTACGGTACACTCCATAAAGCTGTTAAATTAGTTATCAGCCCTCTTTATGTGTCCTCAAATCCCCAGACTGGTGCATTTATCTTGAGAGCCTTTGGGTGTTTCCTCTGTAACCCATAGATCCAGGGACATACACGTGTTTCTAATTGACTTGAACTTAGCTCATCGAAGTCTGGTTTTGTAGAGGAAATGTGATGTCCAAGAAGCTGATGGGAGGCACTTTTCTTGGAAAAAGGAAGTAATGTTCTTTGATTTTGTAGTTCACCAACTGACGTCTAAAGATTGGAATTTAGTTCCAATGTATGAAATCACCAAGTTCAAGTGCATTCTAAATTGGGCCTGGCACTGTGCCATCGCTGACTAGAATGATGTCGTAGTACAAGGTTAAAAGCCAAGAAACAACACGTCTGGACCAAAGACGCAGAAATTGCACTTCCAGGATTTCTTTCTCTTGAAATTCCCTTTGGTTGAGGCCAAGACGCTTGTGTACAGACATGGTCGATCTGTGAGGTCATATTTCCCAGTAATTCTACAACAAATTTATAGCTCCTTGAGGAAATTTATTTAACATCTTAAAAATTCCCTTTAGTGTTTTCTAAAGATTTTATTGCTCCATAGAATCCTTCCAGTCTGCAATAAATACTATGTTTATACTTTGATAGCTCCATTTCAGAAAGTAAACCATGCGTTCCTTTCAGCATTTTTGGAGAAAGCAACCCCTGCAGTGGGGAGTTCAAGATTTCAGAGCCATAAACCTTGGAATATTTCTGCTTTCTTGGTGACATGATCATGCACAAAATTCTCTGTGCATCTGCTTTTTCATGTATATAATGGATAGTAATGCTCACCTGCAATTATGGCAAAAAATGTAAATGATATCATACCTGAAAAACAAGTAATCGTGGTTAACATTCCTAGCCACTCGGCAAATGCTAATTTCCTTCCTTCTTCCTGCCTTGAACAGGAAACCTCCCTGCCATTATTGACAACTAGCTCGTATAAAGAGTTTTGTTAGATAACAAAAACCTCCTTTTAATCACATTTCAGGGAGTGAAATTCCTATGGCAACTGAGATTTATTATCTTCTTGGAGACCTCAAAGAGTTCAGTGGAACTACATTTTGAATTTGAATTTAAACATATTTAATTAAAATTTTCATCATGCCTGGTAGACTTTTTGACCTCCCTACAAAGAAGAGAAATATTGGAGAGCTTCTGGCTGCATTCCTCTCTCTCTCTCTCACCTACAGCCTTTCTTTGTTCACTGCTCTGTCGAGCATCTTATCAGCGCTGACAATATCCATCATGTCCGTGAGCTGATCCACCAGCACACTGTTGGGAAGAAATGCCATTGTGAGGATTCTTATTCCATCATAAAGCTGTTTGTTTTTTTTTTAAACAAAGTGACAATATAAATATATGTGTGTGGCTGTAAGTTAAAATAATTGTTAAAATCATTCTCTAATGCTTGCATTTAGAAAATACTCACAGTGAACTATTTCACCAGAGCATGTCTATGGTCTGTGGGAATGGGGTAGGTAATCTTAATCCGTGGACACTAGGTAACGCATCCTGCATACAGGTTGTTATCTGTTCCCTCACCTGCCCTCTGAGAGAGATCTCACTGGCACTCACCACCACACGCATCAGCTTTTAGAAATGATTTAAGGTTGTTTTTCGTTCAGGTGTCTCTGTTCTCTTGGTTCTTAAACATTTATCATCTCCAAATTTGTGAGCAGTATTCATTAAAAGTGCTTTTTGTTTGTAGCTAATAACATTCAAACTCAAATCAGTCAACTGTAAAGGAAATCAACCCTCAATATTCATTGGAAGGACTGATGTTGAAGCTGAAGTTCCAATACTTTGACCACCTGATGCAAAGAACCAATTCATTAGAAAAGAACCTGATGCTGGGAAAGATTGAAAGCAGGAGAAGAGGGCAACAGAGGATGAGATGGTTGAATGGCATCACCAAATCAATGGACATGAGTCTGAGCAAACTCCAGGAGATAGTGAAGACAGGGAAACCTGGCATGCTGTAGTCTATGGGGTTGCAAAGAATCAGATATGACTTAGCCACTGAACAATAGCAATAACACTCTGCTTTATAAATGAATGTGAAAGATCTAGCTAAGAGAGTTGTCTGTACACACAGCCAGGAGCAGACCTGGCAAATGTAGCCTTCTCTTGAGAGTGCTTTTTCTAGCATGTTTCTAATCATGTTGGTTGACAAAACTGTCATGTGGTACCCACATAGCTGAGAATTATCTCTAATCCTGATCTGAGTTTGTTGACAGAGCAGAAAAAATGGAGGGTTATTGAACACTCAGTGAGCAAATGTACAATCCAGGATAAAGCAATTTTATAAATAATAACATACAAAAGGGTTCTGGGATTTAACTTCTGTGTTTTTTTTCATTATGACATTGATTATGGTACATGCTATGGGCTGAATGTAGTGTCTCCCCAGATTTGTGTTATTGAGACCTAATCCCCAGTGTGATGGTGTTAGGAGGTGGGGCCTCCAGAGAGTGATGAGGTCATGAGGGTAGAGCCCCATGCCAGGATTAGTGCTCTCACAAGAGGTGTGAGAGACATGAGCTCTCTCCACCAGGGAGGACACAAGAGGCATCCTCTGCAATACAAGTGCAAGTCCTCACCAGACCCTGGATCTGCAGACACTTCAATCTTGAACTTCCAGCCTCTAGAAGAGTGAGAAATCAATGTCTTGTTGTTGTGGTATTTTGTAGTAACAGACTGAGTTGACTAAGTCAGTACCTGTAGGAAGCAGTAATTCAAAAATAATCACTCTTATTTTTAAAAAACTAGGAATAAAACTGCCACATGACATAGCAATCCCATCACTGAGCATATACCCTGAGAAAGGCAGAACTGAAAATGACCGATGTACCCCAGTGTTCACTGGGGCACAATTTACGATACATTGCAGCTACTCACAGTAGCTAGGACATGGAAGCAACCCAGATGTCCACTGACGAATGGGTAAAGAAAACGTGGTACATACGTACAGTGGACTACTGTTGTTGTTCAGTCACTAATATTACTCAGCCATCAAAAAGAACTAATTGGAGTCAGTTCTAGTGAAGTGGATGAGACTATTATACAGAGTGACGTATGTCAGAAAGAGAAAGACAAATATCGCATATTAAGGCATGTATATGGAATCTAGAAAAGTGGTCCAGATGAACCTCTCTTCAGGGAAGGAATGGGGACACACATGTAGAAAACAGACTTGTGAACACAGTGGGGGAAGGAGGGACTGGGACAAACGGAGGAATCAGCATCGACACACATACACTACCATGGGTTAGAGCGCTGGTGGGAAGTTGCTGTTTAACACAGGGGACCCAGACTGGTGCTCTGTGATGACCTGAGGGGTGGGGCAGGGGAGGGGAGGGTGGCTCAGACAGGAAGGGATGTGTGTGTACTTAGCGGTGATTTGCACTGCTGTACAGAAGAAACCAACACAACTTGTAAAGCAATTTCCCCCAAGTAAAACATAGATTAAAGAGAACAAAAACAATTGCCTCTGTGGTTCAATCTGAATTTTAATTTGTGTGTTTTATAGATTATGTGTATACATTTCTGTGTGTTCCATACTCTCATGGATCTTCCTGGCTAATGCTGGGGTACCATATCTTTGTGAATCCAGATTAGATTTCTGGATTTTGGCTTTCTAAATGTTTATGTTCTCTTTTAGCCCATTGCCTTACAATGGTAGTTTGCAGGAAGAGCCATGAATCAAATGTTCTTGGCAAATCAACTCATTTGTCCGTTTACTTCTCCCTTCTCCTCTTAAAGTAGTTTCTCTTTTATTACACCCTCTGACTCAGCTTTCCTGTAGTGTTGATGAGGGGATGGAATGAAAACTGAAATGGTATTCTCCACTTTTCATTATGACTTTTCCCAGTTTTCACAGTAGCTAAGGAAAGAGGAGAAATCATACACAGTGTTTAGAGCCCGGTCTCTCAGTCTCGATTTGATTGATGTATTAGGTTGGGTCATCTTTGATGCTGGGCTGCCCTGGGCACTGTAGGATATTTCGTAGTATCCACCTATTAGATTCTTGGGACAACTTCCTCCCTCACCAAGATAATTTAAAAAAATGTGTCCAGATATTGTCAAATATCCTTTAGAGACAAAAATCACCCTCCATCGAGGACAACTGGTTTAAACCAGTACCTTAAAAAAAAGAAATTATTTATCTTTAAACATTTTTTAAAGACTTTTTTTATGTGGACTACTTTTAAAGTCCTTTCTATTGAATTTGTTACAATATTGCTTCTGTTTTATGTTTTGTTTTTTTGGCTGCAAGGCAGGTGGGGTCTTAGCTCCCTGACCAGGGATCAAACCTGTATTCCTTGAATTGGAAGACAAAGTCTAATCTACTGGACCACCGGAGAAGTCCCAAGCCACTACATTATATTCAGAAAGGATACTTTCATGTGCAGTTACTTGAATTGCTTGGCATTAAGTTATATGCAAAGTAGTTTATTAGTAGTAAACTATGCTGTGCTGTGCTTAGTCGCTCAGTCATGTCCGACTCTTTTTAATCCAATGGACTATAGCCCACAAGGCTCCTCTGTCCGTGAGGATTCTCCAGGCAAGAATACTGGAGAGGGTTGCCATGGTCTCCTCCAGGGAATATTCCCGACCCTGAGGTTAAACCCAGGTCTCCTGCATTGCAGGCAGATTCTTTACCATCTGAGCTGCCAGGGAAGCCCAAGAATACTGCAGTGGGTACCCTATCCCTTCTTCAGGGGAACTTCCCAATCCAGGAGTTGAACTGGGGTCTCCTGCATTGCAGGCGGATTCTTTACCAGTTGAGCTACCAGGGAAGCCTCTTTAGTAGTAACTACAATACAATAATATTTTATTTACCTTGATCAGTCACTATAGACAAAACACCATGTTAAATTCTGCACATGCATAATCTAATCTTACCCTTAACACAGACTCTCGAGGTGTATATAGACCTGGACAGGATGTACAAGCAAACTGAGAGCTTCAAATTCTAATGCCTTAAAGGCTGTTGAAGGTGTCCATTGGCATAACCTAATGCACCTTCCTTACTTCATTCAGCATCAGCTGATCTGTTTTACTTTTTAAATATTTTAAAATATTTTCAGCCATTGATTTTGATCAGAATGAGGAATCATTAAAAGATACTTACCTCAGATTTCTCCTTTGTAATAAATCCCGCCATTCTATTTTATTTTTCTGTGTTCTCATCAGTGTCAGACAATACATTTAATTGATTTTCCTTTCTGTTCTATAGCAATTGCATCAAATTGTGTATTTAAATGCATTCTTGCCTCTTGAACTGTCACTTTGGGAAGTAAACTGGCGATGGAGTCTGCCTTTGGCCCTAGAGAATTATTAGTAGAACGATATTACTTTGTTCCACAGATTTTCTTCTCCAGTGATGAAAATTGATTTTTAGTATGCAGGGCAAGATTTTTTCAACAGAGAGAAATGCACAATGAATACAATTCTCTTGATGTCATATGACTTGTTTTACATACACAATTTTCACATAGGACAGAAGAGAGATTCTTATTTTTATTAAAACACCCACATTCATTGATGATAATTTCCCAGAATATGGTCCTGTTATCAGAAAAATCTATGGGTAGCTTGTCCAAAGGAGGGAGTAGAAATTCATAACTCACTGTCAAGTCACTGATGCACTGGTTGAGGCTGAAATTAAAACTGTGTCTCAAGACAGATTGACATTCAAGGCCAAGTTTCTTCCATCTCCTACAATTGATGATAGAATTTCACTGGATGGGCTCATCTGGACAACTTGAAAAATTATTTCATATCCTGAACTCCAATGATTAATAAGTATTTTATTCCTCTCAATAAATCACAGACTTATGGAAGATAAATGAACAACCTTTTCTATGTCCAGAGTGCATCAATAAAGAATTCTGTATGTTAAAGAAAAAGTGACTCCCAAGTTAGAAATGTTAAACATACTATTGAATTCCAGAAAGAAAGTACGAGAATGACCTGCTCCATTAGAGCTATTGGGCTTCCTTGTCCGATAACCATTGAGCACAGTCAGGACCTATTTCCAACATGTTCTGTTTCTCTGGCTCCTCTGTTCCTGCCTAGAAAGAAATAAAACTTTTGAAGAAACAAGAATTGTCAGACATGAGTTTCATGGATCATTTCAATCTATGTGTGGGGGCCAGGAGGGTGCCTGGCAGTTTGGGCCTTTACATCATCCAAGGGAGAAGAAAGGGTGCCGTGGACACAGTTCAGCTTTGAATCTGACAAATGTCATAGAGAGTTGCATCATTTAAAAGCAAATGAAGTAACAGCAAATAAAAGGCTGGAGAATGTGACAAGCAATATTAAACAAGAAAGTTGCTCATCGGAACAAACTTCATGAGCAATTACAGGGAAGTTTCTAAAAACCCCTGGTTGTTCTTCTGAAAAAAAATCCAATTTGAAGTGATTGCTGGTCATGACTTCCATATTAAATTGAAAATATAATGTTTAGACTTGTGGTTGCCAAGGAGGAGAGGGATGGGGAAAGATGGATTGGGAGTTTGGGGTGAGCAGATGCAAAATATATACATGGAATGGATAACCAGCAAGGTCCTACTGTATAGTACATGGAACTATATTCAATATCTTGTGATAAACCATAGTGGAAAAGAATAAGAAAAAGGATATATACATATGTATGCATAACTGAGTCAGTGAGTTATACAGCAGAAATTAACACATCGTAAATCAACCATACTTCAATAAAATAAAAAGTGAAGGTTAATAATTTATAATTTATTCCATATTTATTCACATGATATTTCCATCATCTTCTGTATTCCAGATATTGTGCAAAGTGCTTCAGTTCAGTTAAGTTCAGTCACTCAGTTGTGTCCAACTCTTTGCAACCCCATGGGCTGCAGCACACCAGGCCTCCCTGTCCATCACCAACTCCGGGAGCTTGATGAAATTCATGTCCATTGAGCTGGTGAGGCCATCCAACCATCTCATTCTCTGCTGTCCCCTTCTCCTCCCACCTTCAATCTTTCCCAGCATCAGGCTCTTCTCAAATGAGTCAGCTCTTTACATCAGGTGGCCAAAGTATTGGAGTTTCAGCTTCAACATCAGTCCTTCCAGTGAATATTCAGGATTGATTTCCTTTAGGATGGACTGGTTGGATCTCCTTGCAGTCCAAGGGACGCTCAAGAGTCTTCTCCAACACCACAGTTCAAAAGCATCAATTCTTCAGTGCTCAGCTTTCTTTATGGTCCAACTCTCACATCCACACATGACTACTGGAAGCACTTAGGGATAAACCACTACATAAAATAGTTAAATATTTCATTACTTACCAGCTCATCACTACTTAGCCTAATAGTACCCCCAATATTAATATTTTTGCCATTCTAGAAAATAAGATTAATAATATGAAGAATAAAACCTGGTCATCATAAATATATTAAAAAGATGGTTAAAAAACAACAACAACAACTAATTAAGTATTGGTGATAACCAACAGCAAGGTCTGACATAAGACCTTGGTCTTATATCAACACACACAAGGTCTGTTGTGTGTATGGGCTGCAGGGAACAGGGTGTTACATTTGTGGCCTGGACACAGCGGTAGAAAGACAAATGACAGGAGAAGAAAATCTGCTCTTACTTGTCTCCAGTTCTATGTCAGGACAAATGCTGCCATCCAATCAGTACAGAAATTGGAAAGGAGAAGTCATCCTAGGCTAAGCAGCTGGTGAGAACAGGCAGACCAGCTGCCCTTGGGGGTTCACTCCTGAAGAACACCCCCTCCAGATGTAAGAAAGCTGGAGGAACACACAGTAAAGACATTCACCTACTGATTCTACAGCCCCTGAAGAGTTTAAAAATGAAACCGTGGCTGGACTGGTCCACTATAAGTGAGCCACATTACCAGCAGCGGTTCTGCACACCCTGCTTTGGCCCACCCTCTCCACTCTAGCTGACCTCACCTGGAGGTTCACAGCCCAGAACCTGCCTCTGGTCTGCTTCTGACACACCCAACATGTCTCATGTGGTGGTGAGAGAGTGAGGTCAAAGGCCAATGGCTAAAATCCTGAGGATTGCACCTATGACTGGACTGACAACAGATGAGTCAGTATAGACCACCGGAGCCTGGATGGTTGTACTACATAAAAATAAATAAAAATAAAACACAAGGAATTTAAGATAAAAAAAAAATTCTTAAGAAGACGACGGGTGTTTTTCATCTGAGACAGAAAAAAAATTTACAAAATATTGGACGGAAGTAGTAGATACAACTGGAGAAGCCCATGGCAACCCACTCCAGTACGCTTGCCCAGAAACTCCCATGGATGGAAGAGCCTGGTGGGCTGCAGTCTATGGGGTCGCTGAGAAGTGGACATGACTGAGCAACTTCACTTTTACTTTTCACTTGCATGCATTGGAGACGGAAATGGCAAGCCACTCCAGTGTTCTTGCCTGGAGAATCCCAGGAAGGGGGAGCCTGGTGGGTTGCCATCTATGGGGTCACACAGAGTCGGACATGACTGAAGCATCTTAGCAGCAGCAGCATCAGTAGATACAACACCGTAGGAGGTGAAATCAAGGAAGCAAGCACCCGGGGCAGAAGTAAGATGGCAGATGCTGCAGAATGATTGGGGCAAAAGATGCAGGTGAGGAAGCCTAGGGAAAAACAGAAACAGACTTTCACAAATGGAAACATCAATGTCTGAATTACAGGAGTCCTGTAAGAAAAGAACAACCGAAAGAGATGGGGAATTTTAGGATCCCCTCGTGGCAGGCTTCCAGGACCCAATACAGTATTGTTAACTATAGCCACCACAATGAACATTTGATCCCCAGATCATTTTATATCTGGAAGTTTATGTCTTTAAACCATAAATTCTATGGGTAATAATTGTGTTTTTAAATAAACATTTGAAACGAATATTTAGATCTCTTGGGTTATCTTTAATTGATATTTAATATTATTTATTATTAATTGGGGGCTTCCCAGGTGGCACTAGTGGTAAATAACCCACCTGTCAATGCAGGAGACATAATAGATGCTGGTTGAATCCCTGGGTTGAGAAGATTATTAATTAAAATGCATAAAACTTTTAGCAAATTATTTTTATAGTTTATTCTGATATTAATGAAAAGGAATATATGAAAAGTAGTAGTTTACATTGAACTGTTTTATTTAAGATTATTTAATGCTTTTAAGCATTGTAGTTTAGAGAATTTTAAATTATCCATGTAATTGTTTTTAGAGGATTGGGAGAATTGATAAATAACAAGAGGCTTTTTGAGCAGCAATAGTGACATGTCTGTTTACTTATTGTAGTGTGTCTCTTGGTCAAGACTAACTTTCTTGAGCAGAAATTTAGCTTCAGCATCCTGTTCATCTTTGTTTACTTCTGCTTGAAACTAGTAGGTGCTCAAGAAAACTTTGTTGAAACGAAATGACATCTTGTCATTGACCACTGCCTCACTTCTAGAGAGTTTTCCAAGGGGAAACATGTAGCAGTTGATTTCAATCAAGATTCTCTGAGGATCTGCTAACTGGTTCACCTCTGCCAACTCTGAAGGAGGGCATGGCAACCCAAGCCAGTATTCTTGCCTGGAGATTCCATAGACAGAGGAGCCTGGCGGGCTACAGCCCATAGGGTTGCACAAAGTTGGACACGACTGAACGACTTAGCACTCACTCACCTCTGCCAAGTAAGAACTATTTTATAAGGTAAAATCGTCAGTTGCATGCCTACTGTGTACTTAGCATCATTAAATCGCACACCTACTCGATAAATGTGACCAGATGGAATGAGTTGATAGAAAAGAGCATGTTTTTCCCCTCTCTACCCACAAATACAAAGTAAAAAAATAAAAATAAAAAAATAGAATTTTCCGTCATTTATTTTCTCTAACAAGAACATCTTCAGATGTATTAGCCAAACTTGGAGCCACTCCAACTCTAACACTTATGTCTAAATTTAGAACTAATGAAGTGTCTGAATGTACCAAACTAGAAAGCCCACATTCTCTCCTTTAGAATTGAGACACTCATTCAGCTTACATTCATTGCCAAAGAGGCTATTCACGTTTCTTACTTTGAGTTTCTGGCTCACAAACTCGGACTTCCTTCAAGTGCTTGGGAAAAGCACAAACATATTCATCAGGAAAAATCAAGTTTGGGGAGAAAACTGACTTAAGAGAATCACAGATCTCTCCATCTAAATGGGTCTTTAAAATTCCTTCAGTGTTTAAAAGACACTCCCTGACTGCTCATTTCCTTTCAAATCAACTTTTCTGGTGATTACCCAGCCCTCTAAATACCTTCCCTGCTAAGGAAATCCATCCACCTTTGACCAGCTCTGACTGGCAGGGCCCTGGGACAAAAATCTAAACCCTTTTTGCTATCCCCTCCAAGTACTTCAGATGTGTTCCTCTGGATGTCCCGGTTGATAGCTTATTCAGAAGACCCCCTTTTTATGCGTAAGGACAACCATCACATGCCCTCCCTCTCCAGTCTCCCATGCCCATGCATCCCAGCCCTCTCCCCTTCTCCAGGCTAAAACACTAGCTCACGTGTCCTTCCTCATCTGCTTGTCTTCCTCATCTTTCAAGTTGCTTTCTCATCATGGCTAAAGGAATATTTGCTTTGAAGTCTTAAAATGAGAATGTATGAGAAACTCTGCAGGGAGGACAAGGCATTCGTGTTACTTTACACACTAGAGACTGAAAACCATGCTCCTATAGATCAGAATAATAGCCAGTCTCTTTCGTACGAGACACAATTGTCCTTCATTATCCAACTCTATCATTTTAACTACCTTCAAAATTCCATTTCCAGCCATATCCATCCTACATTTTTTGAAACATTGAATTTCTCAATTTGTTTACTGCTCTGTAATATCTGGGTATGTTAGGTGTTTTAATGTTTTCATAAAGTCTCATATCTGGGTAAGAGGCTTTTCTCTGTACTACTGCAAAATGTTAGTTCCTCAATCATGTCCGATTCTTTGTGACCCCATGGACTGAAGCCCTGTCCATGGAGTTCTCCAGGCAAGAATCCTGAAGTGGGTTGCCATTTCCTTCTCCAAGGGATCTTCCTGATAGGGATTGAACCCAAGTCTCTGGCATTGTAGGCATATTCTTTATCATCTGAACCACCAGGGAAGCCCACCACTGCAAAATGTGGTTTGCAAATATCTGTCCTTAGAAAAACAGCTAACACATACTGAGTGCTTTCAGTATGTTGCAAAGTCCTTCCAAGTATATCATTCAATCATTCCTGCATTTCAAAGAGGAGGCTGTGAGAGAACGAATGTGCAGCCCAGACCCATCTAGTCAACTGTGTAAGTTTATACAGAACCAAATCCAGCCCTGGGGAACCAAGAGGTGGATACATAGCCTCTATTACTCTCCATTGCTTTGTGCTGATTTAGTTTCCTTATGGCAATCTTCGAATTCTAAAATGATCTTTCTCATGTATTTATTATGTTCTACTTTTACATATCAGAAGCTGTGGTTCACTACAATATGGACTTTGATACCTGGGTCCAGAAGAGTCTTTTGTACATGGAAGATGCTTAATAAATATTTCTTGGATGGATGAATGAATGAGTGGGTGGATGAAAGGAAGGATGGGTGGGTGGTAAATAAATGGGTAAATGGTAGGTGAATGATGGCCCTCTTATCTGGGTCTTTACTTTCGGTGGGTGAAGGGAAACGAACTAGACTGAACAGATACATATGCTTTCTCCTATTTTCTCTCCAGAGGGTCACTAGTTTGAGGTCATATTATACTTTCTAATGTGTGTTATACTTTCTAATGTGTGGTCTGTAGAACAAGCATCGGAATAAAATGGCAACTTATTAGAAATTCAGAACCCTAGGCTGCACCCCAGACCCACTAAATCAGAATCTTCATTTTAACAAATTTCTGGTTAATCCCACATACACTAAAATTTGAGCGTTTTGGGCTATCACTTTTCTTTTTTGCTTCTAATGACAGGTAAACAGGAAAGAGTTCAGACTTACAATAAGCTTGTTACACACCTGAGAACACTTTGAAATTAATAAGATAAAAGTTCTTTTGGTTTCAACTTAGAAAAGAGATGATAATTTTCCATATGTCCTGAATGTAACAATAATAAAAAATTAAATAACATGTAACACAGAAAAATTATAAGAAAGTCATATAAAACTAAGCTAAATTAAATCCTTTCTAAGGTTCTAAAAAGATGATTAAAAAAGAATACAGTTCATTGGCAAGTCTGACTAAATATTATTTAAAAATTAAAATTACTTTTGAAAATTTCCTTAAATACTAAAAACATTATTTACTAAAATTTGAAAAATAATTTTCAAATCCAATAGAAAAATATGAAAAGAAATGGGATAGCACTATTTCATACAATTTCTACATTTAGTATCCTTGAAAGTGAAAGTTTTAGGTTGCTCAGTCACCTTCAACTGTTTGCAACTTCATGCCATGGACTGTAGCCCACCAGGCTCCTCCATCCATGGAACTTCCCAGGCAAGAATATTGGAGTGGGTTACCATTTACTTCTTGAGAGGATCTTCCGGACCCAGGTATCAAAACTGTGTCTCCTGCTTTGGCATGTAGATTCTTTATCATTGGGCCACCTGGTAAGCCAGAAATACTGAAGAATTAAAAGCAAATAATTCAGGGATGGTTCTAGGAAGATGGAGTGGAAAGTGTCAGGAACCTATTTCCCCATTCAGACAAGAACTGCACTGGCAGAATCTGTCTGATGTAACTACTTGGAAGTCTGGAATCTATTGAAAGCTTGCAACTTCCAGGGGAAGAACTGGACAGTGAGTTGCAGTGCATTTTAGCCAGTTTTCAGCTCTTGGTATAGTAGCAGCTACCCACCCCCACCCCCAGATCCTTGGTAGACACCTGTGCAGGTGTTCCTGGGGGAAAACTGCACTCAGCAAGCAGAAGCCAGGTGGGCATTAAAGGACCCTGTCCCTTAAATATCAGGGGTCTTTCTGTGATTGCTGTTTCTGATCACAGACATGCAAAGAGGCAGCCCTGCAGTTGCCTCTGTCCTTGCCCAGACCACCTGACCTGACTTTCAGAGGATTTAAAGTACCAGCACCCTGTTTTTCCATCCTTCATTTTCCTCTGTTGTCTCTTTTGGAGGCAGACATTAAACACCAGGACATTTAAAAGAACTCAGGGAGTTAATCCTCACTAGACACACATCCTGGGCTTCCCTTGTGGCTCAGCTGGTAAAGAATCCCCCACAATGTGGGAGACCTGTGTTTGATCCCTGGGTTGGGAAGATCCCCTGGAGAAGGGAAAGGCTACCCACTCCAGTATTCTGGCCTGGAGAATTCCATGGACTATATAGTCTATGGGGTCGCAAAGAGTTGGACACGACTAAGCGACTGTCATTTTCACTTTTCAGACACTCCTACCTTGTTAGCAGTATCTTTTTCTTTCTTCTTCTTTTTTTAATAGCAACAGCTTTATTTCTTGAGGTTTACTCCGTGCCAGGCACGATTCTAAGTGTTTCACATGAATTAACTCAATCTTTTCTTTTCAAAATTAATTTTTACTGGAGTATGGTTGCTTTACAATGTTGTTAGTTTCTTCTGTAGCAGTTTCTTATCCCTGTGTTTTTACTGGGCCATTTGTTCTTGGAGAAGAGGGTCATAAAATGCCTTTCTTCTGCTAATTTCTATAGTGCATGGTTATTTTAGTCATGATTATGAAATATTAATACAAATATGAAGCACAATTTTATTGAGTAATTACTCTATATGCTTATCTCATTTAATCCTGTCCATAACTTGAGAGATGGGTTATGCGGTTCAATTATTTGTATGGATGAGGTTCCTGATGCTTAAAAGAGTATGAAATTCACTCAAGGTCACAATTAATTAAGACCAGAGTTAGATTGGAACCCATCTAACTGGCTCCAAAATTCTTGGTCAGAAACTCCAAAATCTGATTAAGGAGAAAGAAGGGTTTCGAAGAACAGATTTTCACCAAAAGGACCATTTTAATACTGAGAAATCTGAAGTTTTGGCAAGTCAATGAATGCAAAGAATGTGGACAGTCACTTATTCTATTTCTGTGAATTAAACACCTGAGGTATGTATTTTTTTAAAGGAAGGGCAGTTGTGGAATGGGTACAAATAAGGGAGGGGGAGTTTATTATTATTATTTTTTTTTGGAGTTTATTATTTTGAGCATTGAAATTAATTGGAATTTTCAGGAGTAGATTGCATTAAGAAAGTCCCTCATTACACATCCACTCTGAGTTAGCACATATGCCTAGAATGACATGCTTGTTAATAAGAAATAGATAGTTTAAAATAGGCATTTATCATAATTCTTCTCTTGGTAATGTTCTTTCATTTATAAAAATAAACAATTTTCAAAGTAATAATTCTTTTCATTGTTTCTTGAATTTTTAGGAACTATTGCCATATTGTTTTATAATTAGTAAAAATGTCACAAAATCATGCATAACTCAGTACTTTAAAAATCACTTTTTGCCTGGACTTTGTATGTTCTTCAGTGCTGTCATTTAAAAATGACTTTATGTTTAAACACAAAAATTTGCAAGTGATTAGTTCTTTTAGCAGACTAATTGCTATTGCTATTTAAAGCTAAAATTAGACAATACAGCTATGTCAGTTTGTAGAGAAAGACTTCTGCTCTAATATAAATGAATTCATAGAAAGTTTTTAGGATGTTTCTAGCTGTTTTTCCCTAGGTACATATTACTTTGGTTAGCTCCCATTCAGGGCTATTGGGCTAATGATCAATAATCTGAAATTTCTCTAATACAGCTTCAGTGCAATTGTTGTAGGAGACACAGTGCTGTCGATTGGGTCATTGATTTTTAAACTTCACATCCCCTTTGTGTACTGAGTTATTAATCAGTTCCAATGGCTCCAGTGGAGATGGGCTGATTACTAAACGGTTCTGATTAACTCCTTGATATATCCTTGACCCAATTACCATTACTGCAAAATTGTTAAAGTCTTTCATCATACTGTACAAGTAATCTATAAGGAGTTCGCCAGTCATCAAGACATAGGCAACACCATTATTTTTCAGACATAATGGGAATGACCTCCGTTTGGATAATACTCAGGTTCATCCTGGATGTTAGTAAAATGAACAGGGGAAAGTCGCTTCAGACTATGCATCTACATAAGTCCAGAAGCAGCACAGAAGGGAAGGGGCCAAGAGTGGAATGTTCCGGCTTAAAGACTAGAAGTTGTGGCTGCTTTTACTGAGCCCAGGAGCACTCATACAAATGCCAAGAAGCCATCCTTCCCGAAGACTTGTTTCTTCATGGGAAAAATAAGGGCAGCAGACAATATGATTTCTAAAATACCAGTAATGTTGTCCCAGTCTTAGGGCAGCTCTTGTTCCTGCATTCCCTGGGAACTTTCCCGCAAAGGGCAGGTCATCACAGCAACTGCTCAGTGTTTGTGTTCTTGGTGAGGAGCAGAGACCCCAGCTCTGATGGCCAGAGACACAGCAGCTGGGTCCTCAGGCTCTGGGGAGTAGATCTGTTCCAGCCCATCATCTGTCAGCGCCCTGCTCTTACTCTGCCGAGGCCTTGTAGCATCTCCTCCAAAATGCATGTAGCACTGAGGTTTAATTGTCAAAAGCTGTATGTATTTAAGGTGTACAAGGTTTTAATATACATATATACTATGAAATGATTATATTATCAAGCTAATTAACATATTGACCACCTCCCAGTTAGTGTTTTCTTTCTGTAGTGAGAACACTTAGGGTCTTTAGTGAATTTCAAGAACACAAAACAATATTGTTAACTATTGTCACCACGCTGTATCTAGATCCCCAGAGTTTATTCATCTTCTCCCTGAAACTCGGTATCCTTTGACCAGCATTTCCCCATTTCCCCCACCCTGTAGCAACCGCCATTCTGTGTGGTGTGTGTGTGTGTGTATACACACATGTGCACACACCAGATAGAATATTCAGTTCAGTTCAGTTCAGTCGCTCAGTCATGTCTGACTCTTTGCAACCCCATGAATCGCAGCACGCCAGGCCTCCCTGTCCATCACCAACTCCCAGAGTTCACTCAGACTCACGTCCATCCAGTCAGTGATGCCATCTAGCCATCTCATCCTCTGTCATCTCCTTCTCCTGCCCCCAATCCCTCCCAGAATCAGAGTCTTTTCCAATGAGTCAACTCTTCACATGAGGTGGCCAAAGTATTGGAGTTTCAGCTTTAGCATCATTCCTTCCAAAGAAATCACAGGGCTGATCTCCTTCAGAATGAACTGGTTGGATCTCCTTGCAGTCCAAGGGACTCTCAAGAGTCTTCTCCAACACCACAGTTCAAACGCATCAATGCTTCGGCGCTCAGCCTTCTTCACAGTCCAACTCTCACATCCATACATGACTACTGGAAAAACCATAGCCTTGACTAGACGGACCTTAGTCGGCAAAGTAATGTCTCTGCTTTTCAATATGCTATCTATGTTGGTCATAACTTTTCTTCCAAGGAGTAAGCCTCTTTTAATTTCATGGCTGCAGTCACCATCTGCAGTGATTTTGGAGCCCCCCCAAATAAAGTCTGACACTGTTTCCACTGTTTCCCCATCCATTTCCCATGAAGTGATGGGACTGGATGCCATGATGTTTGTTTTCTGAATGTTGAGCTTTAAGCCAACTTTTTCACTCTCCACTTTCACTTTCATCAAGAGAATATTAATCAGCCTTAATAAAGAAGGAAATCCTGCCATTTGGACAACACGATGAACCTGGAGGACCTGATGCTGAGTGAATTAAATCAGACACAGTGAGATAAATATGGCATGGTCTCATGTATACGTGGAATCTGAAGAATTCAAACTCCTAGAAGTCACTGTTTTTTCAAGGAGACTGGAGGCGGCATAGTAGCTCTTTATCCCTGTAGTGCACATGTCCAAATGAAATCTTCCTTGCAAAGCTGAGTTTTGGCTTAGAAGAGACACTGTATTTAATAATGTACATTGGTTGTTGTTACCATCATGATTTTAATAATTTGATGTCCTTTTAATGCTTCCCCCTTTTCCCCCTTTAACTCTGTGTTCCAAACAGTGAGTCATATAATTCTCTATAGCACCTATTTCCAAATGAGTCACACACACACACACACACCCCAAAACAGGTTTGCTTAGAATTTCCATCTGAGTTGACACAATGAGTTGAGAAGTGATTCCATAAATATAGTCACTACACTCTCCATTATGTCCCAGAATTGACTTCTTCCTACAGAAGGCAGCCAAGTGACCTCTACTGTTACCTGATCAATAGGGACAGAGGGTAACCTATTTTTCTTTGCTCTCAAGGAAGCCAGCCTCCTCTATATCCCAGCTCCTTGGTTTTAGAGAGGACTTTTCACTATTCAGTTCCCAGGAGCTATTACTGCAGAAGTAAATACAGAAGGGGGAACATAAGTTATTGTTGAAATGTCACTGGGGGAGTAAACACTAATCTGAAAATGGCACTTAGGTGAGAAAATGGAGAGAGAAGAAAGCAGGGCTCTTTAGAAATGAAGGACAATTAGTCAAGTCAACAGTTGTGATAAAAGGGACTCCATTTGCCCAACAGAAGACCTTTTATCCCAAAGATGGTCTCTTTCTTTCCACGAAGTTCTTTCTTCTCTTCCAGGCAAGACCCGCAAGTGCCGTGCAGCCATCACACGGGTCTTGCTTTTATCCCCTCCACAATCTCCTTTGTCTGAATTGGTGACCAGGTGGTCAGCTCCCCGGAGTAAGTGCTACTAAGGCCATTAGACCTGGACTCAAAGCCTGGGCCTCCACTGCTCCATTGTGGAGCTTTCTTTCCCTCACTTGACCTTGGGCACCTAATTGACAGGATAACAGGAGGTTTATCTACACTTGACAATGAGAACACAGTGGATGACAGCTCTAAGAGTACTCTGGCATTTGGTTTCAGGCTGCTCTGTGGGTTTCAAATTCCTATTGTAATCCTTTCAAAACTCCAAGAAGCTGAGGAGTCTTAGAAAAACAAAACAGAGTTTCCCAGGTAAATACAAAGATAGACCCAGAGAGCATCCATTGACCTTGCTTTCTGGAATATTAGAAACATCTAAAATTTATCATCCCTTTGCAGCTCTGTGATACACTGTTTCTCACGATGTCTACTACCTGAAAAGGAAAAACGAGTTGTCTACAAACATACATAATCCATAGCACATCACTGCTGGTGTGAGGTTCTGTATGATCTTGCTGTAGAAGGACACGACCCCCGGCATGGGCAGCCCCAGCTCAGTCACTACGGAGGAGTCTTTCTTCAAGCACATAGGGTCTTCAAAGGGTCCGCACCCAGTGCTTTTAGACATGCTGACCCTCAGGCTTTGTCAAAGTTCTGTGTTTGAATTCAGAAACTTCACCTTAATAATCTCATGGCACTGGACATACAGCCTTATACTCATGGGTCTAGGGAATGACTTTTCTATTTTATGACCCCATTTTGTAAGAGTTAGACTTTATTTTGAAAATGCTTATTAAATCAGTTAAAAATGCCACAAGCAAGTCCCATCCTCTTGTAAAAGGTAGAACTTGAGACATCAAGCCATTTTTCTGATTCGCATGCAGTAATGCCTTTGTATAGGAAATGTGTCCTGATAAGAAAATTGCTGACAAATGCTTATGTTCATTGATAAGCAGTGTTGTATAGAACCTGCAATTCATTGCCTTTTTTTCTTCCCACCAAAGGACTCTGGCAAAGTTAATATTAAAGCACACACATACACACACAAACTTGTAAGACAGAGATTATTCATTATTAATAAAACCTGAACAACCAACAGTCCACATGTTAACCTTTTCGTAAAAAGCAAAGGTTTCAACATGCACATTTATGAACAGTAAGTGCTTTGATTTTTGGCAAATATTATAGAAGACATGAGAACAGAAGAGAAAGAATCAGAATAACAGGAATATAGAGACAAAAACACAGAGTTTTAGTGAGTCATCTTCTTTTGCAATAAATGCTGACATTTTTCTAAGTTGATATTTTGACTGAGACGTTATCATAAACAACTTTCTTGCATTGAACGATTTATAATCTAATGCAGCAAACTGGCTGGTTATCTATCTCTTTAAAGACAGTAGAGCTCAACAATATTAGAACTGGCTTTTTAAAGGCATTAAGAAATTAGATCTTCATTGTCATTAGTATAGAAATGAGAATCTCTTTTCGTTCACAAATTTAGATAGGTTGACACTCAGAGAGTACCAACAGTAGCCTGAATGTAGCCAGATGTTGAATTACAGTGCAAGAACTGTGAGCTAGGTTTTATCTCCCTGGAAACTCTGTGGTTCAATGTAAGTGGATAGCATTCATTTAATTAGATAGTCATGGGAAGTAAAAGGAGTTTCTGCATAAGCATGTATGCTGTCTCAAGAGTCCACATGAAAGTAGGGTTCTTCTGGCTTGCCAGGGAAAGGTCTCCTGACCTAGAAGTTCAAAGTGAATATCATGTGGACTTTAGAGCAACTGGTAACCAACAGCTTTAAGCACTGTGATTATCACTGAGGATAAATGATGGGTCAATGGAAAAATGGCTAAGTGCTTTTGTATTTTTATTTCATGTTGTGCATGTTAGAGTCTGTTCTGCTTTTAATTGCTTAAATGTTTTGCCCCTGGGGTTAATTCCATAAGAGTAATTTCCCACATTTTCCTATTTCACAATGGATTCTGAAATACCTTTTTTCTTAGAAATATACAATGTATTTCACTCATAATCTTTTCTCCTAGCTTATTTAGAAACACTCTCAAAACCATGAAAGTTAACTTTTCATGGAAAAATGTTGGCCACCATGCATTCAGCTATCCCACCCACAGGACAAAATAATAGAAACATAGTATTAAGAATAAAGGGCCTCCAAGGTGGCTCAGTGGTAAAAAAAAAAATCCACCCACCAATGCAGGAGATACAGGGCTAAATGGCAACTTGCCCCAATATTCTTGCCTGGGAAAGCCCATGAACAGAGGAGTCTGGTAGACTACTGTCCATGGGGTTGCAAAGAGTCAGACATGACCGAGCAACTGAGCACACACACATTAAGAATAAAAAAGGTAAATGTAAAAAAAATCCCAAATCCAGGAACTCTGTGCAACATGCAGCTGATTGTTACCTTACTGATGAGGGATCTCCCATTTTCATCATGGCTCATGTGAGCCATCTGAGAAATGGTCTGTGTTAGTTATTTACTGGCTCAGAGCTTCCTTCTAGCAAAACATGACAAAGAATGATGACCTGTCTGGATTCTACAAAATTTTCTGGCTCAAAACATTTAACTGCATATTGATTGATGTGGCAGTTACATTCCTCTTCCCCCATAAGATACAGGCATTTAAATAGACACTAGTACAGAGTCACCTTTTCATTTTAAGAGTGAATTCAAAGCAGCTCTTGAACGGTCACACTTTGTCCTTTTTTTGGCCATGGTGTGGACTCCGGCTGAGATGCTGAGCTGAAGGAGCAATAGAAGCAAACAGGGCAATTCTACGACTGCTTAAAAATGAGTGCAGTAATTCCTAGCTGATGACTTTCTACAAACATAACTAATCTAATGTTTTGCTTCCCATGCAATGGTGGTTACAGTGTTAACTGTTAAGGCCTTATTGAAAGTTCATTGTTATGTGTCTCAGCCGAGCTGATAAATTATCAGCCACCTCACTCCCTAGTTTTTTTCAGTGAGGCTGAGGAGGCCCTGACTCCAGTGATCTCCAACCCCAGCTTCTATTTTTTACAGAGACTTGGGCCTCAGGGTGGGAGGGTAGAAGGCAGAGGATTTGAGTGAAAAAAGAACAAAGAAACATAGTGTTACAACATTAATATTATGCCTTATATCCTTGTAAAGAATCTGCCTGCAATATGGGGGAGTTGGGTTCCATCCTTGGGTGGGGAAGATCCCCTGGAAGAGGGCATGGCAACCCACTCCAGTATTCTTGCCTGGAGAATCCCATGGACAAGGGAAACTGGTGGGCTACAGTCCATGGGGTTGCAAAGAGTCCGACAAGGCTGAGCGATAGACATTTTCACTTTCCCTTGTGCCCCTGAGTCGGGGGAGTGAACCTCATGAAAACAAGTCATCTCCTGGCTTGGCAGAGGTACTGTCTGTGCTTCTTTAAAGGAGTCCAGAGAAAGGAGTGGGGACAAGATGTGGAGTCAAGATCCAGAAGTTCTCAGTCCCCGCTTGTTTCCCCAAAGGAGAGAGAAGAAAACGTGGACCCTGCTGGCTGTATCTGGAGCAGGACAGCCTGGATCCAGCCCAGCCTGGATCCACACCCCACTGCCCCAGCAAAGCCATCCCCCGCCTTCCAGTCTCACTTGCGCATGTTATTACAGCTCATACATTTCCGCAGATTTGAGCCTCTAATCATGGTATAGAACTTCTTCATTGATGGGCAATTTTCAGGGCAAGAAAATTACTACAAATCCATTCCGAGGAAATTCTCCCCACTCTGCCTCATTATTCCTCATCATATTCTTCGGCACCCTCACCCGTCTCCCTTGCCAGTGTTCACGCCCAGCTGATACTTGTCGACATTTATTCTGTCTTTCCCTGGTCATCACTTAGAAGGGTTATTCATATTGCATTCCCTTAACGCGTCTTCATAAATCAATGCAAACAGCCCCTTCATCATTTTCATTGCTTTTCCCTAAACTGCCGTCAGGTTTTTCCATGTCTTGCACACACAATTAGGAATCCAAAGGCCACATGAATACTCTAATAGATGAGCATGCCGGGTTCTCTGGGAAGCTGCTTCCTCAAGCACGGATCAAGTTGATGGTTTTAATGGTTACAGTTTTAAATTTCATGAACCCCCTAAAAACTATCTATCCTTCTGCCACAGTCTTCATTCCCACAATCACACGGTTGGTTAGACAGGCAAGAGCATTTATTCCCAGTTTAGAGATAAAAGTGCTCAAGTATCCACCAATAGTAGGGTATGGTGGCAGATGTTTCTGCAGGAGACAATTTCTATGAAGCTTAAATTTATTTCAGTTTATCAAAAATATATACATTAGACCTTTTAGTCAATTGAATCATTTGAAGATATCTAGATAAATTTAACAGAACCAAAAGATTATGAAAATGACATGTTTTTATATTACTTTCTTGGAGCCTATACTCTCTGTGATAAAAGTGGTATAAAGCCAGATAAAAGTGAGAATAATTCTAATTCCAAGAGTCTGCCTCAGGCTTCTCACCATTTCCTGACAGGCACAATCCCTTTATTCTGAACCTCACCTTATCCCTTAAAGGGCTTGTCCACACCTGCTGTAGAATGTTTGTCTCTCAAAATTCATAGGTTAAACCTAACCCCCAGTGTGATGGTATTAATAGGTAAGGCCTTTGAGGGGGTGATGAGGTCATGAGGATGGGGCCCCCATGAATGGGATTACTTGTTTTATAGAAGAGACCTCAGAGAGCTCCCTCGCCCCTTTGTTCAGGTGAGCACACAGTGAGAAGACGACTATCTGCAACTTTGAAGAGGACCTTCAGCAGAACCCGGCCATGCTGGTGCCCTGATCTAGGGCTCCCAGCCTGCAGAACTGCTAGCAATAAATGTCTGCTGTCTATAAGCACCCGGTGTGTGAGCATCACCACACCATTCCCATTCACACACACAAACACGCACACAACCTGAGACACATCTCACCTCCTTTAAATTGAGCAACCCCATTCAGGTGGCTTTGGGCAGCACTGGAGCACAGGAAACCAACCCCTCATTCAAAGGGAGGAGACTTGGGTCTGAGTCTCAGCTCTGCCACTCACAGCGCCAACATGTATACATGTGTGCTAAGTTATGTCTGACCCTTTGCAACCCCATGGCCTGTGGCCCACTACCCTTCTCTGTCCGTGGGATTTCCCAGGCAAGAATACTGGAGTGGGGTTGCCGTTTCCTCCTCCAAGGGATCTTCCCAACCCAGGGTTTGAACCCCTGTCTCCTTCAACTCTTGTGGGTGGATTCTTTACCACTGAGTCATGTGGGTCCCATAGTGCCAAGACTCATTCTTAAACATGCTAGTCGATCAGAGATTTTATCAACCCAGGGTTTTGATTTACTTCCAAATCCTGAACTGTGGAGGGAGCCCACCAGCCCAGACACAGAAATGACAGGCACGTCAGGGACCCCCTGAAATTTGCCCCAGCAATGTGAGCAATATGGTATTATTGAACAGATCCAAACATCCTTACTCTTCTTACTCGGAAAACGATCTTCAGCTGTGTCTATGTATCCAAACAGACAACATTTACCTTCTCCTTAACAATAAGGTCAGGGTGTCCTCAGTTAAAGATACTGACCAGTTCCTGGACATTCTGATGAACCTTTGGGCTCAGATTGGACAGGTCCTGGCTGGTCAAAAGAGGAAGTTAAAAAAAAAATGAAAGCCTTGTGTTTATTTACCTTGAATAATACTGGTGGCTATTGTTCTTCTAAACAATGATAGAAATACCTCTTGCAGTGAGAAAAAATATTTTTCACATATTTGTGGAGCAGGGGGAATAAAAAGCCAACTTATTTTACATTTTCAGTCAGAAGTAGCACAAGCATATTTTAATTCCTCTGGGATGAAATGGTTTCATGCTAATATTTAAATACTAAATTTATCTACTGAGAATTTAGCTAAATATAGTTACTCTATACAAATAACCCTTCAAAATGGGGACCTAAAACTCCCTCTAGCGAAATTTAGTTTTTTGAAATGTCTCAAATTTTGAATTGTTAATTCACAGTTTACACATTGAAAATTCCACAGTGATAGTTTGACAAATTAATTTATGTAAGTTAAAATTCAATTTTATTTTCTCTTTTGTTGTTGTTGCTTAATTGCTAAGTGGTGTCCAACTCTCTGCAACCACGTGGACTGTAGCCTGCTAGGTTCCTCTGTCCATGGAATTCTCCATGCAAGAATACTGGAGTGGATAGCCATTCCCTTCTGCAGGGATCTTCCCAACCCAGGGACCAAACCCAGGTATCCTGCATTTCAGTCAGATTCTTTTTGTGATGACAGCTTCTTTTTATTTTTTATTTTAATTTTAATTTTTACTTTATTTTACTTTACAATACTGTATTGGTTTTGCCATACATTGACATGAATCCACCACGGGTGTATATGCGATCCCAAACATGAACCCCTCTCCCACCTCCCTCCCCACAACATCCCCCTGGGTCATCCCCGACAGTCAGATTCTTTACCAAGTGAGCCAACATAGAAGCCCTGTTCTCTCTTTAGGAAAATACAAATGGTAATTTAAAAACTTTTTTATTTAAAAGGTGTGTGTATTTTTCTGTATGTGTGTGTGTGTGTGTGTGTGTGTGTGTGTGTGCTCTTATGACAAATCTAGACAGCATATTAAAAAGTAGAGACATCACTTTGTTGACGAAAGTCAGTATAATTAAAGCTATGGTTTTTTTCAGTAGTCATGTATGGATCTGAGAGTTGGACTGTAAAGATGGCTGAGCGCTGAAGAATTGATGCTTTCCAACTGTGTTGCTGGAGAAGCCTCTTGAGAGTCCTTTGGACTGTCAGGAGATCAAACCAGTCAATCCTAAAGGAAATAAAACCTGAATATTCACTGAAAGGACTGATGCTGAAGCTGAAGCTCTAGTCCTTTGGCCACCTGATGTGAAGAGCTGACTCACTGGAAAAGACCCTGATGCTGGGAAAGATTGAAGGCAAAAAGAGAAGGATGAGATGGCTAGATAGCATCACTGGCTCTATGGGCATGAATTTGAGCAAACTCCTGGAGATAGTGAAGGACAGAGGAGACTGGCATGCTGCAGTCCATGGGTTCACTAAGAGAGACAACTTAGTTACTGAACAAAAAGTGGTAACAGTAGATGGATTTCTCTTACATGCATAGAACTTGAGTGTAGCAGAAACTGAAAGCATTAATACTTGAGCTACATTTCTTAAACATTATTGAAAATTCAATTTTCTGATCTAGTTTCCTAATCAAATTTCTATTTCTGAAAATTAAATTTTGTTGTTATTCTGGTTCCATAGGTTTCTACTGGCATTCTCCGTAGACTGCATACAATATGAGTGAGTTTATAATGC
This sequence comes from Capricornis sumatraensis, assembly GCF_032405125.1. Lineage (NCBI taxonomy): Eukaryota > Metazoa > Chordata > Mammalia > Artiodactyla > Bovidae > Capricornis > Capricornis sumatraensis. The sequence goes on from NC_091083.1 coordinate 47,179,678, forward strand.
CTCATACAATTTATGCCTCCTGCATTTGATCCTGCATCCCTGTCCCAAGATATCCAGTTGGCAAATCCCTCATCTCTTCAAGGCTTTGCTCAAATTTCACCTTCTCAATGAGACCATTCCCTTCAACACCATCACTACCATAGAGATACTAATGTCTATACCACATTTTACTAGCTTTTCTTTAACTTCTAACATAGTACATAATTTACTCATTTTCATATTTATTATTTATCAGCTGTCTCCCTCAGCTAGATATTTGTATTTTGTTTTATGATAAATACAGACACTGGAGCAGTGCTTTGTGCATAACTGGTGCTTAATAAATATTGATTAAGCAAATGATAAATGGTTTCTTTTCAAAGATGTCTACAATTATATCTAAAATATAACTATTTTTTAAACATGTATTCTCCCCTACTAATTTATTCCAAACATTCCCTGAAAATCATACCAACTTTTGAAATTTCAATCAGGCCACACTAATGGATTAACTTTAAAAAATGTGAACTATGTAACTATAAGCATGCACCAGCCCTCCTAGTTGGTTTCTTCAATCAGTACCTTCTCACTCATTAGGTTTGGAACTTCAAGTTCAAGCTGAAGGAGGCTTCTCTTTTGTATGGCTGTGTAGAAAGTTGCAAATATTTGCTTTTTAAACACTTATTGACTAAAGGAACAAGAGTAATCACAACAAAAAACTTGCAAAATAAACTGTAATGGTTGTTCCATGTCTTATTAGAGAGTACCTAATCCAGCCTATATTGGCCAGCTTGGGTGTCCATCACAGAATACTACAGACTGGATGCTTTAAAGCAACAGAAATTTATTTCTTACAATCCTGGAAGCTAAGTCCAAGACAAGTTGGGGACACTAATCCTATTATGAGGGCCCCACTTGAGTAATCTCACTTAAGTCCTCCTAAAGCCCCCATCTGGAGAAGGCAATGGTAACCCACTCCAGTACTCTTGCCTGGAAAATCCCATGGACGGAGGAGCCTGGTAGGCTGCAGTCCATGGGGTCACTAAGAGTCGGGCATGACTGAGCGACTTCACTTTCACTTTTCACTTTCATGCATTGAAGAGGGAAATGGCAACCTACTCCAGTGTTCTTGCCTGGAGAATCCCAGGGACAGAGGAGCCTAGTGGGCTGCTGTCTATGGGATCGCACAGAGTCAGACATGACTGAAGCAACTTAGCAGCAGCAGCAGCAGCAGCATCAACAGCAGCAAAGCCCCCATCACATTGAGGGTTAGGAGGAAAACATATGAATTTTAGGAGGATACAAACATTCAGTTCATAATGCAGTCTAATGTTTCTTTTAACATCTGCTTTTTTGAGGGCTTCATTAAGCAATATATACTTAAGCAATATATACTATTGGTGAAGAAGCTGAGGTCCACCAGGCAGTCAGAGAAACTGAGATGAAGTCTGAACTCTGTACCCCAAATTACTGATTTTGCAGTTTTGTTTTCAAGTAGGAAAATTGGACATAAGCTTCAGGTAACCAAGGCATTACCATGTATCTTATAAGCTCATGTATCTTGGACTCCTGCTTTGTACGTAGATCACTTGTCTACGGCTCCGGTTAACATTCTCACCATCCTTTCCGACACTAACACATGGTCATGAATAATTTATTTCTCCCACACTGGGCTCCATCAACGTCACTATTCTGAACCAGAGAAAGCAAGGTCCTCACAGACACCTAAACTGAGAGTGCTTCTAAGGGTCATCTAGCTAAACCCATTGAATGAATAAGATAATAATTTTCACCACACTTGTGCAAACTGTTTCTAATGGTTTCAGTTATAGGGTGGCTGAGAGACTTGACGCTAGTGCTAATAAAGAATAGTTCAGTTCAGTTCAGTTCAGCCTCTCAGTCGTGTCCGACTCTACGGGACCCCATGAACTGCAGCACACCAGGCCTCTCTGTGCGTCACCAACTGCCAGAGTCTACCAAACCCATGTCCATTGAGTCAGTGATGCCATCAAACCATCTCATCCTCTGTTATCCTTTTCTCTTGCCCTCAACCTTTCCCAGCATTAAGGTCTTTTCAAAAGCGGCAGCTCTTTGCATCAGGTGGCCAAAGTATTGAAGTTTCAGCTTCAACATCAGTCCTTCTAAAGAACACCAGGACTGATCTCCTTTAGGATGGACTGGTTGGATCTCCTTGCAGTCAAAGGGACTCTCAAGTGTCTTCTCCAACACCATAGTTCAAAAGCATCAATTCTTCAGTGCTCAGCTTTCTTGACAGTCCAACTCTCACATCCATACATAACTGCTGGAAAAACCATAGCCTTGACTAGATGGACCTTTGTTGGCAAAGTAATGTCTCTGCTTTTCAATATGCTATCTAGGTTAGTCATAACTTTCCTTCCAAGGAGTAAGCGATCTTTTAATTTCATGACTGCAATCACCATCTGCAGTGATTCTGGAGCCCCCCAAAATAAAGTCTGACACTGTTTCCCCTCTATTTGCCATGAAGTGATGGGACTGGATACCATGATCTTATTTTCTGAATGTTGAGCTTTAAGCCAACTTTTTCACTCTCCTCTTTCACTTTCATCAAGAGGCTCTTTAGTTCTTCACTTTCTGCCATAAGGGAGGTATCATCTGCACATCTGAGGTTATTAATATTTCTCCTGGCAATCTTATTTCCAGCTTGTGCTTCCTCCAGCCCAGCATTTCTCATGATGTACTCTGCATATAAGTTAAATAAGCAGGGTGACAATATACAGCCTTGATGTACTCCTTTTCCTATTTGGAACCAGTCTGTTGTTTCATGTCCAGTTCTAATTGTTACTTCCTGACCTGTATACAGGTTTCTCAAGAAGCAGGTCAGGTGGTCTGGTATTCCCATCTCTTTCAGAATTTTCAACAGTTTATTGTGATCCACACAGTTAAAGGCTTTGGCATAGTCAAGAAGAGAAATTTACTAAAAAAAAAAAAAAAAAAAATGCAAAAAAAACATTGCTTCCTTTGCTTTGTTGATATGAAGTAAAGACGAGGTTGGCAAGGTTTCTGTACCTCTTCCTGCCTTGAACACAGAAGTGATGTGTTACATATGAAAAGTGTCACAGCTCTGATGGGACTGGGAAGCAGTGACATCCGGGGAAGCTGAGGGTTTCACCAAGGTGTTGGATTTCATGTTGTTGAGCTTCTGGATCAATGGGGACCTTGCATCCTCTGGGCTTCTTGGGAGCTGTTCTTAGGAACGAATTTATTCCTAGCAGAGACAGTTCTTTATTCAGATCTAAAACAGTATAAGGAAAAAGCTGGTGCAATTGAAAACCTTCTTAGTAACCTTGTTTGCAAAGAATATTAGTCTATGTCTGACGCAGGATACAGCATGCTTGGGGCTGGTGCATGGGGATGACCCACAGAGATGTTATGGGGAGGGAGGTGAGAGGGGGGTTCATGTTTGGGAACACATGTAAGAATTAAAGATTTTAAAATTAAATTAAAAAAATAATAAAAAAAACAAAAACAAAAACAAAGAAATATGTAAAAAAAAGAAGTCAAATGATACTCAGAAGTGGCTGCTGGGGAAAGAAAGATAATCAAATACAAAAGGACAGTAGGGAAATTTTAATAGACACAGTGGCAACCTATTTTTAATATTTCTGTCACATCTGAAGTGATTTATCATTTGTTGGCAAAGCAAGGCTGAGGTTTATCACAAAGTTAATGCACATATGAATCATTAATTATTAGCAGAGATCAATTCTCTATAAAAACTTCTTCTGCTTCCCTAAATGAGCATGTCCATCCTGATCCTATGTAGCCCTCCTTTTTCCTGACCTGATATTTAAAGGAACAGTTAACCTTAAAGGTGTGTGAGAGCTCTGTGTTATGTTCTGAATTATGGTCAAGAGGGCGCAGCCGCAAAGTTGTTAGAATGGCTGTGATTCATTGGAAGTCGTTTTATTGGAGAAATTATGGGTGGAAATCTCTGGGAGGGAATAGTTCAGGTTGCCGTCAAAGCAACTTTCTGAAACTATGATTGAAAGGCAGGATCAAGGTCAGAGTGACAAGTTGACCCCATGTTTTACAGCACAAACTCCAAAGAGGACCCAAGCCATTAAAACAGCAAGTGATGAGAGTGGGTGCATTCCTTCTGGCCTGGGACAAATACAAGTTTCAAAATGCCTCCCCTGTAGATTTCCTATGTTCCAGCTTCCTTAATATTGACAGTCTGGTCTATGTAAAGACACATAAATTCAATAAGTGAAATACAGAGGGAGATTTTTCATGTTAACCCAGACCATTTTGATTGTCGAATATCTTGACACTGGCAGCTCAAACTAGTTACTCTGATGCCCCTTTAGAACCTTGACTGTCTCATTGGTAAGAGCAAGATTCATTTATTATTATTATTTTTTTTTTTAAATAAAATTTTTTTTAATCTTATAGTGCAGTACCTTGAGAAGTACAGAGGTACAGTACAACAGCTGGCATACAGGGGCTGGCACACATGGCTTCTTAGAAAGTTCGCAATTTGAAGGTTTGTGTGTAGGGGACTTACTATATTGCAGATTTGATTTTTTTTTTTTTTTTTTGTATTTTTTTTTTTTTATTAAATTATTTTTGAAGTGGCAGGGGGAGTGGAGCCAAAACTACCCTTGATAAATAATGCAATGTATTTAAGTGATACTTCAGTAAATATTTGAAGGGAGGGTTTTAAAAATTATTTGTAAAAGGTTACTTAGGACTTCTCTCATGGTCCAGTGGAATTTGCCTGCCAATGCAGGGGACACATGTTTGATCCCTGGTCTGGGAAGATCCCACATGACACGGGGCAACTAAACCTGTGCTCCGCAACTGCTGAAGCCCATGAACCGAGAGCCTGTGATCTGTACCAAGAGAAGTCATCACAGTGAGAGGCCTGCACAGCACACCTAGAGTAGCTCCCACGTGACATAACTAGTGAAAGCCCGAGCACAGAGAGAAAGACCCAGCACAGCCAAAAATAAAATATAATGGATAAATTAATTAAAAAATTTTAAAATGTTGCTAAATGCTCAGGCCAAAGGCTATCACCTTTACTTGACTTTGTCAACCGAGCAGAAAAGTAAAATATTGATATTCTACTGACAGAGACAGAGAAACAGATAGATGAAAGAGAAAAAGAAAAAGGGGGAGGGATGGAGAGGGGGAAGAGGACAGGACAAGGACGGGGAGAGAGTGACTGGCTAAGGCAGATACTGAAGAAGGCTAAAAATAAATATATATTATATATCAATGTGTAGGAAGATACACACATATATGTATAAATGATGAAATTATTAAATGTGTTCAACACCAATAAAAATCATAAAAAATACAGCTCCTTGTCAATATCACATCATCACTTTCTTTAGAAAAATGGGGTATTGCCTACAAAGCAAAAGCACAAAGTTTAAATTTTTTAATTGTCTTGAACACTTTTATTTCCTGTCAGGATACTGACATGGTATCCTTGAATATAATTTATTAAAAATTCCATTCCTGGAGCTATTCAATGATTTATAGAGATGCATGATGGAATGCTACATTTGATGATACACTGAGCAATTTCTTCCCAGGGCAGATACTTAATTATTAAAATATGCATCTTGGCCTAGAAGTTTACTAGGCAAAATATATCATAATCAATGATCCAGCTAGATTATCTGATATACTTTCTAATTCTAACACTCTAAACTCCATTCCACGATTTCAAATACTTCTTTTGTTTTTAGATAGACCTTGAGACTTGATCTTTGTTCTTCCATGGAGTAGGCATTCATGCATCCCAGGCTAGAAGTCAGAGGGGACCGAGAGGAATAAGTTTTGAGGCACTAAGTTACCTCTAACAAAATGTGTATCTTTCCATTTCCTTGCACTCTCCATTTGGATTATCTTATGATAAAGCATGCAATAAACACATCATCCATGTCCAAACAGTGGTCCAGGGAGTGTCTATAAAAACTGATATAAAAGACCCCAAAGAAATATTAAATAAATTATTCATGCATGAATTATAGGAATAATTACTAATACCTGTATTTTTAAGGTCCTCAATTCTTTATTAAAATGAAAAGCTCACTTAACCCAGAAGTGATTTTTTTTTTTCAAACACACCAATAACATTTTTATTCATTCATTCCCTCTTAGAATCTGCATGCTTGTCTCACAGCACCTTTGGAGTGTTCTAGGAAACTGCTCAAACTTTTCAGATTACAAGATTCATTGAAAGTCATGGTGTGATCACCTAGGAGCTGGTGTGTACAGATGAAGGGGCCTCAGGGTGTATATGGAAAAACAGAGAAAAAAATTGTAGCAACTGAGGACTTTCACTTTCAGCCAATATGGAGTAACAAGGATTAGAAAAGCCCTCCCTCTTGAAACAGTTTTTAAAATAGATAAAACATGAGAAAAAACAGTTTTTAAGAACTGGGCTGTGGGCATTGTGGTGGAGTGATACTTGAAGAAAGGAAGCAGATGAGGCCGGTGCCCAGATGTCCGCACTGTCTGGAGACAGTTTCCAGACCCAGACCGAAGCTCAGAGATGAGAAGGCGTGGGGGAGAGGGGGATGGGACCTATGACCGGAGTTAAGAATTGAAATCTGGAGAGGCCGAGGCAGATGAAGTACACAGGACTGAGTGCCATGGGACAGGTGGACAGACAGATAGCTCTGGCGCTTTGCAGAGGGTGCATCCTGGACTTCCGCTGAGTACAGATCACCAGTGCGTGCCTGTGAGGAAAGGATGCATGGCTGGGCAAAGAGCCACCTGCAAGATTCAGAAAATGCAATCTCAGAAGCCACACTCAACCAGAAATATTTCCTGTTCTCCAAACCCAGGGTGGAAAATCTTATCATTCACAGAGCATGGGGAGAGTAATTAGCAGGGTTTTCCCTCAAGTAGTGGGGAAATTAGACCTAGAAATGAGTTACACTGGCCCCACCTGTGCTGTGCTTTGCTATGCTGTGCATAGTCGTTCAGTTATGGCCAACTCTTTGCGACCCCATGGACTGTAGCCCCCCAGGCTCCTCTGTCCATGGAATTCTCCAGGCAAGAATACTGGAGTGAGTTGCCATGCCCTCCTCCAGGGGATCTTCCCAACTCAGGGATTGAACCAGGGTCTCCTGCGTTGCAGGTGGATTCTTTACAAGCTGAGCTACCTGGGAAGCCCAGTCCCACCTAAAAAAGATCAAAAGTGAGATTCCAAAGATTGAACTGTGACCAGTAATAAAAACACAACTCAGGGAACAGTTCAAGAATATTTACAGGAATACAGAAATTATTCATGATCAAGTTATTACTGATGAAAAGATGGCTGAAATGGTTTAAGTTTCAAGCAAAGTCTATTTCGGAGGAAAGAATATTCTCAGGAAGAAAGACCATCATTTAATAATAAAGAATGGTTCAGTGCAACATCAGTCTGGCTACATCAACTCATCAATAAAGGTTAAATAAATAGTAAATAAGCTTAACGAAGGTGGAAGCTTTCTCTACCGTTCTGCACGCTCTCTGAAGAGCAGTACTGGGCATGCATTTGTGTCCTGGAAGCCCACTGTAATATTCTTTCCTTCATTCTGTTCAGTCTTGTAGATTGTGACTCATCGTGTATATAAATGACAATTCGGTTCTTTCCCAAGGAATTAGAGCCCTGCGGAGGGACAGGAAGGGGGAGAGAGTTGATCAATCCGTACCAATGCTCCAGGAAGGCTGCCCATTAGTTCTGGCTGACCTGGTTCTGATCCTTCCAGGTTATTCAGGTTTGTCTTCAATTTGATGAGCTACACAAGCTGACCTCTGTCTACCTCTCAAAACTTAATTATAATGTTTTCTCAGATTCTTATTAAGCTCCAGTCAGCCTAGGCTCTTCTCTCTCCATTAAATGTTCCAAGTTCTTCCCTCCAAGGCTTCTGACTGTGTTACTCCTCCTAGTGATCGGTTTCTGCATTTCTACCTATAACTGGCCCCTTCTCGTCTTCTGCAAATCAGCTCAAACATTACTTCTTCAGAAAGCTCACTTTTTTGAATACTACCTATAGCCATCATCACTCCATTATTCTCTGTAACATAGGGTCAGTACATTGGGGCCTTCAGGCTAAATAGCGCTTACTGCCTGTTTTCCTAAATAAAATTTTGTTGAAATGCAGCCCCATTTATCTTTTAAGATTGCCTGTGGCTGGTTTCACCCTACAGTGACCAATTGGAGTAGCTGACACAGTGAAAACATGTCTTGCGATGCCTAGAATCATTTCTTCCTGGCCCTTTGAAGAAAAAGCTTGCTGACCCTGCTTCTTAATATGGTTGCTTGTTTCCTTATATATCTTATCACCATCTGCAATCATCTTGATTATATTTTAGTTGATTAATGTCTGTCTTACTCAACCCTGTAGGAGTAAGGGAAGTAGATGACTTGCCTGCTTTTAATTCACTGCCTGCTGAGAGCAGAGCTCAACAAATATTTCTTCAATAGATGAGTGAATAAAGGGGGTATATGTCTTTAACAAGGACTCAGTAATGACTAGCCATGCCACCTCTGGTATTCAATATGAAAAACAGTGCATTGTTCTCATCTTCTTCTCTAAGGCCAGCTTGTCCTTGTGTTCTAGACACAGCTTATGTACCGGGAATGAATTCACCCTCGGTTCAGTGGCTCAGACTAGAAGTAGGCATCCAGTTCTAGTGGGCATCCAGTGGGCATCAGCAAGCAGACCAGCCTGAACGCTATGACCACGGGTAGAAAGATGGACTAGACCACACAATTCATTAGTTGGCTTTTTCAGGACTGACATTGGAAATGTGGCTAAGGAGTTGGATTTGTCTCTGCTGAGAGATGCCTGAGTCAGATCACATTTCTTGATCTTCAGGCATTCTTACATTAAACTCACATTGCGCCTGAGCTAATTTGAGTGTACATCTGTAATGTGCATGCAAAGCAAGAAAGTAAACATATCTAAGTTAGACTGAGCAAGAATGCAATAAATAAACTCAGACTACCTCTCTTGCAAAAGAACAGAACATATGCTCTAAGATTTATCTGAAGAATCACTTGAAGACACGTGTGGCAGGTGGGTGCACCCAGGCAACAGCAAAACCATCGTCCAGTTCAACGTGTCCTTACAGAGTTCAGACTGTCCTTCTGAAGCCATGGGCACTAACCAACTGCTTGAAGGTGCAATGTCTTGTCATTGATGTGCCTGACGACAGGAAAATCTTCTGGGCATGCTTAGAGTAGCAATTTTGTTTCATCACTACAGAAATAAAATTATCTAACCATCTTATGTATTTATAGTAAAGATGTAAAAAGAAGTGTGGTTTCATTGCTTTTTTTCTCCCTGGGAGTTGACTTCACTGTTACTGTCAAAGATTAAATGATTATGACTATAAAATGAAATTTGTTCAATAAAAATATACTAATTGAACACTCAATTTGTTCTCCATTTTATTCTTGTTTCTAAAGATTTATCAATTAATAACAGTCAAAAATATACATGATCATGGGTGTTGATTTGAATCATACATAACTTGCATATGGGAACGTGAAGAGGCACTCGTATATTTTAGGAAAATAAAAATTACAAAATACTTAACATCAATGAAGTTTCAAATAAATTGTCATTTGTCCCTTGTCATGAACACTAAATATTCTAGAAAACAAGTAAGACCTGAGCATGAAAGCTAGATATTCTGGAAAGCATTTAAGAGAAGAAAATCTGTCACATATCATTCAAGCTTTCACTAAGAATAAGCCAAAAAAATTTTGTTCTATTTCCCACTCTCTATTGTTATACTAAGAAAATAGTTTCTAAACATTTTATGTATTATCCCGTGAAAGAGAATAGGATTTTGTCACTATTGCATTAACAATGTTTCCAGTTTTCTAAGTTTTGCCATCATATGCAATTTGCTTTTATTTCAGTTTTTTTCTTCATATCAAATGTCTTATATGTCTAGTGATTTTTTCCTAGTTATTTTAGTCTTTTCCCTATTTCTTATATAACTCTGTGATTATTTCACCAGTTTTCTTTGTTTTCTCTTATTTATGTATTCTTGGACATCTACAGCTTTGATCTCCTTCTTTTTCATCTTTCGTGTAGTCTTTCATTTCTTTTCTAAATTAATCCAAACAACTAATTTATTTACTTTGGATTGTTTAAACATACTCCTCACTAATGTGCAGTCAAAGGAATGATAAGAAGGAATGAAAAAGAAGACAAAAATTTAATTTTGACTTGTTATACTGAAACAGAGACTCATGTAGATTTTGTTCAGATATAGTCTTTCAAAGAAAAATAACTTCTTTCTTTGTACTAAATTACAATCATGAATAGCAGTGAAACATCACAAAAAAATATTTCTCAGTTGACAACATAAATTTGAGATGAAACCAGTGGCTTAAAAAACAGACCATACTTAATAATTAAGTAATTAAGTAACCATTCTATCAAGCTTCTAACTAAAAAGACATTGGTTAGAAGGTTGATAGAATGGTATCAAGACAGGAGGCAGGAAGAGTGAGGTTTTGAACTGGACGGGGATGAAGAATTGCAGGGAGGAAATGGGTGGGCAGGCTTTTTGCAGGGTTTTTGTTTTTTTAATTAATTTTTATTGGAGTATAGTTTTCCAATGTTGTATTAGTTTCTGCTGTATGGCAAAGTGAATCAGTTACAGTATGTATACATATATTGAGCCTTTTTTGGGTTTCCTTTCCATCTAGGTCACCACAGAACATTGAACAGAGTTCCCTGTGTTATACAGTAGGTTCTCAGTTCAATTCAGTTCAGTCACTCAGTCATGTGCGACTCTTTGTGATCCCATGGACTGCAGCACGCCAGGCCTCCCTGTCCATCACCAACTCCTGAAGGTTCTCAGTAGTTAACTATTTTAAACACAGTATCTATAGTGTATGTATGTCAATCCCAATCTCCCAGTTCATCACACTGCCCCCTTCCGCACCCCCTCTCTGCCTTGATGCCCATAGTTTGTTCTCTACATCTGTAACTCTATTTCTGCTTTGCAAATCAGACCATGTTTCCAGATTTCACGTATATGCCTTAATATATGGCTGGCAGGTATTTGGCGTGGAGGGTAAGGGATGCTGGGCTGTAGGGTGACTGACGCTCAGGCACTGCATCTCTGCCTGCTTTTGCACTCTTTCTTTTGGTGCTTGTTTTAATGTTCTGAAAGTGTTTATTTCATCTAAGATATTTATTTCATCTGTTTGACTACTTATCATGACAAGGACTCCTCTGGACCTTTTGCCTCTTTTCTACTTGCACTTGGAGGAACCACTTGCTAATAAAAATCTATTGCTGGTTTTTTAAACTTGGGCTTCCCAGGTGGTGCTAGAGGTAAAGAACATGCCTGCCAGTGCAGGAGACTTTATAAGAGACTTGGGTTCCATCCCTGTCTTGGGCAGATACCCTGGAGGAGGGCATGGTAACCCACTCTAGTATTCTTGCTTGGAGAATCCCATGGACAGAGGAGCCTGGTGGGGTACAGTCCATGGGGCCGCAAAGAGTCAGACACGACTAAGGCAAGTTAGCACATGACTGTAATACTCTCTATGCACCCTCATTGCCAAACCTGAATAAACTGGCCATCTATTTCAAATATATGCCATGAGAATTAAGTTCAAAGAAATAAAAGAAAAACAGTAGAAACAAATATAATAAAGACTAAATCACATTTAAACATCTGTCTAGAAGTCATTTCAACATACATTCAAGGTATTCCCTATCCTCAAAGCACAAAGTTGAATACAAGCTTATATACGACAGGATGGAGAGGAGAGGGCAGACTAGGTTCACGCAATAGAGGCGGGGGAGGGGGGGTGGGGGTGGGGGTAACTGCTGATGGATCCAGGTATCCATTTTTCTACTTCTAAATAGTGAAGACGTAGAAGCTAAACAAAAGTGGTAGAAATAAGCTTACTTACAAAACCGAAACAGACTCAGAGACTTAGAGAACCGGGTTTATGGTTGCTGTGGGGTGGGAAGGGATGGGGTGGAGGGATAGTTAGGGAGTTAGGGATGGACATGCAGACACTGCTATATTTAAAATGGATAATCAACAAGAACCTACTATACAGCACAGGTAACTCAGCTCAGTGCTACGTGCTGGATGGCAGAGGAGTGTGGGGGAGAATGGATACATGAATATGTATAGTTGAATCCCTTCACTGTTCACCATCACAACAGTGTTTATTAATCGGCAATACTCCAGTGCAAAAATAAAAGGTTTAAAAAAAATAAATAGCGAAGAGTGTGACTTGGGAAACAGGGAGGAAAAGAAATGCTTGAATGTCCTTGGGTGTGTACCTACAAGGTAGGTTGCCAAGGGTTTGGTTTTTCTGTATGCAAGTCTCAATAGATAGACAATAGACAGATAGGAAGATAAATATAGAAAATGTATTTTACTGTAAGAGTATCATTACATTTAACACTAAATTATTTTTAGAAACCAGATTGTCAATAAATTCCTCAATTTATTTCAACTACCCATCTCATTTTCTAGGCTGCCTTGAGAAACCTGCTTCTCTGTAACCATAAACAGCTGCATCTAAATGATTTCCTGCACTCATCATGTTAAAAAAGTGTTCAAATCATACATGACTATATCTATAACATTAAAAATTCATATTAATTTGATCTTTAACTAATTCGATTAATAGTAGAAGAGCATGTATGGTTGTCCATGATCCTTTTTACATTCTTTAAATTTCCCTCAGGAAAAAAAGGAATAGTAGGCTGAGTCTGAATTTATTATTTTTTATTACATTGTTCATTTCCAATGCCTTAAATGAGAATTTAGATGTGCTTCAAAATACAAAGAATGTGGGGTATTTTTCAAATATAAATTTCCTCCCAATATGCTATGTAGTGAACAGAAGTATTTTCTATACAACAGTGAACAAAATCTTTATGTTCTGAAATAGAAAACATAGTTCATGGTTCTACTGTCTGAAAAAGATCACAGTCAGTTGACTGTGTAACATCTCGATTATTAGTTCTTGCCCTATATCTGTCAGGGGTCTAGTTCCAAGGTTGTAAATGTCTACCTCTTGAGGACTGTGGCACTGAATGGAGGTTTTACATGAAGTTTCTCTGAATCAATAAAACATCAGTATTTAAAACTGACTAAGAGAACCACAAGGTTTTATTGATGTTATTAGCAGTCAAAGCATTTAATGATGACCTATTTATAAGGTGCTGTGTTAAGTATTACACAATTATTAAAACTGGTGATCTTTATTCTCATCCATGTTCATTCCACAAATCCAGACCCAAATACTCAATTTACTATGAAGACTTTGGGAGTCACCTGTGCTGTGGCAGTGAATTTCAGGAAGCGCTGTGGGAAGATGGGAGCCGGCATTACTATCAAGGAGGTAGTACAGAAATCGTGTTGGCATATGACATGGCAGTGGTGCAGGGAGAGAAAGAATTCACTGGAGCTGAAGAAAGCAAAGGGTGCAAACTCAAGCAGCCTTCGACATCAATTTTCACATAGTGGATAGAGAAAAGTAAATGGGTCAGAGGTGAGGCTCAGATTTTGTCATAAACAAATTTCGGTCTTCTGGACTTTGGGTGAAAAAGAAAAAAAAATAGCCTTCACCATTTTAATCCACTAATGCATTGGGGATTATTTGTTATTTCAGCAGAATAAAGACTTCTGTAACTGATCAAGCTATAAGAATTACATATAAACATATAGAAGGTATATATATATATTCTCACACACCCTTTCACCCATGATTGTTCCTAAGCAACTGCCGCAGACAGTGCTGGAAAACAACGACATGGCTACTGAACTGCTAAGCTAGGCTATACAGGGAAGGGAAGACAGCTTTGGAAAACCAAGGGGCAGTTGAAATCCCTTCCCTGGTGGAAAAGCGTCAAGTCCCAGAGGGCTGAGGAGTGGCTGAAAGTAGGCAGACAGTCCTTTGGTTCTGGAGACAATTTATCAATAAAAGCTGTTTCCTCTGGTGAGTGGAAAAGCAAAACAAATTTGCTAGGTTTCTAGCTGTATATGAATAGTGAAAGTGTTAGTCACTCAGTCGTGTCCAAGTCCTTGTGACCGCATGGACTGCATCCCACCAGGATCCTCTGTCCGTGAAGTTCTCTAGGTAACAATACTGGAGCGGGTTGCCATTTCCTTTTCCAGGGGATCTTCCCAACCCCAGGATCGAACCCTGGACCTCCTGAATTGCAGGTGGATTCTTTACCATTTGAGCCACCAGTATAAGGCACAGATGTGCTTAGTCAGTCAGTCATGTCTGATTCTTTGCAACCCTATTGACTGTAGCCAGCCAAGCTCCACTGTCCATGGGGATTCTCCAGGCAAGAACACCTCTAGGGGATCTTCCCAATGCAGGGATCATTCCCAGGTGTCCTGCACTGCAGGCAGATTCTTTACCATCTGAGCCAGCAGGCAAGATCATAAGGCTAGATAAATCACCTTATATGCAAGTTAGTGCATGAATTGTGTGTAAGCCTACATACATATTCAGAATACGTATATGTATCACATATTTACAATGTGTGTTTATCATATGGGGGATATGTTATATGTACACATGGTATTATTATTATGAACTGTGGCTGCCTCAAGGTAGGTAGGCAGCTGGCTTGGCCTATCCAGTCCTACGGGCATGTCTGAGGCTCTGCCCACTGGTCAGACATCTCTCCAGCATCAAAGCTGGCCTGGCTATACAGATTTATAGTTTTGGTCTTCTTAGGAAACTGCTAATTTCACTGTATGTAGGTGTAATTTTTCCCTGCGAATTCATTAAGTGTTTGCTCTGTACATGTGGAAAGATCTTTATGAATAAAGTTGATTCCACTCTAAAAATCTTCTCCCTTCTGGCCTTTCTTTGGTGTGTTCTCCACTTCTTACTAGGGTCCTGACCCCATCAAGATGAGGGCTTCCTTCTGTCAAGGCTCCTATGTCACTGAAGTGCATGAGATTACTATAGTGTTTATATAATGTGTTATCTTTGTATAAATATTATATCAATTATATAAATGTTATATTGACATGTACACACTCGCTGTATTTTAAATGGATAACCAACAAGGACCTAGTATACAGCACAGGGAACTCTGCTCAGTACTCTGTAATAACCTAAGTGAAGTGAAGTCACTCAGTCGTGTCCGACTCTTTGCGAACCATGGACTGTAGCCCACCAAACTCCTCCATCCATGGGATTCTCCAGGCAAGAATACTGGAGTGGATTGCCATTTCCTTCTCCAGGTAATTTGAAAAAGAATTCTGAATAAGTGAATTACTTTGCTGTACACCTGAAACTAATGCAACATCGTTAATCAACTATACTCCAATGTAAAATACAAACTAAAAAGAAAGTTATGTGTTTTCCTAAAAAATAAATAATAAGAATCTGAAAAAACACTGACACAAATGTGATTGTGAAGGTCAGTTTGTCCTCCATATAAACCATGATGTCACTCTAGTCCATGTGAGATGATGACAGAGCTAATCTCTGTGTGTTTTTCCAGAAAGGTGAAGTTAATAGGATCCCTTTTGATTTACGCGTAGAGGTGCCTTGTGGATCCAGAGAGAGACCAGAGTTAGAAATGCCACTGTGTCCACTTCCAGACTGAAAGCAGTGGCTTCGATGCCCACCTTTGACCTGGATAAGAAATTACAACCAGGATCTTCCTTGCATTTTACATCTATGAAAAAACTGTCAGGGGTAAACTATTTTTTTTGGCTCTCATTTGCAAATGATATATGATATTCTAACATTGCCCAAACTGGATCTTTCTGAAAGCTAATAATATAATCTTCAGGATTACTGATAGCCAGTGAAATTAGGCTGGAAAAGGAAAGGTTTTTGTTTCCGATTTTAAAAAAAAGGAATGGAGAAATGTAGCAGGCTGACGGTGTCACTGCCTGGAGCTCTACTGTCATGAGGACGTCCTTCACTGACCTTCTCTTTCTACATGACGTGTGGCAAGCTCCCCCATCATCCTGGCCCCCTTGCTGGTGAGGGCAGGGACCCTCATTTCACATTTTCAATTGGCAACATGATTTTCCTTTAGGGCTTTTGCCTATTATTCTTCTGGCTTATTTACAGCTGGCACTGGTGCTAAAATATGTTATGGTTGGAAACGTAAAAGGTAGTCTGTCCCCTCTCTTGGCAGTTTGATAAAATGAGTTCAATTTTCTTACTGGTTCCTGTCTCTAGAGACAGGCAGAATAATTGGTACCCGAAGACCAGTCCAGTCAGGCTTACACTTAAAAAATGAGAATAAATGGTGACAGAAAACGTATTCACTGTGCAGATATAAAATGTTGGAACACTTCATTTTATCATCTCATGTAATGAAGATTTGGAAATGTAACATACTTTTTCATATTAGATGATGAAAAAAAAAGAATAATTTGTATTCACACAACTAACAGTAACATATACTAAAGATTTGTGTGGATTTTTCCTAAGATGGCAGAATTTCAAGACAGACAAGTAAAAAGAATCCCATATGGTGCTGACCGTGGCAGGTTGTATTCCTAAGTTATCATTTAGAAGATAAGTTATGTGGGTCTCGTGGGAGCATTGCCCCCTTTAGCCACATATATGTGAATGGTTATTATGGTGTGGTTTTGTCAAGGGAACTTAGCAACGAGATAAAGTAACAGCTGTATATTTTGCCGAGAAGTTTGCTTAGGAAGGCAGTTGCCATGGGAACGCTTGGCAATAGCCATTTGATTTTGGGCCTTATGAAAGTGATGAGTTTACTTTGTCTAGATTATTTTCCTTGCACTGGCAACTTCTGGAGGAAGAAAAAAGATGACTAAATAGTCTATTCCAGACATTTGCATATTAAAAAAACAATCCTCTTCATGTTTGAATAGATGGAGAGAAGACATTATTGACAGACTTCTTCACCAGTGAATCAGGTACTCATGCCAACAAATACATATTGTGTACATTCACTGTATTTCAAAAGAGCTCAGACTGCCTCAGCTATGCATTGCAGCCCCGCTTCACACAGATGGGTCGCATTCAATTATAAGTCTTCAGAAATGTGCCTAAAATAGTTGCAGCTGGGAGATATGTGTATATATGTATGTATGTATGTATATATATGTATATAATCTTATGAATGAGCAAAAATGAAGTGAACTATACTTCATGGAGAAGTCTCTCAATGGAAAATCTGGTAAACAGGCTCTTGGGAAAAAAAGAAAAAAAAAAACAACAGGAAACAGATGCTGACTGATAAGAATTTGCTTATTTTAACCGGGAGACACCGCCTGTTTACATATTGTGTACACTCACTGTATTTCAAAAGAGCTCAGACTCCCTCAGCTATGCGCTGCAGCCCAGCTTCATGAGGATGGGTCACATTCAATTATAAGTCTCCAGAAATGTGCCTAAAATAGCGTGAATGGGGCTCCAAGGAGGATTTGGTGAGCCGTTTTTCTCTCTGCAGGTGGGAGGGCTTCAGGGAACAGAAATAAATGGATCAAGAGATGAATGGATCACTTCACCTTTGAGACATGCAGCACGCATTTCAAATGTAGGAATTCAAGATGGCCTGGAGCCCTGGGCACCTACAGAGCTTGAATTTACTGCACAGTTCTGGGATGTCTGCCTTCCAA
Source organism: Capricornis sumatraensis (assembly GCF_032405125.1). Classification (NCBI taxonomy): domain Eukaryota; kingdom Metazoa; phylum Chordata; class Mammalia; order Artiodactyla; family Bovidae; genus Capricornis; species Capricornis sumatraensis. The sequence goes on from NC_091083.1 coordinate 47,197,285, forward strand.
GCCAAGGTTGCACATCACCAAACAAGAAGCAAGTTCATACCCCTTCCTTAGCTCCCTCCTTCCCCTGGGCCTCCACACCAGGCCTTACTGAGAAAACTGATTTATTCTGCACTTGACAAAGCTGGAACATGTCTGACACATATTGGGATTACCATGCGTTGAGGGACAGATCATCTTCCACCCAAGACAGTCCTTTCGGTCAAGGTAATCTCAGAAAGGTTGTGGAAGGGCAAAGGGAGGAGAAGCAGATGCTTTTTTAAGTCTAAGGACCAAGAAACTTCGGCTTCTGACCTTTAGTTATTTTAGCACGATCTACCTTCCACGATGCCTTCCCTGGTGACTCAGATGGTGAAGAATCTGCCTGCAATGCAGGAGACCTGGGTTCGATCCCTGGGTTGGGAAGAGGAGGGCATGGCAGCCCATTCCAGTATTCTTGCCTAGTGAATCCCCATGGACAGAGGAGCTTGGCGGGCTACAGTCCATGGGATTGCAAGAGTCAGACACAACATCGCAGCTAAACCACCACCACCCCCACCAAGTCAACAGTGGCTCTTGGCGGGGTGGAGAATCTGGGGAACTCCCTTAACTCATTTGGGGAAGTTGACTCCTGATGTTCTTCAGGCGGCTCTGGCAGGGGAAGGTGGTTTCACAGGAACAAGCACCCTATTTTGCCGGGTGTGTTAGCCTGATGGTGCTCTGCTTCTGGCCTGTCTCTGAGGAGCTATGACCGAGCTAGCCGAGGAGATGAGAATGGGACTTTCAGAATAATTATGATGGTGAACATTTATTTCACATGCATTACGTGTCCGACACTGTGAGACTGAAGCATTTCTTCCCTGTATCTTCGAAATGACTCAGAGACGTCAGGGCTACTATTGTGTCCACTTTAGAGGTGGGGTGGCTGTGCAGCTTGCCCAGTTCTCCAGGCGGATTCTTTCAGCACTGGGGTTGGGGCAAGCTGTCTGACTCTAGAGGCTGAGCCCTGAGCCCCTTCCTACACTCAGGCTGCCCTCACCTCCCGTGTCTTGGAGGTCAGCAGCACCATCCCCCACCTCCTCCAGCCTCTGTGGACAGCAAGAGGCTCCTGGAGCTTGTCACCAGCAGCTCTCCAATCCACATTTCCCCCCACACTTCTCATTTAATTTTAGCATAGATCTGGAGTCTACTCAGCTGTTTGGAAATGTCTTGGAAGTCCCAATGCACCCATGACACTGATTAATTTGACTGTTGACAACCTCATTTTAAATTGTTCCCAGGACTTCCCTAATGGTCCAATGGTTAAGAATCCACCTTCCAGTGTAGGAAATGTAGGCTCCATCCCTGGTCTGGGAACTAAGATCCCATATGCCTCGGGGCAACTAAGCCCGTGTGATGCAACTGCAGAGTCTGAGTGCCGAACTAAGACTAGATGCAGTCAACTATAAATAAATAATTGTTCCCATCTGAGTCTAACGAGGGCCACATAAATATAGAGCTTACAACAAGGTAATCACAGAATTTAGAATTTGACCAGAGTCCCCTTAGTTTCAGAAAGTTTTAGCAAAAATCAGTAGCATTATTCTAAAGACGTTCTTTTTTTCTGATTTATTTTATTATCTTGTTATCACCTTACCTCCCCACTTCACTGAGTATATTAAAAAAGGCAAAGGGAATTGGTGGCAGATTTAGTAGGATCTCCGAGCCAAGGAGGAGAGTGCATTGAAGCATGGATGCCAAAAGCGGTATCCACTCGTGATGGCGTGCACACCCAGAAAAGGCATGGGATGAACTGGGAGATTAGGACCGACATATATACACTATCATGTGAAGAGAGATAGCCAGTGGAATCTGCTGTATAGCGCAGGGAGCTCGCTCGGCGCTCTGTGATGACCTAGATGGGTGGGAGGGGGTGGGAAGGGAGGTCTAGACCTCCTCTGCTCTGAACGTGCTTTCTAACACAGTGGAGAAGAGTTCCTATAAACACTCCAAAGGCATTTTCTTGTGGAAAACATGGTATGCACTTCAAAAACATCACCTGTAATTGAGCGAGTCATCCTTGTGCAAGGTTCTTTTAGAAATAAAGCCAGGCTTCCTTCATGAGGGGGCAGCTGAACTCTGGAATGAGTTACAAAGACTGTTGGGAGGGTACATGCTAGAATTATAAGAAGCTAAGATCTCTCACCCTGCCTGTCAAACCCAGACCAGGTACGACATTTATTATTTTCTAAGTCTCCCAGTACACGATTATCTTTCTTCCTTATCCTGATATACATACATATGTGTGTGTATATATAAATACACATAGAAAAGTTTGATCCAGATGTTGAGATACTGTTTTTTGTTGGGATGGACAGGAATGGAAAAACAAAATCGATTCTGCTTCATCGTATGAATTTCTGGGTCACCAAATCCAACATTTGATCTCTTGAAGATTTTTGGCGGTGGTACCATATATATAATCAAATAAGCACTGATATTAACTTTGGCTTTGGAGCAAAGTGGAACTGGAGATGTCCCCTTAGGAATCTAGTTCTAACACAAATAGAGGTTTGGGAATGTTATTAAACTGGTATGTTAATCAATCAGACATGTTTCCATGATCATTGTTGTTGTTTACCAGCATAATTAGAATGATCAGCTGCTGGATTATTTGCCCATTTCCCTCCTCCAGTCCTCTTACTGAGAACTGACCCTTCTGCAAACCCATGTGGTCACTTGGGTGACTCCCAGCATCTACAATGGTCTTGTATTTTGGCTGCAATGAACTGATTTAGGTTTGGCTAATCGCAGCTCATTCCCAAGGACTTTAGTACTGAGACTAAGAGACCCATGCAGTTTCTTCCCCAAGACCATCCTTACCATTTTGGAAACTTGACAGCCTTGGCATCACCATGTGAACAGGAGACAGAGGAAGCCAGCTGCAGAGGGGAGTGAGGCAAACATAAAGAGGATGTCTTCAGATTCCTATCGGCTCTCTGAACTCACTCAAAGCATCTACTCTTTGGGTGTCCTTTCTTTCTTCTCCAAGTGTTTCATTCTGAAAATAAATATATATATTTAAGAAACCTTGTAAGTAAAATACAAAAGGGTTCTGTGCATAAAGAATTATCATAGAATTGTGAGTGCAAATGACCATTAGAATAATCAGTAAGTAACACCACGTTTTAAATTATCCTCAGAAGACTCGTGTCTGCCACAATGAACGGCGCAAATGTTCAGGAAAGCAAATTTATAAGCGACTAAAACATCTAAATAGCTTCAAAGCAATTCAAAACGTGATAAACGTGACGTAAATACATGAACATGGGAGGAGAAGCTGGAAAAGATTCAAGGAATGTATTCTCTCAAAGCACTAACAGCTTTAGAGAATTGGGTAACACATTTCTGATGGGCCAGACAACATCTTCATCAAATAATTTTTGTTGTCTAATAGTGACTGTGAATTAGCATTTGGTGGTAGATGAGAAGGAATACAAATATTTGTGATGAAAGGTTTTATCATGTTTACCGCAAGCTATAGAAAATTTCTTACTTACTATAATCTGAATCACCTATTTTAAGCATAATTTTCCTTTTATCTAGGACAGACTATAGCATTCCTCTGATGCTCACAATACTTCTAAGTGTATTAATATTCTTTTTGGTATCTCTCTCCCAAGGTTTAATCTGAGCTTTGCATGTTAAAGCTTTCACACAAGATGTTTTCAAAAGGAAAAAGAATTACACAGATATTACATCAAGATTTCTGTTAAATAAATTCTAACAGAATAATCTTTATATCATCATTCAACATGGAACAAATATCTAATAAATGCCTTTCCTTTATCAGACAGCTCTGACCTAGTGCATCAGACTTTAAAATATACAAAGTCAAAATAAAGGTATGGAATAATACATATAATTTTGTGTTCATTGCCTGGGAATGAAATAAATCACCTTCCCCTTTAAAATTAAAATTTTAGATACACACAAGTTTCCACTGTTTTTGCAAATCTTTTTGTTTTTTCCAATAAAATAACTGTATTTTACCTTCTTTTTATCTCAATAATTTGTAACTTGGAAATAAATGTAAGTGTATTTGCAGGACTACAACAGAGAATCTTTTTTTTTCCCCCCTGAACCATTTGGAGATAAATTGCCAACATGATTTCACATCCTGTGAAAATACTTCAGTGTTTCTTACAAAGAAGGACATTCTCCTTCATAACCCAAATAAGTCAAAATCAGGAAACTGACATTACACATTATCACCATCTAATTTAGAGACCCATCCAAGTTTTGCCAACAGTTCCAATATCCCTTGGGAAACTAGAAGATCCTACTCAGATGACGTGCTGCATTAAACTTCCCTGTCTCTTTAGCTTCCTTCCATCTGAAAGAGTTCTCAAACTGCCCTTGTCTTTCATGAACTTGAGACTTCTGAAGATTACAGGATGATTGTTTTCATAAATTTCCTTGAATTACAACTCTAATGGCATCATGAAGAAAAGTTACCTATTCCCTCACTGTTTCCAAAATGAAAATATTTAACAATTTTAGATTAAAATATTTAAATATGATCTCAATTGTCTACCAAATGAGAAAACTCACATGTGGACACACAATTGTTGTTGTTTCGTCACTAAGTTGTGTCCTACACTTTTGTGACTCCATGGACTGCGGCCCGCCATGCTCCTCTGTCCATTGGATTTCTCAGGCAAGAATACTGGAGTGGGTTGGAACCTGGGTCTCCTGCATTGGCAGGCAGATTCTTTCCCTCTGAGCCACCAGGGAAGTTCCAACAGACACTGGTTAATGAGCCATCATTCCTCTTGGTTCTCTAGAGTACACCACTGGGTCCCCTCCCCTAGGTTACCTCTATCCAGCTAAAAGACATGGAACAGAATGGGCATCTCACTGCCTTTATTTTAAATTATAGACCAAATCTGCAAAGAGGTCATTTCATTTGAATCACACAGAGTAAAGGTCGTGGATTAAAGAGAATTTTCAGTTTAGTATTTTACTTGGCTCTTAACAAATTAACGGCTGGAAAGGGAAAAAGCATTATTCTGTCTCTTCAGTCTAAATGGAATGTTAGGAATTCCTAACTATACCTTTGGGTCTATCTAAACACAGCAATAATAATTACTTAGTCATCTAACCAGTCCATTCAGTTAGACAACTTGCTTAACATTTTTTCCTTCTCCTGATAGGATGGGATAATTGCCTGTATTACTTCCATTCACTGTAGCAGCATTATCATGACCTTCCCTGCAGAAGTTAATAAACCTGCACCTGCAATTATTTTCTTTTTCTTTGTCTTGTTTTGCTTTGGGGGTTACGGATATTTGCACATTTTGTATGTCACCAAGGAGCCAAACGATGAACTGTATCATTTTCATTTTCTAACCCATGAGTTTAGCCAGTGTATGTAACAGAGTATTTCACATACCAAAGCAATTCTGATCATTTTATGGTAGATTTATTGTGGTAGAATTAGTAAATGGCATTACAGTAGAGCAAAACCCTAGTTAGAGAAATCTCTCTGACCTGGGGCACGATGAGGGGGTGTGTCTAGAATTTTGTGGAGGGAGATAAATGGATAGAAGCGCTGTCTGGTATATGTTTAAGTTTTAGGCTTCTTGCTCATTGTTTGAAAATGTTATGCTTACATTGGTAAGAAAAATAATTAAGATAAGGTTTCCTGAAATAGAGAGAGTTTCAAATTCTCTTCCACAGTCATGATATAACTCCTGAAATCTGTGTTATGTTTCAGGTTAATTTAGATTTGTGATGTCCAGGGAAGAGTTTGGTGGCCATCTACAAAGCTTCAGTTTAAAGGGAAGACTTGATCGGAGACACGCAATTACCCAGGAGGAGCGTTCTCCAGGCTCCGCGGCTGTGACAAGGAAGGGGTGTGACCCTTTCACTGCTGATTTCTGGGTAAGGACTAGACTGTTAATTCTTATTTTAACTTAACAGTTTTGCAAGAAATTCTCTTTCCTATTTCTTAATTTTATACCACTGTGGGCATATGTAAGCAAAGAAAACAATGGTATGAAATTAATTGCTGGATTGAAATCATCATACAGGAAAGAAAGAGTTGATCTTTTGCTGAATAAGAGAGAAACTGTAGAACTGAGATTCTGGGAGATATTGAGTAGTAGTTCTAAATAGATGCAATACATTTTGAGGGAAAAAGAATGAGAAAACATAACCTGAGGCTATCAATGCCTGTTAAGAAGTGGATCAAAGGAAATAAATGATTATAGCCTTAAAAGTAAATTTCTACCTGCATAATGAAAATAGTAAATATCATACTTCACAGGGTAAACAGATGAGTAGTTGAATAGTAATTTACCTCACCACAGCCAGGATCTTAGTGGCTGGCAATTAGTATTATAAACAGGAAAGGGGATCATAATCTAACAAATCTGGGATCTGGCCAAGAAGAAAAGTGATCATAAAGAAGGCACTCTAACTGAAAAATTTATCTTCAACAATAAGCAGCAATGTTGCATAAGTCCTTAGTAGTTGTGTGCAATCAAAAAGGCATGAATAACTTTTCATTTATAAAGGGGGAAAGGTAGTTAGTTTAATATTTTATCCATAAACAGCATTCTCTCAGAATACGCTGTGTTCTGCTTACTAATGGAGAGGGCAAAGAAATACCTGCAAATATAAGGTTTGAAAAGAGAAGACAGTTTTCTGCCCCTCCAAGCAGATGTTTACTTCTCTTTGGTGGAGCTCTTGTAGTCACTGTTTAAACACCTCTGGTAGCAAGAAATGCACATCCATCAGTAGATGAAGTATTCCTTCCATTTCCTAAGAGATATATTTTTAAAAACCCAAAACACTAATTCAAAAAGAGACGTGCACCCCAGCATTCACTGCAGCATTATTCGCCAATAGCCAAGATATGGAAGCAACTTAATGGATGAAAGGATGAAGAAGCTGTGATGGGCACATGTATGTGCGTGCACACACATACACACACACACACGTAAGCAAATAACTTCTTAATGCTTTCTCTGCAGAGAAGTGAAATAAGTTAGCAAAGCAATTGAACATATTACTAAAGCAAAAAAGGGGGCTTAAAATACCCCCGTGTGTGAGTCGAAGGTATACATTTTCTGCTTGATTGTACAGATAATCACCCCGTTTCTGGGCTCTGCTTTGTTAGCAGAGACAGTTCCTGAAGTTGATGTGCTTTGTGCTCATGCATCGAAGTAGCGAATGTTGCCCTTGGAGACACATTCCCACTGCTCCTGTAGTCAATTCTTTGCCTGTGAAACTGCCTCAGGAGCGCCAGGACTGTGCTGTCTACACCATCTGCAACCACTGGCCCTGCTTCCAGCTGAGTCCGCTTGGTTCTTCATCTCCTCTAACTGGTGAAGCTGAGTCTCAGCCAGTGTTGCTTTGGATGGACTAAAAGGAGGTTTGGTCTGTCCTCTGTGTACACAGGAAGCCTGGACCTCAGCCAAGGGTGTGTCCCCTGTGCCCAGTGTGATCATTTGTCACTTTTGCCCTGCGGGATTGCATGACTGTGCAGCCCAGCTCTGGGCATCCCTCTCCTCAGGGACTACATTGCCATGGGGCATCAGATTCTCTGAAATGCTTTGATCTTTCAGAATCCATGGCATGACCCTATCTGGAAAGCCACGATGCTCAGACTAGTACAAAAGGAGACCCAGCAGAATGGTGAACTGTCGAGAAGGATACTGTCCTTATCTCGGATGTCCTGTCAGCATCCAAGTGAGGAGATGCAGTGTCTGTGGGCCTGCCTCCAAGCAGCACAGTGGCTTCAGGCCCGTCTTTTCTCTTCGTCCCTCATGTGTCTCTTTAAGATGAAAGTGAAAGAAAGGGAAGTCGCTCAGTCATGTCTGACTCTTTGTGACCCCATGGACTGTAGCCTACCAGGCTCCTCAATCCATGGGATTTTTCCAGGCGAGAACACTGGTGTGGGTTGCCGTGCTCTCCTCCAGAGGATCTTCTTGACCCAGGGATCAAACCTAAGTCTCCCACATTGTAGGCAGACGCTTTACCATCTGAGCCACCAGGGAAGTCTTTAAAATGGGACAGAGTTAATGTCTATCTCAGAGGGAGGGTTTGATGGCCAAAGAGGCATTAAATGTAATGCCATTCAGAACAGTGACTGGTTAAAATAATAAGTCCTCTATTAACATTCTTTAATAGCAGAGAAGCTCTTTTCTTGTTGTTTTTTTCATATGATGCTATTCTAGAAAGACTTCATTTAAACTGATTCCCAATAGACATCTTTCAACTAAAAAGAGTAAGGCATTAAGAAATCGAATTTTTAAGTCTCTTGACATCCAGTCACATAGGTGCTTTTAGTCCTGTTTCTACATAAAGCAATTAAAGAATACGCAGCTTATGAGAGATACTATGCACTGTGCGTGCATGCTCAGTTGCTTCAGTCATGTTCAGCTCTTTGGGACCCCATGGACTTTTACCCCACCAAGTTCCTCTCCCCATGGGATTCTCCAGGCAAGAATACTGTAGTGGGTTGCCATGCCCTCTTCCAGGGGATCTTTCTGACCCAGGGATTAAACCCACATCTCCCACCACTCCTGCATTGCAGGCGAATTCTTTATCACTGAGCCACCTGGGAAGCCCGTGGGGGCACTCTATAAGGTTACACTGCACAAAAGGTCTCATAATTCTCCGGTTCCTGAGGGGGGAAACTCAGAAGTTCTAATGCATACTTGTCAAAATTAAATTAAAAGAATGTTACTTGTTATCCATTTTACTGTGAGAAACATTAAATTTGGCACATTTTAATTAAAACTGAATGAAATAAATACAAGTGAAAAGTTCAGCTATCCAAAATAATTGACTTTTGAGTCTTGTGACTTTCACTGGTAGAAATTTGGAGATTTTTTAGTGCATCGGGCAAAGATAGTTCAGAGTCAGATTTACCCTTTACAAAGCCATTAAGAGGCCCCTAAAACATAGGCAGCCCTGGAGGAGGGCATGGCAACCCACTTCAGTAATATTGCCTGAAGAATCCCATGGGTAGAGGAGCCTGGTGGGCTACAGTCCATGGGGTCGCAAAGAGTCAGACATGACCGAAGCAATTTAGCACACACAAAAGCATCGGCAGACTGTCTCATTCAGGACATTACATTCTGTGAAGTCTTCTTTTGGAATGCTGAGGTTTGAGCTGATGAAAGAAGGAAAGAGAAATTTTGCATGTGGCTAATTGACCATTCAAGCCATGGTGCCTACAGGATAACACTAAGATTCTGAGTTGTGATTAGAGGTGGCTTTGAAACCTAAGGGGTTTTTTCCTGTCAGCAGGATAAACCTTATTCTACCTTCTGAATACTTCATACAATGCAATAGACTTGTTTGTTACAGGCAGCATTAACAGAGATGCTATAATACGACTTTGGAATCAAGGCCATAAGATTCTACATTCTGAGTATATATTAAATGCTCATAGGATGGATTCTTTTTTCCCTCACAATCCCATGCATATTGCATTCTATTTATCCATGAAATGTAGACAAATACATTTCTAAGTAAGTTTGTTTCAAATTTGTTATTTGAGTTTCAATCTGCTGAGTTTACTCTGTTGCTCTTTATTTAACAATAGTGTGAGCTACATTTTCAATCGTGTGATGACTTCACAGACAATGGACTGTACTTAGATTTCAGAGCTAATCTTGCAGTTACTGCCATTTCATGATTTCACATTATGCTTTGATGAGACCCACATGATTTGGATCTAGGGACATGTCTCTTGCCTGTTGTGACTCTTTGGACAATATCATGTTTTATTTGCCAGCATCCATTTGTGGCAAATTTGTGCCAGCTCAGCTTCCCGGGGACAGGTGGCTGATTGAAGTGGCAATTAGCTGATGGCTCTGCTGGTAGAGGTTGTGCACAGAAATTTTATGACATTCTAATGCAGACACCAAGGCTGTGTGCCAAGGGCAGTCTGACTGAAAACTCTGAAGATCTACAAACAAGCTTTCCAAAACTCTGGCACTTACAAATGCATGCATGCTAAGTCACTTCAGTCGTGTCCAACTCTTTGTGACCCTATGGACTGTAGCCTGCCAGGCTCCTCTGGTCACCAGGATTCCCCTGGCAAGAATAGTGGAGTGGGTTGCCATGCCCTCCTCCAGGTGACCTTCCCAGCCCAGGGATCGAACTCGTGTTTCTCACATCTCCTGCATTGGCAAGCAGGTTCTTTAACACTAGTACTACCTGGGAATCCCCCCCAAATATGCAGACTAATAGAAAAATACCAAGATTAAAAGTTTAAAAGTGTATATTCTTAGTGGGTTTGCTAATGTCAATGCATGTTATTCTCAGCATCTTTTCTTATGAACTATTTTTGTGGCTACAGTCCATTAAAAATTTTTGCTCTATATATCTAACAATTTTAAATTCTATATATCTATATACAATTCCATATCCCTGTCCCCTGCCACCCCACCAAAAAACCTGTGATAATATTAAGAACAAATGTAACTATATTACTGAGAAAAGAGTTATAAACAATTGATCAAAGTTTATGCAGTCATTATTCATTTTTTCAAATGTTTAAATCAACTTTTTTGACATATACTTTAAAAAGCACACAATGTACCCAATAGCAGAGTACATCATGAGAAACGCTGGGCTGGAAGAAGCACAAGCTGGAATCAAGATTGCCGGGAGAAATAGCAATAACCTCAGATATGCATATCACACCACCCTTATGACAGAAAGCTAAGAAATAAAGAGCCTCTTGATGAAAGTGAAAGAGGAGAATGAAAGATCATGGCATCTGGTCCCATCACTTCATGGAAAATAGATGGGGAAACAGTGGCTGACTTTATTTTTCTGGGCTCCAAAATCACTGCAGATGGTGATTGCAGCCATGAAATTAAAAAAATGCTTACTTCTTGGAAGGAAAGTTATGACCAACCTAGACAGCATATTAAAAAAACAGAGACATTACTTTGTCAACAAAGGTCTGTCTAGTCAAGGCTGTGGTTTTTCCAGTAGTCATGTGTGGATGTGAGAGTTGAACTACAAAGAAAGGTGAGCGCTGAAGAATTGATCCTTTTGAACTGTGGTGTTGGAGAAGACTCTTGAGAGTCCCTTGAACTGCAAGGAGATCCAACAAGTCCATCCTAAAGGAGATCAGTCCCTGGTGTTCATTGGGAGAACTGATGTTGAAGCTGAAACTCCAATACTTTGGCCACCTGATGCAGAAGAGCTTACTCATTGGAAAAGACCCTGATGCTGGGAAAGACTGAGGGCAGGAGGAGAAGGGGATGACAGAGGATGAGATGCTAGGGTGGCATCATTGACTCAATGGACATGAGTTTGGGTAAACTCTGGGAGTTGGTGATGGACAGGGAGGCCTGGCGTGCTGCAGTTCATGGGTATACAAAGAGTCAGACATGACTGAGCAACTGAACTGACTGAAGGGTAGAATTCAGTGAGTATATTTTCTTTCTTTCTTTCTTTATTTTAAAACTGTTTTCTAGAGCAGTTTAAGCAGAGAAATCATACAGAAAATAAAATGAGTCCACATAAAATCTCCCCGTCCCCTGACAAATTCCCTGTGATTACTGACATATTAGTGCAATGTGTTTGCTAAAACTGAAGAACCAACACATACTTTTCATTGACTAAAGTCCATAAATAATTAGGTTCACTTTTTGTGGTGTAGAGTTGTAGGGGTCTTGACAAATACCATATATGCACATTTAGAGTATCCTGCTGCTGCCAAGTCGCTTCAGTCATGTCCGACTCTGTGCAACCCTATAGACGGCAGCCCACCAGGCTCCCCCGTCCCTGGGATTCTCCAGGCAAGAACACTGGAGTGGGTTGTCACTCCCTTCTCCAATGCACAAAAGTGAAAAGTGAAAGTGAAGTCTCTCAGTCGTGTCCGACTCTTTGTGATCCCATAGACTACAGCCCACCGCGCTCCTCCGTCCGTGGGATTTTCCAGGCAAGAGTACTGGAGTGGGTGGCCATTGCCTTTTACAGGATAGATTTACCCCCCCTAAGCTCTCCCCACTCTCAGTCTATTCATCGCTCCTTACCCCGACCCCTGACAACCACTGATCTTCATGGTTATGCCTTTCCAAATCGTCATATACTTAGAATCCTACCACATACAGATTTTCACCCTGGATTCTTTGGCTAGCAATGTGGATTTAAGGTTTTTTTTGTTTCTTCTCAAGGTTTGATATTATTCCTGGAGAATATTTTATTACTGGATAATATTCCATTGCATAGAGGTACCACACTTTGTTTATGCAACTGCCTATTCAAGAACATCTTATTTGCTTTCAATTTCCTGTTAATTATAAAGCTGTTATAAATGAATAAGAATGTTTTCAATTCCATTTATTTCTGCTGTAGTTTCTTTGTTTTCTTCTGTTTGCATTGTATTTGACTTGCTCTTCTATTTTGTTTTCCTGAGGTAGAAACTCAGATTAGATTATTGAATTTTAGGTCTTCTCTTCTAATATATGTACTCAGTGCCATAAGTTTCCTCCTAAGCTCTGCTTTTTGCTATATCCTCTATATTTTCATGGTCTGTATTTTCAATTACACTTAATTCAGAACATTTAAGATTTCTCTTGGGATTTCTTCTTTGACTCATGTGCTATTTACCAGTGTGTTTTTTCATCTCCAACAATTTTGGTATTTTTCTAGCTATCTTTTTGTTATTGGTTTCTGGTTTAATTCCCTGTTGGTCTGAGGACATTCTTTGCATAGTTAATATCCTTTTCATTTTTGAAGGTCTGTTTTATAGTCCAGTATCTCGTCTATTTTGGTACATGTTCCATGTGAGTTTTGGGAGAATGCATCATCTGCTATTGTTGAGTGAAGTATTCTAACAATGTTGGTTAGATACAGTTGTTTCATGGTGGTGCTGAATTCAGTGATGTCCTCAGTGATACTCTGCCTGCTGGAGTTGCCAGTTGCTGGCACAGGGGTATTGAGGTCCCCACCTAAGATAATGCATTTTGTCTTTCTTCTTGCAGTCTGATCAGTTTTTGCCTCATGCATTTTGATGTCTCTCAAATGCACATACACATTAATGATTATGCCTTTTTGGAGAACTGACCCCTATATCATCATACCATCTTTATCCCTGATCATTTTCTTTGCTCTGAAATCTGCTTTTCCTGGACATCAATTTCTTTTACCATTCATTCATTCACATATTTATTAAAATAGTTCAGTCTTGGGCACAGAGCCCACAGCCAGACCTCCATCATTGGTCTTTTGATTTGGCCAGGTAAGGCCTCAGGGACTGAATCAAAGGAGAGCTGGATTGGAGATAACTGAAAGTATCTTCCATGTCACATGTTCACCATGGCTTAACTGGAGAATTTTCATGGTGACACTGTAAATGGTCACATCCTCTCCCTTCCCCATGCTTCCAAAGGAATAATATAAGAAGCTGAGAGCAGATCAACCTCCAAAATGTGAGCATATTCTATAAAAAGCAAGAGAAATATGAGAAAAAGTGCCAAATTTACTGTTATATAAATTCCATGCTGTAAGTCGCTTCAGTTGTGTCCGACTCTGTGCGACCCCATAGACGGCAGCCCACCAGGCTCCCCCGTCCCTGGGATTCTCCAGGCAAGAACACTGGAGTGGGGCATCATTTCCTTCTCCAATGCATGAAAGTGAAAAGTGAAAGTGAAGTCGCTCAGTCATGTCCGACCCTCAGCAATCCCATGAACTGCAGCCTACCAAGCTCCTCTTGTCCATGGGATTTGCCAGGCAAGAGTACTGGAGTGGGGTGCCATTGCCTTCTCTGGTAAATTCCATGTCGCAATCTATATTTCAACCAGAAGAAAGCAAACTAAAAATAATATTGCTCTGGCCATTTTGGTCATTGATGGTGTGGGCTTCCCTGGTGACTCAGACAGTAAAGTGCCTGCCTGTATTGTGGGAGAGCCAGGTTCAATCCCTGGGTCGGGAAGGTCCCCTGGAGAAGGAAATGGCAACCCACTCCAGTATTCTTGCCTGGAAAATCCCATGGACAGAGGATCCTGGTAAGCTACAGTTCATGGGGTCAAAAAGAGTAGGACATGACTGAGCGACTTCATTCACTCACTCAGTATGCATATATTAAATATACACAAATAACCTTTTTGAAAGAAATTAGGAGCCACTTTAAAGCCAAGAAAATGACTAGAGAGCCAATGTCAGAATTGGTTTTATTTTTTAACTGAAATAATTATACTTGTCATTAATGCATTGATTCTAAAAATTTGGAGACATCTGAATAATTGCTAATCAATAAGCACTGGATTAGGTAAAATACTTTATATAAGTAAAATTAACCTAAATGGTGGTGTGAGTGGTTCCCTTCTAAAGAAAATGCTAGCCATCCTCAGTTTATGAATGTTAAGGGTTTATATTTGAAGTTGGAGGGCAGCATTGAAAAATTATTAAAAATTTAAATGCATGACCTATAAAGAGATCATTGTTCTTACAATTTATGTTTAATGATTCAAATCAACTGATGGAAACTCAACTGGAGTATTCACAGGATAATGTACTTAATGAGAAAAATGAATTATATTATTTGGTCATCCTGATATCATCATGAAAAAATAGCTCACTTTTGTTTAAGACCTTTAACACCTCCTTGAAGGATACTGAGAACTCTGTTCACCTCTCTACAGGAAGCCACCTGGTGACAAGATCTCAGTGCCAGGGATGAAGGTACAGAGGATGGAATTTGCTGGTGTTAATATCAATGACCCTGAAAGTTACCTGGTAGCCAAAAACTTTACATAAATTTGAAATAGGGGCTCATTTTATACTTGTTTGCAAAGAAGGGACCACTCATTTTATCAATGCAAATTTGACTCTAAATTATTAGCAGTTTAACCTGATGAAAGTAAGGCTCAGAAACACCTGGAATTAAGATGACAACTCTCCACGTTGTCATCTGCAGAATAACTATTTGTCCTACCAAGGAATTCATGCACTTCAGCTTTATGAGAGGATTTAATTATTTTCAGCTGTGGAAAAGCTTCTAAGGAGCTTTTTATTAAAAAAAGATTAATATTCAAACTGAAATGCTCACTCTAAAGATTCAAACCACAAAACTTTTAAATTCATGTAATAATGCTGACATCCAAAGAAAATATAACATTATACATATTAAAAGTATAATAAAAGTTGCATGATGAGATGAATCTATTCATAAAATTATAGTGCTCACTTACAATGCCCTCTTTAGGGAGGAAATTTATGTCACAGTATAAATCCCTCAGTCCTGAACCACTGCCCTGAAAGTCTACCAGCAAAAATACATATTTTTGGCTTTGTTAGGTTTTCTTGAAATTCTTTTGTTAGGAAAATGCTCCAGATGACACAGAAACATAAAGGATAGCATGATGAACTGTTCTGTCTGTTCCTCACAAACCACCCCTGGCTGTCGTCTCATGTCTTCCATAAATACTCAGCATACACAGAGAGGCTTCTTTTCTTCCTACAGGAGTTCTAGTCTTCAGGAATTACTTAATAAAATTATTCAGACAGGGATTATTACATATTAGTGGATTAATATCATGAAAAAATAATTTTTAAAATTTTATCTGAAATATACACAGAGTATTACACATTGTTTCCCATATATGTGTATATATATCATATTACATTTCATATATATTATACCCCATATTCTAAGTTCAGTTCAGTCGCTCAGTCATCTCCAACTCTTTGCTCTCCCATGAACTGCAGCACACCAGGCCTCCCTGTCCATTACAAACTCCCAGAGTTTACTCAGACTCATGTCCATTGAGTCAGTGATGCCACCCTACCATCTCATCCTCTGTCATCCCCTTTTCCTCCCACCTTCAATCTTCCCCAGCATCAGGGTCTTTTCCAATGAGTCAGCTCTCCACATCAGGTGGCCAAAGTATTGGAGTTTCAGCTTCAGCATCAGTCCTTCCAATGAATATTCAGGACTGATTTCCTTTAGGATGGACTGATTGGATCTCCTTGCAGTCGAAGGGACTCTCAAGAGTCTTCTCTAACACCACAGTTCAAAAGCATCAGTTCTTTGGTGCTCAGCTTTCTTTGTGGTCCATCTCTCATATCCATACACGACTACTGAAAAAACTGAAGCCTTGACTAGACAGACCTTTGCTGACAAAGTAATGTCTTTGCTTTTTAATATGCTATCTAGGTTGGTCATAACTTTCCTTCCAAGGAGTAAGCGTTTTTTAATTTCATGGCTGCAATCACCATCTGCAGTGATTTTGGAGCCCAGAAAAATAAAGTCAGCCACTGTTTCCACTGTTTCCCCATCTATTTTCCATGAAGTGATGGGACAAGATGCCATAATCTTAGTTTTCTGAATGTTGAGTTTTAAGCCAACCTTTTCACGATTCTCTTTCACTTTCATCAGGAGATTCTTTAGTTCTTCTTCGTTTTCTGCCATAAGGGTGGTGTCATCTGCACATCTGAGCTTATTGCTGTTTCTCCCAGAAATCTTGATTCCAGCTTGTGCTTCATCCAGCCTAGCATTTCGCATGATATAATCTGCATATAAGTTAAATAAGCAGGGTGACAATATACAGCCTTGATGTGCTCCTTTTCCTATTTGGAACCAGTCTGCTCTTCCATGTCCAGTTCTAACTGTTGCTTCTTGACCTGCATACAGATTTCTCAGGATGCAGATCAGGTGGTCTGGGCTTCCCATCTTCCACAGTTTCTTGTGATCCGCAGAATCAAAGCCTTTGGCATAGTCAATAAAGCAGAAATAGATGGTTTTCTGGAACTCTCTTGCTTTTTTGATGATCCATCAGATGTTGGCAGTTTGATCTCTGGTTCCTCTGCCTTTTCTAAACCCAACTTACAATATTACACATTCTTTCCCATGTATGTGTATATATATCATATTACTTTCCGTATATATTACACTCCATAGTCTAAATGATGCTATGATACAGAGCATGATGGTTACAGAACCCCCTTCTCACTCACACACAACAGTTTCCTCTTGTGCCCCCATCTCCATGCCATTATTAAATCCTGTGAATGTTTTGTGTGTCTGTTGATTTTCCCAATGAATCTTTAATCTCTCCTGAGGGTAAGGTTTAGGTTTTATTCATTCTTTTAGGCCACACTTCTGCAATACTTTGCACAAAATGAGCCCTCAATAAACACTTGTTAAACAAATAAACTGGGTGAAAACCAAATATTAATAAAAAATATTTTGATCAGAAAATTGCAATCTTCTTGCCACTTGACATGTACTATGTTTAAATTATCAGCAAGTTTCAACTTCAGGCCAGTTTGTTTAAAGTGAAAAAAATTAAATGAATAAATGGAAAATGCCCCCTGTCCATGGTCACATAATATAAATAGTGGTTATGTACCCAGCAAGTTCTGGGAGTTGGTGATGATCAGGGCAGCCTGGTGTGCTGCAGTCCATGGGGTCGCAAAGAGTCGGACATGACTGAGTGACTGAACTGATACTGATGATGCCCTCTGTGGAACTGATCATGATTTTAAAGAGCTGTAAGAAATTTTTAAATTTAAAAACTGTGAGAGGAAATGTTCACCTAGAGAGTATGGAGGAAGAAAAATTTTAAATATCTGTGTTGTCATACTGAAGTACAAGCCCATCTTGAGTCTGTATTAGAAAATGTATTCCTTACACATGACTTAAATTACATGAGTCTTACATATCTGACATTGCAACCCTGAGACACTTTAAAAAATTAAGCTGCATAGTCACAAAATGAAAACAAATACATGTGGCTGCCTATGGAAGAGCCGTGTATCACTGACCACTGCAGTGATCAGACAGTAGATGGACATTGAGAATATATACACGTCTACATAAATGGAAAAAGTGCTACAGGAACAGATATATTTATGTCTTCATAAATGTTCTTCTATCCTTTGCATTCCCCTCCCCCAGGACACACAATGTGAATTACACAAGCAGTGCAAGAACCCACTAAGCAAAGCCAACATTTCTTAGAGCTGAGTGTCATTAATCATGAGTGATCTTGGATTGGTGGATACTTGGCTTTCATAATATGGGGGACGATACCTTTCACCACCAGACAATGGAATTTCTAAAGAGAAATACCTCTCTTAAGAATACAGAGACAACAAGAATGCTCCTACGATGGGGTAGGTGATGAACAAATGGGCAAAAAATTGTAGATGACAAGATTTGTTAATGTACAAAGTGAAAACAACTATGTGTGTGTGTATATATATACTTATACATACATACATACATACATACATATATATATATATATATATATATATATATATATATAGGTAAGTAACAAAATCATAAAATTTTTGATAAGTTCATCAAAGAGGAGATACTTATCTGGAATTTCCCCTGGTAGATTTCCTTGGGACTCAATACATACTTAAGAACCATGCTGACCAAATACCTCTTAAGATTAATATTTTAATTTGTATTACAGTAGAAACATTACTTTTATGGGATGGAGCATTATTGGGCTAAGACACATGGAACAACTGCTACACCATCGTGCATAATGAGCTACATTCAGTAAAGAGGTTTTTAATTATGTCATTGATGGAGGTTAAGGATTAATTAGGGACAACTCAGAAAGTACCTTTAATCCCACCGCACAGTGAAATCAGTGCTTTGGAAATAAAAGCCTTAAGGCTAAATTGTGGTTGTGTGACTCATTGAGTATCATCTCGGCCGTTCCATTTTACTTTTAGTGACGCAATCTTTCTCATGTTTAAAATCATGCAGCAGAATTGATAAGGTTCAAAGCCTGCTATACATTAGAGCATATTTTATAATAAAAAATGATGTGGCTTATACTGTGGGGTTTCCATAAAAATAGGTCTCCTAGACAACAAAAACATATTTAGGAGCTTAAGACATATAAAACAACTAAAGGAATGGGACTTCCCTGGTGGTCCTGCAGGTAAGGCTCCCTGCTCCCAACACAGGGGACCCAGGTTTGATCCCCCGGGCAGGGAACTAGATCCCACATGCCACAACTAAGAGTTCCCATGCCACAACTGAGTTCCCATGCTCCAACTAAGACCCCACATGCGACAACTAAGACTGCGCACCACCAAATAAAACACAAGACAAAACGGAACAGAGACACACACACACACAAACCAAAGGAACAAACACACACTAAGTGCTAGTATAATAACTGGGCTCTTGCTGATTGGCAAGGTCAAGAAAAGACAGCTACAGTGGATATATGTTTTAGGAGGAGTTGGTATGAGGATATACAGATTTACAAAGAAACATATGAAAACACTTTCATGGGCTGGACCTGGGGCATCCTCCATCCACACACAGACTAACAGGGTGGCAGCTCTAAGGAAGCCTCTGGCCCATGCTGCGCCTGTGGTCAGTCTTCCCTGTCTCTCCCTCTCCCTGACCTGCCTGCCTCTTTGTCGAGTGGCCAGCTCTTTCCTGCTCTGGTGCTCAGTCCTAAGGGTGAGTCAGTGACAGGAAGGGCTACAGTCCAAACGCACTCTGCCTCCTGCTTCTCCGCTGCGGCTTCTGACCCCACTCCATCCTAGGGCCATTCCACGATGGGGTCCTCTACTATGTGTTTCACGTGGACGTTCCAATGGAGAGAGACCTGCTGGGGGTGATTGGTTTCAGCAGTTCTTTTCGCTGTTGGACTGTGGGCCAGAGAGCCGCAGCTGGCTTCGGTCCAGGCCCCTACTCTAAAAAGGCAGGGCCGAGATCCTTAAGAGTGGTCAGTCCACACACGGCCTGTGGTATCCCTGTAGCACTTCCACATAACTCGATTCCAAAATAAACATGGCTCCGTTTACCAAGCAGTTTAGTCCAAAAGACTTAATAAGTGTTTATGTCCTAACAACTTAGTGGCCATTGGAAAAAATAATACACATAAGTTGAAGGAGAAATAATATTTTTATTTTATAGTTAAATAACCACCATGACTCAGTACTAGAAAATATGCACCTGTTAGGCATTGCACGACTTCTTAATCCTCATTTCTGGACTTGTGTTGATTTTCACTGCACATGCTTTTTATCATAGCAAGCACCCAAACCTCTGCTTTGCAAAGATGCGACATTACAGAAAGTTACGATAAAAGATCTGCCTGCAACGAAGGAGTTGCAGGAGATGCAGGTTGGATCCCTGGGTCGGGAAGATCCCCTGGAGAAGGCATGGCAACCCACTCCAGTATTCTTGCCTGAAGACTCCTATGGACTGAGGAGCCTGGCAGGCTCCAGTACATAGGGTCACAAAGAGTCAGACATGACTGAAGCGACTTAACAGCATGCAATGTTGAAGTCACTGATTATTCAAGTTAGTATTTTAGCAGTATTTGACAGATGCCATGGATCTCTCTGTTTCCTTCAA
Source organism: Capricornis sumatraensis (assembly GCF_032405125.1). Lineage (NCBI taxonomy): Eukaryota > Metazoa > Chordata > Mammalia > Artiodactyla > Bovidae > Capricornis > Capricornis sumatraensis. The sequence goes on from NC_091083.1 coordinate 47,217,626, forward strand.
AAGTTTAAAACACCTCATGGTGCACCCAGGCATTTGTTTGATCCGCGGTGGCACTTTGATACAGTTTCTGAACCATGTTAATAAGAAAGATGGTAGGCTGTCTGATACACAAGAACTTAAGGATGAGTAAATGAACATGATAGGCCGTTTTTGTTTTTGTTTTCCTCAGAAGGGATTAGTGACTATGGGAGGAATACAGTACATGAGGGAAAGTTCACTCTAGCTGATGATGAGGCATGGGTAACAGTTGTAGTAAGAGTCGAGAGAAAAAATAATCACTGAGGAAGAGTCTGTGGAAGAGCTCAGAGTGAAGGAAGGATAAAAACTATGCTGGGGTGAAAGCTGAGGGGCTTCCCAGGTGGCACTAGTGGTAAAGAACCCATCTGCCAAAGCAGGAGACATAGCTGACCCTGGTTTGATACCTGGATTGGGAAGATCCCCTGGGGGAGGAAATGGCAACCCACTCCAGTATTCTTACCTGGGGAATCCCACGGACAGAGGAGTCTGGTGGGCTACAGTCCATGGGGTCGAAAGAGTCCAACATGACTGGAGCAACTTAGCATGCAGACACACAAGAGGAAGGCAGAGATGCAGAGTCAAGGATCCTGGTGGTGCCATGACATAGGAGTCGCCTTTGAACATGGCTTTGGGTGAGACTGCTCTGTCAGAGATGGAAATGTGGGCTAATGTTGGGGAGTGAGTCCCCTCCTGTAACCTGGGTATCAAGGGATGAGGAGCCTCCCTCTGGTCTCCTGGGAATATGCTCCCTCAGTCCTGACCTCACCTCCCTCTTCTGTCACTCTAACATTGCTCCTTAATTGCTTCTTTTCCATCAGCATATACGTGAACTCACTGAAATCTAACTTCTTCCTTATTGCTCCCACAATGATGTCCATTCTTGTTCAATGTCTTCGGTATGGCAAACCCAACAAGCGTGTCTCGCCTCTTTACCGAATTCTCAAAACCCTTTCTCCCCTCAGCATTTCTTCTTTCTGCTTCTCTCCACTTCCTGTTTCTTCCCTTTTCTCTGGACATACTTCCCTCCTCTCCTCTGTACATGGAAATATTTACCTCTGTCATCTCTCCACACAGACATTTTCTTGAGAGCTCAGTGAAGCACTCCTCTCACTCTGTACACGTGGCCTGCCCTTGCCCCAGGTTCTCCTCTAACTCCTCAGTCCTCTGGCTAGGCAGGTCCCCCCCACAACTCCCTGCAGTCACCCTGAACCCCCCGCCTCAGCCCACATGCTCCTTGAGGCTTCTATGCCTTTCCACATGCATTTCCTTCCTCCTGAACCAACCACATCATCTGCAGAGACCAAAGCAAAAAGAAAAGCCCCATAACCCCCAAAATTACTAAGAATGTCAAGATGATGACATCAGAGCTTTAAGCCAAGCAACAGTCCCATGGGCCATGTGTGTCTACACAGGTCACTCTCCCTGCAGCCATCTCTGTTTCATTGTCTATTGATCCTCTGACATGCATCTCAGGCTTCCTCTCGTCTGACCAGGCATCCCCACCATCTCGGTAAACACTCCATTCCTGTGCAACCCTCGACCCCATGCTGGTTTCTGGGCCTACTTTCCTGACTGCGCTGTGATACCATTAACAGCAGGACAGTGTGTCTTTGTATCTCCAGCACCTTCGACCATGCTTGGTGAAGTTCAGTTCTCAGTGAATGTAAGTAATGTGGTGGGGGCCAAGAGTAGAGAAAAATGTACACAGGACCTTTAGACAGTTAGAAAGAGAAAAAACAAATCCAAAGATAGGATTCTATGTGAACTGGAAGACAGTTCAGAAAGGCAGAAAGGAGAGGAAAAATACAGGTTGAGGGGAACTGATACTGCAATCTAGAACTGATTGAAAACTTTAACACATCTGACCTCCACATACGTGAACCTTACTGAAGTTGTCTCCAAGTTTATACACAAAATCCCAAAATGAAGAAAAGAACCATAGGCTTACACCTAGGTTAACCCTACCAAACATTAAACTAAGAACACAGTTTTTCCGATGTGTCCTGTTCAGCAGTGGCTGTTTGTCCTGTGTCTGGAGGGGATGGTGTCTGTTGAGGAGGAGGATGTAGTTCTGGGGAAGACTTTTTCTACCATGTGTTTCCACCTATTGCCCATCCACTGCTGTGCAGACCTTTTCAGATAAGCCATCACATGGAGGGAGGCATGATAATGGCTAAGCCAAGCCACGTGGTTCCTCCACAGATGCCTGCATCTATTCACATGTACAGGGTGGTACTGTTGAGCCCACAGAAGGGTGCAACCAGGGCCAGGATGATCTGCACCCTGCTCAGAGCATCATCAGGACTTTCTCATTATTTGGTCTTAATTTAACTCCATAAAATACAGGTCTCATAAAAATTGTGTTTAAAAATATCTTGCATTCGATCATCTGGCTATCAGATTGGCTCCAAGCAAGCTCTACATTTTTTAATAAAGGAACATCCTGCTGGCAGCGGTACCACAGCAAGAGTCCAGAACACTATGCCAGCATCATCACATTTCTCAGAGGTATATTTTTATGCAAAAAAAAAAAAATGATTTTAGAAACTGCAGGGAGGGGGACAACCATGGGGAAATGAAAGATTAAATATTTTTCATGTGAGAAAAGTGAAAAACCATGTGTGTTATTTGATATTCTACATACGATTGTTCATAGGTTTAATTGTCGAAAATAGTCCAAGATAAAAATGAAGGAAAAATAAAATAAAATAAAAATAAAGGACGGAAACGGAAATGTGACTGTTGACTGAGCATATCGGCTTTCTCTGTCTGGTCCTGAGTTGGGAGTGAAAATAGGATTGATGGCAGCTGTTGTCTCTGTCCTGACAGCCCGAGAATGATGTCTGCAGAGGCTGCAGGTCAGACTTCTAGCATCATGTGTGGTCGGGCCATTGTTCATTTGCATATTTAGTCTCTCAATAGTACTTGACTCTCAAGAAGGTTTCCTAAGTGCTTGGAGTTAAACTTTAGGATTTATAATTCAATAGGAGAAAAAAAATGAAGAGCCTGATATCATCATTTTTGAGTGCTTCTATGTTACTATGACTTCTTATGGCACTTATTTTTATACATTTGAAACTGAAAACAAGAAATCTATATTATTGATCCTGTACTGAGATAGAGAAATGGACCCACAAAATTTGAACTTGTCCAAGAATAGGGAGTAAGGTTTCCCAATGTGAGGGTTTTATTTGGTGGAAGAGGGCTTCTAATGCTACATCTGTGTGTAGTACAATTATATTATGAGAATATCTGCATGAAGGTATGAAGTTGCTTTACACATCAATAAGATGCTATCCACTGATCTACAAACCTTATTTGTATTCTGTCAATTACCCAACTGTTGCTCTTTTCTACTGCTGCTCCAGATGATCCCAGATGCCTGGTGTTGATCACGCTCATTTCTGATGATGTTCACTTGGATGAAGCATAACTTTAATTTCTCCCTTTGTCATTAAAGAGTATCTTGTATGGTGATGTTTTTAGAGCATAGAAATACTCTATGTATCTTCAGACTTTTATCCGCTAATTTTAGGGTCTATGGTCATTCTTGCCTGAATCACACTTGACTGTGGTGCTTGTAAACAGTGATTTTCTATTTTCACCATTCCTTCTCTATATATATGCTGGAATTACACTGTAAGAGAAAGTTTCTCCTTTGCTCCCGTTTATTTATTTGATTATTTATATCAGGAGAGACTCATGCATAGGTGCTTTATTTTATGAGCTATAATTCATCATTGTCATTAATTATTTTATAGCTTAAATTGTCCCACATTCTACTTGCATTTAAAAACATTTTGCTCCACATTTTTTATTGCAAGCTCTTTTGCATAATTTATGCTTTTCTCTAATTTCCCCAATTTTATTGACCCAATAAAGTCTGCTAATAACAATTTAAAAGATTTCTGTATACATTTACATCATACAGTTTCAGTTCAGTTCAGTTCAGTTCAGTTGCTCAGTTGTGTCTGACTCTTTGCAACCCCATGAACCACAGCACGCCAGGCTGTCCGTCACCGATTCCCGGAGTCCACCCAAACCCATGTCCATCGAGTCAGTGATGCCATCCAACCATCTCATCCTCTGTTATCCCCTTCTCCTCCTGCCCTCAATCTTTCCCGGCATCAGGGTCTTTTCCAGTGAGTCAGCTCTCCACATCAGGTGGCCAAAGTATTGGAGTTTCAGCTTCAACATCAGTCCCTCCAATGAACACCCAGGACTGATCTCCTTCAGGATGGACTAATTGGATCTCCTTGCAGTCGAAGGGACTCTCAAGAGTCTTCTCCAACACTACAGTCCAAAAGTATCAATTCTTCAGTGCTCAGCTTTGTTTATAGTCCAACTCTCACATCCACACATGACTACTGGGAAAACCATAGCCTTGACTAGAAGGCTGTTGGCAAAGTAATGTCTCTGCTTTTTAATATGATACAGTTTAACAAAACCCATGGTCATGTACCTGTAAAGGGGTTTTCAAAACACTATGAAAAGTGTATTGAATGACTAACATGTTCATAGTTCTTTTAGTTCACTGGCCTTACTCACTATCACTTCCTTCTGTATCTGTAAAAAATAATATTACCCATTCCTCAAAAAAAGAGTGCAGTAAAGCACCAGAATACTCCACATAAAGCATATTTCAGCTTAATATTACACACAAAACCTATCAGGTCAGCATCAATTATAATTAATCAATATAATAAAATTGACAAGATAGGAAAAAATAAAATCTAGTTATACCAAACTATACCATTCAAAAAACTAAGATCATGACATCCAGTCCCATCACTTCATGGCAAATAGATGGGGGAACAATGGAAACAATGAGAGTTTAGTTTCTTGGGCTCCAAAATCACTGCAGATGGTGACTGCAGCCATGCAATTAAAAGACACCTGCTCCTTAGAAGAAAAGCTATGACCAACACAGACAGCATATTAAAAAGCAGAGACATTACTTTGCCAACAAATTCTGTTTAGTCAAAGCTATGTTTTTTTCATAGCTTTTCCATCCATGGTGTATGGATGTGAGAATTGGACTATAAAGCAAGCTGAGTGCTGAAGAACTGATGCTTTTGAACTGTGGTATTGGAGAAGACTCTTGAGAGTCCCTGGGACAGCAAGGCGATCCAACCAGTCCATCCTAAAGGAGATCAGTCCTGGATGTTCACTGGAAGGACTGATGTTGAAGCTGAAACTCCAATACTTTGGCCACCTGATGCGGAGAGCTGACTCATTGGAAAAGACCCTGATGTTAGGAAAGATTGAAGGTGGGAGGAGAAGGGGACGACAGAGGATGAGATGGTAGGATGGCATCACTGACTCAATGGGCATGAGTCTGAGTAAACTCTGGGAGTTGGTGAAGGAGAAGGAAGCCTGGTGTCTTGCAGTCTATGGGGTCGCAAAGAGTCGGACACGGCCAAGCAACTGAACTGAACTGAACTGAGTTATACCAAAAACTATCCCCACCCTTCATGCGCGTTGTAACATTTATCAAGAGAAGATAGTCCTCCCTATTCCTTTAAGTTTACTGCCTCAAACTCTACTATGTCTGGCAGTAAATTACGACCCCTGTTTTGTTTCTATCTTCATTTGCTTGTGTTAGTGAACTTTTTCATTTTTCTATACTGATGTAATTTCGCCCATTGCTGTTACATTCCTCTGGTCATTTCAATAAGAGATAATTTATACATCTACACTTGTGTCCCCATCTGATGAAGAGTCCCTTACATTTGTTTGTGATGAGTTACTATCAGTAAATATATAGACTGTTTATGGTGGTGATGAGGATGTACCTGGGAAGGATATGGTTTGAGGTTTATCAACTTGGCTAATGCTGGTCCTGACTAATAAATCAACATCTAATGCTCTGCTATCAAATACTAATTAATTCTTCCTTCCCTCCCTCACGTTAATTTAGTGTCGTTCCAAGTCTTTTGGGGAGAGTGCTAGCAGCTTTCATCAGGAACACTCTTATGCCTTGCCAGAGGTTTTTTATTAATTGCAGTAAATGCAGTGGTTTTGGACAACCAAATTTAGAAAAGAAAGATGAGTTTGGAAGATGGTTCTCCCCTTTGGCAAGTCTGATATTCCAAGATCTCAATAAATCTTTTTGAACCTAATAGAACTGGAAGTAATTTTTTCACATCTTTTTTAATACCCAGACAGTCTGGTAATCCAATTACAAGGACTCTTGTAGTCCAACACTCATATTAACATCAACCTCAAAACACAAAATAAAGTAAATGCAACAAATTAGTTCAGTATTCCTAGTTATAATAAGATATTTCATTCTGATGATGAAGACTATGCTTGCATGTACTTTATATTTACACGTGGCCAAACATATCTAAGTAAGCATTTTAAAACTCTGCTAGCCAACAAAGTCTCCTGTGTATCATTACAAATATCTTTTTCGGATATTTTAAGCTTTTTCTGAGTTTACTGATTTGAAAGCCATGTGATGGAGCCCTTTTTAAACAATATTATCTAGTGAGGAATTACATAGAAAGTTAAAATGCTATGTGGCTTGAATGACTGATAACTATTATGTGAACTTACTATGATGAACTCAGCCATTCATCACTCTTTGCTACACATAAAATGTAAAAACAGATATATTCCTCCAACTTTCTTCCATGTATGTTCCAGAAGATCAGGAAAACTAAATATTATGAGAGAGGGAAGACTCAATGAGCGGTGCATTCCACCTCGGAGGCCTGTGCAGCCTCCCTGGAATGATGACCAAGCCATATATAATCAAGCTGGAGAGGATGGGAATAAGGCAAAGAAGGATGACTCCCACAGTGAGGCACAGCCTTCCCAACTCCAGGGGTCAGAGATGGGACAGCCCTGGAATGTTCTGTCTTTCTAAACAAATGCTAGCTTTCGTGCATGTTGATTTTTCATTCTTTTCTGAGCTTTTTCAAAGAATTCAACATTTTAGGAGTGCACAAAAGTTTTTGGACATCATAGCCTGTTTGGAAAGAATGCCTTATTTTAGTCTCTGTCAAGACCTAGGATGGATGAAGGAGCTCCCAGGCCCTGCAGTTGAAGTGGGGAATGAATTAGAGGTCCCTCACTCAACCATGACCTTGGGCCCACGTGCTTGGGTGTGCAGTTTGCAACCTGCCTAAGGCTGGCTCAAAATCAGGACCCACAGGTCCCTCAGGAGAGTAAACTAGGATGGGAAAAAAGACTTGAAATAATGCTATATAAACTATGTGGTGAAAATATTAATAATATAGTCATTTGGGGAAACTCTATTATTTTAACACCACCAAGGTAGCACTTAGCAAACCATAAGCAGTAAAGCAGCTTTTAAAATGTATTAAAAAAAAAAATGAACAGGGGAGAAACACACCTACTCAGCAAATTGGGCTCAAAGTGTGCAAGGTTCAAAGAAAGATAAACGGTTGTAAAGTCTGTTGGTCAAGGGTTACCATGCCTCTTAAATGGCAAGTTGCTAAAGGTTACTGCAGGCATCAGCTTTGCTAGAAACTGTTCATTTAAAAATGACATGCTCAAATGAATCAATTCTGTTAGGGACATTGAGAAAGGCAGGGAAAAAACATAAAGCACAGATCAATCTTTCCTTTACGTTGTATTTAGATGGCTGGACACGAAAGTATGTGTTTCATCTTTTATCTTCTATTTTATTAGTGAAATAGAACTTAAGAGTTTCCTGCATGTTATGCAGAACTATATAAATTGGGTACATGTTATTATCTCTAAATACCCACAGAATTTTGTGCCTACTCAGTAACATTTTTATGTTCCTCTGAAATTCCTACAACCATATAATAATACACCAAAACAATGCTCCTTGTTTCTTAAGGGAATTCTGCTCATAACTAAATTTATTAGAAAAATGGTATTTCTAACACCTGTAGGTTATATTAAATAACTTAATATATAAATATATTTCACAGACTCCCAGGTGAAATTTTAACTCGAAAGGTTTCATTCTCATGACTTTAAACTGCATTTAAGAAGTGACATGGAAAATACACTATTAAAATTTCTAGCACATTAAAAAAAAAAACTTTATAACACTTAGCACTAAATGTTTTGTGATACAGACATTCTCATTGCTGCACTATCTCTACAAGGTAGTAAGGGGCTTACGCTTAGCTTCCTTGTTTTGTTATTTTTTTCCCCCTACAGTGACACTTCACAAAGTATGTTTCTTGATACTAACAAGTTTTAAGAATAGACTCAAACAGTAAAGAATCTGCCCACAGTGTGGGAGACCCAGCTTTGATCCCTGGGTTGGAAAAATCCCCTGGAGAAAAGAATGGCAACACCCTCCAGTGTTCTTGCCTGGGGAATTCCAAGGACAGAGGAGCCTGGTGGGCTACAGTCCATGGGGTCACAAACAGTCAGACACGACTAAGTGACTATCACTCACAAAAGAGTCTCATCAATTAAGGTCTAGGGCTAGGGTTAGGATTAGGGTTAGATTTAAGAACTGACATTTTCACATTTATATTTTCATGTTGTAACTTATATTTTCACACTCCTGGCATGATTTAATAAATAGAACCTCTTAGCTTGAATGGAGACCAATACATTCTTTTTTTAAACTTTATGGTTATTTACTGTGCTATATTTACCTAATTCAAGCAATGGAGATTTCTCTATTTCCTATATTTTCCCAGGAAGATTCAGTATTTTAACTTTCTCATTTGGAACTACACTTAGCCCAAATTGACCTTTATATGTAGTATGAGTAAGTAATCAGAATTTTTATTGAGGCAATATTGCCTTATAACATATATGTTTCATTGTGCAGTATTATATTTCTACTTCTGCTTACATCACAGCATGCTCACCACCAAAAATTTAGTTTTGGTCACCATACAGCTGTTGATCAGAAATTTTTACCAATGAAAACACTTTAATATTCATTTTTACTTCTAATATAAAGTAGCTACAGTACAATGTAGCTACATGGAAAAAAAAGACTTCCAAATAAATGCTAGATACAAACCCATAATTTTAAATTTTCATTTATTAGAACTAACTCAAATATCTTCACTTTAGAAACAAAGGTAAAAACTCAGTTGTCATCAATTAATCAGTCTATAAGTGAAAGTACCAACCATGTTGGTCTGTGAAAAATGACATCAACAAAAATATTTGATCAAATTAACTTTTCTCAGGCAACTAAATTGAGTTCCTCAAGTCAAGCATGTAATTAGAATTCTTTCCTCTCTGGTACATGCATTTTACACATTAAGTATGCTTGAAATAGTTTATATTTTATGAATTAAAATGAAAGAGTAATCTTTAGTCCTTTCACTTTATGAATGAACTTTTAAGTACAGAAAATTTAGCAACAAAGCTATAATCTTTCATTGACTATATCTTTAAAAAATATTAAGCCTACAATCCAAAGGTATATTTTTTGCAATACTCTAAAGTCTGCATTGGCTCTTAAATTACAGCATTGGTTGGGAAGATGCCCTGGAGAAGGGAATGGCTACCCACTCAAGTATTCTTGCCTGGAAAATCTCATGGACAGCAGAGCCTGGTGGGCCACAGTCCATGGAATCACAAAGAGTTGGACACGACTGAGTGACTAACATTTTTCACTTTCAAACATAAAAAGAAGTAAAGAGAAGAGTGAAAATAAAAAGCTGAGAAATAGACTAATTAAAAAATTAAAGAAAGGAATAATAGATGTTACAAAGAAGAAACAAAAACATGATTTCCCCAATAAAATTTAAGTTTCATATTTATTAATATTTCTGTAAATAGCTTAGTTCTGTAAAATACTATTTTCCATAGTATTTAACAAGTGTATGATATGCATAGTGGTATGCTTGGTATTGGGTGTTAGTTCTAAAAGGTCTTGTAGGTCTTCATAGAACTGTTCAACTTCAGCTTCATTAGCTTTATTGGTTGGGGCAAAGACTTGGATTACCGTGATATTGAATGGTTTGCCTTGGAAACAAACAGAGCCCATTCTGACGTTTTTGAGATTGCATCCAAATGCTGCATTTCGGACTCTTTCGTTGACTATGATGGCTACTCCATTTCTTCTAAGGGATTCCTGCCCACAGTAGTAGATATAACGGTTATCTGAGTTAAATTCACCCATTCTAGTCCACTTTAGTTCACTGATTCCTAGAATGTCGATGTTCACTCCTCTAATCTCCTCTTTGACCACTTCCAATTTGCCTTGATTCATAACCTAACATTCCAGGTTCCTATGCAATATGGCTGTTTACAGCATTGGACCTTACTTCTATCACCAGTCACATCCACAACTGGGTGTTGTTTTTGCTTTGGCTCCATCCCTTCCTTTTTTCTGGAGTTATTTCTCCACTGATCTTCAGTAGCATATTGGGTACATACTGACATTTTAGAATTAACACCCCAAAAAGATGTCCTTTTCATTATAGGGGTCTGGAATGCAAAAGTAGGAAGTCAAGAAACACCTGGAGTAACAGGCAAATTTGGCCTTGGAGTACAGAATGAAGCAGGGCAAAACAGAGTTTTGCCAAGAGAAGCACTGGTCATAGCAAACACCCTCTTCCAATAACACAGGAGAAGACTCTGCACATGGACCTCACCAGATGGCCAACACCAAAATCAGGTTGATTATATTCTTTGCAGGAGAAGATGGAGAAGCTCTATACAGTCAGCAAAAACAAGACTGGGAGTTGACTATGGCTCAGATCATGAAATCTTTATTGCCAAATTCAGACTTAAATTGAAGAAAGTGGGGAAAACCACCAGACCATTCAGGTATGACCTAAATCAAATCCCTTATGATTATACAGTGGAAGTGAGAAATAGATTTAAGAGACTAGATCTGATAGACAGAGTGCCTGAAGAACTATGGACAGAGATTCATGACATTGTACAGGAGACAGGGATCAAGACCATCGTCAAGAAAAAGAAATGCAAAGAAGCAAAATGGTTGTCTGAGGAGACCTTACAAATAGCTGTGAAAAGAAGAGAAGCGAAAAGCAAAGGAGAAAAGGAAAGATATACCCATTTGAATGCAGAGTTCCAAAGAATAGCAAAGAGAGATAAGAAAGTTTCCCCAGAGATCAATGCAAAGAAATAGAGGAAAAAAACAGAATGGGAAAGACTAGAGATCTCTTCAAGAAAATTAGAGATACCAAGGGAACATTTCATGCAAAGATGGGCTCAATAAAGGACAGAAATGGTATGGACCTAACAGAAGCAGAAGATATTAAGAAGAGGTGGCAAGAATACACAGAAAAACTGTACAATAATAATCTTCATGACCCAGATAATCATGATGGTGTGATCCCTCACCTAGAGCCAGACATCCTAGAATGCAAAGTCAAGTGGGCCTTAGGAAGCATCACTACCAACAAAGCTAGTGGAACTGGTGGAATTCCAGTTGAGCTATTTTAAATCCTAAAAGATGATGCTGTGAAAGTGTTACACTGAACATGCCAGCAAATTTGGAAAACTCAGCAGTAGCCACAGGACTGGAAAAGGTCGGTTTTCATTCCAATCCCAAAGAAAGGCACAAAGAATGCTCAAACTCCTGCACAATTGCACTCATCTCACATGCTAGTAAAGTAATGCTCAAAATTCTCCAAGCCAGGCTTCAGCAATATGTGAACTGTGAACTTCCAGATGTTCAGGCTGGTTTTAGAAAAGGCAGAGGAACCAGAGATCAAATTGCCAACATCCACTGGATCATGAAAAAAGCAAGAGAGTTCCAGAAAAACATCTATTTCTGCTTTATTGACTATGCCAAAGCCTTTGACTGTGTGGATCACAATAAACTGTGGAAAATTCTGAAAGAGATGGGAATACCAGACCACCTGACCTGCCTCTTGAGAAACCTGTATGAAGGGCAAGAAGCAACAGTTAGAACTGGACATGGAGCAGCAGACTGGTTCCAAATAGGAAAAGGAGTACATCAGGGCTGTATTGTTCCCCTGCTTATTTAACTTCTATGCAGAGTACATCGTGAGAAACACTGGGCTGGAAGAAGCACAAGCTGGAATCAAGATTGCTGGGAGAAATATCAATAACCTCAGATATGCGGATGACACCACCCTTATGGCAGAAAGTGAAGAGGAACTAAAGAGCCTCTTGATGAAAGTGAAAGAGGACAGTGAAAACTGGCTTAAAGCTCAGTATTCAAAAGACTAAGATCATGGCATCTGGTCCCATCACTTCATGGCAAATAGATGGGGAAACAGTGGCTGACTTTATTTTGGGGGCTCCAAAATCACTTCAGATGGTGCTTGTAGCCATGAAATTAAAAGACGCTTACTCCTTGGAAGGAAAGTTATGACCAACCTAGACAGCATATTAGAAAGCAGAGACATTACTTTGTCAGCGAAGGTCCATCTAGTCAAGGCTATGGTTTTTCCAGTAGTCATGTATGGATGTGAGAGTTGGTCTAAAAAGAAACCTGAGTGCCAAAGAATTGATGCTTTTGAACTGTGGTGTTGGAGAAGAGTCTTGAGAGTCCCTTGGACTGCAAGGAGATCCAACCAGTCCATGCTAACGGAGATCAGTCCTGGGTGTTCATTCGAAGGACTGATGTTGAAGCTGAAACTCCAATACTCTGGCTACCTGATACAAAAAGCTGACTCATTGGAAAAGACCCTGATGCTGGGAAAGATTGAGGGCAGGAGGAGGAGGGGACGACAGAGAATGAGATGTTGGATGGCATCACCGACTCAATGGACATGGGTTTGGGTGGACTCCGGGAGTTGGTTAAGGACAGGGAGGCCTGGCGTGCTGCGGTTCACAGGGTTGCAAAAAGTCAGATACAACTCAGACTGAACTGAACCGAAAAGCAGGTTTCCTGTCTTACTCATCCCTCTCGTCCTGACTAATATTTTTCAAAATATGATGAATGATGTTAATTGTATCATTAAAAAGAGCCTCATAGATTGTAAAGATTAGAAACATTATATAAAGACCCTGAGATATATACAATACTTTGATAATATAAACCTGGTGTATACATATGTCCATTTTATCTATTGAACTTCATCTTAATTAATTTTGATTAAGAAAAAATTTCAGATCAGAGTATGTTTCAATACTGAAACCACAACTTCTACAGTTGTCAATACCTCCACATTGTTATTGCTCACTGAGTAGCCGGACATGTGGGGTTAAAAATATAAACTGAATAAAATCTGGGTAAGTATAGTTGAATAAGCCATAAAGGAATGAGGCCATTGAAAACAAACCTATGCTATACTGGACTTCATATAGATTTCCCCTCTCTTTTCCTTCATTTGTATCTCTTTTTTCCCATTTAATTGGGAAAAGGGGAAATGTAATGGTTGCATTTTGATGTCAGTTTGACTAGGTTATGAGGCATCCAGACACTTGGTCAAATATGATTCTGGGTTTGTCCCTGAAGGTGACTGTGGATGAGAAGGACATTTGAAACAGCAGACTGAGCAAAGCACAGGGTTCCCCCCAATGTGAGTGAGCCTCCTCCAGTCAGCAGAAAGTCTAACTAGAGCAAAAAGACTGACCATTCACCTGAAGAGAGAATCCTATGGGCAGTCTTCAAACTGGGACACTGACGTTGGTCCTTTCGAGAGGCTCCAAGTGAAACAGGCTTTTTCTTGGGTCAGGAGCCTCAGGGCCTTCCTCCTGCAGCCACACTGTCTCCTTTCCTGGGTCTCCAGCACGTTGGCCATCTTGCAGATCCTGGCGCTTGTCAGCCTCCATGATCACATGAGTCAGTTTCGTAAAATAAACCTCATCCATATTATCAGTGACAATGAGACACACGGCAGGTTAAGCTCACCTTGTTGGGGAGCAGAACCTGATTGCCAGGCTCTGGCAGGCAGGGCAGACCTCAGGAACCTCCCGCCTTTTCTGCCTGGAATTCTGGGAAGCGCGGGCAGTGGGTGCTGCAGGGGCCCCAGCTGGGCTGGGGACCCCGGGACAGCGGGTGGCGGGCAGGGCGCGAAGGTGAAGCGAGTGCCCGGGTTCAGTAGACTGTTTCCGGAAGAGGACGGATTTGCGCTCCCCGTATTTATGACCCCCAACCATCGGGTCAGAAGCCAAACCCCACTAGTCCTCTCAGAGCCCACTGCCTGGCATTTCCCAACGTCTTTCTGCCGTCCCTTAGGGCAGTGCAGGCTACGTGGCTGCTTTCACGTGGTCAGGGTCTCTGGGGAACGAAGCTGTGTTGTGTGGTTTCTGCGGTGTCCGGCGCGCCAGCGTCTACCTCGGGACATCGCTCTTCATAGTGCAAAAACAGCTTCCCGCTCAGCTCGGGTCAGGATGGAGAGAAGGAGGGAAGATGCTCCGACGCTGTAGCAGTTGGTTTCAGGTAAGCTGCTTTCGGAGTGTGCCAGTTTTGAGATCCCTGGTAGGTTTCCAAGGCCCAACAGAGGTTTTAGAGGCGCAGCAGCCCAGTCTCTAGTTGCCGCGGGGCCCTTTTGTCTGCAGACCTTTGTACGGAGAAAGTGGGCTAGGCAGGGAGTTTAGCGGCCTGGTTTTCCGTGAGGGAAGTGAGGCTGCGGGCAGCTGGGCCTCTCAGGAAATTGGCGCCTTCATTGAGCTGTTGAGCAGCAGAGAACAGAACAGCTGGCGACCTCTCCTGGCCCATTCCCGAGTGTTTGCTGAGGCGGAGGTTGGGGGAATGGAGGTGGGTAGTGGGGCGGTGGGCGTGGGGGATGGCTGCTTCCTTACCTTCATCAGGACTCCGAGCACCTGGCCTGGAAGGGTGGGCTGTTTTCAGTTTCCACGGATGGATTGGCCACCCTGTGGTGCCCTGGCCCCTCCTATGCTCCATGGTCATCCAGTCCATTGTGCCTCTCAGTCCTCAGCTCTCGCCAGAGGCAGCCCCTCCTCCAGCCCAAGTCAGAACCCGCTCCACAGAGTATAACTCCCCAGAAAGAGCAAAAGCTTCCTCAGGCTTCCCTCCTAGTTGGGACCAGGGGTGGGCCTTTGGTTGCCAGATGCCCCCAGAAGATTCATTCCCTTGTGTGTTAACAGCAGGCTGGGGTCTCCTGGTTTCTCATCATGTCAGAGGCACTAAGTGAAGATGGTTATGTAATAGAGCCCTTAGCATGTGGCAGTTGCTACACCCTACGGGTCTTGTATCCCAGGCGGTAGGTACAGGCAACCCGTTACCAGAGACTGCTAATAGTCACTCAGCCATTGGTCAGCATTGCAATGGGCCCCTCCCTCAAGTGACCGACTGTCAATGAGCCACCATCATTGGGCCTGTCAAAGACAGTGGGCACATCTCCGGTGGATGTCTGAGCATTTGGAAAGGCAGATCCCAAGTTCAAGGGAAGCAGACATTGCCCCTGAGCTCCATCTCTCCACTGCTAGACATAACGGACATTTGAGCTGCCTGACCTGGAAGAGAGAGGGTCTCTTCAGGAGATTTTGTTTTTATTAAAAATAATAAATAATATTATTCTCAGATGCTTGATGAACTGTTGGAGATATGCTTTTTATATCATGCATATAAACCATTTGGATGTCAGGAAAGAGGGACATTATATAATAATAAAGGGACCAGTTCTTCAAGAAGACATAACAATCCATATGCACATGCATTTACCAATAGAATATCAAAATAAATGAAGAAAATGATAGAACTATAAGGAGAAATAGATAAATTTACTATTTCAGTAGGGGATTTCAAGACACCTCTGTCAGTAACTGACAGATAAAGCAGGCACAGAATCAGTAAGGATATAGTTTAACAGCACCATCCATCAACTGGATTTCAAGAACATCAGATTACCCATTTTTTGAAGTATACATGGAACAGTTACAAAGATAGACCATATTCTATGCATAAAACATACCTTAACAAATATAAAAGTATAGAAATCATACAATGTAGGCTCTTATAATTAGATTGAACTGGAAATTAATATCAGACAGATGGCTGGAAAACCTAGGATATCAGACAACACACTTCTAAATATTAATGACACATGGGTCAAAGAAGAAACTTGAGAAGTTATTAATAAAAGTATTTAAAAGCAAATAAATAAAAATTATACTTTTCAAAATAAAAATCAATTGAAGTGTGAATTTAAAAGTAAAACATCAAAATTTGTGAGATGCAGCAAAGGAATACTTAAAAGAAAACTCAAAGCACTGAATTCATATATCAGAATGAAGGTAGAGCTTAAATTCATAACGTTCTCTTCTCCTTTATGAAACTAGAGAAAAGAGAAGAATACAAATTTAAGGAGTACAGAAGTGAAGTATTAGAGCATAAAGGAATGAAATTGAAAACAGAAAACATTATAGAAAGTCAATGACATCAAAACCTGATTATTTGAAAAGATAATAGAAATGATAATCAACTAGCCAGGCTAAACAAGAAGAAAATGAGAGAAGATAAAGTTACTAATATCAGAGATGAAATTAGGGCCATCACTAATGATCCTACAGGCATTGAAAGGATAATAAAAGAATAGCATGAACAATTCTATGACCTAAATTTAGATAACTTAAGTCAAATGTATTAATTCCTTGAAAGACACAATGTAATAAATTTCCCATAAAAAGATGTAGATAATCGGAATAGGGCCATATGGATTAAAGAAACTGAATTAATAATAACTTTCCAACATGAAAGCATCAGATCTAGACGGTTTCACTGGTGACTTCCACCAAACATTTAAAGAAAAAAAAAAACATTTCTCAACAATTTATTTCAGAAAATAGAAGCAGATGTAATAATTTCTATCATTGTATGAGCCGTGCATTATCCTAGCACCAAAGCAGACAGAGATATTGAAGGAAAGGAAAACTACAATATCTCTTATAAATATGGAAGCAACAGTCTGAACATAATATTAACAAAATGAATTCAACACTGTCAGAATTACATTCCACAACAAAGAGGGATTTATCTCAGGTATGCAAAGATGGCTCAAGATTTGAAGATCAATTAATGTGATTCATTGTATCAACAGGCTGAAGAATAAAAATTGTATGATCATTACAATTGATGCAGAAAAAGCATTTGATTAATATCCAACAGTTAATTCATCATAAAAACTCTTTGAAAAGTAGAAATAAAAGTGAACTTCCTCTTCCTGATAAAGAATATCTATTAAAAATCTATAGCTAACATTATGCATAACTGTGGGGAGCTAGAGGCTTTTTGCCTAAGATGAAGGACAAAGCCAAGATGCCCCTTTTATCACTCCTGTTGCTGTTGTGTCTCTAAGTCATGTCTGACTCTTTATGACCTGGTGGACTACAGCTCGCCAGGCTTCCCTGTCCTTCACTGTCTCCTGGAGTTTGCTCAAACTCCCATTCAACATCAAATTGGAAGTCTTAGCTAATGCAATAAAATAAGAAAAGGAAATAAAGGTATACTGGTTTGATAGAAAAACTAAAACCGTTCACACATGATGTGATTGTCTATGTTGAAAATTAAAAAAAAAAAACTCATGGAAATAATAAGTAATTATGGAAAATTTCAGGATATAAGGTTAATATCCAAAGGCAATTGCTTCCCTAAATAAACAGCAACAAACAATTGGAACTTAAAGATGTAATACTCTTTATGTTACTACTACAAGAGGCATGTGGTTAGAAATAAATCTAACAAAATATGTACAAGCTCTATAAAAGGACTATAGATGAAACAAAACAGTTAAACAACTAGATAAATCGAGAGACATTCTATGTTCTTTGGTCAAAAGACTCAACGTTTTCAAGACATCAGCTATTCCCCACTTGATTTATAGATTCAATGCTATTGGGATGATTTCCCAGCATATCATTTTGTAGATATCAACACAGTGATTCTAAGTTTCATATGGAAAGGAAAAGAACCCAGACTGGGCAACACAATACCAAAGGAGAACAAAATTGGAGACTTACACTGCTCAACTTCCAGCGCTTTTGTTTTGAGTGGAATTATTCTGTTGAGGATATCTGTACGCTGTCTTCTCTCCTCTACTTATTTTCACCTTCTCTCTTTTCCTGAGCTTCCCATTCAAACTAGCCTGTCTTTCTTGTTATGGATCAGTGCTTCTTATTATTTCCTTTTATCAAAATGAACCTTCTAGCTTTTCCAGATAAGATACATTAATGTGTACAATGAGATAGTGAATAAAGATATCGTTGTCATCATAAAAGGAGACAGCGACCTGGATTAAAATCCTTGGATTCAGTCCTGTGCTTTTCAGGACCTGTTCATCTCCACAGAACTCTCCTCCACCTTTGTCTTAAAGTATAAGGATTATCAGAGATAATAGGTGTGAAACGACTTCATTATATGCAGTTCATTCTAAAAATATAAGCTATTATACTTTTTCAACTAAAGATCTCCTAGGCTCTAAAATGATATGAGCCAAAGCTGTAAATAATAAAGGGTAATTTTAAGGTGTTATGTGAATTTGTGAGAGAAGATTGTTTTAAGATCACCCAGCTTTTGGTTCCTCTCAAAGTTAGTCTCTAGAATCTAAATGCCTTATTCTGCCTACTTATATGTGTGTAGAGACCGTATTTTTCATTACAGCACCCCTGTCCTGAGTACTGCAAATGGCAGCAATGGGAACCTCCTTTGTAATGCAGCTTCCTCATCATCAGAACTGAAATGGTATCATATATAGGTAATTTAATTCCCATAATTTTTATAGAAGCAGGAAAGCTGCTCTGCATAACTTTTCCTGTTGCTCTTCAGTTTGTGGCTCATATGACAAGATGAATTTGGAAGGAAAGGCCAAGACACTAGTAGATGAACTTTATGAAATTTAATTTAACCATGTCGGGATAATTTTTCATTGGAACATTTTAAGTCTCAAAGACATCTCCTTCAAGACAGAAATCAGTTTCCCAACCAGGTTTATGATCAATGTTTAAAATAAACTGTAAAAAAGTTACCTAAAAAGCCTATTTATAATCCTCTTTATTTTCTTGTAGGTAATGTGTTTGGGAGAAGGATGGATTTTGTTTTCATAAACCCATTACTTGTGTTGTCCATTTTGATACTGAAATTTAACTTTCAAATAAAATATTCTGTTATACAGAATATTCAAATATACCAGCCTCAATATTTTGCAGAAAACCTAATCTTTTTTTCTACTCAATCGTATGTTGAAATACAAGAAAGTCTATAACTCAGAATACTGAAGCTAAAGAAACAAAGTCATTTGTTCAGGTGTATAAATGAAATTGCACCTAACAACGGGATAATCATATTAGTTTCATACTTGGCTTGACAAATTTGAATTATAAATACATGACTTCCATTTCTTGTATCTATAAACAGTGACTGAAAATGGGAAGGATGTAGTTGTTAAAGATCAGATTAGGCCACTGATTCCTTTTCAAGCATTTTCAGAAAACAGAATTTACATCATTCATAGTGTTTAAAATGCCAAGGAACAGCCAGACTGTGATGTCAGCTGGCCTTCTAACACCTGGATTTTAACTACATCTTTTTTTTTTTTTCCTAATCTGGTAGAAAAGCATATTGAAATTCAGAAACTGCATTCTATGAGTTTTAACTGTGGACAGATTTCAGAATACCGATGGTACGAGTGCACTGAGCACTTACGTTAATTTCGGGGACTCGTGACTTACCTTCCTTTCTAAAGAACTGCATCTTTAATTACTATTTGTTCAGAAACGCTTTGAACATTTTAGTAGTAGAGCAAGAAGGCCAACTGACAGGGGAAGTATCTCATCTCTTTCCTGTTTCCAGGAGACATAAGATCATTCAGATTTCAAGTGAGAAACCCTTCTTTAAACAGGCGCGAACAGCAGCATCTGTGCACAGCAAATCCTGAGCCTGCACCAGCTCTTTGCTGTATTTTAGAGTGTGCACACTTCCTCTTATCTTGTTTTTCATTTCATCATCTCCTGCAGCAAATCACAGTCAGAAGGACTACCTTGTAATCATTTTGATTTATCTATAAGCAGGGTGTATGAAAAATCCCTTATGAACTCATCCTCATAGATTTGTAGCTCAATTAAGATTATTCAATTAGTCTACATAGACTGGCTGAAGAGCATAGCCAGTTCAAATCCCAAAAGATGCCAGGGTTTCATGCAGTTGATGACTTAAAAAGGGCTCATTTCCTTCCACTGATATATTTTTTTAAGACATTTAGAAAGGAAGCTGCATATCTGAGGAATGCTGTAACTGTAGTTGAATTTTGTAGCCCCCATTTTCTCCATGTACCGCCTTTTAGGAACATGGGTGTAGATTTGGTACATACAGTAAATATCCTCATTATTTTGTGCCTAAAAGACCGAAACTCTTTTAACTTATGTCTACCCAGATGACAAAGTGAGGAAACTTAAGTGTCTGCAACCCACTTTGATTACCACTACCCCAAAGATTTCCAGGGTACATAGAAATAATTTAGGGAACTACTGAGTCCTTGGGGCTTCCCAGGTGGTGCTAGTGGTAAAGAACCTGCCTGCCAGTGCATGAGACTTTAGAGACACGGGTTCGATCCTTGGGTAACAAAGATCCCCTGGAGGAGGGCGTGTTAACCCACTCCAGTATTCTTCCCTGGAGAATCCCATGGACAGAGGAGCCTGGTGGGCTACAGTCCATGGGGTCACAAAGAGTCAGAAATGACTGAAGTGACTTAACACAGCACTGAGTCCTTGAGACCCTGTCTGGTCCCAGACAGAGCAGCGACTTTCATATTCTTTACTGAGTATGATTCTCAACACAACCCTATGAGGATGATCCCCAAAGAAAGAATGGCTGAGATATTTTTAAAGAATGAAAGTGGGAGAAAGAGATGGCAAAGAGGAGAAGAAGAACCTGCCCAAGAGTGGACAGCTTCTATGTAGCTTATTAAACAATTCATCCAACGTGGCTAGAAGAAGAGCCAGACGAATATATGGTTTGTTTGAGAGCAAAACCTATGCTGTCTGCCACTCTCACTCTATCCTAGGGCCTGTGAAAGAGACTGACGAGATCCCCTTTACTGTTTGGAAACACAGCAAGGAATATTTCCCCACACCCTGCAGGTAGAGGCGGTCATCCACATGAGGGGTGGCCTGGGGAGTGTTACCACTTCACAGTCAGGCCACTAGACCTTTCTCAGAGTCCTCTCCTCTCTTTCCCTACCCAGAGGCTGAAGGAGGGACTCAGGAGAGAGCAACAATGCCACTCAGCGGAGGGCCCAGGTCTCTGGAACATCACACAGGAGGCTGTCCTGGAGGCGCTGCCTGGAGAGCCACCTGAACAGGAGGTCCCGTGTACTGGGAGAGGCTGCAGGGCCCTGCGAGCAGCTGGTAGAGTAGCTGGCTGCGTGGCTGGTGCAGGCCCGTATAGAGGCAGCAGCTCTGCACACCTCCACCCCCGCTAGCCTGTTTCTACCCAACAAATCCTACTCATGTGAGAGCCTCTCAGAAAATAGTGCCCCATCCCTTGAGGCACCAAGAGGCACCTTGAGGAAAGAATAATGTGGCCAGTCTATTTTATCCTTGCAACAGTATTATGCATGGATGCAAGCAAGACGTACCATCACGTATTATTCAGTGTAAACCTGTGAGAGAGCATCAGCTCTGTCCCCACGTTCCCAAATGCCGACAAACACTTCTAATCTCTGTGGAAAACCTAAACCAACAGATGTCTCCAGAGACGGTGCCAATGAAAACTTCCCCTCCTCCTAGATTTCTGTAACTGTAAGCTTCGAGTTGAGTTCCCAGGCCAATAAATTATAATACCCACAACAGGATCACATCTCCTTGCTGCTGTCATGGTTATTAATACAGTTACTATTGAGAATTCTTTAAGCTGCGTGCTTGACTAAGGACACGAGTTTATCTTCACAGCATCCCTGGAAAGCAGACAGGTGATAACTTTTATTAACACCGTTTTTGTGATGGAGGAACCAGAAAAGAGAAATGCAAAGGCATTTCCCAGAGTAATGCAGCAAATCTAGAGCAGACTGAAGTTTGGAACTCCCAGTGCTTCGATTATTGGTGCTCAAATAGGCAATGATTCACACTCATGGTATAACAGGGTCAGAATTCCTATTGTGGAGAAAGATTTTCTCCAAGGTCGAAAAAGAGAAATCTTAATGGCCTTGGTGGTAGATTTTAAAGACTTTATGGCATATTTATTATTTGTTTATTTGTAAAGGCATAGCCTAATAGAGCTGTTTTTCTAAGTGGAAGAGAGATCAGCTTGACACAGATTTCTTACAAAGGACTTTCAGTGTTGATCTGTTAAGGATACAGAAATGTTCCCCAATATTTGCAGCAAATTATTGTGAGTTTATTTCTTCGCTGGGAAAACTTAGCGTAGTGAGTGGGATTGCTCTTGAGGCAAGGGATCACTGCCCGAGGCACACCATCTCGCTCCTTGTCTTCGCCCCTGCTGTTGCAGAGGCCTGCTGGGCAGGATGGTAAAAGCCATCCTCTTCAGTCAGTGGTCCCTTCCCAACCTGTCTTATCTCATGCGTGCTCCTGCCACATACAAACACTCTGAACCTCATGCACCTCACGCTTCTCCTTGCCCCACAAGCTCCCTGCAACTACTCTTTTCTTCACACATTTAATTATGTTTATTTCAGACACTTGGAACAACTTTGCCTTCCTGTTAACCTGTATGTCAGAGTCCCTTTTCATCCTTAAAATACTTACTTTGGCATACTTTCTCTTGAATCCCCAAATTACCTTTGTGTAAGTCATTCGCTTCCTCTCCTGCTTCTCATAAGACTTATCTCAATGGCTTAGGAAGTCTTGAAACATAGAAACTGTTATATTCAGTTTTTTGTTTGTTTTTATTTTCCGTAAGAACCAGCACAGTGTTTTCTATGTGGCAAATGTTCAGTAAGCAGTTCTCTTGTTCAGTCAGTTTTTAATGTAGTTTCTTCAAATGTTGCTTACAGAGAAGAGGCAGAATTAGATTTGCAATGAGACATGAATTCTTTATAAGACATATGAGGGTAACTGGATCTAGAAAAACCAAAATGTATTTGGTGGCACTAGTCCCTTCGTACTAATGATTTTTGTTTATTTGACTATAAATGCTTATTTATTTCATTTGATCCCCCCTCCTTTATATGCATGTTCGAATTTCAAGTTTTCCAAACAAGTTGCTAACAAATCTGATGTTATTTTTACTAGATTTGTATGTCATGTTCTCTAGCTGGCTCTTTAAAATCATATCCACATATCAATAATGCCTGAGATTTTCCTGAAGAGTCCCTTTTAGAAAGGTTGGAAGGTACATTCTTGTTCCTAGAGGTATGCTGCTGTGGCTGCTGCTGCTAAGTCACTTCAGTCATGTCCGACTCTGTGCGACCCCATAGACGGCAGCCCACCAGCCTCTGCCATCCCTGGGATTCTCCAGGCAAGAACATTGGAGTGGGTTGCCATTTCCTTCTCCAATGCATGAAAGTGAAAAGTGAAAGTGAAGTCGTTCAGTTGTGTCCGACTCTTTAAGACCCCATGGACTGCAGCCCACCAGGCTCCCATCCATGGGATTTTACAGGCTAGAGTACTGGACTGGGTTGCCATTGCCTTCTCCGCCTAGAGGTATAGTTACACTAAATACAAAAGAGCAAAAATTTAAAATTTTATTACAAAGCTGAGCTTTCCTAGGGACAAAATATAAGTCATTAGGGTTGGAAGGAAATGATCATTTTAAGTTACTGGGTTTAGAAGAGCTGTCACTCCAAAAAGAATATTATAAAAATGGAGGTGATTTTAGCAGTTTGTCTAGTTTATTATGTAACCAGGATATGACTGCACCGGATTATTGCCAAACCTTTGTGCTCTCAGAAAGTTCTATCGTTTGAAATGCACAAGTTGTTGCTGCTGTTGTTTAGTTGCTCAGTTGTGTCTGACTCTTTTGTGACTCCCATGGACTGTTGCCCACCAGGCTCCTCTGTCCATGGGATTCTCCAGGCAGGAAAACTGGAGTGGGTGCTATTCCCTTCTCCAGGGGAACTTCCTGATCCAGGAATCAAACTTGTGTCTCCTGTGTTGGCAGGTGGATTTTTTTTACCACTGAGCCATCAGGGAAGCCTTGAAAATCTCATAAAGTCACTTAAACCTCCACCATATATTTGATGGAAAATTCAATACCACATTTCTAAGAATGGTTTGGAGAGTTGGGGTGGGATGGGAAGAATTTGCTTAAATGAAATCCATGGTGCATCATACACTCTTATAATTCCCTTTATTCTGTGTACTTACAGATATTAGACATCAGTGTAATCCATTCATATTCAAAGTTACAAAAATTTATCAGAGAGTAAAGAGATCACAGAAATAAAGCTGGCTGTTATTGCTGTTTCATTCAAAAGACTCTACTATAGTTAATATTAGAGAAGGAAATGGCAACCCACTCCAGTATTCTTGCCTGGAGAATCCCACAGACAGAAGCAGACTACAGTCAATGGGGTCGCAAAGAGTCTGACCCTACTGAAGCGACTGAGCACACGTGCATTATAGTTACTATAAGCAAAAAAAAAAAAAAAAAAGGGAGGGGGGCAGGGAGGGTTTCTGATGGGATTGGGGAGTTTAATTTAAAAGCCAGTCCTTAAGCATAGGATCTTCAGGCTGTGTTATAAAGGTTCACTCTGGAGTGTGGCCATTGCCGGGGTTGTGCTGCCAAGAAATCTGTACCTATTGTTTTTCAGCATAAATTCCAAATTCCTGGGAGGAACCTGCATGGCCATCTTGTGCCACAGACCAAGGGGCATAGGTGGAGCGCAGTTGGCCAAGATACTTTTGCTGACATCGAAGACACAGTCTCATGGGGAAAATGGTAGTAATTTTAATATTCAGTACACGTGAGTAATCCTTGCTTGGTGCATTCGGGCTGCTATAATATAACAGAATAGACTAAGACATATTGATGAAATACATGCCCTGGGAACTGGGGGCGGGGAAGGAGGGCTGATGGTCACACTGGTGTTTGCAGGTCCATAAGACAATGGGTGATGATGACAAGGGTGTCATCTTCAAATAGGTGGGTGTTTCGAGGAGGACAGTGAGACTCACATTTGCTGAGCATCGTGTCTGTAGCAAATCTAAGAGCCATGTCATGGCCTGACCCCTGTCATATCTGAACAGAGCATGGGGTAGCAGAGGTTCGTCCATGACTACAGACTATTAGGTTCAAAGCTGTAGCCTGAGATTAAGACAATACAACAGAACATACAAGGCCTAACAGAATACATTAGCAGATAACAAATATATTTTCTTCATTAAAATATAATCCTGGAATAAGTCACTGGATAAGTTTAATAACAGATTGGAAATGACAGAAGAAAATCAGTGCACTTAGATATGAGTCAATTTATATTGCTCAGTTGAGGAAAAATGAGAAAATTTAAATATTTATAGTAGGTAATTGCAAAATTACCTGAGAAATAGGCATATTCATCGTTAGATGAAAGCTTTAACAGGAAAATCAAATAAAAATTTTAACAACATGAGCAATAAATTTAGCTTTGGGAGTATTTATAGAATTACATACCTAGTTTCTGCAGTTAAAGGGATTGGGTGGGTGGGAAAGGATTTGAACAGCTAGGCTTACACCCATCTGACTAACATCCAGGCTCCTGACTTCTAGGAGAGGGAACCCCTTACCAGCCTGCTAGCCAGGCAGGCTGCACCCTGACAAGATTGGCTTGAGTTACGTGTTTACTCTTACATGGTCATCAAGCAGCCTGAGTCTTAATCCCCATTGACACTAGAAATGTCATGCCACGCCAAAATTCTTCATGTGACCTGGGAAGGAAAGAGCACTGAATGAGATGACCATGGGCACCCAGAGTCTGGGACCAAGACCACGCCTTACCTGGACACAGGACAAGCAGGTGTGAGCATGGCATCATTGCTTTTCCATCCTGTTGGTCTCTCCTTGATGATCAAGTCACACCTAAAGGATGTTTTCATGCTTTTTCCCTCAGTAAACTCTGCCCAGTGAACCCAAAGGGAGGTTGTTCTAAGATACACTAGAGACAAATTCTGAGACATGTTCTCCCGTGAAGTAATAGAAAAAATAAAGAAGGGAAGAAAAAGAAACTTGGAGGCTTGCTTTCATTTATATATCTCCTCATATTTTCCCTGAGGACTTCAATATACTGATGGTAGAAACAAAAAACAGAGATTTATGAATTCTGCAGGATGAATCCTTGAAGTCATAACACTTGCCACTGTGAAGTGGTATCAGATTTCTTCCCCACAGAAGCTGTGTGAGCAGAGAGCGCCTGGCAGCGAGTCAGTTCCTGGTGCGGCTCAGCTGGCGTGACCCTGATGAGAGCCCAGACTCCAGTCCCGGTGTGGGATTCACCAACACTTTGAGTGTGGGGCTCAGTCTCTCTGCTACTACTGGAATGTGAGTCGCATGCTGAATTAATTAGCAAAAATAAAAACCAAAACAGAGCTTTAAGCCTGTTTTGGCTCTTTCGAGTTCTCTCAATTCATTTTATTTTCATTGGCATATTTTAGTTTCATATCTTGATCCAAGGCTCATTTGCATAGGATTTATTTGCATACTCAGATCATTTTGAGGAACAGAAGACTTACAGAACACTATGAATCAGTTATTCCAAGTAATCCTTGATTAAGGTGTGTCCTTAGAATCGGATAGAATTCCCCATTTTTGATTCTTAAATCCCATCTGGCTAGCTTCCCCTTGCTCACAGCTCCTCTTTTGCCTCTCCACAGATGTGAAGAACACCTTCTATTTCTTGCTTTAAGTTAGTGCTATTTATATTTCAGAAATTCCAGATCTCTTTGCAAACCCTTTGAGACCCAGTGGCGAGAATGAATTACCCTCAGCTGTCTGTCTCTCTCTTGACAGGTTGGCCTGGAAAGCTGCTCACCCGGAGCTGAATGCATTGTTATTTCACTATCTGAGCCAGCAAGAGCCAGTTTTACAAATTTCTAACAGAAGGCATAAAAGGAATTCCAACAGAAACTGATTTTTCCCTTTTTAAAAAAATTCTTGACTTGGGCCAAATTAGTAGGGACTGACATATTTGAAGTGCTTAGTGTACATACTGTTGTATTCCTTTGAAATTTAATCTTGTAGTCACTGCTCCTGGGAGAAATATATTAAAGTTTATTGACAAACACATATCCCCTGTTTTCTTTCTACCCTGAAATAAAAAGATGAGTTAGGGTGTCACACACACATGAGCACCGAGTGTTTGGTATAGCTCTCATCTTGCAAGTCCAAGTAGTGATTGGTATCCCACAGAGACTAATTACAATACCTGGGCTGAAATCGTACAATTTTAAATTAGTAGAATGATTAAACTGAGGATTTAAAGCAGCCAAAACATGTATAACTGCTAAAGTAATGAAATAGCAGGAAGATATCTGAAGTGAATATTAGTAAATGTTATCTGTACTCAGTTCAGTTGCTCAGTCGTGTCCGATTCTTTGCGACCCCATGGACTGCAGTATGCCAGGCTTCCTTGTCTATCACCAACTCCCAGAGCTTGCTCAAACTCATGTCTGTTGAATCAGTGATGCCCAATAAATATGGAAACACATTTTCTTTTATTCATCCTAGAAATGTATCTGCTACATTCTGATTATAATAATTACACAGCTCATGATATAGTATTATATATCGATGCAGCATTTCTCCACTATTTTTCCTTGTTACTTGAGTAAACCAAAGGCAAGCAAGTGAATAAATGAGATGCTCAGAGCTGTCCAGGTACCCCAGGGAATGTTGGGATAAACAGACTTCTCTACCATTAGCACTCAATATCCTCCATTTACATTGAATGATCATGTTTAAGGAAAGAGAATTTCCAACCCTGTTATTAACTTGTGAATCAGTAAAAATTGCAATCTTGTCTCTATTTGAATTTTTAAAATTAACTTTTATTATAATGTGTCCCCAAATTATAGTGGTCATATGGAATTATTTCAATAATAATGAATATTTATTTAGCTCATTGGAATGTGCCAAATATCTGTTAAGCATTTTTTTTTCATTATTTAATTCTCATAACCACCACTCCATTGGCAGCTCCATTGTACGCAAAAAGATATATGGAGGCTTGAGTGAGTAATGGATGCATCTGGGCTTCAAATGGAGGCATCCTTCACCCAATGCCTGAAGTCTTAGATAATGCTTTTGTTAGTCCTAAGTTTTGTAATAATAAATAGTAATTTAATGAAAAGATTTCTAAGTTCTCCTTAAAGTGCTTGATGTAACAAGTTTCTTAGTAATCACTTTTGAGATCGCAGAACTTGGATCTCATCCTAGAATCAGATGGGTCAAATGTACCTTCTACTAAAGGAAGCAATGGCAACCCACTCCAGTACCTTTGCCTGGAAAATCCCATGGACAGAGGAGCCTGGTAGGCTACAGTCCATGGGGTTGCAAAGAGTCGGACACAACTGAGCGACTTCACTTTCTTTCTTTCTTAAAGAAAGTCCTGTTGATGTCATCATTTAGCTTTTCTCTAATACATTCATTTCTCTCATTCTCCATCCAACAGCACGTTCAACCTGTGAACATTTCTTACTGTATTACAAAAAAAAAGCCTGCTAAGTGGTATCCAGGGGCCACTGGGCAGCACATTTTCACGACTTACTCTCTACAATCAGAGACAGCTTTTCAGAACACAAGTTGATTGTTAAGTACCCACTCAAGACAGTCCAGTGGTGTCCCACAGATCTTACACCACAACGCTTAACAGCCCAACACTTAAAATGGGTTTAGGGTTGGGTGTGGTCAGCCCATGGAGGACCACCCTTCTACACTTCACCCCCACAAGCTGTTTCCCTTCCAGCCCTGCTGCCCTTCTTCTCAGCCCCTGGCGTCCACCCCCTGTGACTGCTTTCCAGCGTGTGCTGCTCTCCTCCACCTCCACCTCCACTTAAGAGTGTCCTCTTCCACTGCTAACCCCTGCTCACTCTGAGACACAGGCTGCGTTGCTGTTTTCCACACAAAGCTTCCCTGACCTCCCTGAATGCTGCTGTCTCCCTGTGACCATCTGGTATAATTCTGTGTCTCACAGCATTTCCCTAGACACATCAAATCTGCCCCTGCGCCCTGTGCTTCACAAGGGCACGTACACAAGGCACAACCGAGAAAACACCACCATCAAGAAGATGTAAATGCTTCAAGCTGATACAAAAAGCTCAAAAGTAAAACAGAAATGTGGGCCAAAGATAAGTAGTGACATTGCACAAAAAATAAAACCCAGATCAGCAATAAAAATATAAAGAATTTTCATCATCAGTAGTGGCTAGGAACATAAAAACCAACACCACAAAGCCATCTTATTTGTTTGGCATCTAATTTAATCTGAAAGTAATGAGAATATGGATAAGCAGGATATTTTATATATTGCTATTGGGAGTCAATTTGTACTACAGTATGGAACAAAATGTGCCATTTCTATTTAAGTACAACATTTGTATTCCTTATGGAACAGAAGTTCCATTCCTGGTAATATATTTAATAAAAACCACCATCTCACATGTTAAGGGAAGAAACTTGTAAGACTGTTCATAGTTGCAAACAGCAGAATGTGAAAATCCTTTGATAGGATAGTAGATTAAAAAAGGAATCAATTAGTAAAACGATTTTGATCAGTCCATACTGTATTGATCAAATTATTGAGAATATTACTGAGAATATTATGTACCCATTAAAAATGGTTCTACCTGGATTTGTGCACATGTTTACAGATGATAGATACATGTGTATGTCTTCATACATAGATGTAGGTATACACATAAACATAGGTATACATTTTTTATTATAATGGATATTGATTAGATGGAAAAAAGGAGGTCAAATTAAAATATATGTAGATATAGATATAATTGCATGTTATGTACATGGTATATATATGAAATATATGGAAAGCTATAGAACATAATATGGTAGTTCTTTGTGTTTTAACAAAACCTAATCTTTAAAGTAATTAATGTCTAGTAATAAATGAATTTAGATTCATTTTAGTGTGTCTGAATTTCCTAATTCTTTTGTTACATCTCATTTGCCTGAAACATCTTTTAAATCAATTTCATCTCTTCAGAATTTGGCTAACCCATAAATTTGTTAAATCTATCCTTGCTTTCTTATATGCTTCATTTCTTTTAAACTCTAGGGCATTAGTTTTTCCTTGATATGAAGCAGTCGTATCTTCCAGCTTATAAAATATTAAATTGTGGCTATATTTAAAGTAAAAATGACTCAGCAAACATTTTTGGATATCTGAATTTTAGTCCTAGGTGTAGCTCCATAAATCTATGAGACATTTCAAGCAAGACCACTGCTTAAGAACTATCTTGGATTTAGTGATAATACACAGACATGTTAAAATCTCATATTTTTGTACAGATCATTTCTACTGCTTTTCCCTGGGTCCCTTTCTACCTTTGAACTATTATTTTGGTTAAACATTATTTCTGTATTAATTCTAAAGGGATTTAAAAATCTGTATTCTTACATACAATGAATAAATCAGGAAGATCATCTACAGAAACAAGAAAAATAGGTGTGTATTTTCTTAATATAGAGCATGATTTACAAATGTAAATATTAGGGGAAAATTTGCAAAGGATGATTCACCATTTAAACTTTGGCTTAAATATTCTAAACCAATGTCTTGAACCATTTTACTCAATAATTTCCTCAGTGTAAAACCTGTCCCCAAATTTTTGGGTAAGGAGCTTATTATAAGAACTCAAAAGGTTTAGGGCAATAAATATTATTCACAAAGCAAATGGTTTGAAGTGTTAAATATTACAGAGTCAGAAGCATATGGACTGAGTTTTTACACATCAAAGACATTTTTCTTGAGTAAAACCTAAAGCTACACCTCAGAATTTGTGTTTTGTCAACCTGCTGTGGTAAATGGAGCCAGAGAGTGCTATGGATATTAATTAATTGGCTCTGTGCTTTGCAGAAGCTAGCATAAAAAGGAGATGTGATTGATTAAATATTTTCCAGTGTCAGTATGTAAAAAGGAAACTAGTTTTGAAAGTCAAGTTTTATAAAATAGGAGCCTTGCCACTGTGGTTTCGAGTCAGAGCTCCTAAATAAGGTTGGGGTCTGTTGAAGCATTGTCCTTCTGAATATTTACACTTGAATGAGTACTATAAGGTGAAAATATAGAGTTAGCTTATTGAAGTCAGTTATTTTACCAATAACAGTCAATTTAACTTACAGAGTATTTTTCTTGTTTCTTTACCTTAGTGAATAAGCAGAATATGTTCATTCAAAAATGCATAAGACTACAAGAAGTAAAGTGAAACAATCTTAAATTTTATCATATAGATAGATACATGAATGCATCATTGAAGGTGGTTGTGTGTACATATAAATAATAGTATATTAAACAGTGGGTTTGTAATATACTCTTATGGCACTGCCAGGTATTCATGGCTTCCCAGGTGGTACTAGTGGTAAAGAACCTGTCTGCTAATGTAGGAGATGCAAGAGATGAGAGTTCAACCCCTGGGGCAGGAAGATCCCCTGGAGCAGGAAACGGCAACCCACTCCAGTATTCTTGCCTGGAAGATTTCATGGACTGAGGAGCCTGGGGGGCTACAGTGTATGGGGTTGCAGAGTTGGACACAACTGAGCACGCACACAGACATGTATTCATATTCTATTTCCCTAAGCAAATTATTCTCCCAGACTCCAAAATTGCTTGTCAATACCCTCTACACTTTTTTCCAACTATCTCCCAACAAAAACAAACTCAACAGATGATCTCATCTTCAATTTCACAGAAAAAGAAAACATGAAATGCCTCTGCCAACAAACTTCACTGCCTCCTTTGAAATCTGCAAAATGCTTGCATTGGTGTCCAGGCTTCCCTCTTTCTTTCTGCTATGAAAGAAGTGGGGGCCACTCTGATGTTTGAGTCAGATCCCTCTCCCTGCCTCTCCTTTCCCTCTCTCACTCCCTCTTTTGCCCTACCCTCTGTCTCCTCAGCTTTCCATTACGCTATTAAAAAGCAAGCTCAAGAAGTAGTACTGCTTTTTTAAAAAGCTGAATTCTCCTTAACCCACACTATCTTCAGATAGTATTCTCTGCCTTCTCTCATCTCCAAAGTCTAATTCCTTGAAGCCTCATCTATTTTATTTCCATTTCCTCTCTTTCCAATCACCTTGAATCCACCCCAATCTGGCCTGTTGAGAATGTTTTTCTGAAAAGGGTGGAGGGAGGTGAGGTGCTTTCTCAACCAGCCCTTTTGGCAGAATTCAGAACAGTATCTTGCTTTATAGATTCTTTTAAACAGTTCCTGTGCTTAGCGTCTGTAATTGCACACTCTCCTGATTTGCATCCTCCCTCAGGTCCCTATTTATATCCCTTCCTGGCTCCTTCATCCCGACTCAGAGGTGAAGTTCTTTTAAGAGTGTGCAAGCCCTCCTCTTGTGTCTCCCTGCGTGCTCCCCCTGAACAGTTCTGATTTCAGGTACCCTCAGCATGCTAGCGCTCCCTGTCCTGACTTCTCTTCTGGGGCCATCTCATAGACCAAAATGCTCACTTGACGTCTCCACTCAGAGGTCTTAGCCTCTCCATGTAGAGGCTCCTCAAAAGCAACATGATCAAAATAGAATTTATGAAAATCCCCACCAAACTGCTTGTCTCCCATTGTTCCATGTTTACTGAAATGTCCCCAGGCCTCAGCTTGCTCCCTTTAGCCTTCAACACTTATGTCCACTCAACTGGTAAGGTCCATTGACTCCCTTGAGTTATTTTTATGTTTTCAAAAAACAGCAACAAATGATAAAATCTCTGTTTTTCTTGTCACATAAGGTTAGAGAGCAAATTGAAAAATAGGCATAAGTCTATGAAGAAGTGTTATCAATTGTCCACTTGTCTGGCTTGCCAAGAAAAAGTATTTTAAGTTTCTTTTTAAAATTTTATCTTCCAATAAGGGAAAATATATGATGTCTGTGAAATATATCAATTATCAGATGTTGTTTCAGCTTCCAGCAAATTCCTCTTCTGTTTAGTTCCTTCACCGTTCTCTTAAAAAATCCAATTTTTTAAATAGAATGCACTGAATTTATCTTTTGGCCAATGTAAATCTTGCTTGTCTAAGTAGACAAAAAGAATTCTGTAGCAATCATTCTTGTAAAATATTTTTGCTGATAATATCATGTTTTATAATTTGAAGGTTTTTTTGAGCAATATAATTATGGAAGGTATTTTATAACCAGTCATGTGCTGTGATAGCTGGATCATATTAAAATGAGTTTAAGCAAAATTAATAGGAATATGATTATGTAAAGTTTGAAAAGTGTTATCTACTATAACACACTCATTTTCAAGTATTAATAGTTTTCTTAAAGCTGTATTTTCACACAGAATAGATTTTAGATTCCAAAACACATTTGAGAAGTCAGTAAAAATACTTTCAGTAAATTATGAGCCAGCAATATTTGTGAAAGCATGAAAAAAGGTCACAAGTCTGCATACCAAGCTGCACAGACTTGATGAGGGCAGAGGTTGCACCCGTCTTCCTTATGACTATATTGGATGCCTGGTCCAGGGCTCTGGCCATAGCAGTCCTCAGGAAATACTTGCTATATGACTGGACACGTGTGCAAGAGTGTGATGTCCACATGTCTATATGGGCTAAACATTGACGCTCTAATGGCGTATTTCACTTCCCTCCGGACATGTCACACATCTTTATAATCTACTGGGAGAGCTGTTGTCATTGGTCAGTCAATAAATTGTGTCTGACTCTGCGACCCCATGGACTGCAGCATACCAAGCTCCTCTGTCCCTCACTGTCTCCTGGAATTTGCTCAAACTCATGTCTATTGAGTCGATCATGCCATCCAACCATCTCAACCTTTGTCATCCCCTTCTCTCCTGCCCTCACTGTTTCCCAACATCAGGGTCTTTTCCAATGAGTTGATTCTTAGCATCAGGTGGCCAAAGTATTGGAGTGTCAGTTTCAGCATCAGTCCTTCCAATGAATATTCACAGTTGATTTTCTTTAGGATTGACTGGTTTGATCTCCTTGCAGTCCAAGGGACTCTCAAGAGTCTTCTCCAGCATCACAATTTGAAAGCATCAGTGTTTCAGTGCTCAACCTTCTTTATGGCCCAACTCTTACATCTGTACATGACTACTGGATAAACCATAGCTTTGACTATATGGACCTTTATCGATGAAGTGATGTCTCTGTTTTTAATTCACTGTCTAGGTTTGTCATACCTAGGGAATCATACTTAGGTTTGTCATACCTAGGGTATGGTTCTCAAACTTCAGCATCATCAGAATCAGCTAAAGATGCTATTAATATTAAAACATTGGGTGGTGAGCCATGCAGCACACAATTTCTGCATCTGGGACAGGACCTGAGAATTTGAATTTTTAACAAATGTCCAGGTGATACTGATGCTGCTGGTCCAGGAATCCCACCTTGGCAACCACTGATCCATGGCAGTATCATTTACATAGGATTCAGTATTATATTCAGCATTTGGAGAAGGAGACAGAAGGAGCAGCAGCAACAGAATAAACTCATTGCCATCTTTTTTGCATTTTATGTGTGTTACACCCCACACTCAAATAAGTGAAAAATAAGTTGTGCAAAATAAAAGAGGAAAAAAAGTCAAAAGTTAAGGTTTTTGGATTTTGAAAAGAAGCACTATGGTCTCTTTATTATACATGTTAAGTACTGAGACCACATTTTTTAAAACATTTTGCAAAAGTGCATGAAATAGTATCAATAGATATTTGATTTTTCTCAGTCTATGCAAACTATCAATTACCTTTCTAAAGCACAACTAGGACTTTCAGTCTAGACAGGATGACATAGACTTATTTCACCCTGCTTCTCCCCACTAAGGACAACTGCAATTCCTGGAAATTATGCAAGAGGCAAATGACAGGGAACTCTGAAAGGTGGTAAGAGGAGAGAGGAAGGTAAACTAATGTAGGCCCCCAGGGCTGAAGGAACAACACGGCAGCAGCAGATTAATGAATTCTACCAAAATAACACAGCATAAGCTCTGAAAATTAAACTGTCATTGGAACCACAACCTACAAAGTAGGTAAGTACCAGGGCAATGAACCTAAATAGGGTAATCTCCTGCTAAAACAAAAGATTTAAATAGGACATGGAGTTCCCTAACATAACAGGCGAAATGTCCAGAGTACAAGGAAAAATAACCTGTCATGCCAAGAACCAAGAAAACCACAACTTGAGAAAGACAAGCAACTGATGATAGCACCAAGATAAATCAGATGTTTTATCTGACAGTGATTTTAAAGCCGTCATCATAAAATGCTTACGTGACTATGTGCTCAGTGGCTCAGTCGTGTCCAACTTCTTGTGATGCCATGGACTCTAGCCCACCAGGCTCCTCTGTTCATGGGATTTTCTAGGCAAGAATACTGGGGTATGCTGCATTTTCCTTCAGGGGATCTTCCCAGCCCAAGGATCAAACCCAAGTCCCCTGCATTGCAAGTGGATTCTTCACCCACTGAGCCATCGGACTTAGATAATCAGTTATTAATTTTCTTGAAACAGATGGAAAATAGAATTTCAGCAAAGAAATAGAAACTATGAAAAATTAACTAGAAGTTATGATAACAACAAAAGCAAGAACAAAGCCACAAACAAAACAGACAAATGACAATGACAACAACAAACCTATCTGGATAGGCTTGATAGTCGAGGGCAGATGACAGGGGGTAGGATCAATGAGCTTAAGCAATGGTCGGGAGAGTTCACCCAAGTTGAACAACAAAGAGGAATAGATTGAAAACGAGACTCAGAGACCTGCAGGAAACTAGCAAAAGATCTAATAAATGCGTCATTACAGAAAGACAGTAGGTCTGAAGGATTATTCGGTGAAATAATGGCTGGAATGTATATAAAACTGTACTATTTAGAAAAAAGTAGTAAAAAAAAAATTCAGGATTGAGGAGGGCTAGGCAAAGAGTTCTTACTACTGACACCAAAAGCATGATCCTCAAAGGAAAAAATAGCAAATTGGATTTCAAAATGAAAAACTATTGCTCCATGAAAACGTGAAGAGGATCAAAAAACAAGCTACAGCTTGGAAGGAGGTGTTTGCAAGCCACACCTGAAAAAAGACTGCTGACTAGAGTATATGAAGAACTCTGAAAATTCAACAATAAAGAAGGAATGCAGTTCAAAAATGGCTAGGAGACACAAAGAGTCACTTCACTGATACAGATGCATAGATAGCAAATAAACACATGAAAATATTGTTGATGTAACTACCCATTAGGGATATGCCGATCAAGAACATGGTAAAAGGTCACCATACACCTCCGAGAACAGCTAAAACAAACAAAAACAGTGAGAATACCAAAGGTTGGTGAGGAAGTACAGAAACTGAATTGCTCCCACATCGCTGGTGGCAATGTGAAATGCCACAACCACTCTGAAATTGTTTGGCAGTATCGTATAAACCTAAACATCCAATTAACATAAAACCCAGTAAACATACTCAGGCATTCATCCCAGAGAAATGAAAACTTACTTTCACAGATAAAACAGTGTACAAAAGTGAAGAGCAATTTTCTTTGTAACAGCCAAGTAACTGGAAATGACTCAGATGTATTTAATCAAATGGATGGTTAAATAGTCTAGGACACACATTCCATGGAATGTTTACTCAGCACTGCACAGTAATGAGCTATTGATATGTGGAACAACTTGATGAATCCCCAGGGGATTACACGAGTCAGTGGAGCGAGTCAGTCCCACAATGTTATATACTATATTATTCCATTTGCAAGATATTTTTGAAATAAAATTTTGGAAATGAACAGATTAGTGGTTGCCAACAGTTGAGGATGGGAGTTGGTCGGTGGGTATAGTTACCAAAAGGCGATTTCATGGATCCTAGTGTTCATTTCCTGACTATGGTGGACACACAAAGCTATACATGGGATAGAGTTGCCACAAACATGCACACATATACACAAGTACAGATTAAGTGTAGATAATCTGAGTAAGATAGATGGGTTGTGTTAATGTCAAGATTCTGTCTGTAATATTGTATGAAATGTAGTTTTACCAAATGTTAACAATGAGGAAAACGCTTACAACTTGCTTATCCAAGTAAAATATCTCAATGTGAAAGCATAACAAACCAATCAGCTGATTTGTTGCTTTTCGAGAGGCGCATCCGGATGGGGGTCCATTGTTCTGAACCCAAGGAGTCTGCAGTGCCT